>NC_072406.2:142820416-143513333 GCF_028858775.2 Pan troglodytes | reverse complement strand
TTTCCCCAGGGAAAAGAAAATCTAATGTTCATATAAAAATGTGTAGACATGTTTATGGACACATTACTCATCATAGTGAAAAACTCAAAACAATCCAGATGTCTTTCAAAAGATAAAGGTTTAAACCATGGTGTATCCTTACCGTGGAATTCTTAGTAGTAAAAAAAGAAGAAACCCCTGATGTATGAAACCACCTGGATTAAACTCCAGAGAATGATACTGAGTGTAAAACTGAAAAGGTTACATTCTGCATTATTCCATTTATATAGCATTCTTGAAATCATCAAAGTATAGAAATGAAGAACAGATTAGTATTCCCTGGGGTTAAGGAGGGCATGGGGGCTGGACTGAAGTGGACATTTCAGCCCAACATTAGGAATTTGTGGGGATGGAAACCTTCATTCTCTTGACTATATTAATGCCAATATCCTGGTGGTGATATCATCCTACAGTTTTGCACTGGGGAAACTGGATGAGGATACGCTAGATCTTTCTGTATTATTTCTTACAATTGTTTGTGAATCCACAATAATTTCAAATGAAAGGTTTAATGTTTAAAAGCATAAGACACTTGTTTAATGCTTTTAAGTGTTAACAGATAATGTCTCCCCTGTTAAATATCTATGTTTATTTGTGTGAGATAAAGTTTGCATAGAGTGAAAGACAGAGATTGGAAGTGGAAACTGGTGAGTTTTGATAAATGTATGCATCTGTAACCCCCATTCCACCAAGACACAGAGAACTCCCATCACCCCCTGAAAAGTCAATCCCCCTCCCCATAGCAACCTCTGGTCTAATTTCTAGAAATACAGATGACTTTTGCCTACTTTTGGATTTAATAAAACTGGAATAATTCCCTATGTACTCTTTCAGGCTGGCTTCTTTCACTCAACATAATGTTATACTGATCTGTGTTTCTTTAGACTATTTTATTGCTGAGTAGTATTCCACTGCTTGAACATAAGACAATTCATTTCTGCATTTTCCTGTTGACAGATATTTGGGGTGTGTTATGGACTGAATTATGTCTCCCTCCAAAATTTGTACACTGCAGTCTCAACCACAAGTACTGCAGAATTTAATGTAATTGGAGATAAGGTCTGTACATGGTGATGAAGTTCAAATGAGGTTGTTAATAAGATGGGCCCTAGTCTAACATGACAGGTGTCTCAGGTAGAAGAGATTAGCACATAGGCATGCAGAGGGGATTCTGTGTGAAGATAAAGGGAGAAAATGGACACCTGGAAGCCAAGGAGAGAGGACTCAGGAGAAACCAAGCCTGCTGGCACCTTGACCTTGGACTTCCAGCCTCAGAACTTAGAAAATAAATTCCTGTTGTTGAAGCCACCCAGTTTGTTGTACTTTATTATGACAGTTCTGGCAAACTATTATGGGCTGTTACTATTTGGGGTCTATTAGGACTAAATATGCTAAAACATTTTGTACAAGTTTTATTGCAGACGTATGTTTTAATGCATCTGAGCTAAGTACCTCAGAGTGGAAGAGCTCATCACAGGACAGGTGCAAGTTTAGCACTTTAACGTTACAAGAAACTGCCAAACAGATTTCCAAAATATTGGGACAATGCAACTCTCTCCTCTGCAATGTATAGGAGCTCTGGTTACCCCACAAGCCTCACTGGAATTGATACCATCAGTCCTTTGTTTTGTTTTGTTTTGTTTTAACATTTTAGGCATCCTTGTGGGTGTGAAATGACATTTTTCAGGGGTTTTTAATTTGCAATTTTCCTGGTGACTAACAATGTTTGGCACCTTTTAATATACTTACTAGCCATTTGAATACCTTATTTTGTGAAACTGCAGGTCGAGTCTTTTCTTATTGGGTTGTTAGTGTTTTTGTTATTGGAGTCCTTTCTATATGCCAGGGCCTTTGTCAGACATCTGAATTACGAGCTTTTTTTCCTCTTGGGTTGTGCATTGCTTTTTTCGTTTTCATAGCGGCGTCTTGCAAAGGGAGAAGCTCCACATTTTGTTGAAAGCTAATGTATCCGTTGTTCTTTTTACAGTTCAGGCTTTCCCTGTGTTGTGATATTTTTATCTGCTCCAAGGTTGGGAAGATTTTCAAGCATGCTTTCTTCTAGAGACTTATACATTTTAGTTTTTAATTTTAGTTCTAGGATACATTTTGCTTTACAGTCTGTATGTGGTATGAAGTAGGGGTTCAATCTTGTTGTTTCTTGTACTCTCATATTTTTATTCTAATCCCATTTGTTGAAAAGATCTTAAAATATGTAATTTATTAACTCTTTGTACCCTTTGCCCTTGCATAATGTGTTTGAGAATCAGTATATCAAGGTCTATAAAAAAATCTTTCGATTGTTTTGATTGCATTAAAGTTATATATAAATTTGGGACAAATGGGCAGCTTTAAAATACTGAGTCTTTCTATCCATAAAATGCCTATTTCCCCACTTTTTAGTTTGTTTTTGAACATTTCAATAAACTTATAAAACTTTATCTTAAATAAATTTCACATTCTTGGTTAGATTACACTTTGGGGTCTCCGTTATCTTTTTTGTTACCATTGTATATTATATATTTTTACATTGTGTGCTCCCTTTATTGCATGTATTACAGAAATGCAAATAACAATTATATACTGATTTTTTAACTTGCCAAACTATTTTATTCATTATTTATTCTAGAAATACTAACATGCATATTTAATTTGACAGTTGAAATTTAATAAGGCTGTTTACCTCGCTCCAAGTTTATGTGCTGTTTTCGTCCAGCACTTTAGTCTTAATTTTTAACCCCGCAGAGTGTTCCTTCATTACTGTTCGCTCATAGATCAAGGCAGATTCATATTTTGCCATATTTAGTGCTTTCTTTGCTCACTATTCTTGCAGGCATCTGACTTTTCTCTTGGGATGACTTTTTTTTCTTTCTCTAGAACTGCATTATAACGTTAGTTAGTGAGTCTGTTGGAGTAAATCTCTGTTTTTTTTTTTTTTAACTTTTCACCTGTTTATTTTGCCTTTGCCTTTATATTCTACAGATGTTGGGTACTGTATTGAATACTTATTTAAAAAGGTAAACTTAGTTACCCTCTTGTGTGTATCTTCTGTGTACTTGCAGATTTATGTATTCATCTGGCTATACTATCAGTTATTAAGACAGCTATATTAAAATCTACATTATGATGATTAATTTGTCTACTTTTAAAAAATTCTGCTCATATTTATTTCATATATTTTAAGGTTCTATTATTAGGTACATGCACGATTAGAACACTTACATCTTCCTGTTATTTTATCATGTGCTGCCCTCTTTAATCTCAAATAATGTTTTTTTCACTAAAGTATACTTGGTTTGTTGTTAATATACATATAGCAGCTTTCTTTTCCTAGTGTTGTGTGTAGAGCTGCCCCCAGTGTTAGTGAGATCCTATGCAAATCTTTTACGTGGGGTCCCTGTCTAGAGAAATAATTTGATTTTAAAATGTGTCAGAAGATGCGGGGGTCCACCTGGGGTGCCATCATTTATCCCTGAAGACCTAGAATGAGAAGGAGAGCAGAGGGACACACCCACTGAGTGATTCTCTGAGGAGTGCATGGGGATCCTTCCACACTCACTGGGTGAGTCTCTGAGCAGCTCATGGGGATCCTTCCACACTCACTGGGTGATTCTCTGAGCAGCACGTGGGGATCCTTCCACACTCACTGGGTGAGTCTCTGAGCAGTGTCCTGGGGACCTTTCCACACTCACTGGGTGATTCTCTGAGCAGCACGTGGGGATCCTTCCACACTCACTGGGTGAGTCTCTGAGCAGTGTCCTGGGGACCTTTCCACACTCACTGGGTGAGTCTCTGAGCAGTGTCCTGGGAATCCTTCCACACTCACTGGGTGAGTCTCTGAGCAGCACGTGGGGATCCTTCCACACTCACTGGGTGAGTCTCTGAGCAGTGTCCTGGGGATCCTTCCACACTCACTGGGTGATTCTCTGAGCTGTGCGTGGGGATCTTTCCACATTCACTGGGTGATTCTCTGAGCCGTGCGTGGGGATCTTTCCACACTCACTGGGTGATTCTCTGAGCCGTGCGTGGGGATCCTTCCACGCTCACTGGGTGATTCTCTGAGCAGCACGTGGGGATCTTTCCACACTCACTGGGTGATTCTCTGAGCGGTGTCCTGGGGATCCTTCCACACTCACTGGGTGAGTCTCTGCGCGTGGGGATTCTTCCCAGTGTCCAGACACCGTTTCCTCCTGTTCAGGTCCAGAAATCCCTCTTCATGTTCTTTATCATCAAGTGCACCATTCCTGGCTGATTTCATATCTCCCAACATGACAAAAAGGTGACCACCCTGTTGAGACTCACAGTGGCAGGGCCCTTGGGATCCTGTTCGCAGGAGACCTTGTGGGTCTCCCGGCCTCTGCAGCGCTGATGCTGTTGGCGTGGCGCCCGCTACCTCTTCACTCCAGGAGCCTCGTCCCTCAGCACTGACTTCCTCAGAGCCTCCCAAAGACTGTGTCCCTGCTTCCTTGATGAAAGCCACGAACTACGTCTCCAGAGAATGCAGGAAATGAAACGGGCTGGGCTGCGGATGAACCACGTCTCCAGAGAACGCAGGAAACGGGCTGGGCTGGGGATTTTCCACACTTGCGGAACCTGGGGGCTTGGGGTTTGCATCAATTGTGGAAAACGTTTGGTCATTCTCTCTCTGTGTTGGGCATGCCTCTTCTCTCTCAGCTCTTCTGTGGCTCTCTAGACATTTCCCAGCTCTTCTTACCTCAGCCTCCGTGTTCTTCATCTTCACTTTCACGTTGCCCAAACGCTTTCCCTCTGTGGGATGTTTTTTGAATAATTCCTTCAAATCTCTCTTTTAGTCCATTTATCACCTCTTCAACTGTGTCTAATCTACTTTTTAATCCACACATTGTGTTCCAAACCTCAACACTGCGTCTTTCGTTTCTAAAAGGTTTATTATATTCATTTACAAACTTACTTGGTTATTTTAAGAAATTCTTATCCTTCCATCCTAACTTTAACATAGTTTAAAATATATTAATACACCCTTCAAAGAGCACACTAAAACTTTTAAATTATATTTAAACATATCAAACACACACATTGATACCCTGTGTCCCATAATCCTAATACCATTTGTCTTCTGGAGTCTGATCCTTCTGTTTTGATTTTTTCCTGTAAGCCTCAGTCATGGTGGCCTCTTTCCTCCTGGGCTTCTGCTTTCGAATATGAATGTGTCCCTTTGATCTGTTTCTATGGAGTCTCTTCAGGGACTGGATTTGAAATGCGTCCCTGCAGAGGTTTTCCATTCCTCATTGTCAGCTGCCTGGAGCCACTTCCCACCAGGGACCACTTCAAACCACTTTTTTTTTTTTTTTTCCACACAGGTAGTGTGAACACTGACTCCAGAATCACATGTGGATGGTCTGTGGCTCTTCATTTTGCAAGGAGGCTTCTCCCTCCGCCCAGTGCTGGGCATGTTTCCTGTCTTCCTTTGTAGAGCATTTTCTCCTGGCCCACAACAAGGACCCTGCTTTCCTGGGATGCTGGGGGGTCTCCCGGGCAGCCTCCTGCCCTGGCAAGGGCTCGGTCACCAGTTCTGGCACCTGCACGGATGGGGTGGGTTAACAGGGGAGTCTCCCGGGCAGCCTCCAAGTCTGGACACGGGTTCCCCGAGACAAGGGCTCCGTCACCAGGTGCTGGCACCTGCACAGATGGGGTGGGTTAACGTGAGAGTCTCCTGGGCAGGCTCCAGGTCTGGACACGGGTTCCCCGAGACAAGGGCTCCATCACCAGGCGCTGGCACCTGCACGGATGGGGTGGGTTAACGTGGGAGTCTCCCGGGCAGCCTCCAGGTCTGGACACGGGTTCCCCGAGACAAGGGCTCCATCACCAGGCGCTGGCACCTGCACGGATGGGGTGGGTTAACGGGGGAGTCTCCCGGGCAGCCTCCAGGTCTGGACACGGGTTCCCCGAGACAAGGGTTCCATCACCAGGCGCTGGCACCTGCACGGATGGGGTGGGTTAACGTGGGAGTCTCCCGGGCAGCCTCCAGGTCTGGACACAGGTTCCCCGAGACGAGGGCTCGGTCACCAGGCGCTGGCACCTGTGCTGGTTGGATGGAGGCTCTGCTTCTCTGCCTCTCTTTACTGTAGGTTTTCTCTCAGGATCTCCTCTCCTTCTTGGCCAATTCAGCCTTGCACTTTTTAAACATTGTAACCATATCATTGAAAAACTGTTTCATACTGGAAAGGTTTTTCAACACATGTACCTGATAAGATCCTCATTCAGCAAGGGCATATAGAAGTGCCAGTCTGTCATGTCCCAGATTCTGAGGACACAGCCACACCCTGCCACATGCAGCTCACATTTCAGTGATTCTCAGGGTAGGATGGGAGGGGTTTCTGGACAGCCCCGGACCCCTAGCCTGCCCCTGCCTTTCTCTCCTCCCTCCCCAGTGGCAGTCAGGGGAGTGGCTGCCCTGGCACCTGCCTGGGCTCCCCTGCTGGGAGGGGGAAGAGAAGAACGAGGCTCCCCTCCCAGCAGGAGAAAGGGCGTGTGGTGACCCAGCTGGCTCCTGGAACTGTAGAGAAGTAAAACTAGGACAAGGATATGGAAAAATATCTCTGAAAGTGGTATGAGTGGAAGGATAAAAGAAATCCTCTCTCTTTCCTCATTCTGAAAAGCTTAGGGGAGAAGTAGGCACCCGACAGGCAGGGAAGGGGCGGCGGAGCCGTGGGACGTCAGACTCACTGGAATTCAAACCCGCCAGGAAAATTGATTAATTTGTCTACTTTAAAAAAAATTCTGCTGATATTCATTTCATATATTTTAAGGTTCTATTGTTAGGTACATCCACGATTAGAACGCTTACATCTTCCTGTTATTTTATTATGTGCTGCCCTCTTTAATCTCAAATAATGTTTCTTGCACTAAAGTACACTTGGTTTGTTGGTAATATACATAAACCAGCTTTGTGTAGCTGAGGCGGGAGTTTCAGGCCCCAGTTAACTTCCTTGACTACTGCAGCCCACTTTCCTCCAAGGCTGCCTGGGCCCTGAGATGGCCAGGGTGAGCTACACAAGGCGCCGTGTCTGGTGCCTGGAATGCAGGCAGTGAGCAGGTTATTACTTAAAAATCAGAAAACTCGGTTCTGCTCAGCCCTGCGGGGCTGCTTTCAGGCTGCCCTGAGGGCAGAGGAGCCTCCCAGGAGCAGGCTCTCTCCCTCTCTTCATTCCCTGTGTTTAGTCAGAAGGCTTTGGGGAGAAGGTGCATAACAGGAAGGCTTTCTTTCCCCTCCCGCCTCTTTACTGAGATGCGGTGTGGCTGTCGCTTCCTATGAGTGTTTCGCTTTCCCAAATGCGAGCAGGCCGACTTGCAGAAAGGCGGGTGCTGGGACCTGCTGGAAAGAGGCTGCAGCCCCCACGCTGCACTCCTTGTGGACTCACCCCAGGCGGCTCTGGCTGGCTCTGGCAGGGACAGGACCTTTATATGTGATAGTCCACAAGGGTGCCCTCTCTTTCCAAAACCAGTTTGTCCAGCAGTGACTGGTCCTCGTCTTGCTGATAGAAGGAAGAGCACTGCACTGGGCCCAGGGGCCCAGGATCCTGGCCCCACCTCAGCTGCCTGAGTGGCCTTGGGCGCCCCAGGCCAGCCCCTCGGAGCAGCAGCAGGGGTTTGTTGAGAAGCCAAGGGTCCCGAAGCTCCTGCAGCTCCCCTGCCTGTGGGTGGGCTTCAGTCTGGTGTGCAGAACTCTGGCCCACAAAGCCGAGGCCTGTGGCAGCTGCCAGCCTCAGTCCCAGCCTGGGGCTCGGCTCTGGGATGCATGAGGCTGTGTCTGGTTGGGTGAAAGGAACTGTTCTCTCAGGATAAAAAGCATGGGGTGAAACAGGCTTCACTCTCTTCCCTGCCCTGGACATTTTACATTTCACATTTTTCTTTTCTTTTCTTTCTTTTTTTTTTGGCATTTTTCTCTGACTGTGCCAAGGAAAAGTGTTCTCTTCTAAGGCCCCAGGGAGGTGGTCAAGGCTGACACACCCTGGACCTGGCCCATGGACTCCCGGCTCGTAGGAGAGGCAGATCCTTATGATCTGCTTGAGGGCTTGGAAGTTGAAGCCACTGGGAATCTTCCCTCAATGGTTTAAGGACGTCTTATGGGCTGGCTCTTGTGCAGGGAGGGGTCTGGCTCTTTGCTGGAGTCCTTCCCACCCTGTCTGGTTTCACAGAAGCCACAGAGCAGGTGATTCAGCTTGAGGTGGCCCCGCTGCCCTCCCAGATCCCCGTGAAACCCTATTCTCTGTCAGGCCCCACGGTCTCATGGGCGTATTTCTATTTTACCACTTAGCTCCTTAGATAATCAAAACTCTTGCCCCATCTAATTCTGAACATGGAAAAAGGTCAGAAGTCAGATGCCCCAGGGACTGGTCCCAAGGCAAGCATATCTCAATGTATTTATTAATGAGCAGGAAGAGTCAAAGGAAAGGTTAAGAGGCAGAATTCCCTGAATGCACAGAATTATTTAAGTTAACTCTTCAGGAAAGAAAAAATAGACTATCTTCTATGAAATTCTATTTTTTTCTTACCCTAAGACTATTTTATCAAGGTGAAACATATTAAGACAATCGATGGTGAAGAGAACATACTTAGTCTCCTCTTTTTCTGTTGAGACAAAATTGACTAGTGAGAGTAGAGATGTAGAGATTGGGGTTTAAGGGATTAGGATTGCTGCATCCAGAGTTGCCACCTCTTGGGAATATGTGCAGCTCCACAGTCACAGACATGATTCCAAAGAGAAGGGAAGAGTGGGAGCGTGTGCAGAGGGCTAGTACGGATATGTCCTCGGTCACCAGGTGTCCCCACCACCTCAGCTACTCTCTGATCCTTTGGCCTCCTTTCCTAGAAAGCCTGGGCTGTGGGAGGCTGCTTGAGTCTGAATCCCAGCCCCCACTAAGGATCAGCCTCGGAGTCCTGGGCAGATTGCCAAATTTCTCTTTGCCTCGGTTTCTCATCCTTTAAACAGGAACAGGAACATACCGTCTTCATGGCACTTTGGGATGGATTTAGTGAAGTGATGTGTGTAATAGCTTAGGATAATATCTGGCTTCTGTGTGCATGTCTAATGACCACGAGCCGCATGGCCCTTCATCTGCGCATATCATGACCAAATGTTAAACCAAGCTCTTGGGGACTCCTGCACACACAGAGGGAAGGCTTCACCCTGGCCTGATGAGGCCTGTCGATAGCTGGGTCTGCTGAAGGAATACCTCTTCCACTCTTATTCTTTGTGCTCTAAGCTCCCATCCGCAGCACACACTGTGGGCCGAATTGGGGCATTGATAATCCTATTGTACAGCCAGGCTGCACCACGGGCACTGCTAGCTTAGATGTCACTGGCAGAATGGGAGGTGTGGGAATATCTTTAGAAGTCTGATCAGCTCAAGCACAGGCTGCAGAAACTGAGCTACCAGAAATGTGCAGACCACTCTAGTTCTTCTGGTGCCTCTAAAGAAATGTGTTTGGGGTTCGGTCGTGAATTCAGACCCTGTGCATTGGAGATTTGCTAATTTGAGCCTGGTGGGAATCTGCCTCTCCACTGTTTGGGGGCTGTAGGGTGATAACAGTCTCCTAGCAGAATGGAATCCATGTGCAGAGGAGGCTGATTGGCTTCCAGAGAGAAGCAGACACTGCAGAGCGCATTCTGCCAAAGCTTCCACCTGCTCAGAGCAGGCACAGCAGGCTGCTCCTTGGCCACGGGGGGCCTTGTGCTGCTAGTTTTGCCCCCAAACAGTGAAACTATGTTAAAAACACACTCGATCTTTGACAGTACCCCCAAGTCAGACAAAGCCACTTTTCTTCTTGAATTATTTCCAAGCAATGGGTTTGTTGTCACCTGCTTCCCAGTTGCAGCCCCTCTTAGGTGTCCGGGTGTGACACGCCCACAGAGTGATGGAACCTGGAGGCAGGGAGCCGCATCGCCATCTTAGCTCCAGATAAGAAATCAGGCAGGTGCACCTTGCAGCGGGACAGATGCGAGCAGGGCTAACACAGTGGCTTCATCCACACGGGATCTGCAGGCTCCTGCACCAGAAGCTACTACATGGGAGTAGAGACGTTTGTGTCAAAATGGGAAGTTTGTGTGTTTTCTGACTGGTAAATGCCTGCTTAACACGAATCAGTGCAGCTTTCTAGTTGTTTGCACAAGGTTTGTAGAGAAAATGCAAATGATTTCATGTCACCAAACCCCACAAATCATGCCACCATATGTGTGCAGTGAGCAGGAGGCAGAAGAATTGCGTGGCTGTCAGAATGCCCCGCACCACGCTGCGTCCTTTCTCCTTTTATGTCCTGTAAGTTATCTTCGGATAAGATTAAAGACCCCCGTCCCCTCCTCTAGCAGCCGGATGGTGCCAGGCAGTAGTGGGGTAGTAAAGGGCACAGGAAGCAGTCGTGGGTGAGGGGGGCAGGCTCAGGGTGCCCCCCTCAGAGCCAGGAGCTTCTCCTTCAGTCTCTGACCTTCCTGCACCCTCCCCAAAGGCTTTTGCCCTTCCTTCTCCTCTTCCCTCTCCCTCCCAGCTCCCTGCCCTCCCAGGTATTCCCAGGTCTAAGGAGCAGAACAAATGAGGGAGTGGGCAAGGGCTGGGCTTTGCTAGGATCCATCCCCAGGCTGCCTTGATGTGGCTCTCACAAAGGTGCCCTCTAGGTGGGCACATCCCTATACTGGGCGTGGCTGGGCAAGTGGCCTGGCTGGACCCCGTCCTCCCCTTGGCTAGGAAACCCCTACAGGGCTCACCTGCAAAGCCTTGCTGCACTTCTGTTGGGTGGATGTGGGCATAAGGCAGTTTCCTCTTGGATTCATCCACAGGGTTCAGGCATGAGCTTCCCAGGGATCCCGGCCTGGGTCTTCCCTACAGCACGAGGGTTCTTCTGTGCCCTTCCTTGAGCATTTATTAACTTCTTACAGTTTGCAGTGGAAGAGAAGAAGGAAGAACACATGGTTCTTGCCATCCAGGGACTCTCCACTGAACCAGACAGAGGGGCACATGTGTGGCAGGACCCTGGCACAGTGAGGGCCTTGGGAAGCGTCTTATGGAGGGTGAAGGATGGGAGGGCAGGCAGTGGGAAGAAGAGTGGCGATTGGAGAGTGGAGGGTGGGAGGTGGGGGATGAGAGAATAGGGGCATGGAGGGTGGAGGGCTTGGTAAAGAGAGGAGCTTTGTTCCCACCAGGGGCTCAATCTGGACCTGAGCATCCCGGGAGCCACAGCCCAGGCCTGGGGTTTTATCACAGTCACTCCAGCCCCATGCAACCTCTGCCCACTCCATGATTTGGGACATTTCTTGTATGTCTCACAGATGATCTATAGATAGGTAGATGGGTAGGTTGATTAACTTTTTTACTTAAAAATAGAATATGTAATTATTTTCACTTCAATTAATATTCTTCTGTAACAATATTTTCATGGCAGAGAGTATTTCATCATATAGATATTTTATCATTTATATCACCAGCCTTTGATTATGAAGTTAATTTTTATACTACAAAATACATATTCTAACATATTCAAAAATAAATTGTTAACATTAAATGTATCCCTGGATATGATGGTAACCAGCCTGTTCTCATTTCAAGATTCTTGTCTTAACTATATCTGCAAAGTCCATTTTTTCAAACACAGTTATAGGGTAGACAGTTTTGTTTGTTTGTTTGTTTGTTTGTTTGGAGGAGGACACAGTCAACCCACCATGGTGAGTCTGTGGCCAGCATCCTGGACCACAGAAGGAAGCGGAGGGCCTAGGCGAGTTGCCTCATGAAGGGGGTCAGGCCTCAAGAGGACCTCGATGCTGGGGCAGAGGGGAAGGGGGACATTTTGGGGCTGGCGGCTGCCGGAGCCTGAGCCCTCCGCGGGGAAAGTGAGACGTGAGGAAATCCTGAGCGGGGCTGTTCTGTAATCGCATTTCTGAGTGCTGAAGACTGAAGGAAGTTTGGTGCCTCTTTCAGGTATGTTTGCCAGGGGAGGTGGAAGAAATGTGTTCAGAAATGTCACCAGGGTTTGGGCAGCATGATCATGAGCAGGCAGGGACCCAGGAGCCCTGCGTCCACTGGGTCTGTGTAGGCAGCAGTGCTACCCAGGGCCTGAGGGCCAGACCAGCGAGGGCTGCACCAGGCAGCAGGCAGCGACTGTGCGGGGAGCCTCAGGCTGGTAGAGGGACAGGGCGCTGGGAAGCGGGCTCCATGGAGCTCACTGTCCCTCAGCCAACATGGGCTGCTCCGTGCACACATGGGCTGGGCCCCAGAAAGGCTGGAGAGCTGCTTCAGAGGAAGGGATTCCTGAGGGCCGGGGAACATGCATTTCTAAACATAAAGATGCTTATGAAGATACACAGCCAAAGTGGACCTGAACGCCACATGCGAGTCCGGGGGCTCCCGGCTCCAGGCCTGTAGCTGCCCTGGAAGGAAAACAGTGAGTGCGTGGAGGCCAGGGAGTCCCAGGACTCGGAGGGTACAAACCAGGTAGGCAGAGGCACAGGCCAAACAGGCGAGGTGCTCTCCGCAGCTGCCTTTTTCCTGCCTGACTCCATGTGGGGGTCCCTGTCTCTCAGTTATGAACACAGGTGCACATTGTTTAAACAAACAGGCCACAAACTACTCATCTGCCTTGGTGAAGGCTTAGGGGGAGCGATGTGCACTAAGCGCCTGCTCTGCACCAGCTTCTGGGTGGCTCTTTTCACACGTGTGGTCCTTCGACAGTTGCAGAAAGTCGGCACAGTGGATGCGAATTCACACGGCAGGGTGCCCCGACCGGAACCTCCATCTGTCCTCCGTGGGGTATTTGCTCTGCTATTGATAAGTGGGTTCTTCTAAGATTTTTAAATAACGTGGGGAAATGCTTATGCTGCAATACTGGGTGAAAAATAAGATTTAAGTTTACATATAGTACAGGCTGCATGAAAGCTATTTATTAGAAAATGCAATTTAATATAAAATGTAATACTGTATTACAAGATGCAATATATTATTCATACTACACACACACACACACACACACACACGTATACACGTTAGAGAGAGAGAGAAGTGAGGAGAAAAAATGATTGTACAGAGGTCACCGAAAGGTTAGCACTGCTTCTCCCTGAGGGGTTCTGACTCATAATGCTCCACAGTATTTTCCAGATATGCTACAGTAACACACTGATAACAAAAATAACAGTAATAACAGCCTTTATCAGACAAGCGTGCTCCTGGCTGCCCGGGCGGCCTGTGGGCCCAGTGTACCTCGCTCTCTCTTTCGCTGGGAGCCTCACTTCCCGTCACTTGATTCCATGAGTGGCCTCTCCTCTTCCCACTCTGTGCTTGCCTTGGGCGATCCCACCCACATCTTTGATCACAATCACTACGGACAGCTGCCACTCTCGATTTTTGTGTTAATTTCAGTTCTGTGGCTCCATCCAAGACCTTGCTCCTGAACTCCTGGCTGAAGTTTTCAATTGTGAAGAGGCTAAGTCTTTCCAGGTGACCTTGGAGCCCTCCAGGTCAGCACGTCTTCGCCAACCTCTTGGCCCATGGTGCATCCCAGAGGGCTCCTCATCTCTGAGCACAGACTTTCCAGGCTCTCCCCAGTCTCACAGAACAGGGGGAGCCACTCTCACACCCTCCTCCTCCTCACCCTGCACTGAGTCAGGTGTCACACTGCTGATTCCTTCTCTGGGTCCTCGCTGGCACGGCTTTCATTCAGGGCCTCATCATCGCGCAGCTGGCGAGTGTTCAGAAAGGAGTTGGTCTGATTGGCAATTGCTTTGGAAAGAAGTTCTGGCAGCGTGGGCGGTGGGCGGTGCAGGGAATCTCCGAGGTGATATGCAGGGCCTTGACCTCCCTCCTGTTTCCCTGGTGTTTACTTTAACTCTGCAGGGCTGGAAGGAAATGTTTTCATCTCTCCCATTTTGGGATTCTATTAGGTTTTACTTAGAAAAACAAAATAAAAGAACTTCCAAAAAGAAAAAAATCTTCTATGGGCTTCAAAATCTTATTCCACTGATGTCTCTGAAACCTTCCACATGATTTTTTCCTGAAAGGTAATAAACAATCGGGAACTCATTAGCACATGTAGGTAATTCACACGTTTTCCCTGCTGCGGATCTCCTCTTCCTAGGTGATATCCTGTCTCAGCTTAGCAGGAAATTTCTGCTGGTTTTGCCCAAATAACATGGAAAGACTTAAGGTTGTTTTTATTGGATAGGAGAGCTGGAGACTAGACTGTACCTAAGATGCTTTATAAAGCAAATTTCTCACTGATTTTTACAGGGAAACAAAGGGCGAGTTTATGGGGGTGCCTGCCACCTGTCTGCCCAGGGCTGACCTCTGGGGGCACTCACAGGGAGGGAGACGTGCCTGCCAGCACACATCTCTCTGGCAGAGAGTCCCAGCTCAAAGCTAGACATTCACCTGGCTTCTGGTCCCCAGGAAGAAGGTGGCATCCTGCTTGTTTGTGTGACAGCTGTCTTCTTTGCATCTTCTTTGCCTTCGCTCTTTCAACCATCCTCAAGATGTACAAATGACATTTGCAGAACCGGTTCATGGAGGCAGTCCTTCTAAACAATCATTGAAATGAGTGTATCTATGAGGGGGCTTCTCCTATCCATGAGGGTGTAGAAGGTTCCCGGGTTAAACGGGATGAGAGGCAAACCTTGAAAAGAATCTGACAGGAATGAGAGCCAGGAGGAGGGGGAGAAGCCCTGTGCTGGGTCCTTGGCCCTAGCAACGATTAGTGGAAATGGCCGTGCCTGCGTCGTTGAGGGCTGTTTTCCCATAATTTAGCACACAGAATGGTACAGAAAAGGGCTCCCAAGCATTGTCATACAAAAGGAGAGTCAAGCTTGTGGCAGGAAATAGCAAGAGTTTAGGCCGCTTTGTGGTTGAGTCAAGGGCTGCTTTCGACTTTCCAGCTCTTCTTCAGAGCCAAGTAGTGGCTCAAGGGGTCCTGAGCTCAGAGCATCAGGAAGCCCGGAGGGGCGCTGGCAAAAACGGACTTCAGCAGAACCCTTTCTAGGACAGTGGGGATGGGGCTGGGATTCCCCAAAGGAGTGCTACAGCTCCCACAGACTGTGGCCAACCCTACCTTCCCAGGAACCTGGGGGCCACACACGTGAAACCCTGCTTTTGCAGAGAACAGCATGCAAGCCAGGCACCAGCACCCCTGGCCTTCTCTCTCTGCCTCCAAGCAGAAGGCAGGAGAATCTCCTGTTCAAAAGGGACCATGCGGTGGGGGAGGTGGGGGGTGGCAGGGGCATGTGAGCCTGCCTGGAGACGCCTCCCCAATATCCTGATCTGGCTCTGACCATTAAACTAACACATTTATAACACATGTGCGCATACTAATATATGCACATAAATTAAGGGTGTAAGTGAATAGTAACAGCCTTCTAATGTGCAGAGCTTTCTGATTTTAGGTGAATAAAAAAAATGCCACTACTTTTGCGTCAAAGAGAGAGATAAACTTGCTAATTGAAAACTGGTTTTCGTGGAGGAAAATATGGAGGCGCCAGCTATGTAAATCAGCATATGCCCAGATCTAAAAGAAATCATGCCAGGCCAAGAGGAAATTAAGCAAATCAGGATAATAAGGAAACAACCCTAGACGCAAATGAAAAGCACTCGGGTGCTTTAGGCCATCTCAGGAGGTTGGCAGTGGACGGGTGGGAGGTGATGCGAACACGGGTTTGGAGTACCAGGCGTGTCAGTGCCGCTGGGTGGGTGGGTGCCTGCTCTCCCACCCAGGTCAGGGAGGGTTTTTCATGCAAGTTCTTAAATGCATGGATCATAATGCTGCCTTTTGCATCCAGAAAGACCCTTCAAATGCCTCTAACAACACTGGTCTCGCGCTGGCATTAGCTGTGCTTGGGTTTCCTGGGTTTAGCGACCTAAGGGGTTTACAGCGCACGGAAGTCTCTGCCCAGCTGTCAGCGCGCGTCGCCAGGGGCTGCACTGAAGCTGTGGCCCGGGATGGGGAGGAGGCTGGCGGCCTCCGAAGCAGGGGGAGGGCTAGCGCCGTCTGGCGGTGGCTGCGCGTGGCCAGTGCGGACCCAGGCTCGGCTCGGCCGGCGCTGCCTGCGTGTGGTCCGGGCGGAGCGAGGGTCCTCGGAGCCCGGTTCCGTCCTGGGTCCCAGCAAGCTCGGCGTGCAGCGTCAGAGGCCGCGTGTGTTGGGGGAGGGAGGAGTACAGACTGTGCCTGGGGGCATCCAGGACGAATTCACAGAGGGGTGGTCCTGCCCCACCCAGGGGGTGTCGTGGGCAAAGGCCCTGGGGCCATCTGCCTGGTGCCTTGGAGGGCGTAGGGCAGGAGCCGCCGAGGCCCGCGGGCCACTGTGGGGCGCGGAACTTTAGACCAGGCACCCGCGGCTCAACTTCCGGGCCAGGGGACCCGCGGGGGCCTTACGAACGTGTTTGGCCCATTTGTGCAACAGAAATCCGCCCGCGCCGGATCCGCCGCCTAGTACCCTCCTGGCCCCGCGCCCTGGACTCCGAGGAGGCCAGGTAGAGAGCGGCTCGCGCGGTCCCCGTCTGCGCCCTCAGCCCCGCGCTGGGCAGCGGGACATGCCTGGCTCCGGCGCCGCCACCTCGGCTTCCGCTTGCCCTTGAGTGTGGAGCCCGGAGCCTCCCTCGCGGTGCGTTGGGTCCCAGAGGGCCAGAGGCCACCAGGGGGCCGGCATCGGCGGGAGCCCAGCCGGGCGCGCCCTCGGCCCTCTCCCACCCACGTCCTCCGCGGCCGCCCGGGTCCAGGGGCGCAGCGGGGAGGAGACCCCGGCCAGGGCCAGGGAGCGCGAGGGCGGGGCGGGGTCCGGCGGGGAGGGGCGCGGGCGGGCGGGGGCCGGGTCCGGGGGCGGCGGCGGCGCGGGCGGGAGGAGGAGGAGCTTCCCGCGCGGGGCAGGGGCGGAGCGAGCGGCCGCGCCGCGGAGCCAAGTGAGTTCGCTCCGGAGCCGCGCCGCCGCCGGCCCAGCATCTCGGGCGCCCGCCGCCCCCGCCGCCGCCGTCAGCGCGGGGATGTAGGATGCAGGCGGGCGCCAGGTTCCAGCGGCGGCGGCGGCAGCTGCAGCAGCAGCAGCCCCGGCGGCGGCAGCCTCTCCTCTGGCCGATGGACGCAGAGCCGCCGCCGCCGCCGCCGCCCTGGGTCTGGATGGTGCCGGGCTCGGCCGGGCTGCTCCGGCTCAGCGCGGGGGTCGTGGTTCCCCCGGTGCTGCTCGCCTCGGCCCCGCCGCCCGCGGCCCCGCTGCTCCCCGGTCTCCCCGGCTGGCCGGCCCCGAGCGAGCCGGTGCTCCCGCTGCTGCCGCTGCCCTCTGCGCCAGACTCCGCCGCCGCCGCCGCGCACCCCTTCCCCGCGCTCCACGGGCAGGTAACGTGTCCCCGTCCCGCCTCGGCCCGGGTCGCCGGCTCCCCCGCTCCTGGGCGCGCCCTGCCCGGCCCGGCTCTGGCCTCCGGCTCGCGCGCCCTCCTCCCCGGCGGTCCTCGCCGCCCCGAACCCTCAGAACGCAGCCCGGCAGCCGTGCCTCGGCGAGAAAGTTCATGCTTGGACGCCCGGTTGTCCACCTCCGCAGCTTTGGCAGGTGCCTCCGGGTGTCTGGACGGAGCCGTGGAGGGACCCGCCGCCCAGGCCCGCGTGGGGACCGCAGGGAACTCGCGCCACGCCGGGGGTCACTGTCCACCGCGAGGTGCTGAAGTGGCTCCGTGACCGCCGCGGGCCGTGGCTGACATCGCGGAGAAGTTAGGACTTTCACAGTCTCTGCCAGACTTGAAAGCAAGCTGGAAATCGATAGCTGTTTCAGCTGTTTCAGATTCTAATCTGGTTTGGGTTTTTCCCCCTTTCATTTGAAAATAGACTCAGGGCAATGCTTAAGAGAATTCCAACCGATGGAAGTGGCCGGGAAATCCTGCCTTCGGTACTGAGGGATGTTACCGGAGATTCCCCTGCCCCAGGCCTGCCGGAGTCCACCACATTCGCTAATGCCACACTGCACTTTAGAACTAGAGTTTGGCTTTTAAGACATGGAATTAAAAAGAAAAAGTGACTGAACCTTTGATAAATGGTGCAGCAGAGCTAGGCGGGCTGGTTTGGGCAAGATTCATTGTCAGCTAACTATGCAGATGCATTTAAATCAGGGAATAGCGTGCATTTTATTCCAAGGATTGACCTCATTAGCATATTCAAATGGGTGTTATGTTAGAATACACCATTTGATTAATTTAATTCCAATATTATCTTGTGAGCTTTTCTAAAAGATGTTGTTAAACTCCTGCTAAATTGGTCTTTAGACTTGATGATACATCACATATGCAGCACTGGATATTGTATTTTTATGTGTGATGCAGTTTATTTTGGATTTTATTCGAGAAACGTTGGTAGTTTTTGCCGTTATTTTGGAGGGGTGTTATATCAGAGTGCTGCCACTAGAGGTATATAATGTCAAGGAACTACATTTTTTAAATTCTGTTTTAAAAAACTGCATTTTTTCACTTGTATAAATTTAAAAGAAAATTAAAAAAACCTTAGCATTAATCTTTTAAATATTTTTGTGCTACCCAGCTTCTGTAAAGTAAGAATGTGTACAGCCAGAAGAACATTTTCACGTAACAGGAACATCACAAATGCTTTTACGATTTTAAAACAATAGGTACTGAAACGTTCCATGTCATTGAGCAATGCATTTTATTAGTGCCTTATGAGGTCTCAGTTATTTTAATTAGAGAGATGGTGCCCTGAATTACCAGCCCCTTTCCATGACTGATGTTTTATTCTGTGCATTGAGATCTTCAACTTATAAGATGCTTAGTTTTTTTTGTTTTTGTTTTTTTTTTTGCCATAGAATCTATTTGTATTGGTGAACCTTGTATTGGTGAAACTTGGAATCTTAACTTCCTAGATATTTTCATTTTGAAAGTATTAGTTATTTGTAAAACGACAAAAGTAATTAATACAAAATGCAATGCTGAAAGGAATATTATAAAATATAGCCCTAAGCCTGCCTATAAAAATAATTTAAGAATTAGAAAAGGAATACCCAGCATTTCTCTTCTTCATGGTGGTTTCTCATTATCTCAGAGCAGAAACCCATTTCTTACTGCGTGCTTGTGGTTTTGTGCTTAGAAGTTCTTTTTCCGTATTGAAGAATGCAATGTTGGTAATGCTTTGTGATGATTCAGATATGAAAACTTCTATAATTTTTTCTTTGATTGGTACATACTTATAGTTTTTCTCGAGGAAATTTATCTGATAATCAAATACATACATTTTGAAATTCCCTTTTCAAAGCAGTTATTCCAGCATGTTTTGGCATGAAGTCGAGTGGATGGATTCAGGCTAATGCAGCTGTCTTTTCTTGCTTGGCTTGCAGTGGCTGTTTGGTGGCCATTCTCCGTCCCTAGGACTGCCCCCCTCTTCCACAGTGGAGCTGGTGCCCGTCTTCCCACATCTCTGCCCTTCTGCTCTTGCAACCCCTATTGGGAAAAGTTGGATAGACAAAAGGATTCCTAACTGTAAGGTAAAAACGCAAGTGATTTAATTGGATAAGGGGCTTTTAATGATTAAGTTGTCGAACATCGACATAACAACAAAAATACCCATGTATTTTCTTGTTGCCATAAATTGGCCATCTAGGTATAGAAATAAATCATTTCAGGATTAGATTGATCTGTTCAAAAATATCAGCTGGTGGGGGGCATTTTGTTTTAGTTTAGGATATTTGGATTCCACAGGGCAATGTAAAATTTCCAATTTTTGAATCAGAGTCTTTTTAAAAATTTTTTTTTTTTAAATTTGTAACCATTGATCAAAAATCTAGACTTGAACATTACACAATACCAGTTGAAGTTTTAAAAGTCAGTTTTTCTTCATATGATGCTTTAAGTTTTCATCTTTCTAATGGTTTGTTTTGGCTTTCGGGTTCAAATTTACTGACTACATTTTGTTCACAAGGAAACTAAAGAAGTAAATTATTGATTTGTCGTACAGCTTAGTCATTATCTCATTGGGGTGATTCTTCAATCAGTGAACTGAACTGCTGGGCTGAAGTGACCAAGTCAATAGTTGAAGGCCGGCCCAGAAGACATTAGCTAGATGGTGATTGGTATCGAAGCCCTGTGGAACTTCTTTAAGTTTTAGAATGATGGTTTTATAGAGTCCCCAATAATAGAATGTTCAATGTTGGATCAACGTAAGGCAACACAAATATTTTCATGGTCATGTTCAGCTTTTATCATGCACCTTGCCTTCAGTGTTATGCTTGCATTATTTTTCGACAGATCTTTTTTAATAATTCCTTTGCTCTGGACTCAACGTGGATACATCCTGAGGAGTCAAGATTTTTCCATGGGCATGAAAAGCCTCATTTGCTGGCAAATCAAGTAGCTGTGTCTCTGTCCAGGCCGGCTCCTGCCTCCAGGCCGCTCCCCACGGTGGTGTTAGCACCTCAGCCCATCCCAGGTTGGTGCCCAAATAACATTGACAATGTGTGTTTTATTTTTGCTTCAATCATAAATTAGTTTTAGATATGAAAACCATACTCATCATTTTAATGAAACAATTATCTTGGTAAAATATAATTTCTTTTCACAAGCATGAAGCTTTTTTAAAAAAAACTAGTCTTGGATAGCTTATCCACTATTTTTTTCTGGGGTGGGTGGATATGAGATCTGATGTTGAAGAGATGGCTGAAGGGGTTTTCACAGAATTGTATTTGCAGTGCTCTGTTTTTAGGATTGGACCAGGTTTCCTGCTGATAGCTCTTAATAGGGGCACTAATTGATCAGTCTACTCTTTAAAAAATGTTGCCTCTCTGTGGCGACGTGCAAGGAATAAGGTTTGCTGGTCTGTAGGACGCAGGAACATGTGTGATCTCTGAATTTTGCCTTCACGTTGCGGGTGATAGTGAGATGGACTATAAAATGCCCTCTTTGAAAGATGGATTTTGTTCTGTCTTTGGAGTCTAGTGACCTGAAAGAACATTTGTCCTGGAACAGACTCCCATGAAACAATGCCTGGATGAAAGATTGTATAATAAACCTATATAGTAACAGGGGAATATAATCATCTTATGAATTTTTAAATTGATTTTTAAAATCACCTTAACATGTAGATCATTTTATAAAAGCAAATGCTGCCCGTGCCAAAATTGTCATGCAACACCTTCCATTATGGAATATTTTATGGCTTCAGAATTACATTACCTTCTTGTAATTTCCTACCTACTAAGCTTGTCTCAATATGTGTCTCTAAAATTTAGTAATAAGATGTTCTTGTGAATAATGCAGTGCTGATTTAGGAGATGTATTTATTTTGTTCTCTGTTTGCCTACACATTTATTCCAATTTGCTATGAATCTTGTTTAGTAATAAGTCAGGAAGAACAACTAAACTATTTGTGTTTCTCATAGGCCTAAATGATTTCTGACTGCAACTCGTCCTTGTAATTATGCATTAGGGATTAATTGAAATCTGAGTGAGCATGGTACATGCACACATTTATAAACATTTTACACTGAGATGATCATGTTTCCTATTTAATTTAATGATGATAAAAGGTGATTCAGTGGCATGTGTTATATGAGGATGACATGACTTTGGAGGGTTCTTTTGGTATATGAAAAGGTAATATTTTAATTTCCTAATGCATTGGTAATAACTGTCATGAAAATAACCAGCAAATGTAGTTTAAAAAATGGTGAAATCAGCTCACCTGTTCCTACAAAGTCTTTATGTGAACTTCCCTTCTCTCAGTTCACCCCTGAGTACAATACAGACATTTTCCACCATGCCTTCACCTTCTTCTTAGGAAATTCATATATAAATGTGCTAAATATCTTTTAGTTGGAGAAGCTTATGGCCACCTCTCATAGATTTTCCATCTTATGGACATCGTTTACTTACTATTGTGTGGCAAATATGCAATACTTCATTAGAAACATATTTGTATTGATTTTACCTTCTTTGATTTTTGGATGTATCTATTTTTAAAATTTTTACAAATTATTTTTATAATTTTTTGTGGGTACATAGTAGGTGTATATATTTGTGGGGTACGTGAGATATTTTGACACAGGCATGCAATGTGAAATAAGCACATCATGGAGAATGGGGTATCCATTAATGGATCTATTTTTAAGAACAAAATAAAATAATATTTCTTATAAACATGATAAATAGCAGAACAACCTTTCATTCTAACCTAGTCCACTATTCAACAAAGCTTAGATTTTTCTCTTCTCTGCCCTTTTTTTAAATTTATGGATCATATATGAATATAACACCTACAATTTTAATTATGTTTTGGCGAGAAGTGTACCTGACACCAAAGGTAATGTAATAATAATCAAATGTATTTGTTTTGAGATGGTAATTTCTGAGTTGCTTCATGAAAACTTTACTTTTTTGATAAATTTCAGAATTCTTTGAATTTACCCAACTTTGGAATGCACATATTGAATGTCTCTTAGGCCAAAGAAAGCATCTAAGGGGTTATTTATGTGTTACTAACTGCTTAACAGAGAAATGGGATAAGAACGGGGACAAGTGAAGGTGGTAGGTAGGGTAAGCTCCAAGTAAGTTAAAAATTCAGGTAAATCGTTTTAATTTTACTGCAGTTAATGAGAAAATAGAACCTTATTAAGACACTCACACGTAAATGTTCATATATGCTGTAATTACTAAAAATTACTATTAAGTTTTCATATCCTATTATGAATTGATAAATTTATATATTATAATAATTTGTATCACAAATATATATTATAAAAGTACGCATTTACAAATATATGCATGTACTACATATAAAATATATAATGTATAAATCTATTATATAATAGTTATATTACAAAGATCAATCGTGTTATAAAGTTTTATATTCAGAAATAAGTGGCCTGAGAATCAGATATATTTTCTCGATCCCCTTCAAGTTAATCAGTGAAGCAGAAATAGAGCTCCCAAAGAGCTGGAAGAGTGAATCAAACTCACTCATTTTAAACAGGTCTAGTGAGCTAAGCTTATTTTCCTTTCTTGGAGAGGTAGTAATTTTTCTGTAATGATCATTCTTTAAGTACTTTTAAAATTTGCACTGTTGTTTTAGGGATAATAGCAATTTATACTATGAACTCAAATGATGTAACCCAGAAGGCAGGTTTGTTTGAATGAACTGGATCGTTTGTTGAGCTAAGTTGGAATCTCTCTGGTAGAGATGGGGGTGAGACTAATACCGGACCACCCCTCACTTACTGTTGATTAAGAATGAACTGCATGGCACAGAGTCTCAGATAATATAAAAGCACAATTTGGATGAATTTGGAAAAGCTATCTAAGCTTTAATAGTCATTATAAAGGACCCCATTTTTATATACACTGCACTCATTCGTGACCAGGAGGATGATGGTCGCCTGTTATCCCGCTCCATTGTAAACAAGCCTGTTGGCCATTTTTGAGCCTCCCAAAGGGCCAGCCTCCTCATGCCATCACCTCGGGGGCTAGCCTGTCAATATATGACCTGGGGGAGAAATGCAAGTGGCGCATGCTCTCTGCAGGTGTTTGAGGAGAACCTTAGCGGGGGATCCTCAGGTAAGGCCTCTGTGGCCAATGCCACCTTGAGGCAGGAAGAGTCGAACGAATTCCAAATTAAGGACATAGAATGTCCAAAGACACAAAATCAAGGGGAGCATTTTGTAATCAGGCAATTCCGAGTAGCCAAGTGTGGGCTGCCGGAGGAGACGTGGCAGGGATGGGCTCTGGGGCCTCTTCAAACAAGTCCCATCACATGAGACCTGTGGGGTGAGTCAGTCCCCTGGATCCTCACGGACTGTTGGGGGACTTTACATCATTCTTCCACTCAGGATTCTTGGCTCCTCCAGGAAAGTGTGAACTTGTTCTCAGGAAGCAGAGGAGCCACAGAAGAGGCAGAGCCTTCTCACAGACAAATACATCCAAGCATGCAAATAATTACACCTGCACTGGAAACTAAGGTCTCCAATTAATAATTTTGCAGCTTTCAAAGAAATTCTTCCTGATCATTGTGAATGGGTTGAATGGAGAAATTATCTAGGACCCATTGATTCCCAGACCTCAGAAGCTGATTCAGGGCTGGACAGGCAGGGAGAGGCCACCTGCCCCACAGTCACCACCTCTTCCTCAGCAGTGCCTGTGCATCAGCTGCCACATCTCTGTCAACACCTCCCCACTCCCTGCAGTCCTGTCAGTCCCTCTTCTTCCCAGGAAGAAGGGGCTCACCTTGCATCTTAGGACATGTGGTTCATCACAGGCAGACGTGGAGAAGGGTCTGGGGGGTAAGAGTACCCTCCAAGGAGTCTCTGTTTTCTACTTCTGAAAATAAGAGCTTCGGAGTCCTTCAAGCCATTCAGGAATTAAAGAACTTATATCAAGAATATCAAGCAGTGGGAGGAGAAAGTAATTAATTCAGCTTCTGTCCAGCAAAGGCAAATGAAATAGAAGGATCTTGCTGGAAACTAGAGATTTATGTAAAAGTTGTCCATGTCCCGTTGCCTGCCAGCTTAAGATCAAAGAGCCTGATTCTACCAACAGACACCATGATGGGCAAAACAAACCAAACCAAAACAAACCACTGGCTGTACCTCTCTTCATTCAAAGATGATGAAGAGAGAGACAGGGAGAGAAAGTGGAAGATGAGGGCATCTGAAGTATTCTGCTTCATCAGAGATTCATTTGCTCAAAAGCTCCAGAAGAGAAACATATCTGAGAAATGGATTTTGCACAGGAATTAGTAACCATTTTAGGCAAAACAACTTTTGCCTATCTTAATAGGTAAAAGAAAATAGAATATAGAAAAGCAGTAAAAGATAAACTCAAAAGAGAGTTGGCCAATGTGAAAAGACAGTTTGAGGAAATGAGAAAAGAATGCAAGGAAACTTTTGAAAACTAGCAACTAAAATCACTGAAGAGAAGAATTAATTATGCATCTGATGATAGAAGACAACATAGAAAGATTCTTAAGCATGAATAGATGTGACTGTGAGAATCAGATTGTAACAGTGGAAGAAGGTGAGATCTGTGTAAAATAGAAAGCAAACAACAAACCTATATTGCTTTGACCTCCTTAAAAACACAGATTTCATGAATGGAAGAAAATTTTTGCAATCTATCCATCTGACAAGGGGCTAATATCCGGAATCTACAAAGAACTTAAACAAATCTGCAAGAAATAAACAAACAACCCCATTACAAATTGGGTGAAGGATATGAACAGACACTTCTCAAAAGAAGACATTTATGCAGCCAACAAACATATAAAAAAAGCTCATCATCGCTGGTCATTAGAGAAATGCAAATCAAAACCACACTGAGATACCATCTCATGCCAGTTAGAATGGCGATCATTAAAAAGTCAGGAAATAACAGATGCTGGAAAGGATGTGGAGAAATAGGAATGCTTTTACACTGTTAGTGGGAGTGTAAATTAGTTCAACCATTGTGGAAGACAGTATGGTGATTCCTCAAGGATCTAGAACCAGAAATACCATTTGAACCAGAAATCCCATTACTGGGTATATACCCAGAGGATTATAAATCATTCTACTATAAAGACACATGCACACGTATGTTTACTGCAGCACTGTTGATGATAGCAAAGACTTGGAACCAACCCAAATGCCCATCAACGATAGACTGGATAAAGAAAATGTGGCACATATACACCGTGGAATACTATGCAGCCATAAAAAAGGATGAGTTCATGTCCTTTGCAGGGACATGGATGAAGCTGGAAACCATTATTCTCAGCAAACTAACCCAAGAATAGAAAACCAAACACAACATGTTCTCACTCATAAGTGGTCATTGAACAATGATAACACATGGACACAGGGAGGGGAACATCACACACCAGGGCCTGTTGCGGGGTGGGGGGCTAGGAGAGGGATAGCATTAGGAGAAATGCCTAATGTAGATGACGGGTTGATGGGTACAGCAAACCACCATGGCGCATGTATACCTATATAACAAACCTGCAAGTTCTGCACATGTATCCCAGAACTTAAAGTATAATAAAAAAAAAAAAATGAAAAAAAAAAAAAAGAATTGGGAGGGCCTGGAAGTAAAAGATCTAGCTATGTTAATAGAGATTCTTTACAGATGCAAATTTTCTCCTACCAAAGATGGCTTGCAGGGCCGTTTCAAGGTATGGCAAAGAAACATGTTTTGGGGGAAATATTTTGGTTTTTCTTCCTTGTCTCATAATATCATACCAGAGTCAGGTTGGAAAATAAGTCAATATATGTAAGGTTAAATAAAACCCATCTGATGAGAAAAAGAAAAAATATATATCTCCCCTTTCAAAAAAAAACCAAAAAAACAAATTTCAGCAGAAGTAGTAAATGGGGCAAAGCAAGCCATATATCCTGCTCACTGTATCCTGGAGGCATTTTATGAATGTTGGAGGCACTACTTAAAAGAACACAGAAGTTGACACGGCTTCAGGCCATTCTGCAGTACTAGACAAGCTTGGTTCATGGGGAAAAGTTTAGAGAATTATGAGGAAAGCATCTTGTGATTGAAGCAATTTATGCCTCGCAAGAAAGTCGTACAAATGCATTAGTATGGAAAAGATGTTCTTAAAAAAGCAATCAACTGAATTTACCACACCTAATGTTTTCACCTCAAATTCTCCGTCTAAAATTAATGTTGCTGCTGCTCTGTCTACATCTTGTGTTTTATTCTTCTTATCAACTTTTCCTTATTTTTGTTGTAAGCTCAGGTCAGTTATTTAAATGTACAATGTCTGCCTTTGCTTTTTGAAAACGAAGTTTAGCATATTTATATTTGATTTACTATACATATATTTATCTGTAATTATTACATTCGGCTTTTTTATTTTCTTTTGTTATTCTTTTGATTTATTCTGTTTTTATTTTTGTGGGTGACATTCACATTTTATTTCATTTTGTTTACTTTTGTTTTATATGGTTATTTTGAATGTGTTCACACTGATCCTATTTTCTCAAGCACTTATCAGTATGATTTTTTTTTAAAAAGCAGACGAGGTTACGTTTTCTCAGTTTTCAAATCATTGAAACACAATTACTTTAGAATTCTTCTATGAAATATGAGACATTTGGAAAAAGTTTATTTTATCAAATTTCATTTTTTCTTTTAATTTTCTCAGGTAAGTGATAAATACAGCTAAAACAAGAACTAACAATGGAGATGTCAGTTTTCAAAATATCTGTAATTATCAACAATTTCTGTTAATCCTTTAGGATATATGTGAGTATTTGTTAATTTGGTTGCAGGAATGAGTGAAAAATTTAAAGCAATATTTTTATTTACAAGAGTTTTTTATGATAATTATAATCTGGATACATAAATTATGTCAGTAAAATTGAGGAGGTGAGAAAGACGGATCATGAGAGTATAAAGCCTTTAAAAATCCTTCACGTTTGTTAAAAGCAGAAGGAGTAAGAAACCCTCAGTCTTGAAGACTAAATGAACAAAGTTACCTAGGACTGAAATTGACAAGGATTTCTTCCCACTAACCAGTTGCAAGTGCTGAGTAAAAAGCAATAACACCCTATCACTGGTGGAAGGAGAGGGACATATAGGAATCCTTTTCTGTGGTGCAGGGATGTCAGGCTGGCTGAAAGCTGGGGTAAGGGTACAAATACTGAAAAAGATTTTCATACATGCCAGAATTTGTCTTAATCAAAATACATTTTTAAAGGATTTGAAGCTTGTGGTGCATTGAAGGCAACCATGACAACAAAATCCAAATCCAGGTCCACCCCCTGAATACACTGACAAAATTGCATTCACTAACAGCTTGACATAAGAAGGGATGTGCCCATTCTCAGGAGTAAACCATATTTATCTCATTCATTGTTCTATTTATGATGCCTAGCACTTAATACATAAAGTTACAAGACACACAAACCAAGCAAGAAGTGATAAACTATTGACAAGATACAAAATAATCAACATAATCAGACCCTAAGATGACACAGATGTTAGAATTATCAGATAGTTCTATGATTGACCATGATTAGCATGTTAAATTAACTCATGGAAAGGAGAGCAACATGAATGAACAGAAGGAGAATTTCATCAGCAATATAAAAATATAAGAAAGTCAAATTAAAATATTAGAAAAAATGAAACCTGGCATAATGAAAAATTACTTTGATGAACTCCTGCATAGATGTGATACAGCCAAGAATTAGTGAAATTAATGATAGATCAACAGACCTGTAACAAAACAAGAAAGCAACTGAAAACGTGGAACACCCTTTTCCAGAGCCAGGAGAGAATATCAAATGGTTTAACTTATGTATAATTGAAGTCTGAAAAGGGCAAGGAGAGAATACGTAGAAGATAGAATATTTGAAGACATGATCAAAGGAAATAAAAATGGACATTATGAAACTATAAATCCAAGAAGTTCAGCAAACCGTAAGACTAATAAATAGCAAAAACAAGAAAAAGCTGAAATTGAAAACTAGATGAATCACATTTAAACTTCTGATTCAAAGAACTTTATACCAAACAGAAACAATTATTGAAAGCTAAGTGGAATAAAGATTTTTAAAAAGCAAACAAAAGCTGAGAAGAATTCATTCTCTGTAGATTTGCAGTTCATGAAATTACGAAGAAGCTTATCAGTCAGGAATAATATACTAGCATAAAGTTACCTCTACACAAAAGAAGAGTGCTAGAGATGGAATACATTAAGGTAAAATATATATTTTTCTGTTTTTAATTGTTTTAAAAGATAACTGACCGTATAAAGAGCAAAAGATAGTTATATAATGCGTAAAATTATACACAAAATAAAAATGTGTGTCAAAAATTTCACAAAGAATGTAAGGAAGGAATTGGAAGTGTGGAATTGTAAGGCTATTGTACTATACATTATGTGCTATAGTATTATTTGAAGGTGCCAAGTTAAAGGCATACTTTATACCTTTTGAAGATGTAAGATATAAGTATGTCTTTAAATTCACCATCCATTCAGGTTAAAAACAAAACTATACAAAAAACTGCCTATAAATGAACTAGGAATTAAAGGGGACGTCCTCAAATTGACGGAGGACATCTAAGGAAGATCTGCAGCTAACGTTGTACTTAATAGTGGAAGGATAATGTTTTCCCTCTAAGATGAAGATATACTTTATCTTCGAAAGATATAAAGCAGTAGAGCAGCAGACACTTAAAACTGTGAAAAGAGTTATAACTAGTAAAATAATTATGGAGATTAAAATGATATGATAATAAACAACCCAAAAGCAGACAAAACAAGAAAGCAAAGATCAAAATAAAGTTGGAACAAATATTTTAAAAACTATAAAATGGTAGATTTAAATATAAAGATCTAACCTCCCTAATGAATAGACAGAAGTTTGCAGGTTTTCAGTTCCAAATATACGATGTCTATAAAAAACTCACTTTTTATAAGAAGACAGAGTGAGCATAAAAGCAAAAGTCTGGAAAAGATATAAGATGTAAATATAAATCAAAAGAAAGCTGAAGTGACTGTATTAATATTTGACAAATTAGATTTCAGAACAAAAAGTATTACTAGGGATAAAAATTTCTAATAAAATCTAATCAAATATATTTAATCTAATAAAACCTAATAATTTAATCTAATAAAATAAATTCACAATAGAAAACACAGAAACTGATAGAACAGAACAAAAAAATAGACAGTCGTGTTTACAGTTGGAGATTTCAGCATCTCTTAGTGATTGATGCAGCATGGAAGCTCATCTGTGAATATCAGTGAGAATTTAGAGAACTTGCATAATACTGTCCAACAACTTGACCTGATTGACATGTATAGAACAGTCTACTTTACAGTAACAGGGCATATATTTTTATCTGCACAGGAAACATTCATCCATACCATATTATAGGCTATAAAACAAGTCAAAAATTTTAAATAATTAAAAGTAGGGCTGGACGCCGTGGCTCATGCCTCTAATCCCAGCACTTTGGGAGGCCGAGGTGGGCAGATCACCTGAGGTCAGGAATTCGGGACCAGCCTGGCCAACATGGCAAAACCCTGTCTCTACTAAAAATACAAAAATTAGCCGGGCGTGGTGGCATGTGCCTGTAGTACCTGCTACTTGGGAGGCTGAGGTAGGAGAATCACTGGAAACCAGGAGGTGGAGGTTGCACTTAGCCGAGATCATGCCACTGTACTCCAGCCTGGGCAACAGAGTGAGACTCTGTCTCAAAAAAAAAAAGTTTACACAATTTATTTTCCGACCACAACAAAATTAAGTTAGAAATCAGTAACAAAGATATCCGGAAAACCTCCAAATGTTTGAAAATAGAACAGAATGCTTCTAAGTAATGCATAGGTCAAAGAAAAAGTGACAGTGGAAATAAGAAAATATTTTGAATAGAATGAAAATGAAAAGAAAATCAAAATCAATATCACAAAAAAAGTCTTGTGGGACATAGCTTAGATGGACATTTATAGCATTAAAACGCCTATATTAAAAAAAAAAAGAAATACCTCAAATTAATGATCTAAGCTTAACCTTAAGAAACTAGAAAATGGAGAAGTAATTAAATCTAAGGATATAGTAAAGATAACAGCAGAAATTAAAAAATTAAAAAACAAGAATATAAGGAAAATCAATGAAAACAAAACTTCATTTTTTAGGAAGAGCAATAGAATTTATAAACTCCTGGCTATAAAAAATTAGAGGAAAGATGACACAGATTACTGATGTCAGGAATTAAATAAAAGACATTATTATGGATCTTAACACTAACCATGCAATAGGAAAATATAAACTATAATCATAAATGCAACAGCTTAGATGAAATAAGTTATTTGAAATAGAAATAGAAAACATAAATAGAAATAGGAATAGAAAACATGAATAACTCTGTATCTGATAAAAACAGTAAATTTATGATTTAACTCTTCCAACAGGAAAACATTCAATCCCTGACAGCTTCACTGGTGAGGTCTACCAAATATTTAAGGAAGAAATAATACACAAATTAAAATAAACTTGTTCAGAAAATAAAATGAAATAATATTCCCTAAGTAATTTTTTTCTAAGGTAGCCATTACCCTTACACAAAAACCAAATGGTTATTACAGAGAGAAAATAGCAGACCAATACAATTTTTGAACATACATGCAAAGAAGGCTCAAGATAACATTAACAAATCAAATCCAGCCATATTTAAAGTTGATAATATATTTGACCAAGAGTTTTTTATTTTTTATTTTTTTGAAATCCAATGCTTGTTCAACATTAGAAAATCCATCAATGCTGTTTATCAAAAGACAAGGGAAGTAATAAGTTTATTTCAATAGATTCAGAAAATGCATTTGTCAAATTCACCATCCATTCAGATTAAAAACAAAACAATACAAAAAACCATGTGTAACTCAACTAAGAATTAAAGGGACTTCCGCAAACTGACAAAGGACATCTAAGGAAGATCTACCACTAATGTCAAACTGAATAGTGGAAGGATAATGTTTTCCCTCTAAGATGAAAAACAAGGCAAGGATTTGTGACGGGAGCCCTAGTTATGCAACAAGGCAAAAAGTAAAAAGAAAAGAAAAACATACAAACTGGGAAGGAAGACACAAAACTGTCTCTATGTGCAGACAAATGACGATATAGACTATCTCAAAGAGTCTACCAAAAGCTACTAATACGAATAAGGAAGTTTAGCAAGGTTGCAGGATGCAAGGTCAATGTACAAAATTCAATTGTACCCCTGTATTACTGGTAATAAACAATTGGAAGTTAAAATAAAATACAAGTACCTTTAAAATTGCACCAAAATCATGAAGTACTTAGGGATTAACCTAACAAAATATGTGAAAATCATGAAACATTAATGAAAGAAATCAAATAAGACATTAATAAATGGAGGGATAGACTGGAAGGCTCAATAATGTTAAGATTTCACTTCTGCCCAGATTAAGCTACATGTTTAATGCAACCCTAAACAAAATCCCAGTTTCATGTAAATTGACAAGCCCATGCAATAATTAATATGGACAGGCAAAGGAAGTGGAATCACCACAATAGTTCTGACGAAGAAAACGAGTGTGGAGGACACAGGCATAGCTGATCTAAATGCTGATGACAAATCACCAGGAACTAAGGCTTTGTGCAATTGGCAAAAGCATAAGAATAAAGACCAGTAGAACATCGTAGTAGACCATCCAAAAGTAGACACATGCACATATGGCCAATTGATTTTTTTACAAGGGTACAAAGAAAAATCAATAAAGAAAAGACCATCTTGTCAGCAAATGATTTTGGAACAAGTGAACATCTGTCTGTCTTCAAAATAAGCAAACAATCCTTGATGAATACATTTTACTATATATAAAAATGAACTCAAAATAGATGGTTGATCGAGTCGTGAAACCAAAAACTAAATTCTGAAGAAAACATTGAAGAAAAATGTTGTGACCTTGGATTGGACAAATATTTTTAATACATGACACCAAAAGCATGAACCACATTAGAAAATGCATTGATGACTTGAACTTCATCAAAATTTAAAAAAAGCTGTTGGTCTTTGAAATCACTTTTCATAAAATAAAAAAGCAGAAAAAGAAAAGGCACACAGTGGGAAAAATACTCACAAAACATATGTCTGATAAAGAACAGAGCATACAAAGAACCTTCAAAACTTAGTCATAAGAAAAAAAAATCCAACAGAAGTGGACAAAATATATGACCAGACACATCACCAACAAAGAAAGATGGATTGCCAATAAGCACAGGAAATAGGGAGGTATTTGTGAAAGTCTACAAAATTGTAGCTAGAGAGCAGGAATAAGTTCTAGAGGTCATTACCACTGTAGGGTGACTACAGATGACAACAATGCAATATATACATTCAAATAGCTAGAAGGAGGGTTATTGGAATATTGAATGTTTCCAACCACAAAGAAATGGTAAATGTTCGAGATGATGGATATGCTCATTGTCCTGATCTGGTCACTAGACTTCATATGGCTCAAATTATCACTATATACCCCAGGAATATGTATTGTTATTTTATGTGAGTTTAAAGAAAATTAAATACAATTTTTAAAAATGTTCAACATCATATTTCATTAGCAAAATGCAAGTTGAATCCATGATCGGAGTCCCTACATACTTATTAGAATGGTGATCATGAAACAAAGACAGAACCTGGCAATACCACGTGGTGGTGAAGATGTGGCACAGCTGAAGTTTTCATAACTTGCTGGTGGGAATGCAACACGGAACAGTCACTTTGAAAGTCAGTTGAGCAGGTTGTTATTAACACTCTTATCCTAGTTCCCAGTAATCTCACTCTTACGTATTTGTCCTAGAAACATAAAAAGATGCCCATAGCAACCTGCACACAGACGTTTGTAGTAGCTTTATTCCTAAGCGATGTTGGCTGGTGAATGGGTAAACAAACTTGGTTAGATCCAAATAATGGACTGTGACACAGAAATAACAAGGAACACACTTCTTACATGTGCAATGATGTGAGTGGATCCCAAAAGCATTATGCCAGTGAAGGCATTCAGGATCATTTATGTCATATATTATTCCACTTTTGTGACATTCTAGGCAAAGCAAAACTATAAGAACAAAAAATACCACAGTGATTTCCAGGAGGTGGGGGTGGGACAAGGGTTTTGACAACAACAGGTCAGAGGGCAGGTTTGGGGATGGTGGACGTTTATCTGGCCTCAGTGGTTTCATAAGTGTATACATTTATTAAAAGCAGAGGACTGTACACAATGTAAATAGCACCTGAGTGCATCCAACTTAAAAAAAAAAAAAGGCTTAAAAGACATACCCAACAAAATGCCGGGATTTTGTTTGATGCTGGTTTGAATAAAACCAAACAAAAAAATGGACAATAGAAGAAAACTCCGACTATGTATTTAGTAATTTTCAGTAATTACTGTTAATTTGTTGGAGTGATGAGTTCTATGCTCATGTTTTTCAAAAGAACTCATAATTTAGAGATGTCTTCTGAAACATGGAAGGGTGAGATAAAATGTCATGGGTTTACTTTAGAATAATCCTGGCATGGGAGCTAGGTTGGTGGTGTTGACTTAAAAGGAAGAAACTGAGGCAAAATTAATACAGAGAGTTTATTTGGGCCAAGGTTGAGGACAGCTGCCCTAAGGAACATTTCCAGGTTGCTTTGGGGAGTGCTCTGGAGAATGAAGGAAAGGCTCAGATTTTTAAAGAGATAATGGACAAATCATCAGGAGGGGGCAGTTACAGAAGTGGCTCATCAGAGATTCTGCTTGGTTTACAGAAGTGACATTGGTTAGTGATGGGCTACACCGTGTGGCACTGTAGAGTGTATGGCCTTTGATGGAGACTTGGTGGCACAGCAGGTGGCTTCAGGAAGCCATGATTTAGCTCGGGGGCAGGGAGGTGACTGCTGTTGCATTCCAAAGCCTCTCTGGGCCTGATCATTTAAAGGGGCTCCCATTCTTCAGATATACAGTTTCCTTTGTTTTTTTTCTTCCCACAGTGTAAAAACAGGGATACCGGTTCCTTACACTATGATTTACTATTGTTGAAAGATTTCATAATAAAAGTTAAAGAAAAAAAGTAAAAAATGAGATTCTACATAACACCAGGAAGTACACTCAGGAAATTACAGAGAGCAATTGCCTGGGCCTTACCTACAGCCACCATGCGTCTGAACCAGAAAGACAGTAATGGACTATAGGGATATGCCTATCAACCTTGAAGTTAAAAGGCTACAAAAAATAATGAGTGAAACAGAAGTAAAAATTACAATATAAACTCATAAATAAAATTACCCAACCTGAAGTGCTTCTATTAGAATTAATAACTTGCAGTCTGTAAGAGTTAAAGAAAGAGGAAAGAAACATGAAATGTGGCTTAACAGTTAAAGACAGATTTATTTTAGAGAAAATAAACCTGAGAGGGGTTTCTGGTGGATTTCGGTCAGGAGCACGTTCTCTTACAGGCTAAGAGTACAGATTGGTTTTAGGGTGAGGGGGCTTATCACAAGCTTGGGAGGTTTCTGTGTGAGGGAGAAGTTTTATGGTGGGGTGGGAATGTCTCTGGGCAGAGGGGACGTTATCTTGGGGCTGACATCTTCCCAGCCGGAGGGGGGTTATCTCAGGGCTGGCATGTCTCTGGTCGGGGAGGGGTTTGGAATGTTTCTGGTAGGAGATGTAATTTGTGGTTTATGGTCATACTGACTTTAGCCCTTTGGATTTAGGCGGTTTTTGATCAAGGTGAACTTTAGCATGATGGTGCTTGTCCAAGACGGCGATACTCCTGCACTGTCACAGTCAAATAGCACTGCAAGTCTAAAGCCTGGAACAATGATGATGTTAAACATGAAACCATCAGCAATGCAGAAGTTAGCTTTCAAATCCAGGCATTAGAAAACTCAAGGAGAAAAAGGAAAATATGGGGAAGCATATGATAAAAAATAAAGGCAGGCATTGACGATTTTAAAAACAGAAATAAGACCGGGCATAGTGGCTCATGCCTGTAATCCCAGCGCTTTGGGAGGCTGAGGCAAGCAGATCACTTGAGGCCAGGAGTTTAAGACCAGCCTGGCCAACATGGCGAAACACTGTCTCTACTAAAAATACAAAAATTAGCCAGGTGCGGTGGTGTGTACCTGTAATCCCAGCTACTCGGGAGGCTGAGGCAGGAGAATCGCTTCAACCTGTGAGGTGGAGGTTGCAGTGAGCTGAGATTGCACCTCTGCAATGCAGTCTGGACAACAGAGCAAGATTCTGTCTCAAAAAAAAAAATCCCAGAAATAAATTAAAATGATTAAAAATTCTCATGGACACGAAAACAAATTACATGAAAAAAAAAACAATAAATGGAGCTATCACTGCTCCACATTTGTAATTTTTAAGTAATTAGATAAACGATTTTGGGAGACACAATGGGCAATTCAACTCGAACCACGATGTGGCAGCTGCACAAGAAGCTCCACCTGCACCTGAGACGCCACAGGTTTCAGTGGTAAAATCTCCCAGACTCCGAGGAGAACATTCTCAAGATAGAAAGCTTGTTTCTGAACATGGAATACGGTGAAACTGTAAATAGAAGTTGATTACCAATGTTTTTTAAAAATAGAAAAAATGGAAACTAAAATTATACGGACAAATCTCAGTCATAAAGATAGCTATACAAATCCTACAAAGTATTGGGGAAAATGTAACAGAACAGTAACAGTAACATCTGTAAGAATCCAGTAGAATATGCATTTCATCAACAGCATCATATTATGAAAGGCAGTGACAATAGTATCATCTGTGTGTGTTTATAAGAAAAACAATATCCCATCAATCGACCACAGGAAGATGCATCGTTTGATAAAAATGCAAATGTGACAGCCATTTAAATAGTCGGAAAACTAAAGAATGAAGGTGAAACGGATACAGAATAATTAGCTAAAAACCGCCACACTGTTACCAGTCCTTGGATAGTTGGAGTCACTGTTTATTGTTTTACTGAAACTGTTTTCAGGAAGTTCTAGCCAATGCAATAAGAAATAAAATAGAAATATGAAATCCTACTTGGTTATATACTTTTACATTTTGAGAACTGGAGACAGTCAACTTAACAACTCAGAATTAAAAGACCAACAAATGGATTGATAAAATATTAGCATACGAAAATAATATATTTTCTACATATTAGTTATTTAGATGCTGTAATTGAAGAAAATACTCTATTCACATAGCAAACTGCACAAAATACCTATGAACAACTATCAACACAGGTAGATGGATCATAACCTTTACTTATGTGTGAAATCTAAACAGAGAAAACGACAAGAACATTCTGAGAAGTAATTTTTTTTTTACAGTTACTATGGTCTTGGATGGGAAAGTGGTGCATTTAGAAATGCTGTTTATGGAATATACACATGAGATTATTAAAGGTATCTATCTATATATATCTTGGCTATGTAGGATCCCAGATATATATGAAATATATGGGATTAAAATTATTCTAAAGTTACATCAGTTTTTTAAATATGTGGTACTGACATAGTAATCTACACATAGGTCAATGTAATGAATTTTACAAGCATTGTTATATATGACAGTTTATTCTAATATTATAATAAAAATAGACATAAATGGAAGACAGAATAATTATAAATGATCCTTGTGCAATATGTGGCTTACTCATAAGTCATTCAAGGAATGTAAATTTAAACCACCAAGTGGAATGTTCTCCTTAAATTAGCACAGATATCAGAACACATTGGCTCTTTACTCAGCATTCACAACAATGCCGTAGTTAGTGAATTCTTTCTCGTGCTCTGTGAGAAGTGGGATGCAATGGGCCACGCCTGCAGCATAACTTTTAGATCCTTTAAATAAGCCAATATGACTTCATTCAGTGATTCTAGCTCCAGGGAGGTTAGGGAAGGAGCATGTGTGTATGAACCGTGGTAGTGCACGACATTATTCATAATGCAAAAAGGAAAAATAAAACCTCCAATGTGGTAAGTGTTTACGTGAATTATGGTACATCTACATTAAAAAATGGATGGCCTTCAGTCATGAATGAAATCATACTTAGAACATCACTTACAGTGACAAAAGAAAATGCTGTTGTTTTGTTTTAATGTTAAGGTTTTTTTTTTTTTTTTTTTTTGAGATGGGGTTTCGCTGTTCTTGTCCAGGCTGTAGTGCAATGGCGCGATCTCAGCTCACTGCAACCTCCGCCTCACGGGTTCAAGCAATTCTCCTGTCTCAGCCTCCCAAGTAGCTTGGATTACAGGCACCCGCCACCACGCCTGGCTAATTTTGTATTTTTAGTAGAGAAGGGGTTTCTCCATGTTGGTCAGGCTGGTCTCGAATTCCCAGCCTCAGGTGATCTGCCCGCCTCAGCCTCCTAAAGTGCTGGGATTACAGGCGGGAGCCACCATGCCCGGCCTAATGTTAAGTTTTTAAAAGTAGGCTTCAAATTGAACAATAGGATCCAAATTTGGAGAACAGTATATCCGTGTGAACATGTACACACCTGCTCGCACACAGCAGTGCACACATATACACACACACACCGATAGGAGGTGGAGGCAGTGCACACCTGCTCACACACAGCGGTGCAGACATACACACACACACACCGATAGGAGATGGAGGCAGTGCACACCTGCTCACACACAGCAGTGCACACATACACACACACCGATAGGAGATGGAGGCAGTGCACACCTGCTCACACACAGCGGTGCACACATACACACACCGATAGGAGATGGAGGCAGTGCACACCTGCTCACACACAGCGGTGCACACATACACTCACACACACACCGATAAGAGATGGAGGCAGTGTACCACAATATCATAGGTGTGCCTTTCTGGATGCTGGGATAAGTGGGCACTTTTATTTCCAACTATATCGTATCTTTTATTTTTCGTATTTAATGAGTCTGTATTACTTTTATAATCAGAAACATGCCATAAGTATATGAAAATGCATCTTTTTTTCTTTATGCTGTTGAAAATGAGAGTATCACCTGCTGTTAGACTCTTCTCCGTCACGTGACGCTCACGAAATGAAGATAATGCTGTCTTGTCCATCTGTTCTGAAAAGAAACGCCTGTGTTAAGGCGATGCTTGATTAAAAAAAAAAAAAAAATCAAGACTTTTACTATAGCGAAGCAATCTGTTTTTAAAATTCAGTTTATCTGAATCATGTTTTGTCAGGAAATAGGAAGAGCTTTTAATAATTCTGTAACCCTGACTTTTGAAATTTTGTATCACTTTTGGGAATGCATAGTGGATTCCGTGTCTAGGGCTGCGGTAACAACATTCCACAAATGGTGTGGCTGAAGTTCACAGAGACGTGTTCCCTCTCAGCTTGGGAAGCCAGACGGTGGAAATGTCTGAGTCCCAGGTTGGCTCCCGCTCGAGGCGCTGAGGGAGGGTCTGTCCGGTGCCCTCCCCCGGCTCCTGGTGTCCTTTGCCTTCCTGGGCAGTTCTTGGCTTGGAGCTGCATCCTCCAACCTCTGTGTCTCCGTGGTCACGGGGCCGCCTTCTCTGTGGGTCTCTGCGTGACCTCTTTTTCTTACAAGGACACTTTGGATGTAAGGCCCTCTCTCATCCAGCATGATAGCATCTTAACTCATTTCATCTGCAAAGATTCTACTTCAAGTAAGGGCCCGTTCCGAGGTAATTTTTATAGGCATAGAGCTTGATGTCTGGACGGGACTTCCATTTTCTCCGTGCAGAGAACCCTGTTGATAGTGGGGTGGAGGGCAGGCCCTGGGGGGTAGCACCCACCTCCCGGCACAGCGGGTATCCCACAGTGCGTCTGTCCTGAGAGGGTCGGTCTGGTCCCACCTGAAGGTCTGCATCCACGTGACCATAATGAGATAAGGGTGGGAGAGTGAAATGCTGGTGGTTAGTTACTCCTAGTCAAGAGGAAGCACCTGCTTACTAGGAGATTAAACTGTGGGGTTGGTTTCTCAAACCAGGTTGGGTGCCTGGTGCCGACTGGTTTCTGAAGTTGTAGGATGAACAGATAAATCATTCTGAATCTGCACTTTTCCTTAGAGAGTTGGGGGAGAAACACTTCTTTTGTGTTATGGAAGAACAGACTGATTTTACCATCACAGACAAGCCTTCAGAGACTGGCAGGCTTGTGGTGGCCGGTTCAGGCTCTGCCTCTTGTCCTGCTGGAATCGTCACAGGTCTCCAGTTCCAGAGAAAGCTATGGAGAAGCACATCCAAAAAAGTGCTGTAAATTACACCATCTGGAAGAAGTCAGAAAAATACTTGTGTGTGGAAAACATTTGTCCAGAGCCACGTTCTAGTCTATCGTTTAAAATTGTTGTTGAAGGAGTGACATCATGTCATTACTGAGAGCACAGACTTTGCCCACAGACTGCCGGGTTCAAAATGGCCTGTCACTCACCAGCTGCCTGACCTTGAGAAGTTGACTGAGCACCCCTGTCCCTCAGTGTTCTCATATGTGAAGTGGGATTATTGCGAGAGTTAATTGCATTATGCTTATTTTAATAATTGATGTTAATGGCTGCTGCTTGTGTGGTATCCGCAATGCCCGGCCTATTTAGACTGTTCCCATAGATGCTCCCTGAGTACCCGCTCTAGATGGCAAGGAGGTGGACACTGGCTTGGAAGTAATCTAGTGAGTCAGACAGACCTTTGGATCACTTTATATTTTCTCTGTATCTGGACTGTACTTCAAGGTGCCATTTATATAAAAAATGGTTATGCCCCCAGACCCATTGGCAAATTATTCAGACATCAACTAAAATGGGCAGTCTGCATAGGTAATGAAATTAAGTGAGATTTGTATTTACCAACATAATTCATATCATTTTAAACAACTAGGAATCTGTCCTGGTGACCATTATATTCCTTGAATTTGTGAGCGACAAGCCACAAAATAATGAATCGATTTGCCAAAAGATTGAAATTCTAACTTACAGATAGGATACAGAATCACTGTGTTAGTGTTGAGACTATTAAGAAAATAAGTATGGAGAGGTCAGAATTCCATGACAACTATGGACTTTAGCATCTAAATGTGAGATTATTATTCCCCTACTTTCTTCTTACTGGAAGTTTCCCGTCTCTGATACCTATTCCAAAGTAACATTCTCCAGCAGAAATATAATGCTAACATCACATGGAATTTAAAATTTTCTGGCACTCATGTTTGTAAAAGTATAACGAAACAGGTGAATTTTAATAATTTGTTAATTTAGTTCAATATATCCAGAACATTATTCCAGCGTGTAATTATGTAAAAGTTATGGGTGAGATATTTACCTTCCTTCTTTGATATTATCTTTGAAATTCAGTGTATATCTGATATTCGCAACACGTCTCGATCTGGGCTAGCCCAGGTCAGGGGCTCTGTAGCCACATGGAGCTAACGCCTCCCGTGTGGGAACGGTGGTGCCGGAAGATGACAACCAAGCTCATTTGCGAAGATCTCAGAGATCTATTTGTGAGTATAGTTTATAGATAATTCAATGAGGCCTAAAGACAGCATTTCAAAGAAATTTACTTCATGCCCATTTGTTACCAAATGGAACCCAAATGTGACCTATTTCTTTGATCTTATGAGAATAGCTAAAGGATCCATTTTAAGCTACATATATGGTATTTAAATGGTGTACACTTATATAGTATTTATATACACAAATGATTTGCTTTTTATTTTTTCCAGTATAAGAATAATTCATATTTGTTAGATATGAAACATTTATAAAATATTAGAATGCGGAAGGAAGGGAAAAAAGTCACTCCTAGCTCCGGTTAATGTTTACAAATAACGCTAGTATGCAGGTGCATTACCTTACACAATACGGTATTGTAACCACAGGTTTGTATGTCACTTCTGACTTAATATTTTAATATAGATTTTCCATGATATTATAAATTATTATGCCATCTGTAATAAATTTTAAAAATCCAGCTGATGAATCAGAGTTCACTTAACATAAAGACACTGAAACAACTATTTCCAAACATTCACAGTGCCTAAATACTCCTTAGGCATTTAGCATCATTTTGTTATAAGAACTTCCCAGACGTTTTAAAGGCCTCTTAACCCAAGTTGTCCAAGTATTTCTCCTGTTTTAAGGGACAAAGAGAAGACTACTGTGCAAGAGCCACGGACGTGTTAATGTTCAGGAGTGAGATTTCTTTCTTCTTTTCCGTTCTTGTGCTTTTTAAAATTTAAAATGTTAAAATATTATTTTTATATTGATTATCTAGGACTTTCAGTACAGTGTCTGATGTGGTAGTGATGGCTGGTACCCCATGCTGGTCCTGTTTTGGAGCAGATGCTTCAAATGTATCCTGTTCTCAATATGCTTATAGGTTTTAGCACCCGCCACTGGGCTTAGAACATTCCTTCCATCTGAGTTTCCTGGTGCTCATTTCTTGTTATAATATTTTAGGGATGAATTTTTTTCAATGTTTTACCTTTTTAGATTAAGATAGCCACATTTTTCTTTTTTTAATCTGTTATTGTGGTGTATGATATTTTAAACTGTTATAATGTTAAATCACTTACATTTCTTGAATCAACCCAAAATCTTCATGTTGAATTGCCCTTTTCATATACACAATGCTGCACTTATCTCTATTACAGTGTTTAGCGTCTTTAATCCACGTTCTTGTGTGAAGCTGCCCTGCCATCTCATTTTTTTCTCTCTCTCTTTCTTTCTTTCTTTCTCTTTCTCTCTTTCTCTCTCTCTCTCTTTCCTTCCTTCCTTTCTTTTTTTTTTTTGACAGAGTCTTACTCTGTTGCCCAGGCTAGAATGCAGTGGTGCAATCTTAGCTCACTGCAACCTCCACCTCCCAGGTTCAAGTGATTCTCCTGCCTCAGCCTCCTGAGTAGCTGAGATTACAGGCATGAGCCACCACACCTGGCTAATTTTTGTATTTTTAGTAGAGACAGGGTTTTACCATGTTGGCCAGGCTGGTCTCGAACTCCTAACTTCAAGTGATCCACCTGCCTCGGCCTCCCACAGTCCTGGGATTAAAGGTGTGAGCCACTGCGACTGGCTGCTTCATTTTCTTTTACTAGACTCACCTGGCTTTAGTGTGAAAGCTATACTGGATTCATAGAAGAAGCTGGGAAGTGGCTCCTCTTTTTTTAATGTTTTGGAAGAATTTTACAATGTTAGATTGGAATATTCCTTAAAAATAATTTGTAGAACTTTCCTCTTAAAATATAAGAACCTCGTCTTTCCTATGTGGAAAGGTTTTTAACTACCGATATAATGTATTTAGTTGTTATATGACTATGCATGCTTTCTATTTCCTATTCTGGTAGGGTTCACAAGTTATATTTTTTTTCTAGAATTTATACTTGCATCTAAGTTTGCAAATTGCCTTTGGTATAAGATTGTTCTGTACCTACTTATATTTTTAATATGCTATAATAATAGTTATCTTTTTTAATATATAGTTTTGCTTATTTGCACCTCCTCATTCAAAAAAAATGTACTTGTTCATTTCCACTAGAGGTTTGTCCATTTTATTAGTTCTTCAAAGAAACAACTTTTAGTCTTTAAAAACATTTTGGGGACATTTTTCAACTTGATTGAAATCTGCTCTTATCTCAATTTTCTTCCATTTTCTTCAGATGTATTGTTTTTTTTCTTCCCCTAAATCCTCAAGTTGTATATTTGCCCATTAATTATCTGTCTTTATTTTCATAAAAGATTTAAGGCTATCCCTTTCTCTTTAATACAATTTTCACTGCTTTCTGTAAATTTTTTAATGTACTATTTTTGTTATCACTCAGTTTCATATTTAAATTTTAAATTTTCAGTGTAGTTTTATGTCCTATGGTTTTTAAAGGAGTTCCCATTCAATTAATTTCTAATGTATGCAGATTTAAAATTTTCTTTTTGTTATTCATTTGTAACTGAAGTAAACTGTGGGCTGTATACAACAATTCTTCTGAAATGTGTGGAGATTTGATTTATGGCCTGATATCTCTTAGTTTTTCTTTTCTTTTTCTTTTTATCTTTTTTTTTTTTGAGATGTGGTCTTGTTCTGTTGCCCAGGCTGGAGTGCAGTGGTTCGATCTTGGCTCACTGCAACCTTGCCTCCCGGGTTCAAGTGATTCTCCTGCCTCAGCCTCCCAAGTAGCTGGGATTACAGGTGCCCACTGCAATGCCTGGCTAATTTTTGAATTTTTAGTAGAGAGAGGGTTTCACAATGTTGGCCAGCCTGGTCTCGAACTCCTGACCTCAAGTGATCTGCCTGCCTCGGCCTCCCAAAGTGGTGGGAGCCACCGCGCCCAGCCAGTTTTTCTTTTATACTGTTTATCTCTTTGCTCTGTATGCTTATTCTAAGCAATCTCTTTAGCTGTGTTTTCCAGTTGCCAAGTCTCTCTTCATTTATGTCAAATATGCTGTTTCAACTTCCTATGAAGTTTTACATTTCAACAATTATTTTAATCTTTAGAAATTTCATCGTCTTCGTTTTCCAGTTTTTCTTCATTCATTATAATGTCTTGGTCCTTGCTCCTCTTGAAAACATTTCATATACACTTAGTATATTATATACATGAAAATTCTTATATCTCTAATTTTTGTGGGTCCAAATTTGTCGTTTGTTATTTTTGGCTCTCTGTATGGTGGTTTACTTCTTTTATCCGGTGTTCTTTAACTTTGAGCTTAACATTTCCTCTTAATACGTGGAACTTCAGTAAGCTCAGTTGGTTACGCTTTTCACTAAGGAAGCCTTACATTTGCATCTGCAGAACTAAGGGGCACCATCAACCCAGGAGCAGACCAGTCCCCCGTGAAGGCAAAGCTTCTGTTTCATTCTAAAATCCTGCACTCAGCTTCCTTCGTCACTGCTGCCTGGTTCTCAGGGAGACCTAACTAAGACAGGTTTCCTGGGAAATGGAAAGAAGTCGACTTCTTGGAGCCCTGATCAACCTTTGGCAACTGTACCAATGCATGCCGCCTAAGGCCGTTCCTCACTGTAGCTGGAGAGCCTCTCAGAGAACCTTGCTCACGGCACTGTGGCAGACATGACTCACTTCAGCTTCTGTAGCCTACGTGCACTTAGCTCTAAAATTGTGTAATAAGAGATATTCTTCTAAGAGAAAATACATTTTTGTCTCAAATTATATACCCTCAAATTACGCAACACAATAGATTCAATAGATTCCTACTGAATTACAGATATCACCTGAACTTTAATTTTCTTAGAAAGTTAGGGTCAAGACCCATAAGAAATGAACTTATGAGAAGTAATGTTATGATAAAAATTAAATATTGAGCTTACTTTACATTTTTTTTCCTTTAAAACTCTGGTAACATCATGCAGGTAAGAATGTACATTCCTGGAGGGCAGAAGCCCTCTGTGTCTGTCTCATTTACTGCTGGTTCTCCAAAGCCTGACAAAGTGTCTGGTATAACAAGGGCTTGATAAATATCGATCAATTATCAATATCACAAATATGATTGAGTGCCTATTCTGTAGCATGTACTGGTATATGTGCTGGGGGATAGAGGTGTGAACAAAGCAGGGTTATTTTTAAAAACTGCTTCCACAGGTTTTTACAGTCATTTATTTTATTAACATTTTAGTATATTAACTTGTATTAGTAAGTTAATCAACTTCTAGTGAAAAGTTTTCAGAGAGGGAGGTCTTGTCTTCCTGCTGCTATGGCTGAGGTTACTTTCGCTGGTTTCTGTAGGGAAGAATTAGTTCCCATCTGCCTGTTTGGTATCACCAACCACTACACATTTTTGTAAAACAATTGCATCAGGACTCTTAAAAAAATAATGTCTGTTTCTAAAACACCATGCATGTCACCATCATAATTCCCATAACAATGTTTTTTTGAATTCCTGAAAATGTGACTTCAATATAATTCTGAGACGTTTGAAAGCGTGGGGTCTAAATACCTAGCTATTGGATGTGCTTTCAGAGGTGAAGATTTGGGTAAATTCCTCCTAAGTGGCTTTGCAGAAGAAGGGTTTTCTTTTCTTTTTTTTTTTTTTTCTGAGACGGAGTCTTGCTCTTTCGCCCAGGCCAGACTGCAGTGGCGCTATCTTGGCTCACTGCAAGCTCCGCTTCCCGGGTTCACGCCATTCTCCTGCCTCAGCCTCCCAAGTAGCTGGGACTACAGGCGCCCGCCACCGCGCCTGGCTAATTTTTTGTATTTTTAGTAGAGATGGGGTTTCACCGTGTTAGCCAGGATGGTCTCGATCTCCTGACCTCATGATCTGCCCGCCTCGGCCTCCCAAAGTGCTGGGATTACAGGCGTGAGCCACCGCGCCCGGCCAGAAGGGTTTTCACTGGTCTCAGGCAGTCCTCACTTTTAGGTGTTGGAGGTGGTAAGCAGGGGGCGGATCAGTCTTTTTGGACCCTGACTGGTATACAAATTGTGATGGGTAGGGGTCCTTTTAAAGAACAAGAACACGAAATTCCCAATAGGGACTTTAGGACGGAGCGTCGGGAGAGTCTGCCAGGGGGACTGTGGAGGTTCAGTTGCATTCTCTCTAGGGAGGGTTTGCCTTTGGGAAGAATAGAAACAGGCAGCTCCCAGTGGCCAAACTTTGTGTCTGGCTCTTTCCCTAAGGATCTGGGGGCTTGGGCTTCACTCAAAGTTTCCTTTTCCTTCCTGCATCAGCACAAATGCCTTTCATATGGACAAGGTGGTGCTCACTCTTGAGGAAAGTAAGCATTCATTTCAGGTAGCATTGTCTTTACTGCAATGGATTTTTTTTTTTTTTAAATTTGGAGATGGACCTTGAATCTCCTTTGATCTAATTAGTCCATGTGCATTGGTGTTCTGTGATACAGACAAAGCTGCACGGTGGACACGCTCAGAGGGCAGCACAGGGCGTGCAGGGCATTCCTCAGCATGCTCAGCCGCAAAGCCGCCGTGATAGACATGCAGGCAATGTCTGCTGGTTTCGTGAAAGGAAGATTGAATGTGATTTGGAATGCAGAGCGTGGTATTGTACAATTTGCAATAGAAGTGGGAAATTTAATGACTGTTGCTAGTAGATTATTGCCATTGAGATTATGAGAAAGAGGCATATAAACATTGATGCAGGCTTTGGATAAGAGAAAAAGAATTTTCACTGTGGACCACAGTGATAACTTGAATAATGCCTTTTAAAAATGACATTTTGTGATTGACTCTAAAAGGTCAAATGATGAATATTGAGTCAGAGGGGGAAGGTGCAGCCACAGGCTTGATCAGGTTCCATGGATAGCAAAATTTCTTCACTTTATACCTGACAGGCGAAAAGGACAGTAGCTTGGGTTCCCAGGAGGGCCTGGCCTGGGGTGGTGGGGACGCTGGTGCAGGCTCAGAGCTGTCCACCCTGAGCCTGTCGGGTGCATCTCTGAGACTACCTGGGTATACATGTGGCTGTTTGCAGGAAGCACAACCACAAAGAGAACAGGTGTCTGTGTGTGTGTGTGCACATCTTAGGCAGGCACAGATGAGTCGTGTAGCTTCATATTGAAACGTGAAAGGAAAATAAATCTTGGGGCCCCCAAATTACCAAGCTAAAGGGAAAAGTCAAGCTGGGAACTGCTTAGGGCCAACCTGCCTCCCATTCTATTCAAAATCACCACTCGGCTCACTGAGATAAGTGCATCTCTGTATGCCTCCTTGCATATAGAAAGAATGCAACCATTCCTTTCTTATCTACCTTTGACCTGGAAGCCCCTCCTGCTTCCAGTCTTCCCACCTTGGCTTTGAATGTATAGAATGTGTAAAACCAAACTGCTCTGACCACCCTGGGCACATGTCACCAGGACCTCCTGAGGCTGTGTCGCAGCCATGCATCCTCAAGCTTGGCAAAATACATTTTCTAAATTAACTGAGACCTCTCTCTGATTTTCGGGGCTCACGAAAGGGTGTAGCTGGCTCTGCTGGGTCGCATTCCACATGGAGAAACTCTCACCGGTCACTCCTGTGGGATTTGCTGGTGAGAGGAGGGTGTGCCCCCGAGAGAGTAGCTGGACCTTTGCAGTGAAAGGCAGAGTGAGGAGCTATGGGTGGTTTTTGCAGGGTTTGCTCTGGGTGTCTCAGCATCCGTGAGTGTCACCCACCAAAGCCCGGAAGCGTTGCCCATCCCTACAGATGTTTAGGGGACATTTCCCTGGCTCAGTCAAGGGTTGCTGGAGGTGTGGCCATCCTCACCGGGCGGCTGGGTGGCCTGTGCTCCTCCAGATCCTTCTCGGCTTTCTCTCTCCTTTGTTTTTCTGGATTGCAGGCCAGCATGGCCCATGGTCTTCTCTTCATCTGGGCGCCTTGGATGGTGGGACAGGAGCTTGTCTCACCAGATGTCACTGTTTCCAGGGTTCTGTCACTTGGCTTTTGATGAGGCTAGATTTTTTTGGCCCCTGCTGGGGCTTTAAGTCCTAGAGACTCCGGGCATGATGTGAAGCCTGGAATGGGCTCACTGGAAAAGACCCATCCACTGTCCTAAACAGTCCTGAAGGTTAGCAGCATTGCTTACTGTCAATTGCAGGCAATGCATGGCACTGAGTGTCTTACACTCCTGCCCACCTGCCTGCCCAGGCCTTTTCCCTCTCCTCCATCCCTCCTTCCTCCCCCTCTCACCTTTCCTCTGTCCCTTCGTAAAGTCAACCCATGTTTAGAGTGGCTTGGAATTGAAAGGAAAAATGACTGATGAGTTGTGTGCCAGGCACTGTATCGGGGCCTTCCCTGTGGTCATCTCATCTAATCTAGGGCTCCCATGAACTAGGTAGCCCTGTCTCTGCCTGAGGGGGCACACGCAGCTGTGAGGCTGGACTAGGCTCAGGAAGGAAAGAGCTGAACCCAATCAGGCGAGGTTTCTGGGCTTCTGGAGCTTTGGGGGCCTGTGAGGGAGACGGACTTTCTCAAACAGATGTGATTGGCACACACAGTGGCAGCAGAAGGGCCCGGAGGGAGGTGTGGGGTTGAAGGCCATGCAGGAGGATTGTGGGGGTCCAGCAGTCATCAGGGAGGACTTTCAGGGGACCCGAGGCCCCATGAGCCCAGGAGAGCTCCCATGGGAGGGAGGAGCACTTCCTCCTTGCAAAGCCCCAGGATGGGAAAGAGCAGGGGCCTTCAAGGGCCTGATGGTGACTCCTGGGCAGGCAAGGACACCAACAGCAAAGGGCACCCCCCAGGCCAGCCTTGGCAGGAAGTGACTCCGCAGCAGGGAAGAGACATGATCGTTCTCATATCTTGAAAAGACGATGTGGGCTGGGTGCGGTGGCTCATGCCTGTAATCCCAGCACTTTGGGAGGCCGAGGCGGGTGGATCACCTGAGGTCAGGGGTTCGAGACCAAGCTGCCCAACATGGTGAAACCCTGTTTCTACTAACAGTACAAAAAAAAATTAGCTGGGCATCGTGGTGGGCACCTGTAATCCCAGCTACTTGGGAGGTGGAGGCAGGAGAATTGCTTGAACCCCGGAGGCAGAGGTTGCAGTGAGCTGAGATCAGGCCATTGCACTCTAGCCTGGGTGACACAGAGCAAGACTCTGTCTCAAAAAAAAAAAAAGAAAAGACAAGACAATGTGGCTCAAGTGGAGAGGACAGGAGTGGGGGGCCTCGTCTCATCTTCACCAGTGAACTCTAGAAGCATCGCTGCCCCATTTTACAGGTGAGGAAACCGAGCAGGATCCAGGAGAGGATGCGACTCGGCCGGGGTCACGCGGCTCTGCCTGGGGTTTCAGAGTCAGGTGAAGGAGCCCCACCGGTGCCCAGATCAATCTGAGTTCTCCTGTTCCTGAGGCCAGTGGGCCCTGGGGGAGGCAGGAGCCGGGAGCCCCTGCCTCCCTCCGCTTCCATCTCCCACAGCCTGCTGGGTTTCCTCAGACTTTCCTCCCTCCAGAGCCCTGTTTTGGGGAGTGGCTGAAGCTCCCCACATGCGGAATGAAATCCAGAGATCAGGATGGCCCCTGAGCCCCCTGCTCTGGTCACCTGGCCTTTTTCCCTCCCAAGTCGGTGGCTCTCCCGGCTCAGGAGGCACCTGCCACTGGCTCCTTTCCATTCTCCAGGCCTCTGCCTGGGGCCTGGGCAGTCACTGTGCCCTCCTCCGGGCACCTGTTGACCAGATGTCCTCAGGGCTCATCCCTGCTTCCCTGAGATCTGCGCTGAGACCTGACCTCAGAGGCCCATGCCTGCCTCTGTGTTTATCCTTCTGCCATGGGCACTGTCCTCTCCAACACTGACTTTGCACCCTCAAGCTTTCTGTTAGCTTGTCCCTGGTCTGCTCCCCAGACGAGAACCTGAGCCAGATGGGCAGGGCCGTCTGCTGGACAGTGCCTGCATCTGGGAGGGTTCCAAAAACGTCATTAAGTAGCCAAGTGTGTGGACATGCCTGTGGGCATCAGTGTGCTCGCCAGGAGGTGGGGAGCGGCCCTCTCTTGTGGCTCATGTCTAGGCCAGGCCACTATCTCCCCGGCGCAGGCCTGCGGGAGATTTCCTGGCTGTCCATCTGGGCAGCTGCAGTGACCGCTCCGGTTGTTAGAGCTTTGGGGTAGGCGTGCACTGTCAGGAATCTTCAGCGTCCAGGGGCTGGGTTCAAATAATGAACTCACATCTCCTTTGTACTTTCCAGAACCTCGCCAATCCACCTTCCAGCTTTAAGCCCTCTGTGACCTCCATGGTCACCATTCACTCGTGGGGTGGAGGAGCAGACAGTTCTGAGTGTGGCCCCGCCCTCCCAAGCCCGGTCTCTGCTCTTCCTCACAGCTCCTAGCTCAGTGGTGATGTTGTTTTCCTCAGTCCCCACCAATGCCTTGATTCTGTAATCTCAAACTCTCGTCTCGCTTAGGATAGCAGTTCTGCAAGGACAGGCATGATCGCGTCTTGCTATGTCATATTGACATGACAACTCAACAGCAGCTACATATGATGAGAAATGTTTTTCTGAGCATATCTGTCTTAGCTTTTCCTTCTCCAATACTGCGCATATTCATTCTGGAGTTTGTAGGGAATCCTGGTCCAGCGGCTATTTCCTGGGAGAGAGTCTGGGTTTTGAGGAATAAAGTCATCAGTGTGGACACATTTATCCGCGATCCACTGAAGACCTGTCTACCGTCCCGGACAGTCATGGAAGGAAGCAGCATGCACTTACCTGGGAAGATTCAGGAACAGAACCCACCCTGGCAGGTGGTGTAGAGAAAAGCATATTTGGTATCTCAATGATGAGGCATTTAATCATCTTAATTTCATAACCAAGATAGACTCAGCAAAGCAGGAGAATCCCTGAAAATTGTCAGCTGGCTGATTGCATCGCTGTCTAAATGCATCTCCAAAGAGAGAGGCACGGGCTGAGAATAATTTCCTGTGCTCTGTTACTGCCGAGGGATATGACGAGGCAGGTGAGAGGGGAGTGTCAATTGCATGTGTGTTGAACATAATGAAGTGGTTTGAAAACAGCTGCCTGATGATAAACGGCAGAGTTTTGCTTAATGCATTAAAGAACCTCTTCACAAAACTTTTGTTGTTGTGCAAACAAATAGGCTTCTGTCCTCCTCTCAAGGTCAATGAAGCCTTGGGCTGCTGGTTGGGAATAGAATCTGTCTGCTGCAGCTTTCGTGATGTAAACACATGTATTCTAGGGCAGAGGGTTAATCTTTTTAGCAATAGATGGACGCTCTGGACTGTACTTAGAGGGATGTTGCTGGATTCCCCCCATGGTAACCCCATATCAGGAGGACCCTTGGAAGTTGAGGAAGCTGTGGACCCTTTTAATTCATGAAAGCCACACATTGAATGGATCTTTCAGGAGGAGAATGCTGTCCAGCAGCCACCCAATTAACATGTATGTGTTAAGCACCAGCTGCATACACAGTATGGGCCTTGGAGCAGGATCCTGCCTGAGGAGTTTCTGTGTGTGTGGTGGAGGCAGGCATGTCTCAGATTCTGATAGAAAGTGAGTCTGGGGGAGGCAAAGGGATCTTCTCAGCCAACCTGGGGGTGCGTGCACGTTGTCATGCCCAGGCGTCCACGTCCAGACCTTGTGCTGGATCTCCAGTTCCAGAGAGCCCACTGCCATCTGCCCCACCAGCTGATGCTGGCACAGGGGGAAAGGCTGGGCTCCTGGTGCTCATTGGAAGTTACTTTAAAACCATCCATTCTTCCTTTTTAAAGATAATTTTTAATTTTTTTATTTCAGTAGTTTTTGGGGTATAGATGGGTGTTGGTTACGTGGGTAAGTTTTGAGGGGTGATTTCTGGAACCTGAGGGAACCCGTCCATTGTTTCTTAATGATGGAAACTGCTGCTTGCCTTTTCCCCCTCTCTCCCTCTCTGATCTGGTTCCTTAAAGTAATCAGGACATTTACGTTACCAGGTATTCACAGCAATCTGTTCTCCTGGGTAGTGTCATTAATCTCTAGTTATAATAAAATGAATATTCAAATTATTGTGCAACAAATTACATGAAATCACAATAATAACAAGGCATTAGTATCCCTAAACTGACGTACAAAGCTAAGTGAATTTTCTCCGTTCTTAGTGAGAGTACCACACTCTCACCTTGTACCTGTCCATTTTGCTGAGGCAGGGAGAGTGATGTCCATGCTTGTAGACCTCCGGTGACTCGATTAGACATTCTGTCCAGTGTGTGGAGAGCAGGGCTGCTTGTTCATACCCATGCGGTGGGGCCCAGTGGACATTTTGAGCTTACATCATCAGGGTCCTCCGTGGACACATGCCAAAGCTGCACCTCTTAGCTCCTTAGCTCTGTGGGAGGAGGCCCAGCTGCCAGGCACTGTGTCATGGGGTGGAGGGACAGGGTGAACCTTGGCTGCATCCCTTCAATGCTGAGAGCAGGGCAATGTGGGCACCTTTGAGTATGGATCAGGAGTCAGTGGCCCGAGAGGAGCATCAGTCATAGAATGTGGGGCCTAGGGGTCTTCCAGGTCTGTGCCCACAGGCTTAGGCTGCATTCTGAGATCTCGAGCCTGCCTGACTCCACCTGATGTGACAATCCAAACTGCAGAACTGGGATTGTGGATGGAGGCAGGCAGACTGGATGGAGCCATTTCCACATTTTTTATAGCTGCTAAGCGAAGCGGTGATGCCAAGGGACGGTGTCACACGGCCTGGGCTTAGCTCAGCTGGAAAAGCACAAGGGCAATGTGAGGGGTCAGGTGGGTCCTCCCCTCCTGGGGCCTGGGAGGAAGCTTGGGGAAAGTTGGCGTCTGTGAGTACCTGTGCAGAGCCAGATCATGAACAAGCCATGCAGCAGCAATGCCTTGCGCTGGGGGAGCTGGGCCCTAAGGGGGTTTTAACGAAACAACCGGAGTGGAAGAAGCCCTTTGCAAAGCAGTCTTGGTGCACAGACCTGTGATGTCAGCAGAGGAGGGGCACGCAGATGAAATGAAAGGGATGTGCCTGGGAAAGTCACCTTCATACTTCCTTCAAGGATGGAGAGGCAGAAAGAGTCCTAAAGCCGAGACTCATACGTCGGCTGATCTCAGTTTTCATGGCCATAGGATGCTGAGCAAAACTGAACAAGTGCAGCTGGGAATGGCGTTGACCCTGGCTGCCTTGAGCAGGTGCCGCTCTGGAGGTCAGCGGCTGTGCAGGCACCATCCGCCGCCCAAAGGCTGCATTCTGCTTGCTAAATCTCATTTTGAAGAAACAGAATGATCGTTTTAGAATATGAAAATGTGGATATTTTCTGAAATGTAGTTTACGAGAATCTTTCCTTTCCCGTGTCTATGGGATCAATGACCATGAGTTGTGTGCAAGACAGCAGAGCAGGAAAAGGAAGGACACTTTCCTCCTGGGCGCTGAGCAGACGTTCGATGGCGGTGGTGCTTCCATCACACGCCCAGGCCCCGTTCCTCTCTCAACCAAACAGAAGAGAAGAAAACAGACCTGAGCAAGCAGTTTCATTTCTCCTGTGACATGTTCCCTGACAAATTATTTTCTTTCAATTTGGGAAGCTTTTCACGGGGGAATAGTTTCTCTCTCACTCCTGACTTTCACTTTGAGTAAATCCTGTTGTTTCCATATTTCCTGGAAAGCCTAGAGAAGTGGGGCTTCCCGGCATCCACTCGCCAGCACTCACCAGAGCTCCGTTTGGCTCCAAGAGCCTTTTTGGAAGCCCAGAGCCTGGCCCTGGGGCTTCCTGGAGGCACTCAGAGTGACCTCTGGAGACCTTGGGCCAGTGCCACCCACTGCGAAGATGGGGTAGGTGTGGGCAGCGTCTCCTCTGCGGGAAATGACGCCCTCCGCCCTGGAGACCTTGGGCCAGTGCCACCCACTGCGAAGATGGGGTAGGTGTGGGCAGCGTCTGCTCTGCGGGAAATGACGCCCTCCACCCTGGAGACCTTGGGCCAGTGCCACCCACTGCGAAGATGGGGTAGGTGTGGGCAGCGTCTCCTCTGCGGGAAATGACGCCCTCCGTCCTGGAGACCTTGGGCCAGTGCCACCCACTGCGAAGATGGGGTAGGTGTGGGCAGCGTCTCCTCTGCGGGAAATGACGCCCTCCGCCCTGGAGACCTTGGGCCAGTGCCACCCACTGCGAAGATGGGGTAGGTGTGGGCAGCGTCTCCTCTGCGGGAAATGACGCCCTCCGCCCTGGAGCCTCCTCTCGGCAAATGAGGGAGCCTCGGTCAGCCCAGGGGCCTGGACGGAGGCGGGAAAGCTGAGGCCCACCATTGGGGTCAGCCCCCACCGCTGCGTTTCACTTTGAGAGTCACCTTTTAAATGACAATTCCCAAAGCCTCATTCCTCAGAAACTTTTCCTTGGCGTTTTGTGGCAGAGATTCAGGCTCCACATTGAGTTTGTGGCAGCAAAGCCCGGGGCTTTGGCCAAGGGACTCTCCAGGAGGCAGGCGAGTGCTTTGGGAACCGGGTTCCTGGTGACTCCAGACCCAGGGAGGAGGCCAGCTGGACGCGCCCGAGCCCCCAACAGACACTGCCCGAGAATCACCACTGTGTGTGGTCACTGCTGGGGCCTCCATTCTGGCCATCCAGGCTATGTCCTGACAACCATGGGGGTCCCAGGCTGTCTACACGGGCAGCCCCTGGGAGTCCAGGACCCATTGCCATGGGGCAGGGACCCGACCTAGGCCAGGGTAATGGAAGGAATGCCGGGAGTGGAAGGTGGCGCTGCCTGAGTGAGGCGCCCCAGGCCTGAGGGTGAGGTCGGGCCCACTCCACTGTGGACCCCAACTCCCTGCTGCTCTGTCTGAAGAACAGTCTCCAAAGCCTCACTCCATGGACAGACCCTCCCCATCAGCAAAGGCGCCAGATCACCCTCGAATGACAGGGAAGCTACAGAGCTCCTGGCTGGGCACCTTGTCCATTTGGTCCTCTAAACAACACTCTCCCCACCCCACAGATGCAGAAACCGGGGTGAGGAGCCTCTGTGCCCTCTAGGTCCCGTGGAAGCTGGTGTGTTGAGCCTGCTGAGGTGATGGCTCGTGCCTCCACATCCCGGCAGGGTGGGCAGCACTGAGGGCCTGAGCTTCCCTGCTGTGGGGAGATTGCCAAGGGCTCCACCCCCATCCATGCTGGACGGCACAGTTCACAGACCAGGCTGCGGCGTGGGAGGATCAGGAAGGGTTGCCAAGGGTCATCTCTCCCACTGGCCAGGTGAGGCTCCACACGGACACTTCCTGAGCACTGGGGTCCCCAGGCACAGGGCTGGCAGGGAGGAAAGAATGGTGGGGGCCCTTGGGGACTCCACCACCCAGCAAGAGCCAGATAGTCAAACACCTAACATGGCAAGGAGATGAAAGGGGCCGGTGGAGCTTGGACCATGATCCAGCCCAGTTTGTAGGATTATTTATTTGGCACGTTCAAAACTTGCAACTATAGCAGGCATTGGATGCCTTTCAGAAAACAACCAGAACAACAAACACCAGAAATTGCAAATGCTGGCCACCTCATCCAACAGCAGTTCAAACGCAATGTGTCCTGAATCTGCAGGGCGCCTCAGTCAGATATGCAAACACCTGGCGCTGGTCTTCCACAAGGAGCATAGTTAATTCCTGATGGATTTCCTGATTCTTGCAAGCTGTGTGTGGAGCTGTGTGTGGAGGCGCAAGACACGGTGTTCTCAGAGGTCACGGAGGGAAGGACCCGTGCTGTTGACGGAGTCCCTGCACCAGCTCATTCCGCCGCTGCCCACCGTGTTGTCAGAGCCCCGTGTGCCTGCTGTGGACCCAGGCTTATCTCCCTGTGAAGCTTGCTGGGCCTGTCTTCTGTGCCTGAAGTCACTGTCCTGATCAAAGAGTCATTTCTGCAGAAATGGTTACCCATTATTTCTGGTACAGTTGGTAGCTACAGCGCCTGAAGGATTTCCACTGGAGCTGAAATCAGTTGCTAAACAAGCATAATAAACTAATGGTTGTTTGTTTTCTTGAATGTGTTGCTCAGCACAGACAGCATGGCAGCTGGTGTTTGTCAGATTCAGTCTCCGGTCACAGGGACCCTCACCAGCTATCCTGGGCTTTGCCTAAAACCCTCTGCCCTCAGGGAGGCCTCCAGGCCTTCCCTCCACATGGGCATTCTCAGAGGCAGATCTGTCCTGGCCTTCCTCCTGATCTCTGGTGAAGATGCAGAAGGCAAATGCTTAGCATTTTATCTGTTCTGCACCCCACCGGCGGGCATAATTCCCAGCTTAGTCTTTGACAAGTCTTCCAAGCCTCAGGCCCCAGAGCCCATGACGCCAGCACGCTCCTTTTGGGTGAGCATCCCTTGGGCAGAGTGGTCAGATGCCTGGGCCAGGCAGGGAGGGTCTGGCTGGGGTCAGCAGGCCTTTCCAGCCACGTGCCTTCTGTGGGCACCTCCTCTGCAGAGTGCAGGGAGAGACGGAAGTCCTCTGGACTGAGGCTGGCTCCTACCTAGGGTGTGCCCAGAGAGGAAGGGAAAACCTGGAGAGCCGCCCAGCTGCGTGTGGGTGTGCTGAGCCGGCACGGTGGGGCTTGGCTCACTAGGCCTGATATTCTGGAGCCACCTGCCACTGCACCGGGCTCCCACCCTACTGTCCCTCTTCTTCCTTCCTCTTTACTGAGTCCCAGGAAAAGCCAAATCCAGCTGCTGGTTGGGTGCCAGGTTCTGGAGGCAGGTTCTGGAAGCATCTCAACAGCTGGTCAGCCTCTGAGCAGAGAAGGCGGTGGCAGGGCTGCCCTCCTGGTGTTGCTGAGGCCAGTGGGGTCTTCAGGAAGTCACGATGTGGAGCCCAGCCAAATGCCTCAGTGCACACGGCCCCAGGGTGGGACCTAGTGAGGCCCAGGAGAGTCTCTGGGAAGCCCTGTTCCTCTCAGATGCATCAGACAGATGAGGCACGACTTCAGCCAATGTGGGGAGGGGGCCTGGCCCCAGCCTGGCAGGGTGGGATTCAGGCCAGATACACTGGAACAGGAATGTCGGCACCATCATCACTGCGGGCCTTTGTGCAGGTTCGACAAACCTCGCCAAGCCTGATATCTCCCACGACACACAGGGACAATGGACATTTGCCTGCATGTGGATATTAAAGGAAGTGTTTGAAAAAAAACATGCAACCAAAACTCTTTTTGCAAGTTTGATAATCAGAGAAGAAGGTAGGAGTGGCAATAACAATGCAAACACCAGCAACGGCAGCAGCCATGCGGGGCTGGGCATCAAGCACATGTGGGTTTTCTGGAGATGTTGGCTCCGCACCCTCTCCTCAACCTGCCCTCAAGGGAAGCACATGGTTAATTACTGTTTTGCTTAAAATATTGATTTTTGTAAGCCATCCTTGTGGGATAGGATTTCTGGCTTATCTCTGAGCTGGCTTAGCAGTTTTCTTTGGCTGGACCTGTCTTATCTCACTGTTTATTTACTCAACTACGGGATTCTCTGTGGTCCTTTGGGGAAAGTTAGTTATGGTATTTATCCATCCACGCAGTGTATTGAGTGCCTGCTGCTCTTCAAACTCAGCTCAGGAGGCGTCTCCGAGGGGAGCAGCTAGCGTTCCCCAGGCTCTGGCTGGCTTTGCGCCCTTCCTGGCTTGTGTCCTCAGGCAACTCCTACCCAAAGGCACTCTTCTGTTTGCCTGGGTGCCCACGTTATATCATCTTTCCATTCCCAGAGCCAGGTGCCATCTGGCTTCATAAATGTCTGACTATGGGGTGCAGAGAAGGACATAGGAAGGAAAACACAAAGCAACCCACACCTCTTCTTCCCAACACTGGGCTCCTTGTGTTACCATTGCATGTTTATCAGTAAACGGATTTGGATATCCTCCTGAAGTGCGCTCCTCTTGCCTTTGTGATGTGCACGTGGGGTTGCCGTGCTCCGTGGGCTCTCTGTGGGTTGCGGGTTTGGTGCGAGGCTTCACCTGCCCAGTAGGCACAGGCACACTTCTCTTTATTGTGCCTCCCTTTCTTGTGCCTTGCTGATAGTGTGTTTTTACAAGTTGAAGGTTTGTGGCAACCCCAGGTGGAACAAGTCTGTGGGTGCCATTTTCCCAGCAGCGTGTGCTCACTTCATGTCTCTGTTACATTCTGGGAACTCTCAGTGTTTCAAAGTTTTTAAGTATTGTTATGTCTGTTGTGGTGATCTATGATCAGTGATAATCGATGCTACTATTGTGATTGTTTTGGGGAGCCACAAACTTCACCTGTATAAGATGGGGAGGTTAATCTATCAATGTCCTGTGTGTTCTAACTGCTTCACCAACCAGCCTTTCCCCATCCTTCTCCCTCTCCTTGGGCCTCCCTCTTCCCTGAGACATAGCAATATTGAAATTAGATCAATTGAGGCTGGGCTCAGTAGCTCATGCCTATAATCCCAGCACTTTGGGAGGTTGAGACGGGCAGATCACTTGAGGTCAGGAGTTTGAGAGCAGCCTAGCCAACATGGCAAAACCCTGTCTCTACTGAAAATACAAAAATGAGCCAGGCATGGTGGCAGGCACCTGTTATCCCAGCTACTCAGGAGTCTGAGGCAGGAGAATCACTTGAACCTGGGAGGCAGAGGTTGCAGTGAGCCAAGATCATGCCACTGCACTCCAACTTGGGTGACAGAGTGAGACGCTATATGAAAAAACAAACAAACAAATAAATAGAAATTGTATCAATTAATCCCTTACAATGGCGACTACATGTTCAAATGAAAAGAAGAGTGGCATGTTTCACTTTAAATCAAAAGCTAGCAATAATTAAGCTGAGTGAAGAAGGCGTGTTGAAAGCTATTATAGGCTGAAAACTAGGTGTCATGCACCAACAAGTTAGCCGAGTTGTGAGTGCTAAGGGAAAGTTTTTGAAGGAAATCAAAAGTGCTACTCCAGTGAACAACAACAACAAAAAGATAAAGTGAAACAGCCTCACTGCTGATGTGGGGAAAATTTTAATGGTGTGGATGGAAGATCAAACCAGGCTCAACATTCCATTAAGCCAAAGCCTAATCCAGAGCAAGCTCCTAACTGTCTTCAACTCTGTGAAGGCTGAGAGAGGTGAGAAAGCAGCAGAAGAAAAGTTTGAAGCTAGCAGAGGTGATGCATGAGGTTTAAGGACAGAAGCTGTCTCCATAACATAAAAGTGTAAGGTGAAGCAGCAAGTGCTGATGGAGAAGCTGCACCCGGTTATCCAGAAGGCCTAGCTAAGAGCGTCAGTGAAGGTGGCTACACTACAGAAGAGATTTGCAATGCAGATGAAACAGCCATCTATTGGAAGAAGATGCCGTCTAGGACTTTTATAGCTATAGAGGTGAAGTCAGTGATGGGCTTCAAAACTTCAAAGGACTGATGACTATCTGGTTAGGGGCCAGTGCAGCTTGTGACTTTAAGTTGAAGGCAAGACTAATTTACAATTCAAAAAATCCTAAGGCCCTCAAGAACGATGCTAAATCTACTCTGCCTGTGTGCTATAAATGGAACAGCAAAGCCTGGGTGACAGCACATCTGTTTCTAGCATGGTTTGCTGAGTATTTAAAGCCCATTATTGAGACCTACTGTTCAGAAAAAATAAAAATAAAAAAGATTCCTATCAAAATATTATGAATGGCAGCAGTCCATCTAGAGTGGCTGCTGCCAAGATGCCAGCTGCAGCAGGGAGGCGCAGCTGGGTCTTCCACTCCACAGAGCAGGCAGGAGCCCAGCCCTCCCTGGGCACCACTGCAGCTGCTCAAGGCCGGCTGTGGAGCAGGGCATTCCCGTGGTCTTAGGGGCCTGGGAATCCCTCCCTGCCCCCCACAGGCTCAGAAGTGACTGCTCCCACTGCTGAGCCTGGCACTCCTGGCAGCTGGGCCCAGGGCCTGCAATTCGCTCCCAGAGGAGCCAACCCTGGCAGGGTTGTGAGCTGGGCAAAGGGGAGCCCTGGACCACCCCTGAGCACTAGGGCCCCAGGGGAACTTGTGGCAACATCACCCTTGCCCTCGACTCTGGCACGGGCCTGGCAAGGCCCTGGAGCCCCCACCGAAGTCTGCAAGGAGGTGGACAGGGCAGCAGGACTGGTGGTGGGAGCAGCAGTGGGGTCCCCTGTGCCCCATGTCCCCAAGGCAGCCAACTGTGCCACCTCCACCCTTGCATGGCTGGGCAGGACCTGCTCCGAGGCTTGGAGCCTCTACCACAGCTTCAACCTCACGCTCTGCCATGTCCTGGGAGCCCATAAGCACCCGGCTAAAGTTGCAGCCAGGACTCATGGGACCAGCCCCAGGAACATCGGGTTCACTTGTGCAAGGGCCACCACTGCGGCAGAGGGAGACGCAGAGAAGGGCACAGCCAGGTCTGCTCACCTTGTAGAGCTGGGACAGGCAGGAGCCATGACCCCCCTCAAGTTGGCAGTGTGGGAGCTGCCGAGGCTCAGTTGCAGCCACCCAGGTTGCAGCTGTGGGCCTGGGCCTCCCGATGCTCTCAGGGCTTAGGCTTGGGTGTATCTGCTCCTGTTGCCTGGCCTCTCCCTGCTTCCAGTGCTTACTCCGATCCTAGAGTAGGGTTGGGGCCAAGCCTGGGTGCTGTTGCAGTCCAGCCAGGTGTGTGCACACTCAGGGCAGTGCTCATGTGCAGTGCCCTGCTGCCTCAGATTCTCTGGACTTTGGGCACCAATGAGCGCAGGTGGGAGGCTGAGATGGCGCTGGTGGCAACTCAGCACTGGCCTGCGGGTACCCCTGGGTGCAAGCAGCCTGGGCATGATGAGTGGTGGCAGGAGGCAGACGGGCTCCTGGGTGTGAAGGAGTGGGTTCCAGATGAGGATGCACCTTCAGGCCAGGGAGGACCTGAAGGCTGGGGGCCGGTTGCCAGTCCTGTGGACTGGAGTAGGGACTTGTGCCTTTTCCAGGCCCTCTCATGGCCACCCATGGACCAATTGGAAGGCACTTCCTCCCCTCTGAGGCCCATAAAAGCCATAAAAGACTCAGCCAGAGCAGAGCAGAGGACAGAGAGGTGCCAGGATGACCAGCTGCAGAGAGGAGTTATCCGCTGCAGAGAGCAGCAGATGTAGGGACGACCAGCCACAGAGAGGAGCTACCCTCTCCAAGGCCTCCTCTCTGCTGAGAACTGCAGATGTCCAGTTGACCAGCTGCAGACAGAAGCTACCCTCTCTGCTGAGAGCTGAACACTCATCAGGATGACCTGCCTGCAGAGAGGGCCACCCATTCCAGGGCCTCCTCTCTGCTGAGAGCCTCTGAGCTGTTCTAACACTTAATAAAGCTCCTCTTTGTCTTGCTCACCCTCCACTTGTCTGTGTACCTCATTCTTTCTGGACTCAAGAAGTCAGACCAAGGTGCCACTGGCCAGAGGTTTCCAGCCAGAAAAGCAACACCCCAAAGATCTCGTAACATTTTTACTCATTGACAACGCACCTGGTCACATGGGGATGAGATGAATTGTTTTCATGCCTGCTAACCCAACATCCGTTCTGCAGCCGTGAACATTCATAATTCATAGGAAGAGGACAAAATATCAACATTAACGGGCATTTGAAAGAAGCTGATTTCAACTCTCATGAATGATTTCAGGGGTTTCAAGACGTCTTTGGAGGAAGTAACTGCTGATGTGGTGGAAACTGCAAGAGAACTAGAAGTGGAAGTGGAGCTTGAAGATGTGACTGAATTGCTGAAATCTCAAATACAACTTTAACGCATAAGGAGTTACTTCTTACGAGTGAACATAGAAAGTGGTTTCTTGAGATGGAATCTACTCCTGGTGAAGATGTTGTAAACATTGTTGAAATAATAACAAAGGATTTAGAATATTACATAGACTGAGTTGATAGAGCAGCAGCAGGGTTTGAGGGGATTGACTCCAATTTTGAAAGTTCTACTGGGGCTGGCTAAAATGCTGTCAAACAGCATTGCATGCTACAGAGACATCTTTCCTGAAAGGAAGAGTCCATCAATGTAGCAAGCATTGCTGTTGTCTTCTTTCGTGAAATTGGCACAGCCACCCCAGTCTTCAGCAACCACCATCCTGATCAGTCAGCGGCCATCAACATCGAGGCAAGACCCTCCACTGGCAAAAGAGTTACAGTTTGCTGAAGGCTCAGATGATCTCTAATATTTTTTAGCAATAAACTATTTTTAAATTTAGGGATGTACAATTTTTAGACATAATACTATTGCACATTTAACAGACTACACTATAGTGTAAACATAACTTTCGTATGCATTGAAAAACCAAAAAATTCACTTGACTCTCTTTATCGCAATATTTGCGTTATTGTGGTGGTCTGGAACTGAACCCGCGTTATCTCTGAGGTTTGCTGGTACTCAATTCCGATGGTTGTCATGACTGAACTTCACCCTTCACAAGGGCCTGGAGCTGGGCAGAAGTTTTATGATAATACCAGGACCTCTTCTTTCGATCTCATCTACCAATGATGTAAATCATTCTGTTGATATGATTAACTTTCTGTCTTCACTGATATCATTCAGCTGATTTTGTGAATGAATCAGAGTGTTAAAATTTCATGTGATCTCAGAGCAGGTTAAAAAGTATATTTTCAAGTTTATTTTTCTTAAAGAGACAGATAAGAAAGTTTCCTTATTTATTTTTCTGTTTAGTTGACCCATGATTTTTTGCAACAAAATCACATGGTGGTAAACACGTTTTCTCACTTCCATATACAAACCACTCTCACCTTAGTATCTGTTCCTTTTAACACACCATCAGTCGCTTTTTCACTCATTGCGAAAGGCCATCTTCATTTCAAACAACAGATTGAGTTCATTAAAAAAAATGGACTCGGTGGCTTCTCGCCAGCATTGTGAAGTTTGGTCCTGTCTTCTTAATTAAGGGCTCAGCTGGGACAGGCAAGAGTCTGAAGTCGGAGGACATGTCAACTCCCCGTTCTCTTTCCCTCACTGACCAGCACACAGGTCTAGAGCCAGAGTGATCTACACAGACGTGGGGCCCTCACGCTGTCAGGGAGCCCTGAACAAAAGGCTCCTGCAGTTTTAGGGGCCCTGAAGTCATGGAGTTGGGAAGGGCTTGGAGCGGGAATTCCCTGGGAACTGAGTCAGAGCGTGGAGGTGGCTTTAAGCTCTTGCCCTCCCCCGCCAACAAGGAGGTCTTAGCAGAGACACCTGGAGGACCTCTGCCCGAGGCCTCAGATAATGAGACCTGAGAATGAAGGTGTCCCCAAGATAGGGGTGCAGATGTGCTGGGAGCGTGACTGGCCCCAGGGCCCGAGCCTTTCCCTGCTGCTCCCTCAAGCCTGCCATGCCTGGCTAAGCAAGAGCCTGGTGTGGGGACGCAGCTTCCCCCTGAGACCTGCCCAGTGCAGCCTTCAGGTCAGGCCCAAAGTATCACACTCAGGCTTTGAACCAGGAGCCCGACTCCTCAGGTGCAAATCTGTATACTAAGTACCAAGCTGTATGGCTTCTCTGTATCTGTTTGCACCCATATCACACCCTATAGAGATCCAACCTTTCCTTCCTGTGGGTGGGTGGTCTTCGACAGCCCCTTCCCGACCCAGGAGCCCACAGCTTGGGCCTGACCACCAGCACTGCTGCACCTGTGCTCTGGCAGGGCTGCTAAGTGGCAAGGGCAGGGTGTGTTGCCCCAGTCCCTCTCTGCTGGGTAGGAGGAGCTTCAGGGATGAGAGTCAGAGCATCCCCGGCAGGAAGGTCAGCCTGGGCTGAGACCAGGGAGAAGCTTCTGGCTGGGCAGGACTTGGGCACAGGAAAGGGGTGCGGGCGGAGGGGGAGTGCAGGGGGGATGTTACAGTGGCCTGAGGGGCTTTGCGTGTTTACAGCCCTCCCTCCGTCCCACCCACCCATTGCCCTTCTGGGGCTCCCAGTGGTTCCTGGGGTTTGGAAAACTCCAGGTCATTCTGATACCATCTTTTCCTTCCTCAACTGGAAATAACTTCCCAGCAAGGACTTTAACTTTTGCGCTCACTCAGAGGCCCACTAAGCAGGTTAAATGTAACTACTAAGTGGTTAAATTCCAGTGGAAACAGCTGTGGAGAGGCAGCATGCAAACAGAGATCCTAAGGGGAGAAGCCATTGCTAATAAATTTGTGTAGGGCTTTCTAGTGCATCAAAACTTCTGGAAAATTCCCTCCTTACACTGACACATGCTTACACTGTTTGGACCCTGCAATCTACTGCATAGCAATAAATACAGAAATGAATCTGTTTGCAGACAGTTGTTTATGTCGTCGTTATCTATCAGAACAGCACCTATTACGATGGGGGTGGGTAAAAATATGGCAAATGTATGGGGCATGTGCCTTCCTTGGAATACAAGGCTGTGGTTCATAGTGGGACTTTCGAAGGCCATGTAATGATAAAGGAAGTGTTCATTTTATACCATCTCATGAAAAAGCCACAGATGTGGTGTGATTGTGATACGTTTCCAACACAGCCAGGCCAAACAACTGCAATATAACAAAAGATGGACAGTGTTCAGTGGGGGAGTTCAGGAGGGACCTTTTTATCCACATAATTACTTTATCTTATAAATTTTCTAAAGTGTGTTATTATTAAGATGATATATTTTGAACAGTGCTTATTTTTTTCTGACTTCAAATCTGTCTATGGCAACAAGTAGATTCCATGACATACTTTTTAGAAAAGCCGACATCCAGAACACCGACATCACTAAATGCAGATTGAGGATGTGGAGCAACAGGAACTCCCATTCACTGCTGGTGGGAATGCAAAATGGCATAGCCACCGTGGAAGACAGTCTGGCAGTTTCTTAAAAAGCAAAACACACTCTTACCATAAAATCCAACAATTGTGCTTCTAAACTGTGACACATCCTGATAACGGAGTATCATTCAACAATAAAAAGAAATGAGCTATCAAGTCATGAGAAGACATGGAGGAACCTTAAATGGATATTGCCAAGCGGAAGATGGCAGTCTGAAAGGGCTACATAGTATTTGGTTCCAACTGAATGGCCTTCTGGAAAAGGCAAAGCTAGAGAGGCCATAGAAAGATCAGTGGCTGCCAGGGGCTGGGGGAGGGAGGGATGAACAGGCGGAGGCCAGGGGAGTTTTAGGGCTGTGAAAATGCATTGTATGATACCACAGTGGTGGTACAATGGCTGTGAAAATGCTCTGTATGATCCTACAATGCCTCTGTCCAAACCCATAGGATGCACAGCACAAAGGGTAAACCCCAGTGAACACTGTGGCCATAGTTAATAAGGTGCCATTGTCAGCTCATGAACTGTAACAAACCCACCACACTGATGCCAAATATTCATGATGAGGGGAGTGGAGGCATCTATTAGGGAACTCTCTCTACAATGATCCTACAATGCCTCTGTCCAAACCCATAGGATGCACAGCACAAAGGGTGAACCCCAGTGAACACTGTGGCCATAGTTAATAAGGTGCCATTGTCAGCTCATGAACTGTAACAAACTCACCACACTGATGCCAAATATTCACAATGAGGGAAGTGGAAGCATCCATTAGGGAACTCTCTCTACTTTCTACCCATTTTTTCTGTAAACCTAAAGCTGCTCTATAACAAATTATATTTAATTTAAAATAGCTGTATATGCTCATCATAGGCAATTCCAAAAGAAAGGAGAGAAAATCAGCCGTAATTCTGCCATCTAGATATGTTCATTATCACGACTTTCTTCTATTTTTTAACCACATCTGACATCATAGTGTTAAGTACCTCCTATATGCCTCCAAATTCCTGGCTCTAGCCTGGATGTCTTCCTTGAAATAGGGACTCTATAGGGTATGGCACTGAGCCCATCTGGAAGCGATGCTGTCCCCTGCGCATCTGTTCCCATTCAAGCAGGCAGGATGAAGACATTCAGATGAGACTCAGAGCTGGTCTCTCCACTGCTCCGCAGGCTCCGCTCCCTCCTGTGGCTCGCCTCGCTTGGAGTACAACCCAAGTCATCCCCCGCCTATGTCTGCCGGCAAAGCCTGGCTGTCCCCCCACCCGCCACTTCCTCATCTCCCTGTATTCTGTGCCTCGAACACTGTGCCTCATCCCTGATGATTTCCTTGCAGCTCCTGGAAGGCACCACACAGGCACTGGCCACGGGGCCTTCGCACGCCTGCTTCTTCTCTAGGGGTCAGCAGGGAGTCTCGCCTTGCCTCATGCAGACTTTTACCTATTTTTTCCTTCCCAGTGAGGACTTTCCTGGCCACCCCAGTCACAATTGAGGCCCACACACCAAGGCTAGATGCCCTCTCCCTGCTTTCCCACTATGCCCACCAGCCTGGAAAGTACAGAAAATCAACAAGAAGAATGAGCACCCTGCCTCTTCCCTACCTGGGAGGAACCTTCCCCAAAGGCCAGCCTTCCCAGTGTTTTGTTCGCTGCTCTGTCCCAAAGAGCTACTGCTGGAAAATGCCTGGCACTTGTCAGCTAAATAAAGACTGGTTGACTGAATGATGATACATTGCAGGAACCTATATGATTTTTAGCCTGTTTTATTTGCCTACTGTATCATGAGACCTCGCTCTGGCACTAACGATCTTCCCTGATGTAATCGTGCTGGCCACTGACCGTCCTGTGCACAGCGCACCATCCTTCATGCAGCCGTCCTGCTTTTGCTGATATTTCTAGCTCCTCATTCTACACCTGTATCCTAAGGCACTGGGCATGTGGGTGGGTCACAGGACAGGACGTGCCAGATCAAGAGTTGTGAATTATATCAAGGTTTTAAAAACATATTTCCAAATTGCTGTCCAGAGCTGGCCAGACTAAGCTTCCACCATCCATATAAAATGGCACCTACAAAATACTTCTTAGATACCACATTTATTTGGGAAACTGAGGAGTCTTTTAAAAGAAAAAATGTTTTACTGAAAAGGCAGAGGAAGAAGCAAACTTTCAGATGTGTCCATTGATGTCAGAAAAGATGCCTGATTCCAAGCTTGCAGTCTGACTTCTCTCAAGGAGCGACCCACGCTGAGCTGGGTGTGGGTGTCTCTCCTGCAGCAGCTGGTCTGGTGACCGGCCACTCCCTGCAGGGCCCAGCTGAGCCTGTTGCCCTCTGGAAACCTCTCCACCCTCTCCCTGCAGGGCCCAGCTGAGCCTGGTGTCCTCTGGAAACCTCTCCACCCTCTCCCCGCAGGGCCCAGCTGAGCCTGGTGTCCTCTGGAAACCTCTCTCCACCCTGGCCCACAGCTGCCCCTTCTTCCAAACCACCCCCCCACTTTTTTATGTGGCACTCCTGGGCCTTCACCGGTTTCTGCTCCAAATCACTGAGGGCTGTTCATGGTCACTTCTGATTAGGTACTTAACACACTGGCACCAGGGACAAGCGGTTTCTCTTTAAGGCACCCGGGTCCTGGCTCGTCCCCTGGTGACTGTAAGCCTTGCAGCTCACTGAGTATCACACGGCCGTGTGTGTGCACTGGTTGCATGGCAGCATTTGACTGATGGAGAACTCATCAGAAGCATTTGTTCTGCGGACGGTGGCACATACTGTGGGCCTCCATTAAAGAGGGGTAGCGCCCCCCTCACCTGTTTTCTGGGGCTGATATCTTGCGGTAGCGAGATGGGCATCTGTCACCCATGGCCCTGGTCGTCCCCTTGCTGACCCTCTGCATCCCTTTTCCGCAGGTGGCTGCCATAACAGCCTTAAGCCGACCAGCAGCCCCACCATTGCCATCGCCACCGCCGCCGCCGCTGCCATGGTCTCCGTGGACCCTGAGAACCTCCGGGGCCCATCCCCCTCCAGCGTGCAGCCGCGCCACTTCCTGACCTTGGCACCCATCAAAATACCCCTCCGGACGTCCCCCTTCTCAGGTAGGCTCGGAGCGCCGTCCCGACGCCTGGTGCTGCCTTAGCGAGCGCACGGAGGCTTCCTGGTTAGATGCCCCTGGCCTGGGCCCAGGCGCTGTGGCACCTGAAGCCCGGCTCCGGTTGAGGGAAACATTCAGCTGGCGCCGTTTGGGCTTTGCTTGACTTCAGACCCTGCAAATCGACCCGACTCCGCTGAGCCACCTTGTCAGGTCCACCCTGGCACTTCCTGCTGTAAAGCCAAGGTGAAAGCTTCTGTTTGAGGAAATGAGACTTCTCTTTACTAACTGGAATTTAGGGGGAGTCATGCATGCGTCTGGGAGTGCAAGCACCCCAGGAAGTTGTGATTTTCTTGCGCGGGACGTGCAGGCTGGCGTGCTGGAGTGGAGCCTGGTGAGTGAGCGCAGAGCCAAGCCGCGTGCTGCTCCCCCCAGGCAGTCCACTTGGCATGCCTTCTGGCCCTGGGCTGGACACAGGGGCTGGGGTCCCACCCACTGTGACAGCTTGGAGTACCAGAGGCTTGGGCCGCCACAAATGCATTTGAGCTCATTAGTGCAGTAGACAGTGCTCCCTTTCTGAGATGTCCTCAGGGCAGGGGCTGGGAGGGTGGCCATTCTGGTGTCCTGAGAGGTGTGAGATGCATTGATGAGGCACTTAGGGTAGATGGGAGGTCCTGGGTCCCATCTGCAGCTCTATTGTCTCTGCGTGTTCACAGGCATGCGTGTCCATCCATTAACTGTAACCTGCACGCTTCGTGACCCAGACATCCTTGTGAAATGCCTGTTTCTTCAAACTTAGCAACAGCACCATTAATTTGAAATGACAGTACCAACTCCCAGGAACTGAGGATTTACTCTTTTATTTTGGTTTTAGTTCTTCATGTGAGATGGTAAAACTTGAAGAGAAATTCCATGGAAGATTGTATTAATATCATTAATTGCTAGATTATCAGTAGCAGGAAATGTATCACTAGACTGTGATAGACACACACACACATAAATATATACCTACTACTTTATGGTAGAAAGACAAACAGCCTAGTTCCATGACTTTCCAATTTTTGGAGTGTTTGCAGTTTGTTGACTTTGTTGCTAGTAAATCTATTGTGGTCTTTTTCAACAATGGACCTTTGGCGTTCACTATTTCTATGCTGGTTTGATGAATTAGTTGATAAGTCGGATATTGTATTCTCAAGATCCAAATCGTATTTCTATTTCAGCATGTCAGTGAACATGCATTTAGGGTGTGATGGAGAAAATAAAACACATGGATAATCTCGGTGTGGAGCATAAATTACAGCTGTGTCAAGAATTTGGTTAAACCTACCAGTCCATTGACATGTATTAGGGGTGACTTACTGTTTTCAGAGGAAAATTAATCTTAGAACCAAAAGCTGTGTACCTCAGGGGCAGCTTCACTTTCCATATCTCTGACATGATTTATAAGGTGACATAACAATTAGGCATCCTCTCTTGTTTGCCTTTTATAAGGTTCCATGATCAAATTTGCTATAATGCGTGTTCAGTTAGAACGAGGCCAGCACCAACGTTATCTGTCCTGTAGATAACTGGAAAAATGGATTGACAGGAAGATGAAAGGGGCGTTACTCAGAAGATAGCTCCTAAAATTGCCTTCCCGTTGCTGGAATTGATCCATCCGACCTGGAAACCCCGCCCATAGGACAGGATGCAGGTTGAAGTTGAAATACCATCAGGAGGCTGGGTCTGGACCGGTGATGAGCAGGTCTGAGCTGTGAGCAGCGTGGCCCAACCCAGGCTTCATGGGTGGGTGTGGTGCTGCCAGGGGCGCCCCTGGTGAGGGCTCCATTGGGAGGTGGGACTGCCTGGCAGTGCTGCCCTGGCGGCCTCCTCTGGACTCGGGGGCAAGGCTCTCATGCCCATGAAGAAAACCATCCTAACATGTCCCTGGGGTACTTTTCGAAAACCAAGACTTGACGGAGATGGGATAGAGAGCTGGCCTATCTGCGCCATTCGGGCTGTTTTCTAAACCATCGCAAGAGGCCCACAGGACGATGGGAGCAAGGCGTTGTCTCTGCTGATGGGCGGTCTCAGCGAATGCCCAGGCAGCCCCCTAGGAAATTTCTGATACCCCTTAAAATAGATGAACTGGGCAGGGGCAGGACAAGGATGAGCTATCCCATGGAGGGGTGGGTAGAGGGAGTGGCCCCGGCCTGGCGGAGAGGAAATAGAAGGACATCAATGCAAAGCAGGTGCTGATGGACTCAGAAGAACACAGCTCACTCCAAAGTTTGCTCTATATTCAAACTGATTTTATAAAAGGATGTGACCTTTAATTTATCTACAGAAGAATAATCCTGTTTTTATTTGGAAGATAAGTCCCACTTTATATAAATGAGCTTGACTGTTTTACTTACATCCTGGACTTTGATATAAAAGTCAGTAACCTCAGAGCTCCACGTGGTTTAGCTTAATGGTCCCCAACTGGAGACAATTCTGCAACCCAGAGGGTGTTTGGCAGTGTGACTATCCATGTGTTTTGGTTGTCATGACCTGAGGGTTGCTACTGGGATCTGGTGGGTAGAAGCCAGGGAAGATGCCATAATCCTACAACCCCCAGGCAGCCCCCATGGTAGAGAATCATCTGGCCCAAAGTATAGGTAGTGGCTCTGTGGAGAAACCTGGGTTTGTATTATTAGAACTCTGCTTAAGGCACTGTGAAAACCTGTCTGGATACCCGGCTAAGCTCATCTGGGAGAGTTAACGTGGCACTACCCTGACCCTGAAGGAGCAGGCTCTGTGTTGGAAAGAGTCCACAGTCATAAAGATTGTGCTGAATTCGGTGCCTTGCACTAGATTTAGCTTACCTAAGATGCCACATAATACTTAAAGAGCCCGTGACCAGGTCCAGATTCAGCCGTGAACCGGGCTTCTCTTTCAGAGTGGTGTCAGCATGGGCAGGAAGGCTGGTCCCTGCTGCCCTCCCAGGGGATGGGGTGTCCTTTGTGTCCGTTGGCCTCTGCTTCACGGGGATCTGTTTATCAGGCTGGCCCCTCCCAGGCAGTGGGTCTCCAGCAGAGGTTGCATCTTTCCATCCCCGCCCTGCCTGCACCCAACACAGCAATTCCCCTGACTCCAGGGACAGCGCTCCCTTCTGAGTGTTGATAGGCCGGGCAGAGCCTGCTCCTGTTCCACTTACTCACAGAACTTTTTTTTTTTTTTCTCTCTCTCTCTTTCTTTCTTTCTTTCCTTCCTTCCTTCCTTCTTTCTTTCCCTCCCTCCCTCCCTCCCTCCCTTCCTTCCTTCCATTCCTTCCTTCTTTGTCTTTCTCTCTTTCTTTCTCTCTTTCTTTTTCTTGAGATGGAGTCTCGATCTGTCGCCCAGGCTGGAGTGCAGTGGTGCGGTCTCGGCTCATTGCAACCTCTGCCTCCTGGGTTCAAGTGATTCTCCTGCCTCAGTCTCCCCTGTAGCTACGATTACAGGTGCACACCCCCATGCCCAGGTAATTTTTGTATTTTTAGTAGAGACAGGGTTTCACCATGTTGGCCAGGCTGGTCTCGAACTCCTGACCTCATGATCCGCCCACCTCCGCCTCCCCAAGTGCTGGGATTAGAGGCGTGAGTCACTGTGCTCAGCCAAAGTGATTCTTCTTTTAAGAAAGACAGCATTTATTTTTAAAATTTGGCCCACCATGACTGAAGTATCCAGGCCAGAAGAGTGAAATATGAGTGAGTACTTTCGGTCTCTGGTAGAGCAGGTAACTACCAAACAGATATTAAAAAGGGCCATCTGCCTGGGAAGCCATTTGCCACCTGTTCTTTGCTTCCAGAACTGTTTAATGGTTTAAATTTAACATTTTGTCCTGCCACAGAACAGCTGGGAAGTGACTATTTTTTTGTTCTATCAGTAACTTACCAGCCAAGCTACATAACAAGTCAGAAAGTCTCCAAGCCAGAATTCTACCACGCAGCCTTTCATGTGGCTGTCGGCTTTCCTCATTAGCAAAATCTGCAGATGCTGAAGCAGGTTCTATAACAACAGTAATTCAGACATTTGGGAATAAGGTCTTTTTTTTAAATCATCCGGGAATTGTTTCCTCCTCCACTATCATCAAAAATGTCATAATACATATTAACATTTTAAAGATTTTCAGAGACAAAAATACTGTAACAACATAATTGCTTATACCTCAAGATTCCTGAAACTCATCTGGCGTGTGTGGGAAACACGTGTTCATTTCTAATGGAGGATTGAGTTACCTCTAGTGGAACACTTACTGGATTTAAACCAACAAACCAACAAACCCCTTTTGTGGAGTTTGTTACGCATGATAAGTGAATTCTTACTGAGAATGCAACTACAAGTATCTGAGCTGGCATTATTACATATAGTCGTATAAGGTGCAGACTTTCCCACTGTTGGGCTCGAAAGAGGAGAGCTGCTTTCACAGGGAAATCATTCCTATGAGCAAGGTCTGGCTCACTCGTCTAGAAAACGATGCTCCTGGGACCTCGCGTTCTTTCTGAGCTGCTCCGTTCCCTGTGCCTACCCTGAGAATCACCCTGACTTTAACTACGTTAGCCGTTAGCCATCTCCACCGTTAGCTCCAATTCACCCTCTCTTTGAAGAGAAAGTGTGGAAATATATCATGCACGCCACAGCGTGCCTAAGGTTGTGTCCAGTGTAGAGAATACTAATACAATAGACACCCAGTGCCTCCCTCCGAGCCTGAGAAACGTGATGTTCCCAGTACCCCAGCCTCACCTCCTGCTCACCCCAGAGGTCACTGCTCCCCTGAAGATGTGCCAATTATTCCTTTGCTATTTTTAAAAATATATGTTTACCATATGCATATGCATTATCTCTAGACAATATATTGCATACTTTAGTTTTTGTTAATTTCACATACATGTTGACATAGTTTGCGCATTCTTCTGCAATGGCCTTTTCACTCAGATATATGCTTTCTTTAAAGTCGTCCCTGCTGGTATGTGCAGTGGTGGTACCATCTTGTTCACTTTTGTGCAGCATTTGTTTGTGTGAAGTCATATAACACCTTGTCCCCTCTGCCAGTGGGGAATGTTTCCTGCCACCTGAAAGGTCAGACTCAGTTGTCCCTTCCTTCCTGCTGGAAGCACTATCTTCTCAGGACTCTCTGAAGCCACACCCTGCTGGTGTTCCGCCCGGGGCATCTCTGCACAGATCTCTGGAGCCTGGTCCCTCCTCTCCCGCAGTGTTCCATGGATAAGAATGAGGCCGTCTCCAGCCCAGCCTCTGCCTCCTCCTGGAGCTCTAGGTTGACGGATGCAACCACCTCCACTTTCCAATGAACCCTCAAGCCTCACCGCTCTATAAGGAAGTGTTGATGTCCCAACCCACGCTTCTCTTTATGGAAATCAAAACAAAAACACTTGTTTCTCCTGTGGTCTTTCAAGTAAACTTTTTCACCCCCTGCCACAAAGACTCTCCAGTTCAGTACGTTGCCCCGGGTCTGCCCAGGAGTTCGTGCCTCACACCAGAGGTCGTCCTGATGCCTCCTTTTGCCTGATGCCTCCTCTCCAGCCCCTCGGCACTGCCGTCCTCCTCCCAACCCACACCGAGTCCTCCTCTCTTTGCCCACCTTCCTGGTCCAAACCAAGATCTGTGGACTGAGGCTCTCGCAAGTACTTCTGTTTCCACTCTGCCCTATTTTCTGCAGAGGAGCCGGAGTTCACTTCTCAAGGACCTTTGTCAGGCCAAGTCTGCCCTTGCTTACAGCCCCCAAGGAGCCAGGCGCAGGGGCACCACCTGTAGTTCCAGTTACCCCGGAGGCTGCGGCTGGAAGATCCCTTGAGCTTGGGAATTGGAGTCCAGCCTAGGCAACATAGTGAGATCCCATCTCTAAAAATAAATAAGTAAATAAAAATAAATAAATAAATCAATACTTACTATATATATATATTTAAATCCAGTGATTGCCTGCTATGGAGGTTAGAACAAATCCCAACTCCTCTGGAGTCTGGGGTCACTGTCTGTGTGACCCACCTGCACCCTTACTTCCTGAGCAGCCCTCCATTTGTCCCCCAGGCCTGATGGTGCCTTCCCAGTCTGTGAGGCCAGGGCTGCCCCAGGGCCTTCACACGGCCAGCCCCTCTGCCTGGACGCTCTCCTCCACCCCCTGGTGTCTCATGTGGCTGGTGGTTCCCCCACTGTTCAGGCCTCAGCTCCAGCACGTGGCCTGAGTCCTCCCATCCTGAAGTGGCCCCTGGAACGAACTCCTTCTCCTCATTGTTGCTTTTGCTTTTCAGCATTTATCATCGCCGGCAATTCTCTTCGGTGTCAATTCCTGGCCTATCTTCTCTCCCCCACTGGCATGTCACACCCTCAGGGGCAGGGTCCTCCCATATCTATTCACCACTGAGGCCCTGGTGCCAGGAACAATTCTTGGGACAAAGTTACCTCTCGTTGACTCTTTGCTGAATGAACAGCATCCAGCCACACCTGTGCACTGTGGTTAGGACCCTCTTCAATGATGCTCTGGGGTGTTGGTCGACAGTTCTTTGTGTTCTCTATGAGATGGTGCAGAGATGGCTGCCCTACTCCGCAGATGTTCATCCCACACCCACCCAGCCCAATCCTAACAAACAGACAAACACAGTCAGGAAGCGTTCAGCACGGTGAATGCCGCAACACCCAGCCGCTGAATATGCTGGTCAGCTCAGCATTAACCGGAATCTCTGATGGGAAGCTCAGGCAGAGAGTGAGGTGATCGTGCCCCAGTCACCACAATCTTTAGGGATTCGAATTTCCCAGAATCCAAAATTTTCAAGCTGAAGGGCCTGTGGACTCTGGGCAACTGATTCCATTACTTAAAGCTGGGGGGCAGGGTCGAAGGCCACTGAAGACCAGTTTACCTAAATCCCAGTACAAGTGAGGGGCAGAGTGAGGGTGGGACTCAGCAATCCTTTTCCAAGGATTTTCCCAGGATGTCGTTCTTCTACACCATTGTCAGTCCCACCCACCAGCTGTAATTCCTGTCCGTCTACAGAGCCACCGTGCTAAAATCAATCACCCAGTGGCTGCGATGGTGGCCGGGCTCCTGGTGCTGAAGGGACACTCTGGGTCCGCCTGGCAGGCACAGGCCAAGAGCCCATGAGAGGCTGGATGCCTACTGTGCTGAGGACCCTCAGGGACAGTCTGTGACCGGCCCAGCAGGGAAGGCGCTACGGCCTCAATCAGGCACATGGCGGTACGTGCTGCCATCCCCGGGGGTCCCTGAGGTCTTCAAGCAGGGACCAGATTTAGAAGTGTGCCTGGAAGGAGGGTGGGGAGATAGTTGGTCTGCAGACAGATCAGGGAGGAAGGAGTCACCCATGGCTGCTTTAATGAAAACATCGTGCAGGGAGGCTGGTCACTGTGCAGATCATGTTGCTGTAGCCACAGACAGGACATGTCATAGTGTACTCACTGCAACAGGAGCAGCAGCTGCTTCCCGGGACAGGCCACTTTATTTAATTTGTGATAACAGCACTGTTGGAAATAGTATCCATGGTGGGTGGCTGTCAGAAGTGGGGAGAGTGACATGTGTTTCAGGACTCGGTAGAGGAGGCGGTCCCTGATGGGCGCTCGTTGGAGACGGCTGGTCTGCAGCTCACACTGGAGAGTCTTCCGGTCCCAGCACTCAAATAGACCCGTTTGGTGCATGAATGAGATCCGTGCCCTAGGGGAGGACAGCCTGTGTTCAGGAGCATCCAGGGGTCTCGGTGGGAGAAAGCTGACATTCAGGCCTGTGTTCCATCCAGGGGTCTGGGTGGGAGAAAGCTGACATGCAGGCCTGTGTTTCCCAGGGGTCTGGGTGGGAGAAAGCTGACATGCAGGCCTGTGTTTCCATCCAGGGGTCTCGGTGGGAGAAAGCTGACATGCAGGCTTGTGTTTCCATCCAGGGGTCGGGGTGGGAGAAAGCTGACATGCAGGCCTGTGTTTCCCAGGGGTCTGGGTGGGAGAAAGCTGACATGCAGGCCTGTGTTTCCATCCAGGGGTCTGGGTGGGAGAAAGCTGACATGCAGGCTTGTGTTTCCCAGGGGTCTGGGTGGGAGAAAGCTGACATTCAGGCCTGTGTTTCCCAGGGGTCGGGGTGGGAGAAAGCTGACATGCAGGCCTGTGTTTCCCAGGGGTCTGGGTGGGAGAAAGCTGACATGCAGGCTTGTGTTTCCCAGGGGTCTGGGTGGGAGAAAGCTGACATTCAGGCCTGTGTTTCCCAGGGGTCGGGGTGGGAGAAAGCTGACATGCAGGCCTGTGTTTCCCAGGGGTCGGGGTGGGAGAAAGCTGACATGCAGTCCCGTGTTCCATCCAGGGGTCTCGGTGGGAGAAAGCTGACATGCAGGCCTGTGTTCCATCCAGGGGTCTCGGTGGGAGAAAGCTGACATTCAGGCCTGTGTTTCCCAGGGGTCTGGGTGGGAGAAAGCTGACATGCAGGCCTGTGTTTCCCAGGGGTCTGGGTGGGAGAAAGCTGACATGCAGGCCTGTGTTTCCATCCAGGGGTCTGGGTGGGAGAAAGCTGACATGCAGGCCTGTGTTTCCCAGGGGTCTGGGTGGGAGAAAGCTGACATGCAGGCCTGTGTTTCCATCCAGGGGTCTGGGTGGGAGAAAGCTGACATGCAGGCCCGTGTTTCCATCCAGGGGTCTCGGTGGGAGAAAGCTGACATGCAGGCCCGTGTTTCCATCCAGGGGTCGGGGTGGGAGAAAGCTGACATGCAGGCCTGTGTTTCCCAGGGGTCTGGGTGGGAGAAAGCTGACATGCAGGCCTGTGTTCCATCCAGGGGTCTGGGTGGGAGAAAGCTGACATGCAGGCCTGTGTTTCCCAGGGGTCTGGGTGGGAGAAAGCTGACATTTTGCTGTCCATACTTAAACTCTAGAGACCACGTGGCAGTTGCTCTGAACGAACATCCCTAAAGCAACATTGGTGCTTCAGAGTAGCTCCAGCTGTGGACAACCGTGTGGCAGGTCCTCAGTTACACGTAGTATTACCATGTGAGTCAGCCATTGAAATCAGGGTCTCAAACAGATATCTGTGCACCCATGTTCATAGCAGCATTATTCATTTTTCCACAAGTGGTGGAAGTGATCCGATCGTCCATTGATGGGTGCATAGATAAAGAAAATGTGGCATATCTATATAGTGAAATATTATTCAGTCTTAAAAAAGCAGGAATTGCTGGCACCTGCTGCAGCATGGAAGAACCTTGAGGACACGATGGTCAGTGAAACAAGCCTATAGGATTCCACTTATCCGAGGTCCCCCATCGGATTCACAGGGACAGATAGTAGAAGGGTGGTTGCCAGGGACTAGGGGAAGGGGAACAGAAAGTCATTGTTGAACCAGGACAGTTTCTGTTTGGGAAGGTAAAATAGTTCGGAGTGTGGATGGTGGTGACGGCTGGCATTAAGTACTGCCAATGTGTTTAATGCCACTGAACTGTATATTTCAAGATGGTTGAGACAGTAAATTTCATGTTATGTATATTTTACCACAATAAAAACAATAAGAAAAGGAGGCGTGTTCTCATATGCACATGAATGAAGTTTATTTGAGGGAGCTTGGAGAGGGTCAGAAGAACAGCATTAAGTAAGAAACAGTGAAAACCTCTTCCTGCTTATACCCTTCATGGTGCCTTCCATTTCTGCGTTTCCTCTGATCAGCTCTGCTAATGGCCTTTCCAGCGACCGGATTTCTGGCCACATCAGCAGTCTGGAACACGGTAGAAGCTGAGGTGTGAAAAGGAAAGGAGGCCCGGCAGCTTGGGTGAGGGTGGCTGGTGCAAAGGGCATGTGCTGTCCTGGAGGTGGCTGGCAGACTGGGTGGGATCTGCAGAGAGCAGGAGAGAGCAGGGCCTGGGGGCTGGCCTGAGGTCTGTGACTGCAAGGATTCGCAATGAAGGAAGCAGCAGAGGGAGAGGGGCTGTTCTGAGCTGGGCTGGGAGGAGGGGCGGGGGGGAGGGGGCAGAGAGTCAGGACTGGCTCCCAGCACAGGCAGGTAGCCCAGTGAGCTGGGGTTGCTGGCCTGGGCAGAAGGGCTTGGGAGTGGTCAGGGCCACGGCAGAGCTCCAGGGGAACGAAGAGGTGGCAGTGTGGAATCTGACCCCTCTGCTGTCATTGTGTTTCCTGGAATTTCTCAGTGTCTTGAAAGGGGCACCATACAGCAAAGATGAGTGGGTTCTCTGAGATGGACCCACGGTCTGAGAGCGTGATGATGTTCCGACAAGCCGGAGAATTTGGCTGGGCCCCAACTCTCCCAGGCATGAGCCATCTAGAAGCACAGGTGGAAAGCGGAGCCCAGTGTCGGTGGAGAAATGAGAGAGCTGCAGAGGGAAGGACTTTATGTGTCTGGCACGTCCTATGTCACATGGAGCCGTGAGAAAGAGGAATGTGGCTTGGGAGACCACCCAGCTAAGGAGACCCCATGTGTCAAATGCTCTGCGGGCAGCTGAAAGTTTAGTCAGTGTTGATGACCAGAAGGCTGAGTGAGCTCATAGCAGGCAGAACTTCTCACTCCCTAAGAAGTCAACTAACAGGGCGCTGGGCTCCCGGGCTAGGAGGAAGAGAGACTAAGAGGGTGCTTTAGGGCAGGCCCCGGGCAGGCACTGCTGTCCACCATTTCACTGTCCCATCCCTGCTGTGGCTCAAGACTGGCTCCACTCACATCTAGGCAAGCGATGAGTGACGGCCAGGACTCGGTTCACAACCCATGTGTGTCTCCTCAGGATTCCCTGCGTTCGTGGAATGAGATTCCCCAACTAGGATATACCGGCCACCGTTCCCTGTGGAGGGTCTGATGCTATTGAAATGATTAGCGCTGACTTAGAACCCCGAGGAAAGAAGTGGAGAAGCATAAATAAGAAAAGGAAAATAAAGAAGTGGAGAAGCATAAATAAGAAAAGGAAAATAGCCCACGATCCCTCCACCTCATGTGAACATCTGCAAACCTCTCAAAGGCTCCCGCTCGGCGTGTGAGTGACAGATTAGCCTGCGTCTGTGACTCCTCATCTCGCAGGAAGCACTAGCAATCTCATTTTACTTTTTCAAGATTATGACCCTCCAGGCCACTTGCAGAAACCCCAGCCAGTCTCAGTGTCTGGTGATTCTCCTTGACAGCCTCTGGGAGGATCTGCAGGGGAGCGAGGTGGGCTCTGCCAGCCCCTGTCAGGCGTGCACACCGCATGCAGTTTCATGTGAGTCAGCTGGGCTCCTGCCTGGTCTGTGATACCTCCTTGGTGCCCCATGACTCAAATCGTGCGGCTTTATTCCTCCAGGGTGTCCCTGGCTGCCCCGAACAGTGTTTGCTCTTGCGTTCTTTCTGAATGCTGGGGCAGGTGTGTGCTCCTTTCTGGGAGCAGAGCTGTTTGCTGGGAGGAGACAGTGTTTGAATTATTCTGTGAACAAGCAGAGAGTGCTGCTTTCTCTCCCCAGGTTCTTATTTGCCAGGCGGAATGCTTTTGTTTTCCTGCAACGATTTGAAAAGGAGGGGAGCACAGCCTTGGCTGCTCAGGTTAAGCAAGCCAGTAATGTGTGAGCCAGCGAGTGTGGCCGTCGTACCCATGGAGCTCCCAGCCAGGTAGAACCAGGAGCGGGAGAGTGGATATGGGATTCCAGTTTAGACTGGCGATATATATTTTGAAAGTTTGCACAAGTAGAAAGAAAGCTTACTTCTGAGGCTTTCAAAAATGAACGAAATTTATAATAATTACAACAAAAAAGAAAGAAAGAAACATGCTACTGGGCTGCAAGGACCCCAGTGTGTGTTTGCCATGGCTGGCGACGGCCACTGTCCTCCAGGGACTCAGGGATGCTGCTTTAAACAGCTGCTGGGGACCCGGGTAGAGCCACTGTCAGGGCTGTGAAAGCCCCTACGCTGGGGTAGCCGGGTGGAGCCATTGTCAGGGCTGTGGAAGCCCCTACGCTGGGGTAGCCGGGTGGAGCCACTGTCAGGGCTGTGGAAGCCCCTACGCTGGGGACCCGGGTGGAGCCACTGCCAGGACCGTGGAAGCCCCTACGCTGGGGTAGCCGGGTGGAGCCATTGTCAGGGCTGTGGAAGCCCCTACGCTGGGGTAGCCGGGTGGAGCCATTGTCAGGGCTGTGGAAGCCCCTATGCTGGGGACCCGGGTGGAGCCATTGTCAGGGCTGTGAAAGCCCCTATGCTGGGGACCCGGGTGGAGCCATTGTCAGGGCTGTGAAAGCCCCTACGCTGGGGTAGCCGGGTGGAGCCATTGTCAGGGCTGTGGAAGCCCCTACGCTGGGGTAGCCGGGTGGAGCCACTGTCAGGGCTGTGGAAGCCCCTACGCTGGGGACCCGGGTGGAGCCACTGCCAGGACCGTGGAAGCCCCTATGCTGGGGTAGCCGGGTGGAGCCATTGTCAGGGCTGTGGAAGCCCCTACGCTGGGGTAGCCGGGTGGAGCCATTGTCAGGGCTGTGGAAGCCCCTATGCTGGGGACCCGGGTGGAGCCATTGTCAGGGCTGTGAAAGCCCCTATGCTGGGGACCCGGGTGGAGCCATTGTCAGGGCTGTGAAAGCCCCTACGCTGGGGTAGCCGGGTGGAGCCACTGTCAGGGCTGTGGAAGCCCCTACGCTGGGGTAGCCGGGTGGAGCCATTGTCAGGGCTGTGGAAGCCCCTATGCTGGGGTAGCCGGGTGGAGCCATTGTCAGGGCTGTGGAAGCCCCTACGCTGGGGTAGCCGGGTGGAGCCATTGTCAGGGCTGTGGAAGCCCCTACGCTGGGGTAGCCGGGTGGAGCCATTGTCAGGGCTGTGGAAGCCCCTACGCTGGGGTAGCCGGGTGGAGCCATTGTCAGGGCTGTGGAAGCCCCTACGCTGGGGTAGCCGGGTGGAGCCATTGTCAGGGCTGTGGAAGCCCCTATGCTGGGGACCCGGGTGGAGCCACTGCCAGGGCCGTGGAAGCCCCTATGCTGGGTAGCCGGGTGGCTTTCCAGAGCCTGCTGTATCCCCTTTATTTTTCTTCAACAGTGATATTGCCTCTGCTAAGAAGGCAGGAACAATCACTTATATCTGCTTAAGACAATGGAGTGTAGCACAATGCAAAGAGTAAACCTGAGCTTTTGTAAATAAATCATTTTGTCCCAGCCCCCACCTGATGAATCAGTCAGCCGCCCCACTTTCGCTGAGTCCCTGCTGGATTCCCAGCATCAGGCTGGGTTCTGGCTGTTTACAAGTGAGCGCGAGAGGGAACCTTTTCCCTTAGGAGGATTCAGTGCCCCAAGTCAGAGGCATCGCCTCTGCACCAGGTCAGCTCCATCCCATCCTGCCTCTCCCTGGGGCAGCTGGTCCTGCCGAGGGCTGGCCTAGGGCACCATTCCAGGGATGGGCATGACCTGGAGGGCTGGGCACCCCCAGTCAGAAGCCGACTCTGAGACAAAGACTGGATGCGAGCACCGGTTGGGGGGACTGTGATGGGAGCAGAAGGAGCCTCTGCCGGCTGTGACACCCCATGGCACTGGGGCTCAGCTCTGCCGGAGACTTGGGCAGAAAGCCTAGTGCATGTTCAGAGTGTCCCACTCAAGGAGCAAAGCTATGTTTTTCCCAGTGACTCTCAGCTGCATGTGTTTGAGGGCAGCACGGGGGCTCTCATTCCCTGTGTTCCTGCCTGTCCCGAACTAGGCTAAGATGGCCCTCCAGCCACACACAGCCCAAGGCAGAGATAGTCTAAGGGGTCACAGGAAGAGTCCATTGGCCTGCGTGGGGGAGGCAAGGCTACGGGAAGGTACTGGGCACCAGGTGTGGCTGACGGGTGGAGTGTGGCCCTCCGAGCCAAGGAGGGCAGAGAGAGAGAGAGATCAGCCTGGTGTGCTTTGTGGCTTAACCTCTCTCAAGTTCATAATTAATACGGCCTCAGTGCTAGGGACATGGAGACCTTTCTGTCATTTGTCCTGTCTCTGACATTTCCTGCCAAGGCCTGGGTCCAGTCCTGGGTGGCATCTGTGTCGTGTGTGTGTGAGTCGTGTGTGTGTGTGTCCTGTGGGTGTGTGGGTGTGAGTTTATCAGTGTGTGTGAGTCATGTGTGTGTGAGTTGTGTGTGAGAGAGTTGTGTGTATGTGTGTGAGTCATGGTGTGTGGGTGTGTTTACCAGCGTATGTGTGTGTCGTGTGTGTGTGAATTTACCAGTGTGTGTATCATGTGTGTGCATGTGTGTGCGTATGAGTCGTGTGTATGTCGTGTGTGTGTGTGCATGTGTGTGTGCACGTATGAGTCATGTGAGTATGTGGGTGTGAACTTAGTGTGTGTGTGAGTTTACCTGTGTGTGTGAGTGTATGCATGTGTGTGTGTGTGCACCTGAGTCATGTGGGTATGTGGGTGTGAATTTAGTGTGTGTATGTGAGTTTACCTGTGTGTGAGTCGTGTGTATGCATGTGTGTGTGCGTGTGTGCACCTGAGTCACATGGGCGTGTCGGTGTGAATTTACAGTGTTTGTGAGTGAGTGATCTGATTGAGGCCATGGCAGGAGGCAGGGGAGAGGTGGTGCTGCTGGTGGTGGGGAGGGAGAGAGAGCCTTGTTTGAGAATCAGGTTTGAGAATCATTTGGAAAAGGGTAAATGGACCAGATGTGTGAATTGATCAAGGATGGACGATGGGGACAGAGAAGGGAAAGCTCATCTCCTCTAAAATCTCTTGGGTGTGCTGCCACCATCGAGGGTGGTTATTCATCCAGGGTTCTTTTCACCACATGTGTTCTATCTTGTCCTTCTCCCCATCTGATAACTCCTCTGCCACAAAAGCCTTATCTCACATTCATAAGCCCCAGGGGCTCGACCAGGGGTGGGTCTTGCCGGAGTTCAAGAATCATTTGGTTCTTGACTGAGGACACTTAAGGAAGGAGCTCCTGGGGACAGAATAGGAATTAAACCCAGCCTGGGGCTGGTAGGTGATGCTGATCTATATATGCGTGTTTCAGAATGTGATAATGGTTGCAAGGAAGGCGAGGATGTAATTTGCTGTGGCGAGTGTGTAACACTTGAATGTCTAATATTCAATTTATAGGAATTAATAGAAACTAATATACACATGCAAGCCACTTTGTGTCTGCCCAGCACAGGGTACCTTTGAGTAGGCACAGCGTGGGCAACCACCTCCAGTGAAAATGTGCCCGTCGCTGTGTGTGGTGTGGATGTGTGCCTATGTGTGTAATTCAGTTTACTTTCCTGTTTTGGGATGGCACTGTGGCACCTGGGCTGGGTGGCTGCTGAACGAGCTGGCATACTTCCCTCCCTACACATCTCACCCCACCAGCTTGGGAATCTGTTGTGCCGCAGCTCCAGGGTCGTGGGTGAGAGGGCGCCTGCTATTTGGTTTGAACTCTGAGTCTCATAGTCCTGTCCGCTGAGTGTGCGGCCCCCACCTCTATGCTCCTGGCAGGGGGATGCCTTGTGGGGGTGTGTGGCTGGGAGGCCGTCTCACTTCTGGGGATAGCCCAGCCTCAAGGCTGGAAGGTGGCTGCCCAATTCCTCCTCTTTGGACCAAGCTCCTTTGGTACGGACTTCTGCCGCATCCCTGAGTGATCCCGGAGTTCTGGCTCAGGCAGGCACCCACCGCGGGAGGAGGAGCTCCCTGTGGGGTGGGGTGGGGCAGGGGAGGGAGAGGAGGAGATTCACAAGCCCCTAACTTGTCCTCTGTTTTTTGCCGTCCTTCTCCAACTGGGAAATGCCTCCTCTCACCATAACTTTCCGCATCCTTGTGGAGACTGTAGTGTGCTGTCCCAGTCATGTGGGGCCTGCCCTGCCCACCTCCCAGCGTCCATCACTGGGTCCCACCTGGCCTGGCCAGCAGACCCCTCCCAGTCCAGCATGGCCGCCCTCTCCAGCACACACCTGCCCCTCTTCTCTCCTCGCTCAGCACTTCCTGAGCCTCTTGGCCCCCAGCCTTCCTTCATGGTGCTCGCCATGCTTCTGGCCAACAATTGCTCATCCTCCAGCACTCAGCTCGTGCCACCCCCAAAAAGCCTCACTGAGTGCAGCCACCCCTCTGCCACTGTCATGCACGAGGTGCCATCTCCCTGCTAGGCTTTGAGCCACACAGCCAGGCTGAGGTGCAATCCCCCCTCCAGCCAGGGGATGGGCCCTGTACCCAGGAGGTGCCCAACCAAGGCTGTGGCTCTCGTGAACCCAGCAGGGCTGGTTCTCTGTGTCTCACCAGAGCCTCAGTGTTTCCAGAAGACCCGGCACTTGGGGGGCTCTCGGCCTCTGTTTACCCCGTCATTCCCATCAACTCAGCAAGGGCCCTGGACCTTGCTCCCTGGCGCTGCCTGCTTTGGGAACTCTTCCCACCTACACTCCCATCCACCTGAGGCCTCTGCCACCCAGGCCCTTGCAGGACTCCTGGCCAGCCCTTCCATGAGGCCCTGCAGCCCACCCCACAGAGCTCTGATACAAAGGCCCCGTGCGCACTTCCCACCCACTGCACCCCTCCCGCCAACTCCGAACTCGACCAGCTCTTTATGAGGATGATACACTAACCTGTACCGAGGAGCAGTGGCAGGAGCCCCTCGGGAAGGTCCCTGCCTGTTCTGGGCTGTCGCCACTGAAGGTTACCAGAGAGCCACATGTGGCGGTAGCCTGTGGGCAGGACACGTGGTTTCCCAGGGAGGACCGTGAGCTGCGGGCTTGGTCATATTTCCTGTCGCTGCCCCCGGAGAGCAGCCCCCTCGTTTTGGGTGGAAATGCAGAAGGCTAGAGGGAGGGAAGCCCTCTTCAAGGGAAGTGACTGTGGGCTTTTAGGAAGCTAATGTCGACTTCAACTTCTCAGTTTTTTTTTTTTAATTATTATTTTAAACCAATTAACAAGCTATGATGTTGGCTGTTATTCCCAAAAATAATTTATCATAAACAAACTCAGAGAATCCCAAAGAGGTAGGCCTGGCCACGCTGCCTGGTGGATTAAATGCTGTAATTATCATTGCTCCTGCAGGCTCCTTTCATCTCACTCTTTAATTAGGTTTTGCTGACACTTTTTCTGGTGTGTGCTGGGGTCACAGTGCCCTGCTCTGCTCACTGGTGGCAGCAGTACCAATGAAACCTTTCAGGAGCTCAAAAGATCCCACCAGGCTCCCATCAGCCAAGATCTGTGGCCGGGGGCACGGTAGCAAGCCAATTTCTTGGGTGGAGCTGGGCTTTGTCCAGGTGCCTTCCAGCAGCTGAGGGGCTCCCCCACTGCCCTGTGCCCAGCACACTCCCACCCAGTCCCCCTGCAGCATCTGCCTCTGTTACTGATGCTCTTCCTGTTCTCCAGTGTCCTGGGCAGGAAGACACCTGGCCCTGCCTGTGCTCATGGACATGGGATTTCACAGTTCCCTGCCCATCTAGGGGGTGGTGGCATGGAGACTCTAGGCAGCTGCTGATGTCTTCTCTCCCTGGGGGACACCTGGGCCCACTAGTCCATGGCACTGTTGAAAGTGCGCAGGTGACTTCGTCCACAGGTAAAACTCTTTCACCCTGGGCCAGGATTTCAATGGCTGTGAGCTCTGGAAGCCCTCCCCAGTTGGCCATCCTAACCAGACCCTCCCCAGGGAGTTCCACGGCACCCTGGGCGTTGCTGAGACCAAAGTCCTGGCCATGGCTGGAAGGGGCTACCACAGGGAGTGAGAGCTCACTGCCGTGTACTCTGGAGACAAACTCTAACTGTCCCCTCCACCTCAACCATGGGGGCATCATACTTCTTGCAGTTTCTTCCAGCGCACCTTAAAGAATCTTAGCCAGCTGCTGAGAGGCCCCTCCCCACCTACTCCCAAAGCACTCCCACTCTGCATGTTCCACTCTCCCAGGGCTGCCTGTTCTGAACGTAAACCTCCCTCTCCCCTGGATGAACTCCCTGAACCCCCGGATGAAAGCACGTGCCTGTTCCATGTGGGTGCACCTGAGACTTCTGCTCCTGGCATTTCTCATGCTTCACGGTCACACTTTTTCATAATTATTTTTACTCATGTGCCTGTACCCATGGAGGGAGATGGCTGGTGATGAGCGAGGGCCTCCTGCCCCAGGACCCCGGGCCTCCACCCCACGGGCAGCCTCTTCCGATCGATGCAACTTTTATTTTATGTCTTGCGTTTTTGCGAGTTAACTTTTCCTTTATAATTACACAGCTGATATCTTGATCTCTGGGTGTGTCCATTTTAGACAATGGCTGTTGACATCTTGTGAAAGAGGAAGACAGTTTTCGTTGTCTGTTGCTGCACAGCCGAAACCTTAGCTTTTGTGGGACAGCAAACCATCCCCAAATAGAGAGCTTCTGAATAATGGCTGTTTATGTAGCTCACGATTTTGTGAATCTCCAATTTGAGCTGGGCTCAGTTGGACAGTTCTTGGGCTTTTCTCAGCGACCTATCTCATGATTTTGTTATTTCGAGCCCAGCTCAAATTGCTGACCCACAAGTCACGAGCTAATAATGTGTCCCTTGTGCATCAGGTCATCTGCCATTTTGCCTGGTGGCTGACTGGCTGAAGATGGTTGTCACTTACATGCGTCTTGGTGAACAGAGGGTGTCTGGTCACGTGCCTCTCACATCAGGACCATGTTTCTCACATCAAGGTTGCAGGGTTGGTTTTAGGAACGACAGAGAGGACAGCCCCAGTGTGCATGTATATTATTTGTTTGTTCGTTTTTGAGACAGAGTCTCACTCTTGCCCAGTCTGGAGTGCTGGAGTGCAGTGGCGCAATCTTGGCTCACTGCAACCTCTGCCTCCCGGGTTCAAGCCACCCAAATAGCCGGGATTACAGGTGCATACCACTACAGCCAGCTAATTTCTGTATTTTTAGTAGAGACGGGGTTTGCAACGTTGGCTAGGCTGGTCTCCAACTCCTGACCTCAAGTGATCCACCCACCTCGGCCTCCCAGAATGCTGGGATTGCAGGTGTGAGCCCTCACGCCTGGCCATGCCTGCAGTTTTTAAGCCTCTGCTTATGTAACATTCACTCCTGTCTCACTGGCCAGTGCAGGTCCATGGTGAAGTCCAGGGTCAGCGTGGGAGGGACACTCACAGGGTGTGAGTGTGGAGAGGCAGGAGCGAGTTGGCGATTGTAATTATCGTGCAGGCGAACCAAAATCTTGCACAGCCCCACACAATGGTATTTTCTAACTTTAGATATTCAGAACTAACTATTCTTTAAATAAATCGTAATGTAAATAGAACACTTAAGCCCCTCATTCTTCTTCAATAACATGATGAGTTTCACAAAATGGTGACCTTCTTTTTTATAACACATGGAGATTGACGTCCCTATTTCTTCAACTTTCTGAGTCCTAACTTCTGTCAGTTAACACGTTTCCCTTTCTGTTTTCAAGGGTGTTCATAATTATATTCGCTTTTACAGGGACCACCAGATTTTCTAGTTTTGTTCCTAGACTGATCCTACAGGTTAATGAGTCAATAAATAAACACACAGACACAGGTGCAGCATCCTCATCCAGAAGGCTCCAGTGAGCTTCTCTTCTGAGCATCCTGCTGTCACTCAAAAAGTCAGACTTTGGAGTATTTTGGAATGCAGATTTTCAGCCTAGAGATGGTCAACCAGTATGTATTTCTGCACATATTTCAAAACTGGAAAAAAACCCTGAAATCTGAAACGCTTCTGGTTGCAAGCATTTCCTATAAGGGATACTCACTGTGTAGGTTTTCAATAGTATAATTAAGTAGATGTTGTTCCATTGAAAGTTGCTGGTGCCGTGATCTAATATCAGAGTGAAATCCGCGCCTTGACCACTCTCTGAGTGCTCCCAGTCATGCCACTCTGTCGTTTGCCCAAAGATTAGATGGCGACTTTCTCATGCACTTCTGCTTGTTTGTCCAGCCAGTCCCCATTTTCTTTCTCTTACACATTGCCAAGATGTTTTTCACATTCTTCACTGTACTTTTCTATTCTATTTCTCGTCTTTTTTCCCTGGAGGCCCCTCACTCCTCACAGCATCCATATTCTAGATGTCTATACTCTCAGCAGCTCCTCCCGGGGGCTGCAACGCTGGAACTTCGTGCCATTACTCTGCTGGCTGGGAGCCACGTTCCCCGAATGTATTATCTCCACCTTTCCCAGTTCACAATCACACTTGCTGGAGCACAGCCAAAAACAACCTCCTAATAAAAGTATTCCAGATCCCTTCAGTGTTGAAAATTCTGTTCTTGCCCTTCAAACTTGATTGATAGGTTGCCAAGTTGTACAATGTTACTTTGAATTGTTTTCCCTCAACATGTTAAAGGAATTGCTCTACTACCTTTTAAAATCTGACCCTACCATGAGAGAGACTCACTGAGTTTGTGTTACTGTACAGGTGACTTGTGTTTTCTTTCTGTAGAAATGCTGCGGTAATTGTGACCGTTTTATCTCGGATGTTCAGTGATTTTCTAATGACATCTAGACATTTTAAAATATTAATTCTGTGGAAACCTCCATGGGCATTTTCAACCCAAAGATGCATATGTATACACATATGCACACAGAGACATACCTGCTGTTAATACGTGTTCTATATTATGTTTTTATATTACCCTATCCACTGTGTTATAGCATGTTCTATATTATGTTTTTATATTGCACTATCCACTGTGTTCATGCATGTCCTCTCTTATGTTTTTATATTGCACTATCCACTGTGTTCATGCATGTCCTCTCTTATGTTTTTATATTGCGCTATCCTCTGTGTTCATGCATGTCCTCTCTTATGTTTTTATATTGCACTGTCCACTGCGTTCATGCATGTCCTCTCTTATGTTTTTATATTGCGCTATCCCCTGTGTTCATGTCGTGTATGTACGATGCGTTGCATGTCACGCAGCATGTCACAGGTGCTTCCTCCTCCTCCGCCTGCACTTAGTTCCTGGAGCTCCTGTCCACAGGTTCCCGGGCGTCAGGAGTCATCCCTCCCTGTCTCTTATTCTTTTCTCTCCTGTGTTTGCCTCTTTGACTTTTTCCTACATTCTGGTAGACTTCCTTAACTTTGTTTTCTAAATCTATTGACATTTTGAAAACCTCCTCCACCTCCTAGTTTTCCTGTGTTCCCCACCCCCAGCCTCGTGTTCTCCACCGCCCTCCACCCATTCTGCGTGCGGGCGGCTCCTCCACTCTCCGGATCCACACTGTCCTGTTTCATCGCCATTTCTGTGCGGTGCCCTGAGTTCTCTGCTCCATCTCCGGGGTGAGCTCTTCTCTCTGATGATCTCAGTCTTCCGCTCTTGCTGCGATGTCTTCTCACTGCCGCCTCATAGACCCTGGCCGTGCTTTCCCGGTGAAGGAGGAGGCCTGGGAGCTGGTTTGGCCCCCTTCTGCCCTGGATGAGTCTCTTGGGATTGAGCCAAAGGCCCTGATGCCGCTGCAGCCCCTCGCAGGGGACCTGCACGCCGGTTTCTCCACCTCTCCTATCTCATAATCAGCTCCCTCTGGGTCTCACCATCTAGAAGCCCGTGTTTCTCTCTCATCTGTGAGAGGCGCCCCTCCGCGCCCCCTCCTTCCCCTTCTCACTTTTCCTGGATCCATAATTCAGGAGGAGACTCAGACAGGATGGACGCCGACTCAGTCACCTTCCCTGGGATTGTGAAGGACCAGGCTGTGCCGTATTTTTAGAAAACGCGTGGCTCAGTCTGTCCGCAAGACCGTAAACCCTGTGTGGGTGCTGTCCCGTCTCCAGCACCTCGAGCAGGCCCGGCCTTCGGGACAGACGCTCACTCACTCACTCATTCATTAGTTCCTCAGATACTCACTGGGTGCTTCTGGCGTTCCAGGGATTGTGGTTGGTGCTTTGGATGGTCAGATTATAAAAGAGCCCCAAATCCCTGCTCTCAGGAAACTTATGGGGTGCAAGAGGAGACAGATCATAAAATAAAGCAGCTCCATAGCGTACCCAATACATGCATGCATGAACGAATGAACGGGGAAGGGTCAGGGTGGGAGGGACCACTCTGAGTTCCTGGGTGGATAACGCAGTGGCTGGCCACATGGCATGGACCCTGCCTTTGGGGATCTGACGCTCAGCTGCCAAGCGCCTGCTCCACACACATTTAATGCCCAGAACTGGGCATGAAAAGGACAACATCAGGCTCAGAGTACACATTCCTGCACAGAATGGAAGCCAGCGGGGATGACTAGGGACCACTGTCCTCCCAGGGATGGTCATCATAAGGGAGGGGTCGTATCCCACCACAGGGACCAGCACAGTCAGCGGGGTCCAGGGAGAAGGGCTTCTTCACCAAGCCCAGATGGCCCATTTCCTGAAACCATGGGGTGTGTGCCTGAACAAGCAGATAGAAAGTACCCCACAGACAAAAGTGGCTCCCCAGAAGGACCACTCTCCTCTGCATTCTGAGATGCAGTAGGAAGACACCGCACCCTTTCTAGGGGCTGTAGTAAGATAATGCATGCTTTCTAGGGGCCATGAGGCAGCCTGGGAGGGTCTTGGCTCTGACCAGAGGCTGAGCGGGTGTCTGCACGCTGGGAAAAGGATACGATCCCCTTTATGCGGGAGCCTGAGCCGAAGGCCAAGTGGCGAGATTTCCATACCACCGGAAGCAATCTATCGCGGGTGTAGCCAGCATCTGAGGCCCTCACGGCCAATCCTGTAAAAGCCCCTCTGTCTGCACTGCCCTGTGGGCCCCTCCTCACCTCTGACTCTGGTACGATGGATGTCTGAGGGCCGATGCGTCTGAGAGTCCCTGCAAACACACACCTGGAGCGTGCAGCGTGGTGTTGAGATGTCTGATTGTTACCAAACTTGTTTTCATTATTTGACCACTTGTCAAAATCTGTAAAAAGCTTTCTTTGAGGTAATAAATAAATAAGCAGATAACAAGGGAACATATTCTTTTTTTGACATGCCTTTATTTTTAGGAGATAAGATATATGCTGACTTTTCATTCTCATTCTTATTCATGGCATCGCTGTCAACCTCTTCTGCAGCAGGCTCTTTTCTATCTGTTTATCTTTGGTTCTCATATCAGCAAACAATTTATGGGTGGTTGTTTATTTTTTTAAATGTGCATTAGAGGCTGCATTCAAGCAAAGGTGTGGAATTACACCTGGGAAAGGAGACTGCAGGTCTGCCTTTTGCTGCTGGGTGCCGGTGCAAGGCTGGGTCCCAGGCCCAGCTCTGGGCTTCCTTACACCCAGCTGGCTGGGCTTCAGCAGCCTCAAATGGGCTGTCTCTTGGGAACAGCACTCGGCTTGGTTTGCAGCTGATGAAAATGCACACGTGCTACTTGGGGCTTTGGCTTTTATGTTCTCGGAGTTTAAGTCCATGTCAGGCAGGGAGGCAGGGAGGCAGGAGAGCAGCAGGCACACCACCCACTGCATGGGGACGTTGGCATGGACCAGGCTTTGCCCTGGACACCTATGACCAGGACAGATCCCCCTCTGCACAGTGTACCTTTTCCCAGCACTGCCAGGCAGAGAAAATGCCTGAGCGCCGAGTCAAAGCTGCGGCCCAGCCTCTTCTTCCCCTTCAGCCCTGCCCGCGTGATGGGCAAGTGGCTTGGACCATTTGGCAACAGGACCAGGTCCCATTTCCAGCCCGAGACCATCAGCACTTCCAGAACAATCTTTGCCAGGGCTGCACATGGAAGGGCGACTTCCTGTTTCACAAAGAACCGCAGCAAGCTTGAACAAGCACCAGAGATAATGAACATGGAGGAAGGTTCCTAATAGGAAAGCACATAACTTCCAGGAGCCGTTCCCTCAGGGGAGGCTTTGCCCGTTGCTTCCTTGTGTCCGCTTGTGAAATAAAGCCGGTCCCTGCTTGCTGGGGCGGCCCCTGGCCCCAGTGCTGCCTTGAGTGTGGGCAGCCCTGCAGCTGGCTGGCTCCGTGGGGAGACCCCCGCCCTGCGTGTTACACCCCTTCTGAGGGCTGACCTCCTCCGTCAGGACTTCTTTTTGGTGGAAGCTTCGTATCTTCTGCAAATTGTCTCCAAATATTATCCCCGGGGGAACGACCATCACTATGTGTACTCCAGTGTGGATTCCTTAACGAGATGGCTGCCCAACGGAACAGCACGTGGGGGCCGTTTCCTGAGATCCTGCCGGAGCGGACCCAGCTCTGTGGGCCTTTCCAGACTGCAGATCTAGGGGATGAACTGTGGGCCTTTCCAGACTGCAGATCTAGGGGATGAACAGGGGCGGGGTCTAGCAGGTGGAGAGGCCAGGCTGTGAGGTGGAAGATAACTGGGCAGGCCCTGATGTCACGGAGGGTTCCTTGAGTTTTCAAAACACAAAAGAGTATTTTGTTGAAAAGACGGCCATTGATTGTACCACACGTCAGTTAGGGATGCTCCACATTAGGGCTCTGCGGGGAGAAAGGTTGTTTAAAATACTCCAACTCAAAAATCAGTGAAACACCGAAGCAAGGAGCACACAAGTAATGAGCATACGCCCGCCAACTCTCAGTCAATGTGATCAAAGAGCACGAAGACTTGCAACCCATTAGGTGTTACCGGGTTCAAGGCCCTTGCTGCCTGCAAGGAAGTATTTAGGAGAGAAGCGATTGGACTGGCTGAACCATGGAGTTGACATTTTCCACCCCGCCGATGCCTGGACTAGCTTCTCAAGCCGAGAGGTGCAGAGGGTGTTCAACGTGGAGATCACATTTTGCCTCCTAGGAACGTCTTCCTTTTGGAAATCATTAACACTCTTTTAATATACTGTAAAAAATGATGACATTGTATGTGAGTATCTGAAATTTTATCGAATCTGATACAATGCAACTGAATTATTAAACTAGCAGTGCACTAATGCATCCTCATTGCTTCGTTTATCTCCTCCACTCACTTCAGTAAACACTCATGCCTACTGAGTCCCAGGAACTGTTTTTGGTAAGTGGAAAATCTTGAGAAACAAAAATCTCTGAGGTGGTGCAGCTGCACCCTAGTAGGAGAAGCACATGCCGAGCATGAGGTCTGTGAGTTGCCTGTGGTGTGGTGGAAAGTGACCAGCGTGGGAAGTGGACAGAGCAGGGGAGGGAGGGGAGCTCAGGCTGGAGGGAGCTGGCACTCAGGGTCTCCATGTGGGCTCTCAGAAGATGACCTTCTGGGCAAAGCTTGGAGGGTGAGGGGTTTTGCTAAGTGGGCCTCTGGGGAAGAATATACCAGCAGAGGGAATGGCCCACAGAAAGCCTCCGTCAGGAGTGAGCCTGACATGTTCACAGGCCAGCAAGGAGAGGAGGGGCAGCGGCAGGGCATGGGGTGAGGCGGAGGGCAGAGCTGGGTTGCCTAGGGATTCCTAGGACTTTCCTCTACTCCAGGTGAAATGGGATGACTCAGGGTTTGGAGCAAAGGGGCACCATGGGAGACTGGATGGCTTTAAAAGTGTCCCTCTGGCTACCGAGAATAAGACATTGGGGCAAAGGATGATGCGAGCTTGAATGGGTGGCTTTTGTGGGGACAGTGGATGGTCCATTCTCAGAAAGCACCTAGACTAGATGAAGGCTGGATCTTCACCCACTTCTAGGGACTCATGTCTCTCTGCTCTTACCTACCTGCCTTACTCCTTCCTTCTCAGAGGAGAGGCTCCTGGCGGATTCTCCTTACAAAGACAATTACCTCTCTTCAGCCTCCCACCCCTGGATAGGACCAGCTGGGCTCCAAGGAGGGAGAGAGCTGATAATAAGATTCAGAGGGCTTCAACCCAGTGGGGATGGCTGTCATCGAATAGATGTCATTTTTAACTACAAACGATCTAAACATGAAGGGATGTGCCACAAGATTCAGTGATGTTGGTGAATGTGGAACTTCACCTTCAAAGACAGTTCTGTGAGCAGCGGTAGCCACAGGGCACGGTGACCCTGGGATGCTGATGTGGCCACATCATGCGGTTTGTGGCCCCGGCTTGGTGACCCTGAAATGTCAGCATGGCTGTGTCATGTGGTCCATTGCCTGTCTGAGGCTGATTTCCATGGCTGATGAACAAATGGCTGTTTTAATCGAATTGTTTGGGGGAAAAAAGGTAGCAATAGCTAATTTATGGAGAACAATTGTGTGGTTTTGATGGTCAAATTCATTAGATCATAGATCACAGGTTGGAGCATATGATCCCCTTTTATATAGGACTGGAGGATCAATGTCCCCACTGGGATAACAAGATCGAAAGGCTAAGTGTTTGCATATAGGCAAGACACACAGTATCTTTGGAGATGGGAGTGCAAGAGTCGTCCTGCCATGTGAAGTTCAGATTAGGATTTTGAAGGTGACTCACTGCCTGGCACACACACTAGGTGAGCCTAAATGTAATGTAATTCCATGCATTTGCTCATGTAGCGAGCACTGTTTGCATTACAGGCACTGTATTTACTGTCTATTTCTTTAATTATGTAAAGACATTTTATAGGGATTTATCTGTTGTTTTAAAGGGATTTGCCTATTGTTTCAAAGAAATAGATGAATGCATCTTCATTTTATAAGATTTATACGCAACAGAAGTACAGAGCAAGATGTGCTCATTGGCCACCACCAGCCCCTGCTGGTGCTGGCTTCACTGTCTGCCTTTGGTGGCCCCTGGCTTATCTCTTTCTGTCCCACAGACATGTACAGATCTATTTGGTTGGTTTGCATGAACAGGGTTATATTATATATGTTGTTCTACATGTTGATTTTTCAGACTTGGCTGTTTTTTATGAGAATGTTTTCTGTATCAGTAGATAGAAACTGATCTAATTCTGTTAATGCACCAGAGTATTCCATAGTTTTGAGCTGTCATGCTTTACTAAATTATAGTAGTTGCCTATCGATATCGTTTTTAGTTGTTCTTTATCATTAGAAATGATGCAAACACATCTTGGTGCTTATTTGCAGTATCTTGAGGAGAGACTCCTAGAAATGGAACCGTTGGACCAAAATGACACCCCTCTCCCTTTTATAGATGCTGCCCTGTGGTTTTCTAGCAAGGCTCGGACTTTCCTTGCTCACCACTGGCAACGAAGAGCCATTCCCTGCATGTTCATTTTCTAGAGTTGTCTATTTCCACTCTTCTCCAACGTGAAATATAAGTCTTTCATTCTGCCATCATCATTGAAATTGCCTTAGAAAACTACTTTGTTGGTACATGTGGTAAGCGTAAACTACATTAGGCATAAGCATTTTCATGGTTGGTGATTTTAGAATTTTAATCGACCTTGGGCGCCATCTGAGTGACCCTCCTGCACCTACAGGACCCTGCCTGTGGTACCCTGGGCCCTGTGGTGCTGTTTGAACTCTCCCACTGTCTGGAGGCTCACCACCTCATGTGGCAGCTGCCCTCTGCTTAAAATAATTATCCGGCTGAGCACGGTGGCTCACGCCTGTAATCCCACCACTTTGGGAGGCAGAGGTGGGCAGATCATGAGGTCAAAAGATCGAGACCATCCTGGCCAACATGATGAAACCCTGTCTCTACTAAAAATACAAAAATTAGCTAGGCATGGTGGCGCACGCCTGTAGTCCCAGCAACTCGGGAGGCTAGGGCAGGAGAATCACTTGAACCCAGGAGGCGGAGGTGGCGGTGAGCCAAGATCACGCTACTGGTCTCCAGCCTGGTGATAGAGCAAGACTCCGTCTCAAAAAAACACAACAAAACAAAACAAAACAAACAACAACAACAAAATTATCCTCAGCTTAGTGAACCACACATGCTTCTCAACGACTTCTTCCAAGGTGCTGGTTATTTTTTGCCCTTGGGATCAAGAATAAATGAGTACACTCTTTCTCCCGTGATGTAAGCTGTGGGCTAATCTGAAGTCAGCTCTTATGACCCCTTGAGCTATCCTGCCTTCAAGCCATGAGCCTCTAGTTTATTCCATACTTTTCTAAAATAAAAAAAAAGGTTTTAATAGCTTTTATCCACAGCTTTTATATTGCATTCCATCATTTTGAGAATTTGGTGTGCCTAACAGCTAGTGATAAATTGAAAAAAATATTATTTGTAATAGCAATGATTCATGAAATTACATTAGTAAAATTAGCCTATCTTACTATGAAGTATCTTTTCAACAGCTTACTTAAAAGGTAGCAGGGACTCTCACAGATGCAATGGGTTGGGGTTGATTAGGATAGGAAATAAAATCAAAACAAAAATACCTGATGATATTCTTCCAAGAAGTTTCAAGAAGCTGTCTTAGTCTGTTTTGTGTTGCTACAGCAGAATACCTGAGGCTGGGTAACTGATAAAGGAAATGGTTCTGCACACTGGGAAGTTCAAGAGCATGGCCCTGGCATCTGCTTGGCTTCTGGCCAGGGCTTTCCTGCTGTGTCACAATGTGGCAGAAAGTCAAAGGGGAAGTAGACACACACGGAGAGTCAAGAGCCAAGGGGCATCCTGGCTTTATAACAAGACACTCTCTAGGGAACTAATCGATTCCCACAAAAATAATCTAGTCTGTCCAGAGCGAGAATGCATTCACTACAGAGAACAGCATCAAGCCATTTATGAGGGATCCACCCCTCTGACCCAGCTTCCCCAGGCCCCACCTCCAACGTGGCCACACTGAGGATCAGATTTCATCATGCGTTTTGGTGGGGACAAACCATAGCCGAAGCATAGCAGGAGTTAAGTAACTTCTTAAACGTTTAATGGAGATTAAAATGACATTTTCTTTTCACTGTAATATATTTTTGATAGTTTCAAAATGTATGCTTTAATGTAGCATTAAAAATGGATTATAAAGTTACATATTAAAAATCAGTGCTAACTAGGGAAAATATCCAGAGGGAAAAGGACTAGTAAACTGTAGAAATGAAACAAAAGCCGCAATGCATCATCAAATTTTGTGTGTGCATGTGTGTGTGTGTGTGAGCGTGTGTGCGTGTCTGTGTGTGTGTGTGCCTGCATGCATGTGTATGCGTGTGTGTGTATATATGTGTGTGTGTAATGGATATTCAAGAACACCATCCCTTATTAGTAAAAATATAATGGCTGTGATTAAAGGGACCAAAACAGAGGAAATACGTGTTAATGAAAACACAGAATAAGTGTGACCTCATTAATCATCACAGAAAGCAAATTGCAACAATAAGATCTCAATATTTTACTACATTTTCCTCCCACTCTCTCTCACTCCCTCCTTTCTTCCTGTGTCTCGCGATGTATGATCTGTACTAAAACAGGTGTGGTAAGAAGAGTTGCAGACACATTAATAGAAAAAGTCACCTTTTGAAAACACTTTGGGAATTGTGTCTTGAGCCTCACATATGCTAACATCGTCTGACCAACAGTTCTCCCTCAGGGAGTTTAGCTTTGTGATACAGGACATTTGCTCTAGCCAGACCTACTTGTGATATTTAAAATTGGCAGCCACTTACATCTTCAATAGTAGTGTGTATAAATTATTCTTTGAAGTAACTCTCTATGTAGCCTTTGTAAAAACCTATTTACAAAGACTATGGGATAACAGAATGCTGACCACACCTTGAGTTTCGAAGATGTAGAGATTGGAAACAGGTGGGGTTGGGGGGCGCTTTCAGGGCAGGTGTCTCTGGCTCCAGGCCCTTGTCTTTCTGTGAGCTGAAGGGTTGGGGGGCACTTGTGTGGTGGAACAAGGATGGGGGAGGGGTTTTGTGCCCATTTTAGCAGCTTTTGGGAAAGGGCTCTCAATCCCAAATACTACTTGAGCTGTCCGCACTGTTGGAACGTGAAAACTTCACTTTTGGAAATTTTCACATTGCAATTTTAAAGAGAAAGAACAAAACCTGTTTTAAAACTTTTCTCAGATTCATCAACCTCTCTTACCCATTTTTTGTGAACACAAATTGGCTATGGACCAAAGCACATGAGATGGATTCAGTGAAACAGGCATCTCGGGGCATCTCTGCCAGGTGAGCGTGTGCGTGTACGGTCTGGGGTGTGCACCACCTGTTAGCCACTGATTCTGCCAACGCTCCTGCAAAACAAAAGCAGCCTGTTGGAGGCGGCTGCCAGGGAGTGCCCCGGCGTGTGCCACTGCTGAGGCGGCAGCTGCTCATCCTGCTGGGCTCCTCCCAGCTCAGGGGTTGCCTGGCTGTTGTGGGGTCTGGAGTGCCTATATGGAGTGATGGGGTCACTCACTTGTGCTCCTCACGTCCCACCCAGGCCCACTCAGCCATGTTTTCATGGGCATGACAGCACGTGAGAATGAATGGGCCTAATGGCATCAGTGACTGGAGTCCCAGTGAATCGCCTTGGCTAACATGCCACTGGCCCTGAGCACAAGGCTGGGACTGGAGTCGAGGAGGTGGCAGAATGGCCCCTTCTGGGGCGGGCAGACACTGCAGCATTAAGGGACAAAGCTTTGGCCTGGGGGATGGGAGGAACGGGGGCCATTTCTGCCATTGTTCACACATGGAAAGCAGCTTCCTCAACTTCCTACGGCCTTCCTTCTGCATCAGCCCCCGCTCAGCAGGAACCCTCAGCCTCTGCAGTGGCTGGAGCTGCTCTCCCCTCTCCACCAGACTCCCACATGTGGAGAGGGAGAGCCCCCCTTGTCCCCACAGGCACTGAGCCCTGAGACTCAGCTGTCCCGGTCTTTTTTTTGCTAAGTGGAAGTAAAATCGTATTTTATTGGATAAAATCTTAGTACTGACTTCCCCCCACGTGCCGGCCTCATTGGCTTCATCTCTCTACCACAGCGCTGGATGCTGAACCAGGAGGAAGGTCACAGGCATAGAAGTGCAAAGGGGGAAGGCAGTGGCAGACCTCACGATGTGCTGGCTTTCCCTGCTCCGAACCCCTCTGATGCCGGAGGGGCTCGGATCTGCGTGCTCCTGAGGCTGCACCTCAGAAGGATTCGGCAGAGCCACAAGCTCTGCAGTCAGTGCCATGGCAGCTGCAGGGGATGCCAGCCGGCTCCAGGGCTGCAATTCTTGGAGTCTCAGTCATTTCTCTCTAACTGGGGTTGGCGACCTTTGCCTCTGGAGGGGCCGGTAAGGGTGGGGCTGTGGAGGCACAGGAAGCACACGGTAGGCTCTTAGGAAGCTGTCACTCGTGACTGAGTCAGTTGTGCTCATTTTCCAATGGCGTAGCTCTATGATCACAGCTTAGGAGCCATCCTGAGAAGCACCGGAGCCTGCTGGTTCATCACTGTCGCAACCCTCAGCGTCCGCCGTGCTACAGTCAGAGTGGCAGCCCTCGGGCAGTCTGAGGGCAGCGGCCTGCTCAGAACCCACTCGCTTGGAACTCGGTACACTTGGAGGCTAATTCACCTAGGCCGGGCCGGCCAACACGGCCACTGCCCCCCTCCAGGTCCTCATACTAACAGTCATGCAGTGTTCAGGCTAAATCTCAGTCTTTCATATTTCCAGGAGTGGTGCTCAGGGGTACCCTAAACAATGAAGGGTGCTCAGGGCATGTGTCCCTAAACAATTACGAAGTCTATCACTAGCTCTGGCACGGCACCCTGCAGAGGCCCCTTTGTGCTGGCCTGCAAGGGGCACACTGGGGACTAACTACTGCACATCTGTCCAGAGCCGCCTGCCTGGAGCCAGTAGCAGCAGCATCTTTTCCCCTTGGCACATGGAGCTCAGGTGCCAGAGACTCTCCCAGGCTGTCTGGCTGTGAGTAGCCATGCGTGGCCCTGGAGATGCCTGAGGTTTGAGATCCGTGCTTTTCTCTAGCCCTGAGCTTGGTCACACATGGAGTAGTGGACCCGAGCCACAGACCCATCTCCACTGTCCCACTGTCTCACATCCACACCGAGGCTTAGCTGAGATACGATTTGACTCAGCCTCTCCTGTAATCTGGGCCCGCCAGGCTCATCAGTGGGAAGAAGATGTCTCTGTCTTTGGCACAATGGTTCTTTTCCCCAGCGTCCCTCAGTGTGCTGGGACTTGCTGCTGGTGAGCACTGGCCAGGATCCACTGCTTCAGCCGGTGCCCTCTGGGGTGGACATTGGAGGTGGCAGCAAGGGGCCTGCACCTGCTGCGGTCACCCAGGAGACGGAAGGGGCCACGGGAAAGCTGGGTCACAGGCACGCAGTGATCACCACAGCAGCATGCGCTGTTCAGAATAGTGCACCCAGGAGGGGTGCGCAAGCAGCTCACAGCTGCCTCTGTGGAGGGGAAGCTGCCTTGTCCTCGTAAAATGAAACACAAGGACCCAAGGAGGGCGTCTGCTGTCCTGGGGGACGTCTCTGCCCCCTCTGCTCTTTGGTGGTCTGACACCTGCTGGAGCCGGGCTGGGCACTCTGACACCTGGCTGGAGCCGGGCTGGGCACTCTGGGAGTCTGCAGGTGAAAATTGTGTCATGCTGAAACCCTCATGGGACAGTCGGGTTGCAGTGGAGAGCTGAGTGTCTGGGGCACCCATACCTGCTGCTCCCTTCCTTGCTTCAGGAAATTTCAACGCTCAGAGCTGCTTCTGCGGAGGGGAAGCTGCCTCATCCTTGTACAGTGCCACACAAGAGAGAAGTGCAGTGAAACAAAATCACGTTCTCCTCAGCATTTCGTTCAGAAGGTTACTCACACTGTGCCTTTATTCTTTATTATTATTATCACTTCTTTAAATTTTATTAAGGTTACTTACCCTATGCCTTTATTCTCAATTATGATTACTTTTAAAATTTTTATTTACCTCTAGGAGGTAAATATTCTATAAATATTCTAAATATTTAGGAGGTAAATATTCTATAAATATTCTAAACATTTAGGAGGTGAATATTCTATAACTATTCTAAATATTTAGGAGGTAAATATTCTATATGCCTAGGAGGTAAATATTCTATATCTCTATGTGTCTTGGGCTATTTTGGGATTTCATCTACCTCCTAGAATCAGAAGTTGATGGCTGCACTAATTGGTAATTGGTATTTATAGTTCATACTTCTTATATTTTACTGTCATGTTGACCTTCGCTTACTGGAATGGTGGTGCTAAGCAGCCTGTTGCCAGGAGCTGAGCGTTCCAGGGGCATTTTGGAGACCTGTATGTGGGCAGGAAGCATAAAACCTGCGTGTCATTGACGGCTGGGGTTTCTTCTGAAAGATCTTGAAGGTGTTTCATTTCCTCCCGTCATCTATTGGAAAGAACTAAAAAGTCTGAGTGGAATCTGAAGGCAGATTTAGCACCAAGGGCTTTGATGTTGGACAGTTGGATGCTGGAGGAGAATGGCCTGGGCTGGAACAGCCACTGAGGACGGCCCAGAGTCAAAGCAGAAGGGGAGACTCGTGAGGCCTTGAGGAAATGCCTGTCTGGAGGGGAGACTCGTGAGGCCTTGAGGAAATGCCTGTCTGGAGGGGAGACTCCGGAGGCCTTGAGGAAATGCCTGTCTGGAGGGCAGACTCCGGAGGCCTTGAGGAAATGCCTGTCTGGAGGGGAGACTCCAGAGTCATTGAGGAAATGCCTGTCTGGAGGGGAGACTCCAGAGTCCTTGAGGAAATGCCTGTCTGGAGGGGAGACTCCGGAGTCCTTGAGGAAATGCCTGTCTGGAGGGGAGACTCCGGAGTCCTTGAGGAAATGCCTGTCTGGAGGGGAGACTCCGGAGTCCTTGAGGAAATGCCTGTCTGGAGGGGAGACTCCGGAGTCCTTGAGGAAATGCCTGTCTGGAGGGGAGACTCCGGAGTCCTTGAGGAAATGCCTGTCTGGAGGGGAGACTCCGGAGTCCTTGAGGAAATGCCTGTCTGGAGGGGAGACTCCGGAGTCCTTGAGGAAATGCCTGTCTGGAGGGGAGACTCATGAGGCCTTGAGGAAATGCCTGTCTGGAGGGGAGACTCGTGAGACCTTGAGGAAATGCCTGTCTGGAGGGGAGACTCATGAGGCCTTGAGGAAATGCCTGTCTGGAGGGGAGACTCGCGAGGCCTTGAGGAAATGCCTGTCTGGAGAGGAGACTCTGGAGGCCTTGAGGAAATGCCTGTCGGGGGCTCGGAGATCCAGAAACATAGCCCTGCAATGCCACTGAGAAAACACAGCACGGAGAGGGGGGCTGGGCAAGAAGGACAGAGTCCAAGTCAGGTGCTGGGGGTGAGGAGGGGTGAGTGAGGAGGGCAAAGACGGAAATGCACTCAGCCGGGGAGCTGGAAGACGCCTGAGCGCAGCCTGACAGCTCCTGAATATTGACCCGGAAGATAGTTGTGCTCAGGTCAAATTTAAATATTAGAGACCACGGGAAGGGGTTCCCTTTCCTGTTTAAAAAATGAGAAAGAGAGAACACTATTCATAAGTGATCAATATTGTAATGAATGTGCCTGTGATCAGTTTTGTAATCATCAAGACGTGTATCTTGGGTTCTTTGCTCATGTCCGTAACTCATTCATCTTTTCGGTGGGGCAGCTGGCTGGCCAGATGGAAAACCCTCGGCTCACCTGGAGGTGAGGCTGAGCTGACGGTTGCCCCATAGAGAACCCAGGGTCGGGCCGATGTGGATGCAGGTGCATGGGCTGGGCGGTCCTTTCCGGGGTCTGAGTGGGACATTCCTGGCAGGTGTTTGCCATCTCAGGTCTATATTAGGTGTGTGGGTTGGGGTGAAGGGGGGAGGCAGTGGCTGTTCTCCCACCCAAGCCCTGACAGCAGGGAAAGCTGGGCTGCCCTGGAACCAGCCAGACCTGAGGCTGCTGTGTGCCAATGACTCAGTCCAGCTCTGCCCACACCGCGTGTCCACCCAAGGGGACTCTACTCTTCTAATTGGCCAGCTCCGAGCCCAGCTTTGGGAGAAGAACCAGGGATCACCTTTTTCAGACCACTTATCTGCATAGAGCTGGGGGCCTCCCATGGCGACCAGCACTGGGTTGGGCTTCGGCCAGCCCTGGTCACTTCCAATGGTGGCTGAAGTGCCACATTAAACAAAGGCCCTTGCGAGGGCCCACGGCCATGCCCTATGGGACATTATGGAGAACAAGTCTCTGAATGGGGTGCCGCTCTCTCCAGGGTCCTGTGAGGGCCGAGGGCAAAACCGATTTTCAGCCTTGCTGTTGTGAGCAGGGCTGGAGAGTGCCTGCGAGGGGGCTGCCTCCCTGCCCAGAGCCCACCTGGCCCTGAGCAGCTGCTCTCGTGCTGGGGGAGCTGACAGCGACTCCAGGAGGTGGGAGGGCCCGCACATTCTGCTTCTCTTTCTGCTTCTGTGTGTTTTGGTTGAAGCAGGATACTTCGTTTTCCTCCAGGTTCTACACAAACATGAAAATACAGCACTTTATCTGTCCGTCTGCCCCCAGGCAAGAACAGTATCCCGTTTTGTTCCAAATGAACCCAGTTTTTGTTGGTTGGGTGTTTACACTTCTAAACTATAATTATTTTTGATTACATGTATTTACTATGTGGCTAATTTACCTTGAATGTCTTTCAATTGGATTTGGGGCTGTGTTTCCCTCCCTCACGCCAGCTGCTCCACGGACGGTCTCTCCCTTCCTTCAGTGGCTTATTAAGACTGTGCTGCTGAGCAGAAAGCTTGCTTCTGCTGAATGCTAATCGTCATGGCTGTAATCCTAATTTTTATGGTTCTTAAGGAAAACATGAAAACTCAATCATTTCCTGGATTCTCTGCTTTTCTGGAAAGGTGGTGGCTTGTTTCTGGGACAGACTAGAGCTCTGCTGAGTGAGAAAACTTACTGGTCAGGTTAGGTGTTTCAAGGAAATTGGTAGCCGGGCATGGAGGCTCACACCTGGACTCCCAGCACTTCAGGAGGCGGAGGCGGGCAGATTACTTGAGCCCAGGAGTTCAAGACCAGCCTGGGCAACCTAGTGACACTTCATCTCTAAAAAACTATTTTAAAATTAGCCGGGTGTGGAGGATCACACCTGTATTCCCAGCACTTTGGGAAGCTGAGGCGGGCGGATTGCTTGAGCCCAGGAGTTCAGGACCAGCCTAGGCAACCTAGTGACACTCCATCTCTAAAAGAAACTATTTAAAAATTAGCCAGCCATGGTGGCTCACACCTGTAGTCCCAGCTACTCAGAAGGCTGAGGCTGGAGGATCACTTGAGCCCAGGCATTCAAGGTTACAGTGAGCTATGATGGCACCACTGCACTGTAGCCTGGATGACAGCGTGAGACCCTGTTCAAATAAATACATAAATACGTGAAGGAAATTGACCCTGGCGTCTAGGGCGTGCTGCTCTGAGATGTGTATTTTTCAAGTCGTTTCATATCATTAAGATGACTGAACAGAAGTCTCTAATTTTGAATAATTTTGAAACTGCATTTGTGAGGCCAATCACACTTGTGTTTATCGGATACCTAGCCTGGGGCATCGCTGTGTGCAGGGAGTTGGGGGGGGGTTCACATTGGGGGTGCCAGGTGCAGGCTGTGCCTTGATGTGGAGAGCCTTCTCATTCTGCGTTCCACGTGGTCTGTGTCCTCTGCTACTTCAGTGGGATGATTCTGGAGCCGTCGTGAGATTTGGGGTCTCCCTTCAGGTGGGGTTTTCCTTCAGCATTAAATAGGGACTCGGTCTTGAAATCAATCGAAATGCATCTTGGGTCTGAGATGAATCCAGAAATGTGGATGCCACGGAGGCATCGGGAGCGCCTCCAGCTGGTGTCCTGGATACCTTTGGATTTTAGAAATGAGAAACGCCTCTGTCCTCCTCCCTTCTCAGGTGGGTAGAATGGTGCACTTACAAACACAGGTGCAATGGTCTTCCCTAAGCCGCTTCTCTCAGGTCCTTCTGCGTGATCCTGGCTGTAGCATGCTTTTCCAGCCTGTGTGGCAGGGCTGTGCGTCTCTTCTCTGGACTTAGCAATTGGATGTTGATGTCTGGTTTGTAGGGCCCATCCTAGAAGAAACCTTATCAGGTTGTAGCATTTTTGCTCTCTGCTTAATTGTTTTCCTCTGATAAACTAATATAGTGCATGATGCAGAAGAGCACCTGAGCTCTGGCACAGGGTGGGAGTGAGTCGGACTCCTGGTTCTGTGGGTCTTGGGAACCTCTTTGTTCCCATCTGCAAAACGAGACAATACTCAGGCCTTTCTCAGTCAACACATCCACGGCACTCATGAGCCTCAGTGCCCAGGCCAGTGCTCAGCACACGGCAGGTCCACACTGTGGGCCGATGGTCATGATTACAAACTACATTATTACCTCCACTAGTAAAGAGAGACATTCTACTTATTATTCCATTCAGAATTCCTAACGTCCAGGTATGCTAATTAGAGTATAAAGTGTGTTTTCATCAAAATGAGATCTTGCCAGAGGTTGTTATTTTTCATTTCCACAGATTGTCAGTGTTTTCCCACGTTTTATCTGGGAGAGTAGGGGGTGGGGTTTGGGGGATGAGGGGCCACAGGAGCCTGCGATGGGCCGTGCACTTCCCAGGCCTGGCCTGTGCCATCCTCCCAGGGGTTCAGTGAGGGAGGACGTGACTTCGGTCTTGAAGTTGGAGAGTTCAGGTAACTCCCCAGGCCACACAGCTTAGTCCAGCCCCGAGGACATGCCATCAGTTGTGACTGACTTAGCCACAGACATCTCGCTGTCAATCAAACAACAGACACTGGGATACCCACCAAGGATCCCTGGTGAATTAGATAAAACCCCTAACTCCCTGGGTCCTAGAGCCTAGGGGAAGGGAAGCGTACAAAGCTACTTTAGTGGGTAAATCTGAACCAGGGATGTGGCTCGTTGCTCAGGGGACTCAAGAGGCCAGAGTGCAGGAGGCAGCAGACCCAGGAGGATGGGACAGTGGGGCCAGGCCGGCTTGGGAGGGCACTCCCAATGGGACGTGCAGCGACCTCAGGGTCAGCACACTTCGGCTGGAAAGGCGTGTGGGGCAGGAGCATGTAGGGGCATCATCCGAGGCTTGGAGAGGAGCCCCAGGGAACAATGGGGTGAGAGTTTCCAGAGTTCAGGTCTCAGCTGGGAAGAAGGGGGATAACTGGAAACAGAGGGAGAGGATGGGTCAGGGGGAAAGGAGACAGGAAGGGTTCCAGAATTCCTAATCGACTGGAATTCAGGCCCTAAAAGGAAACGGTTGGAAGTGACAACGAGGCCTCCAGGGTGGAGCTCTGGTGGGATGGAGCGGCTGCTTCTCACCACAGGGAATGCAGTGAAGAGAGAGAAGTGGGAGGGGAGAAGGTGGGGATGTGGCCTGGGGAGGGGACAGGGCTCAGCAGGTCAAGCTGGGATCTATTAGTGAGCTGCGTCCTGAAGATGTCCATGTACAGTGGGCAGGGGGAGGGCCAGGGGAGGGTTCGTGGGTGCGTGGGGAGCTGCTTGCCAAAGGAGACTTCAGGGAGTGACCTTGAGCTGGAAGGAGATGTGCAGTGATGGACCCCGGAGGCTTCTGGGTTGTGAGCATGTCTGTGTGTGAGCATGTGTGTGTGTCTGTATGCGTGAGGGTGAGCATGTGTGTGTGCGTGTATGTGTGTGTGAGCATATGTGTGTGCATGTCTGTGTGAGCATGTGTGTGAGAGTGTGTGTGAGCATGTCAGTGTGTGTGAGCATGTGGGTGAGTGTGCGCACATGTGCTTTGTTTTATTTTTGTAGCTGTTGGTTTTGAAGTTAAAAGGCACAGAAGTATGTTTATAATGTAAGGGAAAAGAGCCAACAAATAGAAACGGTAGATATAGGAAAGGGTGGACCCAAAACAGTATCTGAATCATCAGGATGGGTCGGCATCTAGCTCTCTCTGGAGCAAAATGCAAACCAAGCTTTGGCAACCAAAAGGAGCCCCTTGGGATGGAAACCCACCTGGAGGTAACAGGCAGCAGAGCATGCGGTCCCATCCACCTCGACGCCTGGATTGGGGTCTGCACCAGGGTGGGGACACGGCCGGGCTTGACGTTTGCCCTGGGGGCCGAGGGAGAGAGGCACCCAGTTCCCATGGGGTCCCAAGGCTGCACAGTCCAGCGGCTGCTGGTGCAGGTGGCAGATCTCCTGGTCTCCTGGTGCGAGGAAGTGCCTGAATCCCAGGTTTAGCCTCTGCTCACTGGACGTGCAGGCTGACCGGCATCCTCTGGGATCTCGTCCCCGCCGGTTGATCGGGGGCACTAAGAATGGTGCTTGCATCTCGTGAACCCCAGGGAAGGGAAAGGTCACCATCAGGGATGGAACTCACTGTCCCCACCAGAACTAGGCCATTGTGTTGTGCAGACTTCCCACAGGCGGGGTGGGGTTAAACCGGCCACAACCACCTAGGGTAACAGCACCTTCTCCCAGGAAACACCCTCTGCCTTGAGCAACTGGAAGGCAGCTGGGGCTGGGAGAGGCCCCAGCCTTCTCTCATGACCCTCCCCAGAGAGCGGTGGCTTGGGAAGGGGCCTTATCCACCCTCTAAACCACATGTGAGAGGGGACAGGAAGGGGCCAGACAGGCATGGCCACATTAATGAGGCTGTTGCCGTGACTGCTTAGACATAGTCTTTCCTGAGTAGGGTGATCCCGAAAGGCTCGGCCATATCCTCACTATCTCCTGGACCCTCTGAATGGGGCCAGTTCAGGGAGCCTTGGTGAAAAATCCACCTTGCTGAAGAAACCATGTGAAAATCTAGAACTTTCTCCTTTCCCATCTGGGAGTCCCAGCACCAGGCTGGCATTCACACCAGTGTGGCGGCTGCCTTCTGACTTAGGTGGAGAAATTTCATTGAGTGTCACATCTGCCAATAGAGAGATGCATCCCTCTCAGGGTGCTGAATTTTGCTCTAGAAGTTGACACATTCTTTAACTCATGGCCCTTCGGGGCAGCACTAATTCATCCACGAATAGTAAGCAGAGCCTGGTTCAAAACGCAGCCGTCACTGTCCGCACAAAATATCATGTATGGATAACTTTGAAGCATCTGTCAGATGTGGGGCACTCAGGATGCCTGAGTATGCACCAATAATTCACTCTTTTGATGAATAGTTGTATTTCTCATGCTAAACTCGCATGCCGCGGAGAAGCGGCCACCTTCATGGTCTGGAACTCCTAAGGCCATTTCATATTTATGGTGTAATATGTTACTCACTGGCTTGCTAGACTGAGGGAGGCTGTTCTCTTTGTGGTTTGAGACTGTTGAGAAATGTGGATTAACCCCAAGAATTGGAGACACTTAGTGTGTTTTCATGCTCCCTGGAGGAATAGGAATTTAGAGTTCTGCAAACCGCAGTAAACAAGCGAAAATGAGAGCCTCATGACTGCAGTCTGCCTCGTCCATCACCTAGAGGTTCGGAGGCTGTAGCTGGGATGCCCACGCAGATTCTCATTCGCCCTGTGCGGGAAGGTACTCCCAACGCGGAGGCAGTGGCGGGACAGTGGTCTGCGGAAAGACGCCACTTCTCCTGTACAATTTTCACACCGCAGAAAAGCAGACCGGGCTGCCCTCCGTGTGATTACGACGTGCTCTGCTGTCTGTCACGTGGCTAAGTCATAGCATGGGGACCTCCCCTGCTGCAAAAACTGGTGACAAAATGTTCATTTAGAGAGGAGCCGGGATCCGTGTTCAATACACGGCGATAACACATGCAGTTTCACACATACACCTGGCACCTTTAAAAAGCGTGTTATCTTCTGAGTGCCGCATCCCCTCAGCGCATCTTCCAGAAACTTCCTACTTGGAGCCTCATGGCACAGTTAGAAGACCCCGCTCTCCTCGCTGCCTTCTAATTGCTCAAGGTGGAGGGTGTTTCCTGGGAGAGGGTGCTGTCACCCTAGGTGGGGTCTTTCTCCACTACCTTTCCCACCCACCTCCCACTGGGCACTTTCTTGGAGATTTCTGTAGAAAACATGGAGAAGGAAATTTGATGGTGTTGCCATCTCTGAATTGAGTCTCTCCCACTCCACCGGTGATTTGAACACAGACTTCCTCCTGCCTTTCCTGGACGGCCAGGGGCCTCCCACCCCACAGCAGCAGGGAGGGGAGCTGCGGCTCTTGGCGGGTCACGGTGAGAGACACTTCCCACCTGCCATTCCGGGCTGCCCCTGTGGCCTGCAGGGAGTTGGAGAGGAGGCAGACCCTTGGGGGCAGGCGTGGGGGCCACCTCAGTGACCACCCTGCAGGTGTCCAGTTGCTCAGGGAGGCTGCCTCAGTGACCACACCACAGGTACTCAGCTGCTTGGGGGGGCCTCAGTGGCGACACTGCAGGTGTCCAGTTGCTCCGGGGGTGGGGCTGCCTCAGTGACCACACCGCAGGTGCCCAGCTGCTCATTGCCGCTGGATGGTGGTGGCCCTGGCCCCAAGGCAGAACTAAGACCACACATACGAGGGCATGGCGGACCGGGCACAGTGGTTGGCAAACCCTCAGAGCCCCCGAGGTGCTGCTCTCCACCCCCACCCCCTTTCCTCATCCTGGCTCTGGACCACTGCCAAGGGTTTGGGCAGCTTTGCAGGGACGGAGGAGCTGGGGGGATTCAGTGATCTGCAGCCAGCCTGGTCCGGCCTGGCTGCCCACGTGGGGGCCTCAGGCAAGCCCTTCTCTACAGCTGAGGCAGAGTCCTGGGAGCAGCTCCCTGCTCTGAGAGCTCTGCAGGAGCACAGGGTGGCTCCCATGGGGTCTCCATGCCCCTTCCTCCCTCCCTCTCTGAACCCATTTCCCTGGCCCCACAAGACACCAAGTAAGGTCAGTAGCCAGAGTTGAGTAGCCCAAGCCAAAGAATGCAGGAATGGAGCCCTGGGATCCCCATGTGCCCCTTGTGAGTCAGGGCGCCAGGAGGAGCAAACACTGACCAGGGTTTCTGAATGGTCAGTCCTGCGTCCTGCAGACAGAGCCAGAGGCCCAAGGGCTGTGCTCTCCCTGGTCCCTAACCTGGGCCCTAAGCCAAGAGCCCTGGAGGATGGGGCTGGGGTGAGTGGAGACCAACCAAGCCCTCCTGACCTGAGGCATCTGCGGCACCTGGGTGGGTCTCCCCTTCCAGGCTGTTGGGGGCAATAGGCCCGAGCGCCAGGGGATGTTGGGGGGCTGTCCCCTTCGCGTGGCAGGGAACAGTCACCAGGAGAAGCCTCACTATGGACCAGGCTTGGAGGCTCTGAAAGTCCATGCGGGTGCCAGGGTGGAGCTCAGCCCGGGTCCAGGGCCTGTGATGTGTGTTGGAACCTCAGGGAGGCAGAGGTCGTAGGCTGGCTCATTTGTTGTTGGGCTCGTTTCTCAGGAAAAGGACCCTTAGAATGGAGCCCCTCTGTTCTACGCGCTTTGGTAGGCCCTGGGAGGCTTCAGAGCTCAAGCCGGGGAGCAAACCACGCTCATCCGAGGGTGAGCCTCTTCCCACTACAGCCTCACTCCAGCATCCCACCTTAACACTGGATGCTGACTTTACCTTCCCGTCCCTTAGTTAACACTGTTGTACTGTAAACAGCCCTGGTTTAAATTGCCAAGCGTGGGATAAATGGTCCCTCAGGCCACTCAGGGCCCATATCCAGCCCCGAACGCCCCAGGGATGCCACAGTGAGCTTCAAGGGGAAGCCCCTCAGAGCATCGGAAGGGAAGGCCCTGGGGCTGGGCAACCTTCCCTGGGGAGGGGGGAGACATGGACAGAGGATCAGTGAAGAGGCAGCCTCCTTGCACTGCAGCCCGCAGGTCACCATGGACTGCAGAGTGGCCTTTGTAGACGGTCACTCAGCCCTCCCGCAAGTATGTATTGAGCCCAGCGATGTGCTAGGCTCCATAGGGGTAAGCTAAGGGTCCACCCACAGCCTGGCATCCCCAGAGCCTGCTCCTGGCCTGGGGGCAAGAGCACATGCACAACTCGAAGCCGCTGGCGGTCCTGGGGTCTGCCAGCCAGGGGTCAGCCCCTCCTGGGGAGTGACAGCTGAGTAAGAGTTTGAGGATGATGGGACCTGCCTGGCTCAAGGACAGGGGACAGGGGTTCTCCTGGAAGCAGAGGCTCCCGAATTGCCCTGTGGCTCAGGGACCCCTGTGTACTGGAGGGGCCCCATGGGGAAGTTGGGGGCAAGGACGATGGCAGCCAGGCTGAGACATGGGCAGAGCCAGGCCAGGGAGGGCCATCATGACTGCGGGACGGAGCCTGCAGGCAGAGCCAGAACGGAGAGGAGTCCTGGAGGCTGGAGCTGCTGGCAGAGCCATGCCAGCCATGACCACTGGACAGGTGTGAGCTGGGCAAGGAGCTGGTGACCAGTGCCCAGGAGGAGTGACAGTGGCTGGTGCCCTGGCTAAGGCAGGAGGGATGGTTCTGAGGGGCCGGAGGGAGCTGTGACCAGATTTGCTATGTGTTGGAGGTCGCTGCCAGGGAGGAGGAGAGGTCACAGCAGGGCACGGCTGGCCTCCGCAGAGGCCACATGACCACGGCCCCACACTGGTCTCAGGACATGGAGGTCGCCAAGCTGCAAGGATCCCCCTTGGCCAGCACCGTGGTTCCCTCCCCACGTCAGCCCAGCTGCTTCCCGGAGGAAAGGGAAGATGATTCGAGATGATTCCCGGAGGCTCAGGACACACATCCACTTCCCTCCTTTCATCTCCAGTCACTCGCCTATGGGCAGACAGCAGGTGCACTGTAATCCCAGCTACTCGGCAGGCTGAGGCAGGAGAATCGCTTGAACTTGGGAAGCGGAGGTTGCAGTGAGCCAGGGTCGCACCATTGCACTCCAGCCTGGGCAACAAGAACGAAACTCTGTCTCAAATAAATAAATAAATAAATAGAAAAAAAGGATCGCAGAAGCGATCTGGCTCTGGACTTACTTAGTTGCCATCTGTAAGCTGTGAATCAACATGCAGTGAGGTCACACCACCCAAGCCAGAAAGGACTGCAGGGCCACTGTGGGAGATGGACAACTGATAGGATTATGCGGCATTTCCACAGGGCTGTGCATTGTTCCTGTGTTTTAAAAACAGCATTTCTATCCATGTCATGCACGTATCGGTTAGATGTATTGGTGCTTTCTTACACAGCACTCACGGTACTCTATGTAGAAATATCAACAGAAGCCATGCGCTATTAAAACAGTGGCAGTCCATGCACCAGGAAACACAGTAATGAGAACAGGAAGGGACACAAGTGGGAAAAAATGGGCTGTGTCCAACCAGGCAGCTGGGGTCGCCGGGACTGGCTGTGGCTCCTGCTCTCGTGGCAGGCACTGTGCATCCTTTAACTTAAAAGCCAGCTACAGCCGGGTGCGTTGGCTCACGCCGGTAATCCCAGCACTTTGGGAGGCCGAGACGGGCAGATCACGAGGTCAGGAGATCGAGACCATCCTGGCTAACACGGTGAAACCCCGTCTGTACTAAAAATACAAAAAAAAATTAGCCAGGCGTGGTGGCGGGCGCATGTAGTCCTAGCTACTCAGGAGGCTGAGGCAGGAGAATGGTGTGAACCTGGGAGGCAGAGCTTGCAGTGAGCCGAGATTGTGCCACTGCACTCCAGCTTGGGTGACAGAGCGAGACTCCGTCTCAAAAAAAAAAAAAAAAAAAAAAAAAGGGCAGCTACTGTGTAGGGTCAGATTGAAGCAAGACTCAGCCTGGAAGGAGTGGAGCTTCCCATTATTCCCTGGGCCTTGCCTGGCCACCGTCCTGGTTTCTGGGCACACAGTGGCTGCTGTTGGCCAGGCAGGGTAGCTGGATGAGAGGCTTTTCTTTGGACTGCCCTGTTGCTGACCAGGCCTGTGTCTGGGATCCAGCCCTCTGCTGCTGAGTCCTGCCTTCCCCTTTGTATGAGTCTGTTCTTCCATTGCTGTAAAGGAATACCCTAGACTGGGTAATTTATAAAGAAAAGAGGTTTAATTGGCTCACTATTCTGTAGGCTGTGCCGAAAGCATGGCCACATCTGCTTGGTGTTCTGCGGAGGCCTTAGGAAACTTACAGTCATGACAAAAGGTGAAGGTGGAGCAGGCATCCTACATGACTGGAGCAGGAAGGAGAGAAGCAGGATAGGGGAGGGGCCACACACTGTTAAACGACCAGATCTCAGGAAAACTCACTCACTGTCACGAGAATAGCATCAAGCAGGAAATCCACCCCAGGATCCCTTCACCTCCCACCAGGCCCCACCTCCAACACTGGAGATCACAATCTGTCATGAGATTTGGGTGGGGACAAGATCCAAACCATATCACCCTTGTTCTACTGCGTCCACCACCCAGCCAGGGACATCAACCCTGTAGACTGTGGGCGTTGTGGGTGTGGGACGGAGGAGGAGTGAGACAGCTTGGCAGCCAGAAGGGATGAGCCATGGCCAGCCTGGTCCTGTGCCCTGGGTAGAGATGCCACCCTCGGTTTCAGTGGGATTTGGGAACCACCCCGCAGTCTCTTGAGACATAGCTTCTTCCTCTCCCAGCTGCCACAGGGGCACTTCCCTCTGCGGACAGCTGGGGGGCTCCGATGCCTGTGTGCACCCCACTCCCATGCCTGGCCCACAGCCAGCACAAGACACATCTTCTTATAAATGCCACCAATATCTATTTGCCCACTGTAGTCAGTGAAAGTGAAATCCAGCTGTCCTGGGCTGATTCTTAGGCTATTTTCTTAGCTATGTTTTCTTTCCTCTCCAATTCTGTCCCTGGTTAGAGCTTAAATAAAAAAGAAATGGTAGTTATTGAGTTTCAGAAAAGTTTGTCCTTGTCCTGTTCCTGGCTCTGAGGAGACTCAGTTTCCTCCTATGTAATACGTAAGGATGAGATGTTAAAATCTACTTTAGAGTTTCCAAAGCAGGTCTATCCCCATTTTCTGCAAAGATTCTTAAAACAACCTCAAAAGAAGCAAGATATTGTCCAAACTGAAGGCCTCACTATAGCGAAAAGGGCAGGCAGTTGTAGGATCTGCGACAGTAGATGGTACAAGGCTCTCAGCTTGATGCTTCCAAAGTGATGCCTATGGGATCTGGGAGCTCCTCTTTGCCCCAGTCTCTACCCTTCCATATTGTCTTACACCTGACCCACTTCTCTCTCCACCTCCTCTCTTTGGGCTTTGTACTAGTGAGATGATTTTTCTATTTCTCCATCTCCAACAAGGGCAGAGTGAGCAGAAACTGACTAGCTGATGACACCTGGCTGGATTTTGCTAATGTGAAACTGTTTTTATTTAATCGATTATCTTCCAGTCTGCTTCTGATGTCCAGGCTGATGCAGGGACAAGGCCATTTGCTCACCTGCCCTTCCCTTCCCTGTGGCTGGTCAGGTCCTGTGTCATGGGGAGTCTGGGCAGCATGGCTCAGCTGTGGCCGCCCCGCAGTGCACGTTCGTGGGTGAGTTCTGCTTCAGACTCGAGCTTCTGCACAAGTGGCAAGCTGGTTGCTCTGTGCTTTCTACTTTGCTCACTCTTTTTCTTGGTTATGTAATTTTCCATGGAAAATGGTTTTGTTTCCCTTCAGCACGGTCAGTTTGTCCTTCTCTGTGGACACTTCTTAGGGGACTTAGGCGTCAGGGTAGACTCTTGGCCGCAACAACTTTCTTCCCTGTCCTTAGTGATTTTATGTAAAGCTCCAGAGGGCTGACTTCCCCTCCTCTTCCCTCTCCACAGCCCCTCTCTCTGGCTGTAGCCAAACACCCTCCCGTAGGCTGGACCAGGCATCCTCAGAGCCTAACTCTCCCGAAATCCCTTTGTCCTGGGAACTCTGACCTCAGGCTGGGGTCTGCTATGGGCTGGACCAGGCGTCCTCAGAGCCTGACTCTCCCGAAATCCCTTTGTCCCAGGAACTCTGACCTCAGGCTGGGGTCTGCTATGGGCTGGACCAGGCGTCCTCAGAGCCTGACTCTCCCGAAATCCCTTTGTCCCGGGAACTCTGACCTCAGGCTGGGGTCTGCTCCTCCAGCTGGGTGCAGATCAGGTCTCCGAGTTTCCTCGGGTTGGATTCATTCACCTCCTCCAAGAACAGGAAGCCTCTGCCGAGACTCAGGCTTTTACCAATTACGTGGATTCCATTTTAATCAAACTGGATTGGATTGAAAATTTCCATTTCTATTTAAATATACATTTTAAGGTAATTTCCTCTCAGCAGTTGATATGTTTACCTAGTGGCTAGCTCCCCATTTAGAATGCTTCTTCAGACTTAAGGACTATCTTCTCTCATGAGCCGCTTGTTTCTGGCTCCCTGTGGGGCGACGTGGATTCAATATGGGAAACGTGGGTGTCGGGCTTGGGGTGAGCCTTGGATAACTTATGGTCTGGAGGCTTTCAAATGAAGGGAAATCATTGGCAGGTAAGGACCAGCACTGCTTTCACATAAAGTGGCATTGAGTAGAAAGTATCAGAGTATGAGTGCGTCACAGCGAGGAAGTACAAGCGTGGGATCTGGCCTGGGCTGCCTCCCACTCACCTGCGATCTCGGGGACCGCCCAGCCTAGCTCTGAGTGCCCCCGTTTCCGCCTGTGAGTGAGGGCAGAAACAGGGCCCCCGACACGGCCATGGTGAAAATTCAATGAGATGAGCTTCACAAAGGCCTTAGAGGAGTCCTTGGCATGGAATAAGTGTTTAATGTGCTTATTAAATAAATAAATTCAGTTCAGTATCAGTGTATCAGTACATGTTTGCTGGCTCTCACTGTCAAATGTCTTTCTCAGTGGGCACATGGTCAGCAGGTGTGACCCACCCAGCTGGGCATCTGTGGAGCTGACCTTCCAGGGGCCTGTTCCCACTGTGTGGACACCACCCACTTCCTTCAGCACCCCTCCGCCTTCAGATAAGTGGAAACGCTGGAAATCCCTGTATGAGTGGAACTGAAGCTGCCTCTCTGAACCGTGTCTGTCACTTCCTGGGTGTCAGGCATTGTGGGAGCAGCTGAAACGCAGGAGAAGGTGCTATTTTCCTCTTAACGCTCATGGTTCAGTGAAAATAGAAGGTGTAAATGATGATGACGAGCCTTTTCTTAAAAGCATATAGAAAGACTAATTTTCTTGGAAGGGGTTCCAAACTCTGGGGTGGGGTAGGCTTGCTAATCAAGAGTTAAAGACGTATTGGAGACAGCTGTGAGAGTGGCTGAGATGCCACCAGCTGGAACAAGATCCTGTGGAAGGGAAGAGATGAGCAGCCAGGAGCATGTGTGGCCCATCCAGACTCCCTGGGGGTCCCATGGGGACTGTGCCCTGGACAGGGGGCAGGGCGTGCAGTGGAGATGGAGGGGACTCTGCAGCCATGTTAGGACAAGCTTCCCAGGGAGCCTCACCCCAGGCTCCCACCCCTCCCTGGGCAGGCTCTCTAGGACCCTGCAGAGGATGTCAGGAGGCCTGTGCATTTCTACGTTCTTCAAGGGCTTGTGAATTCATAAATGACTGCCCAGTTAGTCATTGTGGTAACTGTTGTGCGTGTGTGTGCGTGTGTGTGTGCGTGTGTAACATTAAAAGCATGTTTGTATCCCCGGATAAGCAGTGCGCCTCTGCTGAGTTAAACTGACTGACGTCCACAGCCACTGGAACTGCCGGGACTGTAGGATGGTCTGATCCTGGTGAGGATGTTCTCAGGGCCTGGGAAACACAGGGTTCCCTGCTGGGCCGTGGCTAGGGCAGGGCTCTTGTTTTATTCCTGTGTTCTCCCAGTTCCTGAAGGAGGGCCCAGCACAGGGCCCTAAGCTCAGGTTGAGGGGATTCTTGCCTGTGTGTGCCAGTGCCCTTGCCCTTGAGAGTCCCTTCAGCAAACACAGGAGAGCAGGGTCCAGGGAGAGGCCCGCCTTGTGCCTGCTGAGGGCCTGCCTGGAACCTGAGGCTGATGGAAGCGGCTTGCATAATTAAGTAGCTGCATCTCCACAGCAGTGCTGGAGATAGCTTGGGTTGTCCCCATTCCATAGACGGGGACACTGAGGCGCAGCCGGGCCAGACAGAGTGGCCCAGCTGAGCTGGAATCTGAACGGAGGCTGTGGGGTGTCTTGATCCCACGTGCCTAGCTGCTCAATGATATTTTACTAAGAATTTGAAGAGCAGAATCATGTTTCCTAATATCCGGTCCTGGTGCAGAGGAATTTTATAACGTGAAGTCTTATTCCAGTCAAACCTTTCTGTGTGTGAATTTCCATAGACATTTCCAGGAAGTGAGTCCCAGGTTTCAAGCCCTCCCACATTCACGGGTGAGCCTGGGTGCAGGTGTGGGTTCTGATGAGTCTGGGCCGCTCTTTTTCCCCTCTTGGCATGTGCCATCTTCCCGTGTGCCAGGAGCTCAGGGCTGATAGAACTCTTGTCCTCTGGTCACCAGGCAGCCATGGGAGGGAGGCCCCACATAGCCTCCGGGGGCTGCAGCCAGTCCTCAGCCCTGGGTGGCCAACACAAGCCCCCTCACTGCCCATACAGCCTCTGATGGAGGTTGCTGAGGGAACAGTTTGCTTGGCTGCCTGCCTGATGGGGCAGAGAGGGTCATTTTCAGCTGATGGGTGACTGAAGTCTTCAGATTCAACATGCTTGTGCAGGTCAGTCCGCAGCTGTGGGAGGAGCACTTGTGGGGAACCTCTGGGTAAGAAGCACTCCAGCGGTGCTAGCCCCATGTAATGCCTGTGTCACACTTCCTACCGCATATCACATGGGGCAGCTGCATCCACAGTCCTGTTTTAAACTATTCATGCCTTGGCTGTTTTCCTCTCTTACTGTAAAATGAGCTTTTATTTGCATCTGTGGTTGCTTATTAGCATTCACAAGTTAATTCTTTGTTTTATTAGCCACTCACAAATAGAACTAATTTGGTAGTCTCAGGTTGAATTGAGAATTTTGGAACTGTAGACTTGTGGATGTGCAAACTAGAGACGTTAATTTCAGGAGAGTACCTAAGACCCTTCAAAGCATTATCTTTACATATTTGTAAAATCACTTGGACCCTCACTTCTTTCATTTACCATTCCACTTTTAATTATAGATGCTTTAGGTAAGGCCTAATTATTTTGAGCTTACAGATGCCAAGCATAGATGAATAGTTTCAAATAATTCATTTAGGCTGGATAAATGGAGTTTCACATCATGCATTTGTTCTAGATAAATGGAGTTTCCCATCATGCATTTGGGCTGGATGAATGGAGTTTCTGATCATGCACTGGTATACCCTTAACTTCAGGCCATGGATGTGGACACCAAAAAGGATGCTCCCTTCAAGACCTTTGTGTCACAGCCTTACAGAATCAACTCTGCATGGGCCTGAAGGCAGTGGGAGAGCTGCTGTCTTGCCCCGGGTCTGAGTCTGAGTTGAGATGGTGCCAGTGGGTAGAGCGTGTGAATGAAGAGGCAGACACAACCTTAGCCTGCACTTTTGGGCAGGGATGGTTCCCACACCGTCACCTGGGGAGATGAGATGGTCTCTCATACATGTGGGAGATGAGGATAATGTGGCCCCATAGCACAGCTGAGTCACAAAACCTTAGAATCACCCCAATCTTATCATTAATTCTTGCTTGCTAATCTGGAGAAGAAATAAGAAAAGATCTGTGGATGGTCATGTGTCTACTCAGTAACAGCATAAAAATGATCTTAGATAGGAACTAATGCTGTGGAAACTTCTGTTTATCTGATTATTTTTCTATTTATATTTCTTACATCATCTTTTTCCATCAGAGAAATGGATGCTGCCAGCCGCCGTCTGCACTAGAGGTGACGCTGGCAAGTGGCCCGGCAGGCCTGGTGCTCTGGTGCTTCTTGGGGTGGGGCTCGTTCTCAGGCCCGAGTCCACCGCCCAGCCGCTTCTTTCCTCCATGTGTGCAATTTTCATGCTGCATTTATGTTGTTTGAAGGTTGAAGTGTTAATAAAATAGGTTGCCTTCATGAAAGGAGCTGCCTATGACATTTCTGGCAAGTTTCCTCCTTTGGCTGAAACTGGCTCTCTGGCTGGGGCTTTGCTTTCACTTGTCCCAGGATGTGGATGGAGAAGTCAACTGCATCCTGGGACGTTACTTCTCGTGGTGTAACTAAATAGAAGGGGTTCTAGCACATCTAGCTCCGGCCACAGCATGGGCCCAGAACACCGGGAAGGGGGTTGTAGTAGGAAGCCCTTTGCCACACCATGGAAAAATCTGGCAGGGAAAGTCAGAGCCCCGTGCTCAGGGGCCCAGCCCTGGCCGCAACTCACCACATGCTTCCTGATGTGAGGCATCTGATCCTGTTCTAGCCTCATCTGCTGGGGGCCTGAAGGCCAGGGACAGTCCTCCTCAGTCCTCCTTTGAGAGGCTGGCCTATTTCTTGCACTTGTGGGACCAGAGCCATGGTGCCTCCAGCAAGGAGGGCTGAGCCATGCGGCCCTGACCGTGCCCCACCACCCAGATACCATCCCAACACCCCTTTGCTGCTGTCCCCAAAGCACAGATGCACAGGCTGCAGGCAGCTTCAGAGAACAAACGTTCAGAAGGTCTCCAGGTGGGTGAGACAGAAGGGGAGATGGGACAATGTCCTTAGACGTTTGATTTTGATTCACACATTGAAGTGCATGGCAGCGCCTCGTGGAAGGTGTAAATCTTCACTGGAGGAAAACGATGAAATAGTGATGACATGAAGTAATGACTTGCTGTTTCGGTGGCTTGCCATGCCTCCCTGATTTTACATGGGGAACTGTGTACTGTTGCTCCCAAATTAATTTTTGGAAAATGAGTTATTGACTGCAGATATAATTTATTACTAATAAGCAAAATATGTTTGTAAAGTGGGCCTGATGGGGTAGTTAGCAAAGAAGGAATAAGAAGGAGGAGGAGGAGAGGAGGGAGGAAACTGAGGGAAGGGCGGAGACGGGGGCTGGATACAGTAGGGCGGGCCTGCGGGACAGCTCAAGACATGTAGTGTGTTCCCGCAATGCCTAAGAGTTCTTAGTTGTACAGTCTGGAGGTAAAAACAACTTGGCAAAGCTGTGCCACTTGTGAATGGTGAAGCCTGGAATTTTTCCCAGATAATTCTTTCTTTTTATTTTCACCTTGGTATTGCCCACGGAGTGCTGGTCATTTGGATGTCTCCCTGCCAGAGGGTCTTTGGAGAGTGGATTGGTCAGAGCTGGCTCTCTCCCAGCAGGGACAAAAGTGAGGCAAGTGGGCAGGTTCTTAGTTCCTGCCAAGGATGGCCCTGGAGGCAGAGGGTTGGGGGGACTGTGGGCACAGGGACCTGGAGTCAGTGGCCTTGGTCCTTGAGCTGACACTGTCTGCAAGGCTGGGCGACCTCAGGGAGAGCTGGATCCCTTTGTCAGTCTCATCATCTGGAAAATGGGCACAACAGCTCCCATTATTTTTCTTGAAGTTATGGTAATAACAAAAGAGAGGGAGAGATGATGACAAAATGCTGGAAAATCTGCAATGGATTTCATGTTGAATATTTTCTTCTTCTCCAGGTGATCTTTATGTCACTTCTGTTCCTTGTATTGCAAAAAACATTCATTTTTGTAAGCTAGAGAAAGTATCCTCTAGATGCTTGCGTTCTTGCTTCTTTTGGTATGACCGGCACAGCGAAATTACGACGGCATCAAAATGCAGCCTAATCAGTGAAGCCTCTATTTCTAGGTGTAAAATATATTTGTAACCTTGCTATTTTGGGTGTCACATCAAGATTCTGATATATTAAAAAGTAACATTTTAAAAGCATTATCTTGGTAAATTAATATTACAAAGTCTTCTTTAAGCTTAAAATTATTTAAATAGTTATATTTATTTAGATAATTACAAAGTGCTTTATTTTATCATTTATTTTAAAAACTACTTAACTATAAAATATAATAATTATTGCCCTACTATGATACTGTGTTTGTCACTGGTAGGAGGACACATGAGACCATTCAGTTTCCAGATCCTATAGAATTAAAGTGGTTATTCAGAGAAGGTTAGCATGCCTCACAAATGGCAAAGGCTATATATATTTTACATTTATAAGTGCATTTATCTAAGACATTTACTTTGTGGCAAAAGAATTATTTTACTAGTCATGCTGCGTGCATATAAAAATATCTGTTCATTAAAGTTCTAACAGTGATTCCCTAATGCTTTTAAAATAAAACTCCTATTTTAAAATCATAATTACAGTATACAGGTATCCACTTTCCCCTTACTGCTACACTAGACATTATCAGTAAACGTGGTCCACGTTTCTATTTAATGACTCTTGATTTTCCAGACTTCGGCTTCTTTGTCAGAGCCAGACTGAGAAAGAATGCTTTCCAGCTTTGGTTTCCCTGATCTGAAATGCTTGGGACGACAGGTGTTTCAGATTTGGGAACACTTGCTGATACTTACTGAGGTATCCTGGAGCTAGGACCTAAGCCTGAACACAGAATTCACTGATGTTCCCTACGCACCCTATACACATAGCCTGAAAGTAATTTTATGGAGTATTTTTATTAATTTTGTACCTGAAACAAAGTTTTGACTATGATTTTTTTTTTTTTTTTTTTGGGACAGAGTCTCGCTCTGTCACCCAGGCTGGAGTGCAGTGGTGCAATCTCAGCTCACTGCAACCTCCACCTCCCAGGTTCATGCCATTCTCCTGCCTCGGCCTCCCGAGTAGCTGGCACTACAGGCGCCCGCTACCACGCCTGGCTAATTTTTTTGTATTTTTAGTAGAGATGCGGTTTTACCATGTTAGCCAGGATGGTCTCGATCTCCTGACCTCGTGATCCGTCCGCCTCGGCCTCCCAAAGTGCTGGGATTACAGGCGTGAGCCACCGCGCCCAGCCAAGTTTTGACTGTGTTTTGACTGAGACGAGCCACATGAGGTGAGATGTGAAATTCTCCACTTCTGGGGTCAGCACGGAGAAAGTTTCCGATTTGGGAGCATTTTGGATTGTGTGTTTTCAGGTTAGAAGCGCTCAACCTACATCCTAAGAAAGGCAATGGCTTCTCCCTCCCTAGAAACGGTGGGGCAGGGGACAGATTGTGGAGCATTAGCACATGACCTCTGATTTATCATTTAACTCCAGCTACGAAAATCTGTCTGCTCAGACACAACATGAGAAGGGGATGCTGAGGACGTGGAAGCAGCCTGTGAACCGGGCGTTCTCGGCAGCTGGTCTCCACGGAGCTCCCCATCGTTCACATGCATCTCTGTCGAGCTCTGTGGGCTCGGAGCCGGGGAGCGGCCATGTTAAGGAAAGCCAGGCTCACAGGCCCCCTCTGAGGCTTCGCACTCTGTGGCCAGAGGGTGACACAGATGATAGGCATCCTCATGTCACATGAGAGGGAGCTTCCTCCAAGTGACGTAACCTGGGCATCCGTCATGGAGGAGGGGTGTTGAATTTGGAAGCTTTCCCCTGGAGGAACCGCTTTGGCTCAGGCATCAAAGGAGATCACAGGTGGCTAGTGACGGTCATATTGACTCCACCTAGTCCCGTCCTTTCTTGGTCTTTGAGCTGGTCCTTGGGGTCCTCATGTGGGATAGTGGGCTAGGCAGGGCTGGCCTCTCTGTGGTTGGGCTGGCCCCTAGGGTCCCTTGGTGGGTTGGCTCATTGTGGAAGTGGAGTTCGGGGAACCTTGACTCCCTCTCAGCACAGCCTCCCCTGCCTGCCTCCCTGAAGCCGCCTGGAGCCTTGGGTCTCTCACTCTTGACACAGCCTATTTCCAGCTGAGCCTGGTACCTTCTTTCTTCTTTCCATGGTGCTTGTCCTCCTAAGACCCACTCGGTGTCAGGGACCACCTGCTCGGTATTTCAAGGCTGATGGGAAGCCCGAGCTGTCAGGGCGGTCCTGGTTCCCGGGCTTGGCGCATCTGAGGTCGCATGGACCTCAGCCCCACACCCCTCCTCTTGCTGCAGAGGCCCGCCCTGTCCTCACAGGAAGCGGACACATCTCCCAATCTGCCTGAGGCCTCCAGGCCAAGGGGGAAGCTTTCTCCATATTCAGGTTTTCCCCCATGAATGTTCTTAAACCTGATGTAGCTGTTTCTGGTCTGCTAACTGGAGCCAGGGGAGAACAAAATGGTAGCAACTGACTCAAGGGAGAGCTGCAGGGAGAAGCCGGCATTGCCACTTCAAGGGAACATCTGTCTTCATGTTGGAGCCGCTGTGTCACCGGTAAACAGTGAACTTGAACTCTGCCCTGCATGACTGCAGTGCCGGCCCTGCAGGCTCCCTCCTGGGCAGCAAAGCCTCGGCAGCAAGACGCCTGTCCACCAGGCCTGTGCGTGAAACCAGGTGACACTCATGCTGGCTTTCAGCCCATTTGGAAAGCTCCTGTGACCTCTGGGGTCTCCAAGGACAGAACCTCCCTTTGGAGATATGGAATCACGCTGTGCCTGGAGCCGGAGATTGGGTGGGGGAGGGGATCAGGGTAGGGGAAGGGATGGGGGCAAGTGAGGGGATTGGGGTGGGGACCTCCCTGAAGATCTCCATGCAGCTTTCTTGGCCAGTGGCCAGCAGAGTTGCGCCCACTCCGATGCTCGCCTAAAAGGACAAAGCACTTTCTGATTCCAGGCTCAGCTCTGAAGAGGGGCACTGATGGAGGGGACCAGCCACGGGGACGCCAAGAAAGGCCTATTTGAGAATTAGGAACAAACAGAGTTTCAAAGACCATTTGCTTCCCTGGCCCCTCTGGGAGTGAAGTGACTGTACCAAATCCTTCCACGTCCTCCCTCACCACTCGCTTGGCCAGAGAAGCATCTGGCTTTTCCCTGGACACACCCCACCCTCTCCTCATGATCTTGTCCTCTTCAAGGAGGACCAGGCCTCCCTGTCCTACACCCCACATCCCTGGGAAATCGCTGTCGGGGCTGCCCCAGCCCCTATTCCACCCTGGCTGAGCTCAGCTGCTACTTCTGGGCTCCAGGAGGACCCTGCACCCCTCACGATGCTCTTGTTCTCATCACAGTCGTCCCTTTGGGAACACGTGACCTCTGCCCCTCCTTCACATGCTGCCCACTGAGCTCAGCCACGGGGTCCTTGGTTGCATGGACTTTGCACCCAGGGCCTGTGCAAGGCCTGGCGGGCAGCCGCCCACAAGGGGCGCTTGTTCCATGGATAAAACGCCCTCTATTCTGCCTCTCCTCATGCCCCTTCCTTTGAGGACTGCTCCAGGAAGGCTCAGGTGAGGCAGGTGGATTCTTCCCTTCTTTGGCTGTCTGGGGCCCCAGGGCCTGGGAGACCTGGGCAGAGCTCCCACACCGGTCTTCACTCCAGCACCCCCTTGGAGGGTGTGTCCTGGGCTGACCTCCCTGCCCAGTGCCCTGAGTCCACTCCCAGGCTGCCAGCCGGTCCGCAGGACCAGCCCTTCTGGTGACCCAAGATGGTGTTTCCATGAGGATTTGCCTCTGCGGACCTTGGCGTACACCAGATTGGCAGTTCATTCGTTGTCCATGACATCCTTCAAATCCGCCTGTACTTCTTATTCCAGAGCCACCAGCCAGTTCTCCCGCCTGGGAATCCTGAGGGCTTCGTGTCTGCAGCATCCATTTTCCTGCCCTTTCAGGGCCTTCCAGACAAAGGAGCTACAGAGCTGTAGTAAGACCTCTGTGGTCATATGGCAAACCATCTGCCCGTGGACCCCTGCTCATATGGCAAGCTGTCTGCCCACAGACCCCACAGAGACCTGGCACAGGAGCCGGGTGGAGGGCAGTCACCACCTCGGCCCTCTGTCGTAGCTTCCCAACTCTGGGTCCATCCCAGGGGCTCCCACAGCCTCCCGTCTCCTGCACCCTTTGCATAAAACATCTTTTGGATAAAACAACCTTTGTAGCCTCTTAGGAAGGATGAGGTCCGCCGTGCTGAGCCTCCAAGACCAGGTGACCTCAGCAAGGTGGCTGTGGACATGCTGCCTTTCCAGGAAGTGGCAGTCAGAGATGCCAGGGTGGCCCCATGACCCCAGGCCAGGATGTGCCCTGCCAAGGGAAGGCCATGGAAGGTGGCGTTTACCTCCACGTCCCCAGGGCTGCACTGGAGCTACTTAAGAGAAGCATTTTTAAATAAAGGTTCAGCCTGTTACAAAATTCCCTAATGTGAGATACAGGCTGGAATGAGGCAATTCCACAGAGAAATCATTGTGGGAATAATTCACATCTAATGTAGTTTCATGAAGGATGCTATTTCCAGAGTCTAACTTTTTCTCCTTTTTTCTCTCACTTTTTGATTTTATTGCTGTTTTTTTTTTTTTACATTAGGAGAAATTGAAAACCTATTTAGGTTTCATAGCTTCACATTTCTGAAGCAAGTGACACAGCAGAGAGTTGGGATGCATCTGATTTGTGCCTCACAATGAGGCGTGCACGTCACTGGTTAATTATGTGGCATTCCATAAAGGAGAGCTGTTGGGATAAAAGGATAAATTGCGAGCATTAACCTTCTTTTTCCCTCTTTAAGGGAACCACTTGTCAGTCACAACGGCAGTAAAGCCAGGTGTAATGAAATTGGATTTCGGGAGAGGCTGCCATTGAGTTGATGCCATGGGCCGCTTGGTCTGGGAGAGGCTGGATTCTCAGTGCAGCCCCAGAAAGAGCCGGGTGGCAGGGGTTGAGGGCATGACAGGTCCAGGGACAGGGGCCTTAGACCAGATCCAGCTGCAGAGCACGTGAGCCCCGACCCCATGGTCAAGACCCTGGACTTCAAGCAGAAAGGCCACTGGGCTTGTGGTCAGAGATGGTGTGAACCTCCGTCAAGGATCCCTTCCTCTGCCTGTTCATAAAACCGAGAGGTGGGCTCTCCTCTCCAGCCAACCTGTTCTGCCTGGGGCCAGGCTGTGAAGGGGCTGAGGGACAAGTCCACTGCCATCGGGGCCTCTCCCTGAAGGGAGTCTTCTGCCCCAAGAAACATTCTTCCCTTACCCGCAGGCTCATTGGTTTATTTTAGCCTCTAGTGGAAAGACACTGGACAGATGTCCTTTGATTTGAGGACACACACCTTTGGATCTGAGCTGGCTCCGTGCCCCGCTGGAGCCCACGCAGTGACTGTGGCCACCGCTGCTGGGAAGCCAGGACCCACCATCACGGACAGTTTCTCCACTGTACATGGGAAAGGGCTTTGACAGGTGCTTTCTGGCATTTGGGGTGGATGGACTCATCCTCATCCCCATTTTCAAGCTGTGCATATGGAGGCCATGTAGATGCGGGGGCAGGGTGGGGGGGCAGGTGCCAGTTTCCTGAGCCTGTTTGTGGCGGGGCCATCGGGCCAGCCCACTTGCTGGTTTGTGACCTGTCTCAGTCTGTTCCCGCTCCTCTATACTCTTAGACTAGACAATTTATAGAGATGAGAAGTGCTTTTCTTACAGGTCTGGAGAATGGAAAGTCCAGGACCAAGGCATCAGCAGATCTGGTGCCTGATGAGAGCTGCCAAGACCCTAGCTAGGCCCAGGCCCAGTGCTAAGCCACCAGGCTTCCAAGATGGCGCCTCCTTGCTGTGTCCTCCCATGGCAGGAGAGAGTGAGGGCTAAGAGGGCCTAGCTGGTTCCCTTCGGGCCTTCCATGAGGTCGCTCATTCCATCCATGAGGGCTCTGCTCTCATCACTTCACATCTCCTAAAGGTTTCACCTCTTCATATCGTCCTATTGGGGCTTAGCTTCCTACTTTGGGGTTTTGCGGGGACTCACGTATTCATGCCCTAGTGTGACCTAATGTGACATCACGCCTCTCCCCTCCCAGCTGGGTTGCGGTGGAGACAGCCAGCTGTCCCCTTAAGATGCCCACCCCCCACTTGGAGGAGGTCTGAAGTGGAAAGTGGCTGGGGAGGCTGCCATCACATTTCCCAGGCCACCCCCAGGGCCAGCGCTCGCCGGCGGGATGTGAGCAGAAGCAGCAGTTAGGAGAGTGCCTTCTCCACCTCCCAGCCCCTACTGGCCTCTGGATTCCAACCTCTCTGAAACTGGGTATGGCAGGGCCACAAACCAGAAGCAGATGTGTCCCTGAATCATTTGCAGTGACCCACATTCATCCTCATGGGAGAGACGCACCATCTTCGAATGTGAACGGTTGACATGATGGGGGCGTTTTCCCATGAGGCTGAGAAGTCCTGCGCATGCATTCCCTTAAAATAGAGACGTGAGCACCTGTGATCGGGGCCAGCTTGGATGTTCTACCAGAGGCGGTTTGCTGTCTGGTCAAAGAGGTCTTAGGGTGCTTTTTTGTCATCAGCCTCATTAAACAGTGAGCTGATCTTAAGTGACGAGACCGTGAAGGTCACCACTGTGACATACTGGAAGTCTTTTTTTTTTTTTTTTTTTTTTTTTTGAGACGGAGTCTCGCTCTGTCACCCATGCGAGAGTGCAGTGGGACGTACTGGAAGTCTTAAGTGAGGTCATCTACCACCCAGCTGTGCTCAGTAACCCAGAGAGTGCAGCTCGGAGGGCTGAAGACGGGTATACGCATATCCATGAACGCTGTCACTACTCCTGAGAAGGCGTCACTGCTGTCATTGAAAAGCTTTGAGGGCTGATGTCTATGGTTCTTGAATTTGTAAGTGGAATTCCTGGCAGCTGTGTGATAAATCAAGCACGTCGGTGTCGGCATGACCTTTGACTTCTGTCCCCACAATCTGTGAACCAGAATAAACCTCTTCACTCAAACTTCCACTTAGGATGGCACCTGGTTAATATGAATCATGAAGCAATCAAAACTGAGGTGTACGTTTCCACAGATGGCAGACTTAATTATTTAAGTGTTTCTTTTTTCTAAATAAACTGTAAAAAATGAACATATTTTATTTTAAAAATGGAAACAATTTAGAAGCTTATAGAACCAAGCTCCTCCCAACCCTATTCTTCTCATATTGGAAACTTCTATTGATAATCAGATAATCAGAATATTTCCAGTGTATTCCATGCAAACCTATGGATTCCTGAAAATGTGGAGAGGATGTTATTGACTTGAATTCCGCTACTTTACTGTTTTACTTAGCAGTGTACCTTAAAGACCAAAATGTAGTGAACTTGAAAAAATCTGTTTTTTATTTTTATTTTTTTTTTGGAGATGGAGTCTTGCTCTGTCACCCAGGCTGGAGTGCAGTGGCATGATCTTGTCTTACTGCAACCTCCGCCTCCTGGGTTCAAGGGATTCTCCTGCCTCAGTCTCCCTGTATCTGGGATTACAGGCACTCGCCACCACGCTTGGCTCATTTTTGTATTTTTAGTGGTAATAGGGTTTCACCATGTTGCGCAGACTGGTCTCGGACTCCTGACCTCAGGTGATCCGCCCTCCTCGGCCTCCCAAAGTGTTGGGATTACAGGCATGAACCACCGCGCCCGGCGAAAAAGTTCCGGCCTTACCAGCTTTCGTGGTACCCCACGGTGCAGACATGCACATACCTACTTGCTTTGGGGGCATCAGGCTGTTTCTAACGTGGGCTGTTACAGTCAGTTGAGCGTGTACGTTCTCTGTGCTCCTTCATGTGGTCGGGAGGCTCACGTGCAGCTGGTGATCATGCAGTTTGGTACAACGCTTCTGGAAAGAAATGGATTAATATAAATCGAGACTCTTAATTAGTTTGTCTATTTAACCCAGCAGTTCCGTCCATGGGACCTTTCCTAAGGAGCAGTCATCGGAAACGCATTACAGGATCTGGAGAGAACCAGCCCCCGTGACCCCCACGTGGCCCTGGGACTTGTTAGAGCTTTCTAGCATCTTTCATTGGCTCTTTCCTCGTCTCTGAGGAAGGTGGATGGATGCGCCGTCAGCACAGCGTGGTGGTGGCCGTGGGGTAAAAGAGCAGCCATGTTTAGCAAAGCCGGCAGCTCTGAAAAACGCACTCACAGCCGAGCATTTAGAAGGCCATTACAGTCCCGCAGAGAAGGACGCATGAGGACATCCCACAGGATGCCACAGTGTAAAATTCGGGGATTAAATATAAAAAAGAAGTCCAAATGCCCAACAGCAGCAGCAGAGCAAATTGCAGTCCGTGTTTTGTAGAAATATTTGGCAGCCATTGATTTATTTTATTTTTATATCTTTATTTATTTGCAGCCATTTAAATCATGCTTATTAAGAGCTTCTAAGAGTGTGGCGTTTGTTAAAATAGTAAGTAAAGCAAACAATTCTACATTTTCAGTGACGGGTCCATAATGAGTGAATGAAACTGAAGTACTGGGACCCTCCTTTTTGGCGCCTTACGAGACCCCGGGGAACTCTTGGCGCTGTGCTCCCACGATCACGTGTCTGTGTAAAATCTGCGGATGTTCGATGGCCTCAGGAAGGCTGCTGTCTGTTCCCAGCGTGACCCTCTCTGTCGCTGTCCCTGCCTTGTGGGTGGTGGTGGAGTGTTTGTAGGTGTGGCAGGACCCAGCTGGGGGAAGGGAGGTGCTTCATTTAGTTTGAGTTTAGTGGGATGTGTTTTGGGGGCTCACTTTGCAGGGAGGCAAAGCCAGCTATGCGGGTGGTGGGCCTGACTCTCAGGAATTCTTTCACCTCTTGTGATGGTTCCAGTGTGTCCTCTCCACGTTTAATGTGTTGAAACTTAGTTGCCAGTGTGATGGTGTCAAGAGGCACGGCCTTTAACAGGTCATGAGACCACAAAAGCTGCCCTCCACGTCCAAGATGGCGCCGTGATTCTGTATCCGCCCGAGGGGAGGGAGGCTGCGTCCTCACAGCACTGGCAGGAGGGGGAAAGGCAAGTGGGAGATAACCGCGCGAGAAGCCTCTTTTATAAGGGCCTCCATCCCCTTTGCCAGGGAGGATCCCTTGTGATCTAAGCGACTCCTAAAGGCCCCACCTCTTAATGCGTTCACATGACCATTAAGTTTTAACTTCTAAATTTTAGAGGGGACATATTCAATTATATTATTCTACTCTGACCCTCAAAACTTGAGTCCTTCCCACATGCAAAATACGTTCATTGCATTTCAGTAATTCCAAACGTTTTAACTTGTTCTAGCATCAACTCAAAAGCACAGAGTCTTTTAAACATCATATGAGTGAGACCCAAAGTGTGATTTATTCCGAGGAAAATTTCCCTCCAGCTGTGAGCCTGCGAAATCAAGCAAGTCATCCGATTCCAAAATACAATGGTGGAACACACATAGGATAAACATCCCGATTCCAAAAAGGAGACATAGGCAAGAAGGAAAGAGTAGCTGATCCAAAGTAATTTCAATACCCAACAATGCAAATGGCATTACATCTTGAGGTTTGAGAATCACCTTCTTTGACTCCATGTTCCAGACACAGGAGCAGGGGTTGGGCCCTCCACACTCCTTGGGGTGGAGTGGCCAGGAACTTGCATCAGACAACAGAGCTACCAGTGCCTTGGCCTTGGACTTCTGTCCTCTGTTCTTCATAAAATACCCAGCCTCAGCTCGTTTTTCTAGCAGCACAAACAAGACTAAGGCAGAAACTGGTGCTGAGAAGTGGTCTATTGCCATAAAATATACCCAACATGTGAATGCAGCTTTAGAACCAGGAATGGGGCAGAGGCTGGAATCGTTTCAGAGTGAATGCTGGGAAAAGCCTGCATTGCCATGAACAGAGCATTAAGGACGATCCTGGTGAGAGCTCAGAGGAGGTGAGAGCTGTCGGGAAAAGTAGTGATATAGATGGGAAGGGCCATTCAGAGGAGGCTTCAGATGGAAAGGAGGAATGTTGACCTAAAGGGAGAAGCTGAGGCACAGCAGGTAATTTTACAGCCTTTGCTAGAGCCAGAGTGAGGGCAGCCGCTGGGACACACTTCTAGGTTGTGTAGGGGAGTGCTCCGAGTAGATGTTAAAAGGCGAAAGAGAACAAGGGGTGGCTGCTACAAAGCTGTTGGGTGGGATTTCCCACTGTTTACAGGAGGGGCACTGTTTAGTGATTGGCTGTGCACCGCTGAACACAGGGTGTGATGATGGTGCCTGGCATGTGGCCCTTTATGACTGCTTGCTGTCAGTTGAGACCCCACAGAGCAGGTGGCTTCAAGAAGTAATTATTTAGCTCAAGGGGGTGTGACGTGACTGCTGTCATAGTTTTAATGCCCATTTAATGGGCCTGTTACTTTAAAGGGGCTTGCATTCCTCAGATTAAAAGTTTATTTTCTTTCTCAGCAACAAGGTATTGGAAACTGAGGGAAGGGTACCCTTGTTATAATGTGGCCAAGAACTGGATGAGCTGTGTCTGTGTCCTGGGACTTGGTGAAGGCAGAGCTTTGCGAGCAGTGAACTAGGACATTTGTCAGGAATCTCTAAGCAGCAAGGGGTTCAGGATGCTTCTTTTGACCTTATAGTAAAATGTGAAAAGAGGGAAACAAGTTAAAGATGGAATTTATAATCAAAAGAGAATCAGAGCTTAAAGTTGGAACATCCTCTGTCTGGCCAGGTACAGAATGAGAAGGGGGTTGGGGAGAGAGCACCAAGGGTAGCCAAGGCACCCTTTGATCAAAGGGTGAGTACAGATAGACCACGGCCAGATGCTGTTCACCAGACAACGGGAGCAGGATCCTGCAGGCATTTCAGAGAGCCTGGGGCTGCCAAGTCCTTCACAGGCCCAGAGAGCCAGGCCCTTGAGGGTGGAAGGGCTCAGGGAGGGGCCCAGGGTGCCCATGAGATCTTGGGGCTCACTGCTCAGGGCTGCCTCAAGTTTCCATTCCCCTCATTCTGACCCAGCACTCATCAGCTGCCCCAGCTGTGGCTCAAGTGGGCCAGGTGAGAGGCTGGACCTGCTGCCCCAGAAGGTACCAGCTGTGACCTTGGTGGTGTCCACGTGGCGCTGCCTCTGGAGGTGCACGGGGTGCATGAGCTGAGCAGGCACAAGCTTCTTCCACCCAAATTGCAAAAGATGCCTCAGAGAGGCTCGGGACCCATCTGCAGGGATGGTGTCTTCACAGACAGCCCTTGCTAGAGTAATGCCTAGTGGATACATGAGAGCAGGGCTCCCCACAAAGACCCCAGACCTGTAGAGTCACCAGCATGCAGCATCAGCCTGGGAGGGGCACAGGCCTAAGACTGCCACCTGGGAGAGCAGCTGTGGGGCCGCTCCAGCACCGCTGCACGGGAAGGGGCAGCCAGGAGCCTGCCTTGGATGGTGGAACTGGAGGAGCCTTGCCCTGGCTTCCCAGCCTCTGGACGGTGAGGAACACACTTCTGCTCTTTATAAATTACTCAGCCGGTGGTGTTTTGCTACGGCAGCGCAGCATGGGCAGAGACACCTCTTGTCATAAAAGGAAGGCATGGGCCAGACGCTCTGTCTTGAGGGACACTTCCCGTGAGGCCTGGCCTTCAGGAGCAGGTGGGCAATGGGTCACCAGGGGACCTGGTTTGAAGCGTGAAGAGCCAGAAGCCAGTCTGGGAAATTCCTCCCAAGTTGGATGTGTAATTTCTCAACAGCTAGTCACTTTTGAGTTCTTTTCTTTCAGAATAGACTTGATGATGCCACATACATAGTGATACACACACCACACCTGGCTGTCATTTCCCATGATAATCCCGCAAAATAGAACGTACCAGGATGCCCAGACCATTGGGCAGAGACACAGCAGCGCTGCACCCATGGGCATGTCACCACAGGTGAGAACATCCTCAGGTGCAGCAATTATGAAGAATTTTTGTAAGAAACAGCAATTCTGAGCATAGATGCTACAGGAAAATTTGAATTAAATATCTATTCTACTATAGAAAATGATGTTACAAAATTGTTTTGTATGCAGAGATGTTTGACAAGGACACAGCCCCAAAATGTAAGAGCAAAAATAATTTAAAACATAACAGGAATTTCATCTAAAGATTATGCCAATTTCCTTGATTATGTGATGTTTGCAATTGTTTAAACTTTTTTGTATTTGGGATGTGTTGTGATTTTTTGCTCATTCAAGGTAAAGATACACATTTATATTTAATTTTGCTTTTGTATTTTATGCTATTTTTCTAAAACAGGGCTCCTCACCTCAGGTCGGCCCTGGCTGGTGTGTCCTGCTATCTGCATGCACGTGTTCAATTTTGGGCCATCTCCCTGGGTAGACCTGCTTGTTGGTGAAGACTGGGATGTAATGAAAAATTCCCCGGATGACTGCAGTTGCCTTCTGGTACTCGATCATGGCTAATTTCCTGCATTTTGTGTTTTGTACCTTTATACACTTTGTGAAGTTTGCATCAGAAAAAAAATGGAGGAGAAAGGCCAGGTGCGGTGGCTCACGCCTGTAATCCCAGCACTTTGGGAGGCCGAGGCGGGAGGATCACCAGGTCAGGATATCGAGACCATCCTGGCTAACATGGCGAAACCCCATCTCTATTAAAAAAAATACAAAAAAATTAGCCGGGCGTGGTGGCGGGCGCCTGTAGTCCCAGCTACTCGGGAGGCTGAGGCAGGAGCATGGTGTGAACCTGGGAGGCGGAGCTTGCACTGAGCCGAGATCTTGCCATTGCACTGCAGCCTGGCAGGGCAACAGAGTGAGACTCCATCTCAAAAGAAAAAAAAAAATGGAGGAGAGAAGGAAGCTATTTGGCTCTATTTAAGAAGAGAAAACTGAGCAGGGTCCCAGATGAAAGCTGCAACAAAACTTCTGGTCCCTGGCACTGACAGACCACACAGGGAGTGTCTTGTAGAGGAAGGGCAGGGTGAGGCGGGCGTGGACTCCCCAGCCTCTTCCTGTCCTTCTGATTCCCTGGAGCCCACTCTTCCCTTGCAAAGGACCTGATCCCCAGGTCCCTTGTTCTGCTTCTCATTTTAGGGGGCAGGTCAGGGGCCCTCCCTAAGTACCCCATTCTCTGATTCTCCTTCTTCTCTTAGTAGAGCTGAGATCAACAATGCAAATATGGTATCAATTAGTACTAAGAAGTGAATGGCAGCTAGCGCATGATGACAGCAGAGGTCAATGCTACTTTTTTGGTAGAATGTTTATTCCTTGTAGGGAATTGCTTGGTGGTGGTGTTCCAGCCAGTCAGGCCGAGTCATGGGAGTCTGTTAAGGCAGCAAGAAAGCGGAGACTCTGGGCCGCAGCCCCAGGTGTGCCAAGGTGGCCTCCGAGCTCCAGGGCTCCTCCTGCCCTCTCCTCTACGTCTTTCCCCATGAAAGTCCAGGCACTGATCACAGAGTTTTCAGGACAGTGGAGACTGAACATGCAGTGGTAGAGACTGGAGGAGGAGAGGAGCACCTGCACGTCGAGGCTGTCCTCAGAACGTGCTCAGGCCTTGGCTGTGAGTGTCAGCGTGGCTGAGCCGGCATCCCTTGGCCTGGGGCGTCCTGGCATCCTGAATCCTCTTTCTCTTGGAAGGAACCGACACGCCCACCACCTTCCCTGCAAATGCGCAGGGTCACTGAGCGACGCGGCTGTGTATGTGCCTGTGTCTCTGGTTCAAGCAGGGACAGTGATCATTGAACTCTTCAAGAAGTGGTGGCTGGAGGATATTTCACAGAGGGTGCCATGCCGATAAAGTAAATCTCACCTCCAGTGGCAGAAGTCCGATCTCATCTGTGTGTGACAGGTGTCTGAACATTTTATCAAAGCCAAGATCCGTTAATTTTTATTTCTCTTATTTTGTCCCCTGCAATGGGAGTACCATGAATACTGGGCCCTAAAGGAACTGACATTCAGTGGGGCTGCTGGCAATGGGGGTACTCACTGCTGTTCAGCTGGCTGACCAGCCAGTGTGTGTCACTCACAGATTTTCTGCGTGTCCACTTAGTGCCAGCCCCGCCGCCCAGTTCTGGGGACCAGCTTCCCGCATCCTGTGTTCTCCAAGGAGCTCCAGGCCAGTGGGGACAGGGTGCAGGGGCTGTGCTTGCCTCGCCTTGTGTGGATGGAGCCAGGAGAGCCGCGCCCTGCAGGCCGAGCGTGGTCTCCACCCAGAAGTGCCCGGAAGGCCTTGCAGAAGACAAGATGCTTAAGCATGGCCGGCCATGGCAGGGGCATCCACCAGAAGATAAAAGGGTGTGGGAAGGGTGGTGGGACACAGCAGGCCGAGGGAAGGACCACCTCAAGCAGCACATGTGCCAGGACCACAGCCCTGAGCGTGCAGGGAGCCTGGGCCCGGCAGAGAGGTCCTGTGCGGTCGGGCTGGAGAAAGAGGCCTCCCATCCTGCCATGGTCCTTGGACCCCTCTCATAGAAAGCTCTCGGGGTACAGGGGAGGGGGATTGGGAAGAGCAGCAAGGGGCACATCTTCCCTGCAGATAAGCTGGCCTGCTGTGGCCTGCTGTGGATAGCCGTCAGCCTCGAAAAGCGGAGATTTCCTCCTTTTTGGTTTCTGTCTGGTGCCACAGTCGTGTTCTGGTTTTGCAGGGCCCCGAGCCTCTCAGATGGGGAAACCAAGTAAGCGAGGCCTTTCTGCCCCTGTGTCTGTTGTCTCTGGGTTGAGATGTGCACAGGTGCAAAAGGAAGACAGCCACACCCACCGGCCAGGTATGGGCAGATAAAAGCTGTGATCAGGCTTCACATACACGGTTTCCGGTTCCTGGATGTGCCTGCTACGATGATCTCATGTCATGCTCCATTTCTTATCAAAGTATGAGAAATAAAAATATTCACCTGCTTCCCATTTCACATCTGTTCCTCGTGCTTGTAAAAACCAAGCATGCTGGGACCTGGAACAGCCTGGGCCAGGAGGGAAGGAAGGAGTCCATGGGCACTAAAAGGGTCTGGCCACAACCAGTGACCTCAGCAAATGGAACAGTGAAAACTTTGATGGGCTGGATTTAGTGGCACATGTGTATCAGCAGCCGAATCTTACCAGCAGTATTTATTGCTCCTTGATCTTAAAATAGCATGTGTGTATATACAGGCAAAAACATATGATCAATATGTAAATATGTGCATATGTTTCCGGGACTCAGATATCCATAGGCACAGAGTTTATAATGAAGAAGATATTGCAAATCAACAGGCGAAATGGATTATTCGGGTGATGCTGTTGAGAAAACAGGGCAGCCGCCTGGTAAAATACACATCTCGCCCCTTCTCCTGGATAAATTCCGTGTGCAAACAAGACTACCATGCAAAAAATGAAACCATAAAACTTCCAGAGGAAATCATGAGAGAATTAGTATATAATTTTGGAGTGAGGACATTTCTCAATATAACAGAAAACCTGGAAGCTCCAATAGAAAATAATGGAAAATTTGACCACCTAACAATAAAAATTTGAGGCATGGAAACTGTGATCACAAGCAAAGTCAAAAGGAGAACGGCATGCCACAAACCTTATCTTAGACAAAAGGGCCCTCTAATTCTATAATCCAAACAAAACCACAGTCCAAAAGGACTAGGCACTAGGCATGAATAGGCAGCTTCCAGAAGAGGAATTCGGGTGCCTTTTTTAATCCCTGGAAAGGTGCTGAAGGCAATGGTGGGGACATCACCTGTCTCCCTTCGTCAGCGTGTAAGTTCCGCGGGACAGCGAATGACATCTGTTTGTTCCCTCACTCACTCTGCACCGCCAAGAACAGTGCCTGGCACATGGTAGCTTCCCAATGTTTGTTGAATGGAGCAACAAAAAGCAAAGCGAACCTTTATGAAGACACGCATTCCCACTGCTTTGGCACGGGTCAAAGCTCCATGCCGCGTGGTGTGGCCGGAGTGCCGGAAGCCAGGCACGCCGCTGGGGGTTGGAGGTGTGGCTATTAATCAGCACAGTGCGTGAGATGGCCAATGCGGCAACATTATCAGAATCTCAAAGGTGTGTGTCCTAGATCCAGCCACTCCCCTTCTGGGGGTTTATCTTCATAATCCCCCTGTGGGGGCTCAGTGAGGGGTACAGAGGGCTGTGCTTTCCAGCAAGACTCATAAGCACATTTTTCATAAAATTAGAAAAAAAATTCTAAAATTCACATGGAATCAAAGAAGAGCCCAAACAGACAAAGCAATCTGAAACAAAAGGAAAAAGCTAGAGGCATCACATTACCTGACTTCAAATTACATGACAAGGATATAGTAACCAAAACAGCATGGTACTGGTACAAAAATAGACCCATAGATGGATGGAACAGAGTACAGAAGCCAGAAATAAGGCCAGATATTTACAGCCAACTGATCTCTGATGAAACTGACAAGACATTGGAGAAAGGACAACCTTTTCCATAAATGGTGCTGGGAACATTGGCTAGCCATGAGCAGACAAGTGAAACTGGACCCTTATCTCTCACAATATACAAAAGTCAGCTCAAGGTGGATAAAAGACTTAAACATAACACCTGAAACTATAAAAATACTATAAGAAAACCTGGGGAAAACTCTTCCGGACATTGGTCTAAGCAAATAATTTCTGACTTGCATAGGCAAGAAAAAAGTAGGCAAATGGAACTTAATTAAACTAAAAAGCTTCTGCATAACAAAAGAAATTGTCAACGTAGTGAACAGACAACCTGGAGAATAGGAGAAAGTATTCGCAAATGATTAATCTGGTAGGGGACTAATATTTAGGATATACAAAGAACTCAAAAAAACTCAACAACAACAACAACAATAAATTTCATTAAAAAGTGTGTAAATGCCATGCATAGATATTTTTCAAAAGGAGACATATAAAAAACCAACAGGCATATGACAAATACTTAACATCACTTATCATCAGAGAAATTCAAATGTAGACCACAATGAGATGTCATCTTACCCTAGTCAAAATAACTATTATTTATTTATTTATTTATTTATTTATCATTTTATTTCAATAGCTTCTGGAGTACAAGTGGCTATTGTTACATGGATGAATTATATCTTGGTGAATTTGGAGATTTTAGTCCACCTGTCACCCAAGTGGTATATGTCATACCTAATGTGTAGTTTTTTTGTCCCTCAGCTCCTCACACTCTCCCTGTTTCTTAGTCTCCAGTGTCTATTTTGCCACTCTGTATGCTTTTGCATACTCATAGCTTAGCTCCCACTTATAAGTGAGAACATGCAGTTTTTGGTTTTCCACTCCTGTGTTACTACTTCACTTAGAATAATGGACTCCAGCTCCATCCAAATTGCTGCAAAAAAGACATTATGTCATTCCTTTTCATGGCTGAGTAGTATTCCATGGTGTAGATATACCACATTTTCTTTATCTACTCATTAGTTGCTGGGCGTTTAGGTTGCAATTGTGGATTGTGCTGTTATAAACATATGTGTGCAGGTGTCATTTTCATATAATGACTTATTTTCCTTTGGGTAGACACCCAGTAGTGGGATTGCTGGATCAAATGGTAGATCTACTTTTAACTCTTTAAGGAATCTGGGAATCTCCATACTGTTTCCATCAGGGTTGTTCCAATTTCCCTTTCCACCAGCCGTGTAAAAGGAGTCCCTTTTCCTCATATCTATCGTTTTCTGACTTTTTAATAATGGCCGTTCTTACAGGAGTAAGATGTTACCTCATTGTGGTTTTAATTTGCAGTTGTCTGATGATTAACTATGTTAAGCATTTTTTCATGGTTGTTGTCCATTTGTATATCTTCTTTTGAGAAATGTCTGTTCATGTTTTTTGCCCACCTTTTAATGGAATTTTTTGTTTTTTTTCTTGGTGGTTTGAGTTCCTCATAGATTCTGGATACTAGTCCTTTGTTGGATACATAGTTTGCAAATATTTTCTCCCATTCTGTGGGTTGTCGGTTTACTCTGCTGATTATTTATTTTGCTATGCAGAAGCTTTTTTAGTTTAATAAGGTCGCATTTATTTATTTTTGGTTTTGTTGCATTTGCTTTTAGGGTCTTAGTCAGGAATTGTTTGCCTAGGTCAATGTCTAGAAAAGTTTTTCCAGTGTTGTCTTCTAGAAGTTTTATAGTTTCAGGTCTTTTTTCTTTTTTCTTTTTTTTTTTTTTTTTTTTTTTTTTGAGACGGAGTCTTGCTCTGTCCCCCAGGCTGGAGTGCAGTGGCGCGATCTCGTCTCACTGCAAGCTCTGCCTCCAGGGTTCACGCTATTCTCCTGCCTCAGCCTCCCGAGTAGCTGGGACTACAAGTTTCAGGTCTTATATTTAAGTCTGTGATCCATCTTGAGTTGGTTTTTGTTACGTGGTGAGAAATGGGATCCAGTTTCATTCTTCTACATGTGGCTTGCCAGTCTTCCCAGCACCTTTGCAATTTATGCTTTGTTGAAGATCAGTTGGCTGTACGTATTTGGCTTTATTTCTGAGTTGTCTATTCTGTTCCATTGGTCTATGTGCCTACTTTTACCAATACCATGCTGTTTTGGTGACTATAGTCTTGTATTATAGTATAATTTGAGGTCCAGTAATGTGATGCCTCCAGATTTGTTTGTTTTGCTTAGGATTGCTTTGGGTATTTGGGCTCTTTTTTGGTTCCATATGAATTTTAGAATTGTTTTTTCTAATTCTGTGACACATGATGTTGGTATTTTGATGGTAACTGCGTTGAATCTGCAGATTGCTTTTGGCAGTATGGTCATTTTCATAATACTGATTCTTCCAATCCATGAGCATGGGATGTGTTTTCATTAGTTTGAGTCATCTATGATTTCTTTCAGCAGTGTTTTGTAGTTCTCCTTGTAGAGATTTTTCACCTCCTGGATGAAGTATATTCCTAGGGTTTTTTGTTTGTTTGTTTGTTTTTGTTTTGCAGCTGTTGTGAAAAATACTGAGTTTTTATTTTATTCTTGCATGGTCTTTGTTCGTGTCTAGCAGTGCTACTGATTTATGTACATTGATTTTACAACCTGAGACTTTACTGAATTCATTTATCAAATCTAAGGGTCTTTTGGAGGAGTCTTTAGAATATTCTAGGTATACGATCATATCATCTGCAAACAGCGATAGTTTAACTTCCTCTTTTCCAATTTGGATGCCTTTTATTTCTTTCTCGGGTTTAATTTCTCTGGTTAGTACTTCCAGAACTTTGTTGAATAAGAGTGGCAAAACTAGGCATTCTTATCTTGTTCTTGTTCTTAGGGAGAATGCTTTCAGCCTTTCCCCATTCAGTATGATTTTGGCTGTGGGTCTGTCACATATGGCTTTTATTATTTTGAAGTAGGTCCCTTCTATGCCTAGTTTGTTGGGAGTTTTTATCATAAAGAGGTGCTGGATTTTGTTGAATACTTTTTCTGCATCTATTGAAATGACTTGCGTGTGTTAAACCAACCCTGCCTCCCTGAAATAAAACCCACTTGATCATGAGGAATTATATTTTTGATGTGCTGTTGGATTGGTTAGCTAGTGTTTTCTTAAGGATTTTTGCATCTGTGTTAATCAGGGAAATTGGTCTGCAGTTTTCTTTTTTGTTATATCCTTTCCTTTTTTGGTAAAAGGGTGATACTAGCTTCATAGAATGATTTAGGGAGGCCTCCTTGTTTCTTAATCTTTTGGAACAGTTTCAGTAGGATTGGTACCAATTCTTTGAATGTCTGGTAGAATGCAGCTGTGAATCCATCTAGTCCTGGGCTTTCTTTGTGTGGCAATTTTAAAATTACTGATTCTATCTCACTGCTTGTTTTTTGGTGTGCTCAAGGTTTCTATTTCCTCCTGATTTATTCTAAGAGGGTTGTATGTTTCCAGAAATTTGTCCATTTCCTGTAGGTTTTCTAGTTGGCGCATATAGAGATGTTTATAGGAGTCTCAAATGATCTTTTTTATTTCTCTGGTGTCAGCTGTAATGTCTCCGGCTTCATTGTTAATTAAACTTATTTGGATCTTCTCTCTTCTTTTCTTGGTTAATCAAGCTAATGATCTATTAATTTTGTTTATTTTTTCAAATAACCAGGTTTTTGTTTCATTGGTCTTTTGTATTTTTTTGTTTGAATTTAATGTAGTTCTGCTCTGATCTTTGTTATTCCTTTTCTTCTTCTAGCCTTAGGTTTAGTTTATTCTTGTTTCAGAGTGGCTATTATTAAAAAGATAAAAAATAGCAGATGTTGGTGAGGATTCAGAAAAAAGGAACTCTTGTATGCTGTTGGTGGGAATGTAAATTAGTACAACCTCAATGGAAATCAGCATGGAGATTTCTCAAAGAACTAAAAAGAGAACTACCGTGCCACCCGGTAATCCCACTACTGGACATTTACTCAAAGGAAATGAAATCAATATACCAAAAAGATACCTGCACTCCTGTTTATCACAGCACTACTCACAATAACAAAGATATGGAATCAACCTAAGTGTCCATTAATGGAAGATACGATAAAGGAAATGTGGTATATATAGATTACGTGGAATACTATTCAGCCATAAAAAATAATAAAATCATGTCTTTCAAAGCAACATTGATGGAACTGGAGGTCATCAAGTTAAGTAAAATGAGCCAGACACTGCGGGTCAGATACCACATGTTCTCACTCAATGTGGAAGCTAAATGATGTGTACACATGGACATAGAGAGGGGAATGGTGGACAGTGGGGACTTGGAGGTGAGGCAGTGGGGAGGGATGGATAATGGGAAGTTATGTAATGGGCACACTGTGTGTTATTTGGGTGACGGATACACTAACAGCCGTGACGTGAGCATTACCCTATCTATGCATGTCATAAAATTGCACTTGTGCCCTATAAATTTATAAAAATAAAAAAGGAAAAATAAATAATAAATGGCAAATCTAAGCAGACTTTCTTTTACAAAAATCTGTAACTTCTAGAAAAACCTACATGTCCTTTCCTATGGGGTGGGTTTAATGAATGCTCATCTATCCACACAGTGAATATTGTGAGCCATTAAAAATTAGGATGCTGCTTTATTTGCCTGTATCTCAAAGATATATTACTAGATTTTTTTAAAGGTGCAAAGAAAGTATATACTATGGTTCATTTGTGTACGGAAAAAGGGATAGAAAAGATATACACTCATATTTGCCTGAAAATGCGTAGAATAACTAAGGAAACTCGCTTAAGAAAGTGGTGACATTTATTACTTTCCGTGACAGTTGTGTGGCCAGATTTAGGAGCGGAGGCAGACATTTCACATTATATCCATCTGTACCTTTTGAAATTTGAATCATGTGAATATAGTGAATATATGGTCTATTCAGAATTAAATTGGTTTTAAAAGAAAAGTGCAAAGTCATGGCCCATGTGTAGACACAATTTACACATGCGAAAAATATCCCAAGTCAGTATTACTGAAGAATTTGTGCAAAACATCTTTAAATTTTCCATAATAATTGTCCTGAATTAATGCTAATTGTGTGCCCATTATTGAATGTAGGAGTAATGGAAATGTATAAATTAGGATTTCTTTCTGCTATACTAATGAGAGACCAGAGGCTGCCAAAAATAAAAATGTTTTTGTAAACATTGGCCTTTTGTTTTAGAAGTTCATTTCTCTCAGACTGTGGTCTATACAGTTCCAGTGTGGATGGAGTAATTGTGTGGGCAAGATGAATCTTTTATCTCCCTGTAAAAACTCAGAAGCCCATTTTCTAGGTGTTTGCATGGAAACGAGGAGCGCGTGCCCGTTTTTACTGTGTTCTCTTGTGTCAGGCGGCACTTCAGTACCCACTATTTCCACTCATAAACCTCGCCATCAATGAGACTAATTGTATCAGAAACAGGCAGGGAACTTCACAAGCATTCAAAACACATAAATAACACAACCAATTAACTGCTGGGACAGCCAAGCCCTCCATCTTCTTGTCAGCAGCAGTGTGCTCCCAGCTCTAATTGCACCAGAGTCAGGGAAAGGGCCCAGCCCTGCCCGACTGTCACTTGGGAAGTGTGCTGGGGACCAAGCCAAGGAGAGGCTGCCTTTCTGCAGAGAAAGTGTAACCCAGGATGCAGAGTCTCTGTGCGACTCAGCTCCAAATCTACCCCTTCCATCCGGCACAGGCTCAGCAGCATGGGAGCAGCACCCGGCCCAGCCATTGAGTGAGGGCACGTGGGGCCCTCCCCTCTGCAGACGATGTTTTTCTTTTCTTTGTATCTGTTAACACCAAGTCCTCCCAGTGCAGCAGGATGGAGTGCCGAGTACGTGCCAGCTGCATTGGCCTGTCATGAAAGCTCTCCAGGCGAACAAACTGACCCCAGCGTCCTCTCTTGGGGGCAGTATTGTAGTTGCAGCTCAGTTAGGTCGGGGCAGGAAGTCAGAACTCAAGACCTGAGGGAGAACCAAGGAGGCCCCAGAAGCGGCAGATTATTGATTTTGGCCTTTGGTTTTCCACCGTGCCATTCTTAAGAATGAAATGCAAGAGGATGGGAGGCCATCTACTCACAGATCTGCCCCATTTTCAAGCACGGGTGGGAGATGGGGGCCGGCCCTGGGTGAGGCTGTCCTGTTTGGATAGCAGCAGAGCAGGATGGCCAGGTAGAATGCTCCCTGCTGGGCCACCTGGACACCCACCCTCATGTCTAGTACAACTGGAGAGTCTGGAGGGCAAACTTCTCAGCTCTCTGCAATGGCTGGGCCTTGGATTAGCTTGGTCTCTGACTCTGAGGTTGCACAGCTCTATCGAATACCAGCTTCATCATTTAATTACTCCTTCGTTCAATAGACCATCATGCACCAGGAGCTGGGGTGGTGGCTGGGTAGTGGTGATTTGACCGACGTGCCTCTGCTGGCACTGAGGTCACTGTCTTTGGTAGCACAGCCTCTGTCTTCTGCCCACTTCTTGGCCTGGACTTCTCTATTTCCCTCGGAGCTCATGCCAGCTCTGGCAGACTTGCCTTGTTGTACAGGGGCAGAGCGAGTGCATTGGAGGGTGAGAGAGTGGGCTGGAAGGACAAGGAGCCCCTGTGGAATGAAGGGCAGCCAACCTAAGGGCTGGAGGTGTGGGGTCAAGGTCAGATGCAGCTCTGATTCATAGCTTCTGGCTTTTCAAAGCTCTTTCATTGATATCACCTTCCATTATTCTAACAATGTTTCTGTGGGGGTAAATCGAGGCATTATCTTCCTCCTTGGTGAGGAGAAAACAAAAACCAGCCGATGAGAAAAAACAAAAATCAACCAATGACAAAACAGATGTCCGGGGCAGCTTGGTGGTGCGGAGTGCCCGGTGCACGAGTGGCAGGCCCAGAGCCAGAGCCTTCAGCGCCGCAGCCCTCTGCCTTCTCGCCAGAGGCACGAGGAAAGGGGGCTCCTCGGGGACACATTTGGCCCTCAGACACCTGCATCCTGTCCCCATCCTTTGCAGGAGAATCAGTTTTCTTTTTCTTTCTATAACCTTCTAGATCAATGTTTATCCCTGGTCTTCCAAAAGACGTCTCTGATTTGCACAGGTACAACTCTGCAGCCATCAGATCTGCAGCCTCGTGTCTCTGGAGCTCCCAGAACTTTTCTATCAGTCTCTGTTATCTCTCTGGACCTCTTATGAGTTGGGTGTTCAACTTCCTGGATTGATAATCTGTATGTCTATTTTTATTACCTTTTCTCTTCTTTATTGAGGTGAAATTCACATACCATAGATTAACTATATTCAAGTGAGCAATTCAGCAGCATTGAGTGCAATTACCATGTTGCTCAACCACCACCTCCATCTACTTCCAAAACATGTTCCTCACTCTGAAAAAAAACTCCTTACTGGTTAATCAGTTTCTCCCCAGTTTCCCCTCCCCTCAGCCCCTGGCAATACCAACCTGCTTTTTGTCTCTATGCATTTACCTATTCTGCACATTTCAGGTAAATGAACCACACAATAGGTGACCTTTTGTGTCTGGCTTTTTTAACTTAAGATAATGTCTTCGGGGTTCATCTGCACGGTACCATATATCAGCAGTTCATCCCTTTCATCGCAAGATAACGTTCCATCGCTTGGATAGCCTGCATGTTGCTTATTCACCCATCCATTGATGCTCATGTACATCGTGTCCACATTTTGGTGATTATGAATGGTGTTGCTGTGAACATTTGTTTAAAAGTATTGATCTGAATATCCGTTTTCAGTTCTTTTGGGTATAGATCTAGGAGTGGAATCACTGAGTCTCACATTAAGTCTATGTTTGACTTTTTGACTGTTTTCTAGAGTAGTTGAACCATTTTACATTCAGCCGTCATTTTCACCGTACTCTCAATACTTGTTATTTTCCTTTATTTTCTGAAATTGTTCCTTTCTAGTGAGTTTAATGTGTTCTCTGTGGTTTGGTTTTGCATTTCCCTAGCAACTAGTGATTTTGAGCACCTTTTCACATGCCTGTTCGCCGTTCGTGTATCTTCTTTGGCAAAATGATGATTTGAGTCATTTGCTCATTTTCAAATTCAGTGGTTTGTCATTTTCTTGTTGAGTTGTAAAGAATTCTTTGCATATTCTGGATACCAGACCAGAACTTCATCAGATACATATTTTGCAAATATTTTCTCCCATTCTGAAGGTTGCTTTTTCCTTTCTTGATGGTGTTCTTTAATGCACAGGTTTTTAATTTTGATGAGATGCAGTTTATTAATGTTTTCTTTTGTTGCTCATGCATTTGGTGTTATATCTAAGAATCTATTGCCAAATCCAAGATTATGTCTCTTTCTCCTTAAAATCTTTATGACATTCTTCTGTGTTTTGGGACATTTACTTGATACTGTCTTTCAAACATCTATTTTTTTCTAATTAAAATATATCCATATGCATTTATATTCTTGATGCATCTTGTTATCTAATTATTTTAAAATTATACCCACATCTATATCATCTATATTTTTATCTATATGTATATCTATATGTCTCTATGTTTTGAGATAGGGTCTCACTCTGTCACCCAGGCTGGAGTGTGGTGGCATTATCATGGCTCACTGCAGCCTCAACCTCCGCAGGCTCAGGTGATCCTCCCACCTCAGCCTGCTGTAATCTCTACAGTAATCCCAGCTAACCTGTAAATATAGTAGGATATATATTATGTGTATGTATACATGACTTTCTAGAGTTTATTTGTGTTTTGTAATAGTGACTTTGGTGCCATTTTGTTCTTGCCTCGTGGCTAAAGGTCCTTCTCAGTCCCTTTGAGGACACTGTGTTGATCCTGCTAAAAGGGCCCACAGCCTCCTCTGTGAGGCGAGAGGCTGATGGGCACTTGTGCACCTGTTGCTGCCATTTCCTTGTTTGATGCTGAGGCTTGCTCTGGTGCCTGGAGCTCCTGGGCTTCCCGTTCACAACTTAGAATCAGCGAGTAGCAGGAGAGTTTCCATCGTGACCAATGTGTGCACGCAGAGCTGCTGGAGACGCATTTTCTACCTGAGGTTGGATGTGCCAGGGGCCAACTACTTGGTAGTGGGATCCCTCGCTGACTGGTGTGGAGGGCTTTGTTCCAGCTGCCTTGACTCTTGCCAAATATTGCATGCAGTTGCAAATTTATTTGCTGATTTGTTTGTCTTTTGTTTGATTGCTCTGTGCCTGGGAAGGGCAGATTGACAAGCCCATTTATCTCCTCCAGTGATAGTTGTTCCCTCATTTATATATACATTTAGTCAGCCATCCAATATTTATTAAATGTCTATTTTGTGTCAATCACACAGTTGATTTAAAGTAGATTTAAAGATTGAAAGACATGACTTCTGTTTTCAGAGAGCTTGCGGATAAGAAACGGGTCATTTAAATGTGATATGCTAGAATAGAAATATGGGTCACGTTTTTTGAAACATGGAAGGACACTGAAGTCATCGCTTAGTGCACACTCCAAGTGTGGGCTTCCCAAGGCAAGGGGGTGTTGGAGTGCTCTACTGAGAAGAGAAGGGCTTTGCTGGGCAAAGAGGAGAGCAGCTTCCAAGAAATAGACACTTCCAGGTGGAGACACAGTGACAGAGAGTGTGGTGGGTTCTAGGGCAACCCCCAAGCTTGGCCCTGCGGAAACAAGGGCTGGTCGCTGAGATGGGGAAGTGAGCAGTCAGAGGAGGTGAGTCGAGTCTCACTGCTATCAATGCCTTTGCAAGTGCGTGGCAGACACGATGCTCAACATGCCACACCCACCTCCAAGGAGCCTGTCTCCCAAGGAGGAGGCAGACACGTGTGCCATGTTAGCATCACGTGTAAGAAGAAGAGCAATGCACAGAGTAGGAGACAGAACAGGGGTCCCCCCTCCCCACCATGGGACAGTATCCAGAGAGCCTGGGCCCTGAGCTCAGATGATGGGGGAGTCAGTGGCGGGGCATGGGTGTAGGGTATTCTAGAGAGAGCGGGTGCATAAAACTGTATTCTGAGCTTGTTCTGGGAGCGGTCTTAGGTAGTAGAGAATTCCTGAAAACTGAGATATTTAGGAGGAAGAACTGGGATTAGATTATATCCTACAGAGGGTGAGGGGCCACTGAAATACGAGAGAAGCCCCAGGTCAGATCTGCAAATACAAGTTCTGGTGGATGGACCAGAAATTCTGATTCTAGTTGACAAAGGCTGACCCATTTGACAGGTAGCTCAATCGAAATGGGAAAAGGTAAATCTCAGACAAGACCCTTCAGTTGAGTATTTCCCCAACAAAGGGTCTCTTTGTATCAGTTGCTTCATTGTAAGTATAGGATTGATTATTTTAAAAGTTTTAATTTATTTAAAAGCAAAAACAAAGAAATAGTCATTAAAAATGCAAGTTCCTTAGAAAATGTCTGCTATGCTTTAAGTCAGAGAAGCCCCTATGGTGGGTAGTGCCAAATAGAACATTGTTATGGTGAGTCTCCCCCTCCCCGTCGTTTGAAAAATGTGCCTGCCCTTGTCATAAAATGCATTTTGTGTGTATTCGGGGCTGGCCTTGGCAGAGGAATTATTCTTTCAAGTGATGGGTGGTTTGCTTTGATGCCAACCCAAATTGGATTGTGCAGCCTGACATTACAAATCAATGCCATAAGCACTGCACTGTTTTTATCCTTTAGCGCACAACCAGCAATCCCAAGCCTGGATTTGTTAAAGGTTATGTTTGCCTTAAACTAATTAAAGCCATTTGTATCAAATGACTGGAATAACTTCTCTTTAGAAATAAAGAAAATAACTGAAAGAAGTTAGTTAGAAAAAAAGAGTTAATTTTATCAACTGAGATGAGAACTGCACTATTAATTTTATTACTTCTAAATGTGAAAATAAATCAGTTAGGTGAGCACTGCATTTTCGCATAGATTAGTCTGCAAAAAGTCAGAGCCGACTTGATATGAGCTTTTTGAAGACTAACAGGCCTGCAAATGCTAAAGCAGGGTGTATATAAATCACAGGCTACCATAACAACACGGCAGAGGGATCCATACAGTTCTTCTGACGTTATCTTTCGTTTTGGTCATGCAGAGTTCCGAGAAGCATGAGTGCACTTTTGTGCAAAGGCAGGTGCCCTTCTAAGTATCTACTCATTTAAATCATGCAGATGGGTCAGATTAGGATGGATTTATCACAAATCCTGATTTCTATCAAAGAGGATGTTTTAAATAAATGTTTATTTCTTTTAAATTAGTTGCTTACTGACGCCCTCCCGGTGCTAGCTCCCCAGCTAGGGACAGGGACACAAAGACCCCGGCCCTGCCCTGAGGACCTCCCAGTCTTTGGTGTAACTTTAATGTGCGTTTTTTCCTCCCTTTCACCCAGTGACAATGCAAAATGCATTTTTACGGAGGCAAGAGAACACTCTTCAGGTCTTTTTCCCATGCCTACTCACACGGCAGACTCAAGGCTTCTAAAGGGACCTGAATATTTGATATACACATGCACACACATGCTCATACACACACGTCCTGTGTGCACACACACCCATGCACACACACATGCTATGTGCACACATATGCATGCACACACACAGATGCTGTGTACACACACACATGCACACACCCATGCTATGTGCACACATATGCATGCACACACACAGATGCTGTGTACACACACACACATGCACAGAGTGCTATGTACACACACATACACACGGTGTGCTATGTGCACACACACAGATACATTGCTGTTCAGATTGGTTTTGATTTCTGTTTGGTGATTTGAAGCTGCATCTTAACACGAGCAATGCTGCCTTGGGAGGGATGAATGGTTGTTCCCAATGTATTTGCAAAGAAGGTTTGCAAAGGTTTCCCTTAAAATGTTCAGAATAGAATAGTGGCTACCACGAGTTTTTGGAATGCCCCGCTGGATGAACAAGTGCATTTTGCAAAGATACGTGGATCCAGAGGAGCTGAGTGTGCTCAGGAGGCGAGGGGGGACACAGAGAGCCTCTCCCTGCTCCTGGTCCACCTGGCCCACTGCAGGTCTCCTCCGGGCCAGGGTTTTCCCTGCTTGCTTGGCCACAGGCAGACGCTGGCAGCAGATGAGGCTGGCTCAGCAGGCTCTTGTCCAAACAATTGTTAGAATCTACTTCCATGAGCCCTGCCAGGGGCACACCTGTGCATGGCACTGAATGTTTAGCGTCTCTGTCCATAGCCTGAATCTTCCATATGGTATTACTTTTCCCATTCAGTTGATGGAGAAATTGAATCTCAGAGAAGGTAGGTGATGCTCCCCCAACTTTGTGGCTAGGAAGTAGCTGAGCTGAGTGCTGTGCCCAGGCCCACCCAATCGCAGCCCTCCGCCTCTGTGCTGAGCACAGACACCCCCGGGCCCCTGGTGTTGCTGGTGGTGCTGTCTCATCCTGGCCTGATTCCATCCTCCCAGGCCAGGTGAAGGGAGAGAGGTGGGCCTTAGTTGAGCCTGGCCCCACTCTCTCTTTCTGGCCCCAGTGGCCCTCAGGCTCCAGGCCTTGGCTCCACTGTGGGGAGGTCCCAGCTCTGGCTGGAGAACTGGAGGCTGTGCTTCAACCACGCAGATCAGGGAGCAGCGGGGAGGCCTGGACTCTGGGGTTATGGTCTGTGGCGGGCAGTGGCAGGGGTTGTGCCCTTCCCTGCCTGAGCCTTAAAACTCCCTGGTCATGAGAATGGAGGCAGCAGGGGCTTCTCCTGAAGAGCAGCATCAAACCCAGACACCAGGGATGCGACTTCCCTTCAAGGTAATAGACGTCGCTAATAATAGGATGCAGTCAGCGATGGGAAGCGTGGGGATTCACACATCTCCCTTTTATATTATAATCACTTTAATACTGAATCCTTTTTTTTTTTTTTACAAAAAACGTTCTTATTTGATAAAGTTTAATGATGTAATTTAGAATGTGAATATACTTAATCATGCATTTATCTTCCATATAGAACGGAAGGTTATATTAAAAGGTATTTTGAGGTTTTAAAATCTGAAGTTCTGGATGCGTAGGCTGAGATAACGAATGTGTGAAATACAATGTTTTAACTTTACGGCTCCAACACTTCATTTTAACGTGGTCAAAATACACGTAGGAATAGTACTGGCTCCTCTGGAAATTCTCTTTCTTCTACACAATAGTATCAGCAGTAGATGGTAGCCTAAAATAAATGTTAATGTGAAACAATATTAGCAGTGGATAGTAGCCGAAAATGAATGTGAACGTAAAAATACAATGTCCTCATTTTTATTACGTTAATGAAACAGAATGTAATATCCCATATATGTTGTATATGACATTAGCAATGCAATACATTGGTGTCCTTAGAGTTTGTAATTTGCAGAGCTCCCTGCAATGCCCAGTGGCAGCCGTCTCTACGGCTGGGCCTGAGCTGGCCTCGCTCCTGCGTTGCCTGTCTTCTGTCACTCGCCCCTGCCTGTGAGCCAGGCCACTGTGGTCTTAGCGGTGGGACTTTGCATCCCTACCTGCCACTCCCGTATCATATAGATTCTTCTTTATCGCATCCCTACCCATCCTTGGGGTCTCACTTCAATGTCACCATCCCCTAGCCTCTCTCCCCTCTGAGCTGTGTGCTGTCCCTTGTCGAGCAGCTTGGTCACTACCTGCCTGCCAGACCAGGAAGACCATGTCTGTCTTTCTCCCGACCTCCCTCAGGTCTCAGGCCATGCTCAGAGCAGGGCAAAGCTTGGCACATATTTTTAACTAAAGCATGAAGAAATCATTGCCAGCTCTTTGTCTGGAAGTCAACTGCTGTCACCAGCAGCAGAATGGAGAATTCCAGGACTCCAGACCTGCTGGTGGCCACTTCTCTCCACCCAGAAGTGGGTGCGGGGCATCAGGGGGTGCCTGGGCCTTAACTTCGCAGAGCCTACTATCCCTCACTATTTGCAAGGGGACAAAACCGTCAGCGACGCATGCAGCTACTTCTGTCATGGTGAAGTGTAGTTTAAGTTTAGTGTTCCACTTCTTGGCTCTGGAGAACAATGTTTTCATTGACCTCAAAACAAAACCACAAGGGCCAGAAGAATTAGTGGAAGCCCCTCCCCGCCAGCCCTCCATGGTGGTCGTGTCAGTAGGAATGGCTTTGTGTGAACTTTGCAGGGTCACACGGCTGGGCTGGCTCAGTCCCCCTGGCTGCTGTCCAGGTTGGAAAAGGTGGTGCCCGAGGGTGTACTGAGGGCTACTCTGGTGATCACCGAGGGAGGGCAGGGCTGTGTTCTGCAGACCAGGCTCATGTGGGATGTGGTGCCCTGAGGGGCACATTCTTCCTACTTCTATTTAGGGCATTCTTGGATTGAAAAAAAGTTTAAAAGGCCGCTGAATGGTGCTGAGTTTTGGTGTTTCTATATGTATAACTCAAGCCGAGAAGCCCCATGGTCCTGACTTGGGCGTGGCCTGGCCTCTCGCTGTGACCTGGGAAACACACAGGTGCTGCCCACGTGGCTGCGTGGGGGCTGCCCCTGCTGCTCTGCCTCAGCCGGCAACTGTTAGTTTGGGGGGGTGGGCAGGGAGTGCTGCTCACCTCCTGATCCGGGCAGCCCGATCTGCAGCCTGTGGAGAGAGCCGGGCAGGTGTGTTCACAGAAGCTCCGGCTTCCACCAGCATGGTGCCGATGCGGGCTCAGCCTCCCCTGCTGTCAGAGGGGCTGGAGGCTGGGCTGGTGCTGTCATGAGATGGAACCCTCCGTGATGATACGTAGGAGTGTGTCCCTGAGGGACCGCACGAGCACTGATGAGCATACATGAGTAGTGAGCGGGGCTCTGCTGGAAACGCTTTGCCTTCTCATTAAACAATTCATTTGCAGCTCTGCGGAGTGTACAGTGGAGTCCCATCTGTTGATTCTGTTGTTTAACTTGATGAAAGAGAGGCTCATCAAGTGCGGAGAGCCAGATCTTCATCCTGGAGCGCATAGAACGGGCAGATGCCTGGGGAGAAGGTCCCGAGGGATCCCGGAGACACCTGGGGCAGGGCGAGCGATGGCCCTGAACTCAGTGCTTGCTGGGAACCCACAGGCGAGACCACATGTCTCCCAGGTGCTGGGGAGACCTCAGGTCTGGGAGAGGCAATGAAGGTCTCCACACCCAGTTTTCAAATTAGGGCCTGTGCCTCTTCCCAGGCCCTGAGGACAGACAGACAGACAGATGCACGTCCTTGAGAGGTGTGTCTCTTGACCTGCATGGCTAGGGGGCCTCACCTTTTTTGGTGAGACTTGAAAGCACATGCCGCCATCTGGTAGACCTTTCAAGCTGTTTGAAGACCACTCAGGGCATGAGATACTCGTTACCCCATTTGTCACAGCTCAGCTGAGAGGAACAAGAGACATTCAGATACAAACCTGCCTCGTCTTGTTTCAAAAGTACGTCCAGGGCCCCGCGCTAGTCGGCTTCCTTGTTTCCAGGGAAAGTCCCCTCCGAGCACCTGGCAGGGTCACCGCTGACACTGTCTTGTGCTAACCCTGCAGTTCTAGTAAAGGCAAAGCTGGCGACCTCCCGGGCAAGGGCTCGGGGCCTCACGTGGTGCCTCCTGCAGAGCGCTCAGCAGGGAGGCAGGGTCCTCAGGGGGCACAGGTGAGACCTTGGCTGACGCCCAGTGCGCAGGCTCCCCCCACTCCTGAGAAAGCCCCGGGAGTAAAGGGAGGGAGAGCCTGTGTGACTGTCCCGGAATGTGGAGGCCGCTTCCATCAAAATGGCAACATGCCAGGGTCCGTTTCTAGAGAAAAAATAAAGTGGAAACAGACTTGAAACTACAGCAGGGACTCGAGGGGCTGACGGCTCCTGTGTGCAGTGCGAGCGTCATGCGAGAGCGAGACGGGAAGAAGCTGGATTGTGGATCTAGAACAGTCAGAGGTCAGGGGAGACATGGGGGGCGTCGATCCAGAGTCACGTGCCAGGAGCCTCCCCTTCAGCCTCCTGCCGTGACCTTAGCTGACATCTGCCCAGAGCCTGCTGCTCTGTGCCGGACTTGGAAGAGGGTGTTTGGCTGCCTCTGTGAGGGGCTGTCCAGATGGGGGTCCCAGCACACATGCTGCCCTCTGACATGTGCTGGGCGTGTTAACGCCCGTAAAAGGGGAGACAGTGTGGTAGCCAAGGGGACTTACCACTGCAGATGGGCATGCTGCACTTGGGGACAGTGCAATGGCCCTGTGCTGGGAGGAGCAGTGCAGGGCACACACAGTTCTCATCAGAGAAGCAACTTGTTTTGATGTCACCTCTAGAAAAAGTCACAATACTGACATTTTGCTTGTTCACGTTTACGTACATGTATCAGCTTTTCTTCCATTCTTTTCTGGCACACGGAGGGCACAGAGCAGCAGACCTCAGTAGTGAGCTTGTGAGCAATGCCTTTATCCGCTGTGACAGGTGGCCGAAAAGCCATCATCAGGCAAAAGCTTTGCTTTGTGTCTGCATGGGCATGTGTGTGCCTGTGTGTGTGTAGTGTACATGTGTGTCTCTTCATATATGTGTGCTTGTGTCTGCATGTGTCTTTGTGTGTGCATGTCTGTGTGTGTCCATGTGTCTCTGTGTGTACACGTGTCTGTGTGTGCATGTGTCTCTGTGAGTACATGCGTCTGTGTATGTGTCTCTGTGTGTGTATACATGTCTGTGTGTGTGCATGTGTCTGTGTATACACGTATCTGTGTGTGCATGTGTCTCTGTGTGTACACGTGTCTTGGTGTGTGTTCATGTGTCTCTGTGTGTACACGTGTCGGTGTGTGTTCACGTGTCTCTGTGTGCATGTATCTTGGTGTGTGTGAATGTGTCTCTGTGTGTGCATGTGTTTTGGTGTGTGCATGTGTCTCTGTGTGTTCCTATCTCTGTGTGTGTACACTCTGTGTACACATGTCTGTGTGTGCACGTGTCTCTGTGTGCATGTGTCTGTGTACACGTCTTGGTGTGTGTGCCTGTGTCTGTGTGTGCATGTGTTTTGGTGTGTGTGCACGTGTCTCTTTGTGTGTGCCTATCTCTCTGTGTGTACACGTGTCTGTGTGTGCATGTGTCTCTGTGTGTGTACGTGTATCTCTGTGTGTACATGTGTCTTGGTGTATGTGCACATGTCATGGTGTGTGTGCACGTGTCTCTGTGTGTGTGCATGTGTTTTGGTGTGTGTGCACGTGCCTCTTTGTATGTGCCTATCTCTGTGGGTGTACACGTGTCTGTGTGTGCATGTTTCTTGGTGTGTGTACACATATCTCTGTGTGTACATGTGTCTTGGTGTATGTGCACATGTCATGGTGTGTGCACGTGTCTCTGTGTGCATGTGTTTTGGTGTGTGTGCACGTGCCTCTTTGTATGTGCCTATCTCTGTGGGTGTACACGTGTTTGTGTGTGCATGTGTCTCTGTGTGTGCATGTTTCTTGGTGCGTGTACATGTGTCTGTGTGTGCATGTTTCTTGGTGTGTGTACACGTATCTGTGTGTACATGTGTCTTGGTGTATGTGCACATGTCATGGTGTGTGTGCACATGTCTCTGTGTGTGTGCATGTGTTTTGGTGTGTGTGCACATGCCTCTTTGTATGTGCCTATCTCTGTGGGTGTTCACGTGTCTGTGTGTGCATGTGTCTCTGTGTGTGCATGTTTCTTGGTGTGTGTACATGTGTCTGTGTGTGCATCCGTCTCTGTGTGTGTGCACGGGTATCTGTGTGTGCAGCATTGGCCTCTCGGATGGGCACCAGAGGACCCGGTCCAGCTCAAGCACCCAAAGTAACAGCAGTCTTGAGCCCAGCTGTGACTTTCGTGACAACCCATTTGGAGGGACACCCACTGCTGGGTGCTTGCTCTAGCACCCGGAGAGCTTGACAAAGTGACAGACTGAAGCTCTCCGTCTGTCGGCAGCTGTATTTTTCTCACTGCCTTGAAAGGTGGGCGTTGCTTAAATAACTCAGCCTGGTACTGTGAAATGGATTTATGCTTTGAAAAAAGTTTCAGGAAAATGTTTTAAATGATGGCTACAAGTTCACATGAATCTCTCCTGCCTTCCTCCCCGCTTCCTATCCGCACCTCTATCTCAGTCCCTGTCTTCGTTTCTGTCTCTGTCCCAACCTCCACCTTCTCCTCCTCCACCATCTAGCCATCTCTTCTTTCCTTGGTCCAAGGTTGGGGTAAAGTCCTACTTGGCTCACTATGTACCTGACACAAGAGTGCTTGGAATTTTTATTTCTTTTCTTATAGAAATTGTCTGGTTTAATATGTCTCTTTTGCTTTTAACATCCCTACTTTGGATAAAGATGAGAACTTTGAGCGTAATTTGTGAATTGCATGGGACTCACCATCAGCTCATTCATTTACTCATTAAACACATGTGTATTGAGGTCAGAGGTGGGCAGGGAACTGGCTCTGTGGCTCCCTCCTGGGGCAGAGCTGGCGCTCGGGTGTCAGCTTCCTCTGGACCCAGTGGGACAAGCCTGCCTCTGCGGTGGGCTGCAGTGCCCAGGTGACTTGGGAATAGCTCTGTTGGAGGGACAGAGCATTGAAGATGGTTTTCCCCATAGGCCCTGATATGCCACCCTGCAGGCATGCCTCCGTGCAAGCGTGCCGCACCGGGTGAGGCAGGCACTGGGCTCTCCTCACTGCCTTTGCTGACAGCCAGGTTGCTGGTGCCGTCATCTCCACTCCTTTTACCCTGGGAACCCAAAGCTCACTCTGCTGGGTGCAGCACTTCCTGCATCTCCAACCTGGAGCTGGCCTCTTTGTGGGAAGCCTGCCTTCATCAGAGAAGCAGAGTGCCCCAGGCCCTGGATCACGCTGGTGAAAGTGTCCCACCACCTCCGCAGGCCATTCTGTCTAGCCGTGACACCAGATTCTCTTGCTGGTCAAACAGATCTGCTGGTCAGACAGACCCACAGAGAAAATCTGGACTCCGGCTGGGGATGGAGGACAGAGACCAATTGCGGGGGTGGGGCCCTATTAGAGGGGTGGGTTCAGGCTGCAGGGTTGAGGTCCTGTTAGGGGGGTGGGTTCAGGTAACAGGGTGAGTTCAGGTTGCAGGGGTGGAGTCCCATGATGAGGCAAATTCTCATGATCGGGCTGAGTCCTGTTAAAAGGTGGAGTTGCCTCTCGGTACTGAGACCCCTTCTTGTGGAGGAAGCCACGCTCTGGTTCTCTGGTCTGAGCATTTTACAACCCTTTGTTCTTGCAAGGGGAAATTCAGGATGTTAAAAATGGGTGGAAAATTAATTCTCTGCAGCTTGTCAACTCTGAAATCACTACCCATGAAAAATTTAGGAGGACTCAGAAATGATTTGCTGTTTATATGAAAATTATCTCCATTTATAGTGGAGTTCAACGAGGTGCTGTGGGATCTCAGGAGCCAGCCTTTGCTGGGGAACGGGCGGGTGAGAGGGAGAGGCGGGCGGAGCTGCAGCGGTGGGCCCTGCCTGCAGCCCAGCCCCCACCACGGGACCTCTGGAGCCCTGGCTGACCTGAGCCCTCTCCAACCGCACGGCAGCCCAGCCAGCTGGCGTCCTCCTGGCCTACTGAGCAGGGCCCAGGAAGACCTGCGCCAGCTTCAAGGAGGCTCCCAGGGAAACGGCCCCACTGTGGGGTTTCAGCCTGTGTGGCTGGGCTTGATGCTGGGCTTGTCCTGTGTGCTGGGGTGTGGTGCTCTGTCGGAGGTGCCACCACCCTCCTGCCCCAGTGCTGGCAGCCCCCAGTGCTGTCCTCCTGAGGCGGCAGCAGGCATCTGACTGTGGCCTCATATTCCAGGCAGGTCAGCAGGTCTGTGCAGCAGACACTAAGGGGAGCGAGGCCGCCACCTGTACATCCTGTGGTGAGATGTGGGGATGGACCAGAGAACCCTGGCTCTTCCGGACCCCTAGGGAGCACCTGCCACTCCGACTCCATCCCCTCCTGTAGCAGTCAAAAGCCCTGCTGGGGGAGGGGCTTCTTGAGGGGTTTGGTCCCCCACCCCCTCCCTCCTTCCCAGTCCTGAGCTGCCAGGGGGAGCTCTGGACAGGGGGAGACTGTCCAGGTAGCTGCACAGTCTCCCCTTTCACCAGCTCCTCACCAGCGGGATTTGGCTTTCCTGACATCATCTGGAGGACACTGTGCCAGGTTCTGTCTAGACGGCCAGGCCCTGGAGAAGGGCACTTAAGGAGGCACCTCCAGGCCATGCCTCTCTGCTCCCAGCTGCCACCAACCTTCCCTGCACTACATGGCACCCCTTCCATTCAAGAGCCCCTCAGGCCCCTGGGCTTCTCTTGTTTTTAACCCCTGAAATCTATGTCTCTCCTGCTTCCGCCTTGCTCCGGGGCTGGCAACTCTTGTGAATCTGACACTCAGCATGAAGATGGCACGCAGGCACCTTCCCAGGGACAGGGTTCCCTTAGATACTTTGGTTCTCATTGAAGAGGCCGACTCGGAAAATCAATGCAGTCACCACGCCTCATTTAGGACCATATACAACGGGCCCTGAGTGTGTTAGTTTTATTATCTGAAGCATAAATTGCATTTTCCCCTTATTTTATTATCAAATTTTTCAAAGGAGCTCAGTACCGGTTAAATTGACAGATAATTTCTGCCCTCCCTACTGGGTTACTTTATAATCTAGAAAATGCTCACCTAGTCTGCTTTTCTCAGTTGTTAAATGAGGTCATTGTGCCTACTTTATCTCAGCATCTTGGAAATTATTTCAGAAGGGTGCTTCCAGGGAGGCAGTAGGCAAGATTAAAATATCATTCAGGCCGGGTGGGGTGGCTCACACCTGTAATCCCAGCACTTTGGGAGGCTGAGGTGGGTGGATCACCTGAGGTCAGGAGTTCGAGACCAGCCTGGCCAACATGATGAAACCCCATCTCTACTAAAAATACAAAAATTAGCTGGGCGTGGTGGCGGGCCCCTGTAATCTCAGCTACTCGGGAGGCCGAGGCAAGATAATCAATTGAACCCGGGAGGCAGAAGTTGCAGTGAGCCAAGATCTTGCCATTGTACTCCAAGCCTGGATGACAAGAGCAAAACTCCGTCTCAAAAAAAAAAAAAAAAAAAAAAAAAATCATTGATTATTCTCTCTACAACAATTCTGCAAGTGGATGAGACCTTATATGCTCTTGGAGGTGAAACCATTCATATATGGAAATGGGGTCACTAGATTGTGACAAACACAGAAACAGGGCTCCTCCAGTGACTCCCGGTTGGCTCCTGCCACCCTACCACCATCATAGCTGGCACAGGCCTGGGTGTTCTCCCCAAGAATGGAGGCGACTGGACAGGCGTGAATGTCCAACCAAGCAAGGCTCCCATGAGCTGGTCTCAGGGTCTGCTCCCAGCTGTGAGTGGAGCCAGCGCACGTGGAGCACGCGTGATATGGATGCTCCTCGTGAACCCTTTTCATAATGGCTGTAGTCTACAACAATCAAGAACTCCAAACCCTCCCAGTTTCCTCCAGCCTCAGGGGTGGTGGAGACCATCTGTGGGTCAACGCACTCCTCAGCCTAAGAGATTTCCTGCCTAGTGCCAAGATCATCAGAGGAGGTTGGTTTCAAAGGCATGAGCGGTTGCTCTCGGCTTTCAGAATAGAAAGGTGAAATTCTCTCTCCCTGTTCCTTGGGGCCCATTCACTTCCCTGGGTTCCCCTCCTCCCCCGTGGGGTCCATTCACTTCCCCGGGTTCCCCTCCTCCCCCGTGGGGTCCATTCACTTCCCCGGGTTCGCCTCCTCCCCCTTGGGGTCCATTCACTTCCCCAGGTTCGCCTCCTCCCCCGTGGGGTCCATTCATTTCCCTGGGTTCGCCTCCTCCCCCAGCAGGAAACCAGAAGACACATGTTCTTACAGCCTCATGGTGAGGGCTGCAACTCCAGTTCCTTTGGGATTTACTCCACACGCTTCCAGATATCATGTTGACACTTGGAATCCCAGAACTGGAAGAGAATCAAGACAGTTTCTTTTATGGATGAGGAAACTGAGGTCAAAGGAGGTCAATATTTATGGAATTAAAATTGGACTGACTTTCAGAATTACTTTTTGCATTGGGAGATACTGATATATTTCTAATAACTTTTTGATGAGTTAGACACTTTTGACTTCCTAGAGTAGTTCTTTATTTTAATAATTTTTAAAGAAACAAACTCTTTTGAATGTTAAAATAAATTCCTGGGCCAGGCGCAGTGGCTCACGCCTGTAATCCCGGCACTTTGGGAGGCCGAGGCAGGAGGATCACCTGAGGTCAGGAGTTCGACACCAGCCTGGCCAACATGGTGAAACCCTATCTCTACTAAAAATACAAAAATGAGCCAGGTGTGGTGGCGCATGCCTGTAATCTCAGCTGCTCGGGAGGCTGAGACAGGAGAATCACTTGAAGGACAGGAGAATCACTTGAAGGTTGCAGTGAACCCACTCCAGCCTGGATGACAGAGTGAGACCCTGTCTCTAAATAAATAAATAAATAAATTCCTGATACTTCATTCAATGTAAGAAGCATTTGCTGGTCTTAGGGTGTGTGATGACTACATGGCATATGCCATCAACTGGACCCGCATCCTGGTGCTGCCTTTGAGCTGAGGCCTGACCCCAGGTGATGATGATACCTTTGAGTCTTCACCTTCCAGGCACTCTAGGAGAACAGATGCCTCGGGCCTGGATTAATGACTGAGAAGCACAATACGGAAAAGCTTCCAGGACCCTGACCCCGGGTCAGGCACAAGCAAACCCACCTCCCCCTTCTTTCAGGGAAACAGGGCGAATTGATTGCTGAGTTCCAAGAGTTTCTGAAGCTAAGACTTGCCCAGGAGATAGGACAGTTTTTCTTTCCACACTTTTCTTTCTTTTTTTCTTTCTTCCTTTCTTTTTTTTTTGGTGTGTGTTTTTGTTTTTGTTTTTGTTTGAGATGGAGCCTCGCTCTGTCACCCAGGCTGGAATGCAGTGGCATGATCTCAACTCACTGCAACCTCTGCCTCCCAGGTTCAAGCAATTCTCTGCTTCAGCTTCCTGAGTAGCTGGGATTACAGGCATACACCACCATGCCCAGCTAATTTTTGTATTTTTAGTAGAGACGGTTTCACCATCTTGGCCAGGCTGGTCTTGAACTCTTGACCTCGTGATCCGCCCACCTCGGCCTCCCAAAGTGCTGGGATTATAGGTGTGAGCCACGGCGCCCGGCCTCCACACTTTTCTTAAAGAGATATTTCGTTGCCCGGTTTGACTTCAAGAGGCTGGTGTTGAATACTTTACCCCTGGATGCCCTCCCCAGTCCCTGTGGCCCTTTGAGAGAGGAGGAGAGGAGTGTCTAATTGCTCACAGTACTTCCTCTCACTTCTTCCCCACCAGCAAGGACGGTCGTGCTGGATTCTATAAGAGCAGTGAATAAATGCTTGTCAGCTGACTGGCGTGGGAGTTTTTAGCACAGCCTTTTTTGCTTCCTTCCAGACTTCATGCGACCTTCTCAGTTCTCTTTGTCTCTCATCACTGCCAGGAGGAAAATTACATTGAGGGCCACCGGGGAGCACTTCACATCTCAGAGCTGGGTTTGATCAATAGAGGCATTGCACAGAAAGGTATTACCGCCGTGCCTCTCTCGGAGGGCGGAAATACATTGCATGCTCCCCGAAGTACTTTAGCGCCCATGGTCTTACGCTTGTTGATTTTCCTCCATAAAGTAGTTCTGTCTGCCACTCAAAGGAGGAGTTTATGACAACATCATCAGAGTTTGTGGAGAGGCCCAAAGCAAAGAGTACTTAAGCATGTCAGAGTGGACCCTGGAAGTGGCCCCCGGAGAGCCGTAGAATAAGCACTTCCACGGTGGAATGGCTGACACGCAGACCCAATTATGTGTGTGAGCCCCTGGTGCCACCCACACACCTCCAAGGTACCTGCAAAATCAATGACTGTTAAAGAGTGCCAGTTATTAAGAAAACTATTTAGGGCAAGGCACAAACATTTGTCGCAGGTATTCCGGGGTGTGTGTCTGTGACTGGGGGCTTTAAAATGATCATCAACAATATCTTCTCTAAGAAGCACTCATGAGGAACAATGTAAATCCGTTTATCTCAAAAGCCAGACTTTAAGATCTGATTTTTTACAAGATCAGCTGTTTTCAATATGAAAAATATCTTCATATGTTTTCTCAAGGTAATGGGGAGTAAACTAGGCAATGCTGTCATCTGAGAACAGTATTATGGGCTTACGGCCTCCTCGCGGGCTGCCAGTGTTCCTAACACAGTTTTTCACAATGTGTATTTATTTACATGCTCATAGAAGATACAGACATGCATTTCTGCTACTGAGATTGCTGTGTGTTTTATAGGCACCTGCCATATTGAAAACAGAGTGTGTGGCATAAAATTAAAACACAACCTCAGCTTTCCGTGCACGACCCCTCCAGACTTCCTCCCTGGGACTTGCTCTTTGCTGTACTTTAGATAAAATTTAAACCAATTCACTTTTGGCTCATTCTTAGGTAGTAAAAAGCCATCCACTCATATCCAGTCAAAAAATAGGTCTCAGAGCAGTCGTGAAATATGTGGAGTGCTGGGTCATTGAATCACCAAGTTTAACTTCCCTCGTCCCATCGCTTGGGCCTGCTTTGCGTTGGGTCTGTGAGGGCAGGGGAACAGTGGGCTCAGCTTCCTTTGTGTGCCCCCTTGTCCCTCAGTCAGGGGGCTGCTTCTGGTGTCTGCAGGATGGAGGCAGAGGGACAGAGCCCTGGGTTTTTTAATGAGGGTTCCCCAGGGCGTGGCTGTGTCCCCATCTACTTGCCCCTTTCTGTGGCATAGAGGTAGTGACCAGCTAATCCCATCTTGTAGATGAGGAGGCAGAGATGGGGTGGGGACAGGACGACCCTGCAGGATCAGGACAGAGACCTGGTGTCCAGGCTGCTTGATGACCGCTGCACCTTGACAAGAATGGGCTCTGGGAGTAATTCTTAACAGAGTTCCGGAAATCTTAATGCAATCCAGGGACTCTGCTTCTCTTCCTGAGTGACAGTAAAATATTTCCACTGTCCTGAAATCTTTTCTTGACTCAGGCTTGGTTACCTGGTTCAGTGAAAAGCCGATAGTCCCTTCCCCAAGGCCAACCTTGAAATAGACCTGTGCACGCAGCTGTCAGGCCTGAGGGCGTCTCTTGGGGTGGTCATGGCTGTATGGGAGCCCTGTGGTCGGCCTTGGCAGGCCTCTTGTGAAGGAAGAGTGTGCAGTGTAGACTCTGTGCGGACACCCTCGTAAAGTGGCAATGACGGAGGAGGCCGGCGCCCTCAGGGGTCCCTGCTCAGCCTATTTGCCGGCAGCCGGCACTAAGGGCAGACCAGCCACCCAGCCCTGGGGAGAGCCTGCCAGGCAGGGCGCTGTGCAGAGTGAAAGAGGTGGACAGGCTGGGCATTCCTCCACCCACTCACTGGATGGAGGGGAGTCAGGGGTGGAATGCTGTGTTTCTGCCTCATCCGAACTCAGCACCTCCGGGGATGGGGCCTCCGGGTCACGTCTGGGCTGCCTTAGTGTTGCTGCTCCGCACCTGAAATAGATTTGCTGATTGACCCCACTCAAATGAGGGGCTTCCTCCCAAGGGTGCTGGGGAGGGATGCCTTGCAGACCACCTGGCTCTGCAGCCACAAGCCAGACAGGTGCCAATGCCCACGGAGGACATGACAGCCGGCCCCATGTAGAGCTATGCAAATCTCCTTCCCGGAGCTGCAGGGGGGCCCCAGTTTGCGGTGGGGCAAGGAAGAAAGGCTAGAAGGTGGGGTGTGCCAGTGGGACCCCCAGTCTTGCCTTTCACCCCCTTCAAGCACAGACGTGTAGCTTGAAGGGGCCACAGGACATCCTTTCTATGTGTGTGTGTGTGCATATACGCATCTGTGTGTTGTGTGCACACACTTATAAAGTGATTTACGTTAATTCGCCATCCTTCCGTCTGCCAGGAAGGAGCATACCCAGGCCTCCCTGACTGCACTGCCCAGTCTTGAGCTCTGGATCAAGCTAAACAAATCTCTGCTTCCTAAGGGTCCTGCCCTGCACACCCATGAGACCTGGCCAGGGCTTTCCTTTGAGAACTTATCTATTGTTTTAGGTTGGTGTGTGGTTAGATGGTTTGGGTCCTTCTTTTTATTCTTGGTATTAAAACAGAGCTCAACCTTGCTTTACTGTTTTTCCTTGAATCTACTTGCAAAATTTTGAGAATTAGATAGACATTTTTGGAGAAGACAAAAAAGTAACAATCTTTGGGAATTTGCAGAATCCCTTCCTCCCCTGAAACAAGCACCTTTCCAAGTGCTGTGGGTCCGGTCCCCTGGAAAAACCAGGGCCCACCATGGTGGCCAGTAAGCCATGGTCACTGGCGGTGTGGCCTGCACAGAGCCCCTCCTGTCCCGTTGGCAGGGCCAGGACCAAGGGCAGCCCATCATGGCCACCAGCTGGCCTAACCTCAGCAAGGCTGGTTCTGTTGTCCTACACTGGCCCTTTGTCCTTCTTGGGAAGGGCCTGTGTCCTATTCATCTGTGACCCACGTGGCCCAGTTCACAAGGCTTGGCCAACAGTGTTTTAGATGGCACCAAGCCTGGGCATAGATGGAGTCCAGGGGGCAGGTTGGCATCACTGGAGGAGGCTCCTGACTGCCCAGTGCACTGGGGGCCCCACAATGCGAGAGAGCAGCCCCAAGACACCCACACACCTGGGCACAGCACTCCCACCCTGGGCCCACTGGGCTGCGAGTGTGAGGGTTGTCACGGCCTCACCCTGGTGATTGTCACCAGATGGACAACAGCCAAGTCTCGGGCCTCCCACTTTGGGGCTTGTTTCCTGCTTGTCCAAGAGGCTGAGTCCAGGGTGGAGTGAACACTGCCTGCACACACAGGCACAGGACAGGGATGCCGGGAGGTCGGGCTGGGGAGTCCAGAGGTGCATGTGTGTGCCCAGGCCTCTGGCCCCTGCAAACCCATCGTCAGGTGCATCCTCGCTTTGGGATGAGAACTTTGTCACTAGACTTCAACCCAAGGACAGGGCAATGCCACCTTTCTGTGGAATGCACAGTGTCTACTGACCAATTCTAATCTTCAGGGCCACTTTTTGTCTTTGATTGCTTAGGTTTTCCAAACTACTGTGACAAATGAAATGTTAATGACAACTGCTTTGGCCCAACAGATACAAGGACAGAGCGGGGCCGAGTGGCCCGCCCTCCTGCCCTGATGCTGCGGGCCCAGAAGAGCCGGGATGGAGACAAAGAAGACAAGGTCAGTTTCGGGGCTCGTGTGTGTGTTAAAGACACAAAACCCTGGGTGTGGAGGACCAGGGCCAGGACACCCTCACGCTTGTTTGCTGTATGGTGTTTGTGAAATGACTGCCATCTGCTGTGTGAAGCAGCAGGACCTGGCACTGAAGGGGCCAGGCGGGGCCTAGAGAGCAGGGACGCAACCCTTGCTGATCCTGCCAGATCTGGGTCTGAAGCTCCCTGGGGGACTCTGTTGGGAAGGGATTTGGCTTCCATTTGAACTTTGTCCATTTTCAGAAGGAAGAGAAGACACACAAGGTAGTCAAACTCAGACACCACTTAGGCAAGAGGAAAGAAGAGCCAACACACTCGTTCTAATTTCAGGTCTTTCTCTTCACTGGCTTGCCGAATGGCGTTTTAAAGACTGGCCAAGACAGTGCATTTGAAGCATTTCGTGTTTTCAATAGTACAGTCCTTCCTCTCAGTAACCCAAGGGAGTCATTTTTATTACTGCATTTCAAAATCACAAATCACACTTAATTTGCTCTCATCTGTCAAATACACTGAAGACGCTGGTGGGACTCAGTTATTTGTCAACATTATCTCTTACTTCACCTTTCCAAGGTATTTCTCTGCCTAAAGCCACGCTGCAAGCTTTCTGTTCTCCCTGGTTTTGCTTCCGTCTCTCCTCTGAGTTCTGCCAGGATGTAGTCACCCTGTTGTTCACGTCTCCTCCTCAATCATCAGTGCAGGTGTTCAGTGGTGAAAATTGATCACAAATAGAGCAAATTAAACTTTTGCCCCCTGAGATATGATTTTCCCAATTTTTCCAGATTAACATCCAGGCCAGAATGACATATTAATTACACAGATAGCCTTTCTAGTGCCTTAAATAACTCCTTTCTTCATCACATGGTTCTTCGAGTCTAATTCACTTTTATGACTTCAACGTGGAACAAGAGTTTTATACCATGATTAGCCATTTTTATCACCAACAGGAAATCATAACCAGCATGCATCTCGTGGAGAAGACCTCGGTAATTAGCAGTAGAGAACCCCAGGCTTGCCAAATTTAAACATTAGTCCCCATCACAAATTACATCCTACTCTGTTTGCTTGAATAATTAACTGAGGTAATCTACCACTCAGAGACTTCTTGTTGAGTTTCTATTGTTCAATGAACTTCATAATGAAAGTCCCCCCTAGTTTTTCTAACTGGATTGCTAATATAAGCTCTAGTCTTAATATATATTTTTTGAGACAAGTGTTTCTGAATGCTCTGTTATGCCAATTATTTATCCTGACCTTATTTTCTCACAAGAAACAAAGATATTTCCTATTACTAGAAAACCTATAAAAATTTTATTCGTAAACTTACAAACTTAAAGATAATGTTATAATATACATTACAAATCATGTGTAAAATACCAAAATGTCAGGATGAACATACGTAAACAGACCGCCCCTTCCTTCCTGGTAGTCCCTTGCCTGATGTTCGAGAAGATGCCCTTCCCAGGTTCACCCTCACGCTGGAGACTGTGCGAGATGCTTCTGGCTGAGTGCTTTAATCTCTGTGTTTCTTGTCCTTCCCTCTGGGCTGGCATCTCTCAACATGGGCCACTCACTCTGGATAACTCGGTCACCAAGACGCAGCTTCGCTCTGTTTTCCATGATTCTGCCAAATAGCCACATTAGACAGACTTACTTGTTTGAGCTTTATCTCACCATTGTCTCTTACAGACACGCGAGATTCTTTTAATTTTTGTTCTAATCTCATGCTTCTGTGCCTCTGTAATTTAGCACTTTCCTTCCTAAGCACCCTGTTTGAAAGCAGCTGACACAGTGCAGATGGGCCTGGCCCAGCACAGCCCTCAGGGACCCACATGTGCTGGGTTTTGGTACAGCATCCCCAGCCTCCTGTGCATGGCTGATGTTGCACTGACGGCTCCCCACGAGGACTTTGGAGCACTGACTTCATTTAGTTTTGGTGGTCGAATGGTTAATCATCTTCCCACCTCCACTGCCTCATAAAGTACCAACATCAACAATGGTAGAAACAGATTCTAAAATTTTAGGATGACTTTCAATTTTTTTAATGAATTGAGTATTCTAATTGCACCTGCCATTCTCAGCTCAGAACCAGATTGTTGCTTTGAATAAGGCACCGGTATTTTTAATCCCACCTAATTTTCCCAGAGAGAGAACATAATCTCTCAGAGCATTCTAAGTTTGAGATTAAAACCATGGAAACAGCTGGAAGAGGAAAAAAGAAAAAAGTTTCTCACACTAGAATTTATTATACTTCATGTGAATTTATTTCTTTCTTGTAGCCTTCCAAAATTCTGGTGATACTTCCTGATTTTTTTATTTCTCTTTGTGATATATGGTTCTACTGGTAAGAATTTGGTTATTTCGGCTCAGTACTAACTGAACAAAGACCTGCTGTCTGTCATACATCAATATGGCTAAAGGAGTTCATCTGAATTGTGGGCCTCTGTTTATGTTAGAATTGTGATGGGCCATATTTTTAAATCTCAAGCAACTTTTATTTTTCTCCAAATTTTATTCTTAATGAATACTGATCAAGTGTCCTAACCATAGCTTATTTTTCTCTCTTTTTAATTTTAGGGCATAGATCTTCATTTTATTCTAGGTGATAAATTTTCTTTTTTTTTTTTCTTTTTTCTTTTTTTTTTTTTTTTTTAAGACAGAGTCTCACTCTGTCCCCCAGGCTGGAGTGCAGTGGTGTAATCTCGGCTCACTGCAACCTCCGCCTCCAAGTTTCAAGTGATTCTCCTGCCTCAGCCTCCCGAGTAGCTGGGACTACAGGTGCGCACACCACACACAGCTAATTTTTGTATTTTTAGTAGAGATGGGGTTTCACTATGTTGGCCAGGATGGTCTAGATCTCTTGACCTCATGATCTGCCCGCTTCGGCCTCCCAAAGTGCTGGGATTACAGGCGTGAGCCACCATGCCTGGCATTTCAAACTTTCTTATTTCTTAATGGAAATGTGGACCAACTGAGTATCAGAATCAGAATCATCCCCAGGATGCAGAACAGCCCCATGAGCCATGCCCCCAGCTGGATGTTTGGGAAGGGCGGGAGCCTGGGGAGGAACTAGACTCTATGTGGCAGAGTCGTTATTGAGGAATATGGGTTTGTCGCCTCCTCCCGCCTTAACAGGATGTGGCAGCCCCAGCTTTGAGGCTCTCTGCCACTAAATGCTGTTGTTTTCATGGCACAGTGACTCCCACCGCTGGGTCAGCTCATTTCTGGGGATGAAGCCAGTGAGATTTTCTGTCCCAAAGACCTCAGACCTCAGATGCCCTCTCTTGGCTGCCTCTGGCCGTCTCTGCTTCTGGAAAAGCAGGCAGCTTAGACAACTTGGGACAATGAGGGGGTGGCTTTGTCCAGGTGATTCTACCCAGTCTGCCCTGCACTGATTCCCTGTTCCTGGCAGAACCTCCCAGCCTAGGCGCTGCTGTGCTGAGGTCATTATCTCGTGGCTACTATAAGCCGCCTGCCTGCAGGAGATTTGTTTATTCCTCCCTTCCTTGCTTGTAATTGAAGATGAGTGTTTAAAATTAAAAGCCACTCTCCTGTCTCTTTCTCTTGAAAGGAGCCTCCACCGATGCTGGGGGGAGGAGAGGACAGCACAGCCAGAGGCAACAGGCCGGTGGCCTCCACCCCGGTGCCCGGATCCCCCTGGTAAGACACCCCAAAGCCCGAGAGCCACTAGCAATGGCGTTGTCTGGTCCTGGCATTTGCCTGATGTCACCAAAGAGACACTGCATGTCTCTCAGGCATCCTGTGTCTTAAAAACAATGAACTTGCAACTCCTGGCAGGTGTAATTTTGCACTGTGGTCACATTCTGCAGAAAGAAAAAAACAGCATTTAAGCGACGAGCTATCCTGCTCTGATCTATCTGTGAATATATATTAAAATGATAATGCTGTTGCATGTCTATCAGCGAAAGGCAGTGGCTGAAGAAAGTGTAGCATGCCTTATGCTGCAGAATATCTGTTTTCCCTCCACTCCAAGAAGAATCGTAACTGAATGGCTGTTAATTAAAGACGTGCCTGTTCTCTCTGTCGCCCTGCGTGGCTGCCTGCTCTCGGAATATGCCACACTCCAGACACCCTCCACGAGGGAGCCACAGTTTTTGGTTTTTAAAAATGCCCTTTTATAATGGAGTCATTTGGAAGCAGAATAAAAGGTTATTACAGTAAAAATTAAGTTTCAAGCCTGAAGATGAGAGTGCAGTACACAGCTGGGAGGCACAGCTAATTTAAAGAACAGAAATAGCAACCACTTGTGTCAGCTCAATGTGCCAGCCAGGTACAGAAGGCAGCCGGCTAAGGAGCGCAGGGCCCCCACCAGCCTTGCATAGTGAGTGAGCACATCCCTGCTGACTGGGCCTGCTGTGCCATGCCCTGGCCCTCTGATGATTCGGGTGAACTTGGCTCCAATCTGGACAGACTGGCACCCCTGGCTTCTATGCCATGGTCAGTGTCGGTGGCAGGCTCCTGGTGCCTCCAGCCTTCCATTTGTAGCTAAAGCTCCTCTGTACCCTGGGAGTGCCTCAGGGTAAGACCTCTTTGTACTAATATTATGCTGTTTTCTAACCACCCATTCTCCAACCCTTACAATTTAGCTCGATTCTGATGCTAACTACTGGGAGTTAGAGTCAAACCCCACAGGCTGCGGTCAGTCCCTCAGGCTGCCCTGCTTTAGACATTGGCTGCAAATGGGGCCCCCCAGCTGCCTGCACATCTGCCCAGCTGACCACAGATCTGGGGTTCCCATGACCTCCTCTCCACTTCAGTGGTGATTTGCTAGGACCACTCACAGAACTCAGGAAGCGCTTTACTTATGATTACAGTTGTTTTATCAAGGATACAATTCAGACAGCCAGTGGAAGCAATGCTCAGGGTAAGGTGTGGACCTGACTGAGCTTCTGGGCCTCGCCGGCGCCACCCTCCCAGTGCTGCAGCGTTCACCAGCCTGGAAGCACTCTGAACCTCAGTGTTTTAGAATTTTAATGGAGATGTAACTACATAGGCATGACTGATGAAATCATCGGCCAAGTGAAAGGACTCAGAGGATTGGGCAGCGCTGAAAGTGACGGCCCTCCAGTCACGTGGTTGGTGTTTCTGGAGACCAGCACCCTCCCTAAAGCTACTCAGGGGTCCTGAAGTCACATGGTTGGTGTCTCTGGAGACCAGTACCCTCCCTGAAGCTACTCAGGGGTCCTGAAGTCACATGGTTGGTGTCTCTGGAGACCAGCACCCTCCCTGAAGCTACTCAGGGGTCCTGAAGTCATTTCATTTGCGCAGCCTCAGGCACAGGTGTTATTCCTACCAGGTCAGGGACTTGGTAGGAATAACAAGATGCTTTCTTCGCTCAGGAAATTCTAAGAGTTTGGGAAGCTCTGTGTCAGGAATCTGGAACAAAGACCGTATACATCCCTCTGCTGCTTAACGACAGGGGTATATTCTGGAAAGGCATCCTTAGGCAGTGGCATCCGACATCCTTTTATGCACATCACAGGGTGTGCTCACACAGGCCTGGTGGCACAGCCTCCTGCATGCCTGGGCTGCATGGTGTAGACCGTGGCTCCCAGGCTGCAGACCACACAGCGCTGACTGCTCGGAGGCAGTTGTGACACAGTGGTGGGGATGTGTGTGTCTAAACACATCCAAATGTGAGAAGGTAGAGTAAAATTTGATATTATAATCTGACGGGACCACCATGGTATGTGTGGTCAGTCCATGGTTGAGAGAAATGTCACTCTGCGGCACATGACTGCATATACATTTTACGATGCCACAAACTGGTTGAGAGCTTCTACAGGCAAACTCTCCAGTGTCTCCAAGGCAGGCACACTGCCGCATATCACGCTGCAGGATGGGGAAACGTTCCCCAAGACCCTGTGGAATCCTCACACAGCTTCCGCCAAGCTCCCCTGGGGGGTTGCAGGGATCCAGAAGACTTGACCTTGAGCCCTAGAATCTTCTCACTGTGAAAGCTGCGGCTTTCTTCTCCAGCGATATTGTGTTACCATGAGCAAGGCTTCGTGCGATCCAGCAAATGAAAACGGTGCCCTGGCTGCTGCACTCCCCTCCCTCGGCGTGGGTCTTTGCCGATGAATCGTGGGTAGGTGAGGGAGTCTGTTGGTTGCTGCGTGATCTCACCGGGAAGTGGATTATCCCTGCGGTAGGAGACGTTCGGGCACAGAAGCAGAACAAGGCAGCTTGGCCCACATGGGAGGCAGCTTGACCCACGTGGGAGGCAGCTTGGTCCACGTGGCAGACCCCATGCAGGACGAGGACTTAGCAGGTCCTTGTGGGTTTCTGAGAGTGGAGCAGCTAAGCCAGGGGTACTTGCAGATGAGGGAATGAATGGCAGGTGCTGGGCATGGGAGGTAAGGGTGGCTGTGGTCAGAGGGAGTGGCGGGGTGTAGGGCCACAGGCTTCAGGTGAGGTGGGTGAGGGCTTGGGCCTGGGAGCACAGAGGAAGGATGGCCAAGGTCCCACAGGACCTACAGGCCTTCCTGGTCTGCACAGTGACTGGTGCCACTAAGGCAGAGGTGCAGTGTGGATTCCTGGCCATGTCGTCTTTAACTGGCAAGCATGAGGATGAGAGGGAATTCTCCAGGGAGCCCCAGGTGGGCGCCTCCTGTGTTACGAAACGAGCTAATACCTTTGAGTGGACGGAGAAGCTTCATGCTGGGAGCACACTGCTTGAATCAGATCTAGGCTTGCCTGCTGGGACCTGTGCAGTACCATAGAGGGAGGGAGAGGTGGCTGCTGCTTCACTGCGTTTCTCGTTTAGTGTTTAGTCTAATCTCAGCCCCACCTGAATGCAGAGAGAGCCTAGGCTTGGTTGAGCAGCTGTTGGAATAAGGATGTGAGTATTGGCAGACCGCCACCGGACCTCAGAGGGTGGGTTTGCACTTACCCTTAAAGGTGGAGGCACCTTCGACATTGCAGAGTGAAGGGGCCTCTCCAGATCTCAGCTTCTCCTGTGGCCGCGTGCTCTGTCAAGGAGGGCTTTGTGTGCCTCGTGATGTGACATCCTCACTAATGGCAGCATGATGCACGCAGGCCTGGGAACAGCACACTCTCCTCACACTGCAGCCTGCGTCTAGGAAAAGCTCTCTTTGCCATGGGGTGGGGTTGGGGGGTGGGTCTATGCCTATTTCACCTGATTAGCTGAATCATCTGCTTCCGTCTCCCTTCTAGAGATTTGCTAGTAGTCAGCCTTTCCCCAGAGTCAGCCAGGGTCTCATGGAGACACACTGGGAGCTCCAGGGACAGGAGTGGGGCCCTTTCATCTGTCTCATTTTCCCTCACCCATTTGAAACAACCCATGCTTAGAAAGGGTGTCTTTGCCCAGACAGAGAATGTCTCAGAGACTGTGGCCGCCTTGAACTTTCTAAGAAGACCACAGGGGGTCTCAGCAGGAGCTTGGCAGAGCCCCCAGGACTAAGGAGGCATTGGGGAGGGGCCTCAACAACAGCTTCTGCCAGAGGCACAACAGCCCATCCCTGCCCAAATAGACGACCTCCTAGGTCTTCATCTCAGCCCTGGAATACTTAGACGGAGAGGTCAAGCCCACGGTGCTCGGTAAGTCTCTGGCACATGGCTGTCAGGGCACAATGTGGTTTGCCTGTTTGCCCTGAGCTGACAGAAAGGAGAAAGGAGCCCTCTCCCCGGGGCACACTGCCCCTTTTCCTGCCGAGGCCCCCAACCGTGAGTGAGAACCCACCTGCCCCGCAGAAGGTCCTCGTGGCCGAGTGTAAAGCGGGGAAAGGTCTTGTGCTTGGGGTTCGGGGCTGCAGTGGAAGTGGGTGGGAAGGATGGTGGGCAGGGCTCGAGTCTTAGAAGGCCAGTTCAGGGTCACCTGGGGGACCCCACGGGCACTGCCAGCTGAACTGGTGGTGGGGTGAGCAGGCATGGCTGCAGAGGAAGCTCTGATGGCTCCGCTGACTCTCCTCCCTCTCACGGCCAAGCCCAGAGCTCGCTCCCCATGTCTCAGGGAATCTCCTTCTGTCTGTCCCATGACGGTGCATCCTCTCTGCGATGGTCTGCTTGGCACTCAGAGACCAGGCCGCCCTCAGCCAGGCAGGGATGGTGGTCCAGGCTGTCAGCTCAGGTCAGATCCCAGAATTAGATCCTCTGTCTACGTAAGTGTAGACCTCAACCTTCTCCTGAGGAAACTTGGCTTCTAGAAGTTTCCACATAGGTGGGCCAGCCAAGCAGGCTGGGCTAAAGCAGGCTCAGAAAGAGTTCCTCTTGCATGTCACAGAGCCATCTGGGGGCAGCTGGAATTGGGATGATAAGGATGTAAGGAGTTCTGGAATCCGCTCAACACATGTGCAACAAAAATCAAATTAGTCTTACTCGTGGTTAACTTTTTCATGTAGTTATTAAATACATTTTGAATAAAACTACGGCTAAGAAATGGAGTGTTTGAGAAGACAGCAGACTGAATAAGACCCTCCATCTCCTGTGTACAGTTATAGGGAAGAAACTCACTTTCAAAGGTGAAACTCCTCCAGCATTTTTCTGATTTGCACCTGCTCTTGGGAAAGCGTCTTAGAAAGCAATGAGGTGGTAGAAACTGGTTTAAAAGTGATGAGAGCAGAAGGGTGATGTTTCTCCCATTCCCTGCAGGAGCTGGTACTCCCTGCTAGAGCTCAGTGAATCCATACGGAATGCCGGCAGCGGACGGGCGGCATCCTTAGTTATTCTTAACTATGTGGGAATTTCTCTGCTGTTGTCGCTGCCGAGAGGTGGCCAGACGCAGGGCCTCCTTGAAAGCATTAATGTAATACTAAGCACTTGAGAAATGCAAAATTCACACCCTGACAGGGAATAAAAATGAAGAAAGAGCCGTCTACTCACTCTTGTCTAATGGCCTGGGCCAGTGTAACCATTGAAAATGGTGTCGAAGTTCAGAGTAACTTCTGTAGCCAACTCTGCTATCTGAAAACCTATTCCACATTCTACTGCGGAGTACTTTCAAGGATACCGTGTCCCAGGCCTGGTATTTTAAGGAGGATAAACGAAATGAAGACAGTGCGTTTACTTTCGTGCCAGGTGAAATCCGGTCCTCCTCTAGAGAAGACAGAGCTCGTGTCATGGCAACAGTTGCAATGAAACTTGAATTACTTTTTTTTTAAATCTTCTTTAAACTTTTAGGCATGTTAACAGTAGAATAGCATTATTATTATTTTAGTCTCCTTCGGAATTTCTGTATCGTCTCTTTTTTTGCAATTTGGCTTTAGACACAAATAGTAATTTTGAGGGAATTAAACCACTCCCACTTATTCGCAATAAAAATGTTTTTGGAGAGTTGATGACATGGGAAAATTTCAACAGTAATTGCTCGACAAAGTGTAAAATCCATAGCTTTTGGATTAAATGACAATAAATGTCAAAAACAATGATTAATCAACATCTTTAAATTATTTAAAATACTATAGATTTACGAGTAGTTAGCTATTTTTGTGAAATTAAAAAATATATATTAAATATTGGTTTTAACATATTATTTTCTAAAAAAATTCAGATTGCTACAGTGCAGGTTTTATGTCATGGTCTGTTAATAGCACAGATCAAAGTTCTTTTTAAGATGGCTTGGAAAGATACGAAAGCGCACTTTAGGAAGTTGACAGTGTCGGAAGGCGCCATTTTCTGGCAAAGCTAATTCACATTTTATCCTAAGAGGCAAAAGTCGTTAAAAGGTAAGAAGTATAGGGCGGATTATCAAAATGAGTACGGTGCATTCCTCTGATGTTAGTAGGTGTGTCTAGCCCGGAAGCCAGGGGCTGACTCTGCATTTCTGCCTAAAGAGGTAAGAGCTATGAGCAGACACCAGCCTAGAGATGTGCTTTGTGAGCTGTTGTAGGTGTTGTAGCAGGATGAGCTGCAGACAAAACACCGAGTTAAAGAAGGAAGGGGTTTATTCGGCCAGGGGCATCGGCAAGACGCCTGTCTCAAGAGCTGAGCTCCCCGAGTGAGCAATTCCTGTCCCTTTTAAGGGCTCACAACTCTAAGGGGGTGCACGTGAGAGGGTGGTGATGGATTGAGCAAGCAGCGGGTATGTGACTGGGGGGCTGCATGCACCAGTAATTAGATCAGAACAGAACAGGACAGGGATTTTCACAGTGCTTTTCTATACCATGTGTGGAATCTATAGATAACATAACCGAGTAGGTCAGGGGTCCATCTTCAACTGCCAGGCCCAGGGTGTGGCGCCGGGCTGTCTGCCTGTGGATTTCATTTCTGCCTTTTAGTTTTTACTTTTTCTTTCTTTGGAGGCAGAAATTGGGCATAAGACAATATGAGGGGTGGTCTCCTCCCTTAGTGTAAGCATCTTTCAAAGGGCTGTTTTGTATTTTCAAATCCCAGGGACATGCTTTGGCTCTCCTGATTTTATGCTAATGACTTGTCCTTAGTTCTGGCTTCATTTTCTATTTCAGTACCCGTGGGTAACATCTTTTTATATTAGTTCATAATTATTTATTGGGCGTGACATTTAAAAAAATGTTTCTCTGGATTTTCTAAATACAGGTATTGAGCATGTTTGACTTTTGAAAAACTAGTATCAAAATCATGTTCTGAGATGAAGTTGGCAGAACTTTTCTAAAAAAGGAAAAGTTTCCCAAGACATAATACATGTGGATGATGTTCAAGAAGAAAAAGGTGATTAGAAATGATGGTGATTACGAGAGATGCGGGGCTCAGTCACATCAGCCTGTGTCACTTTCTCCCGTGCACAGTCCCCTGACTTGCAGTTGCACTCGCTAAGCTGAGGGAGGACGCATCGGTCTTCTTTGAGTAAGTAGTGCTGAAGAGAAACCAAATGTCACTTCGGCCCTTTTGCATAATTGAGTCTTTTATTATGTCAGAGAAGGGACAGGAGGAGTCACTTGTCAGGGAGGGGACTCTAATGTTGAATGAAATGTCAGTGTGGTTTAGTGAGGGAGGAGGAGTTGGCGGGGAAGCTGCCATTTAGCTCGCGTTTGAGAGTTCTGGTGGGAGCAGCCCAGGGAGTGGGGGGTGGGCCGTGGGCTGTGCCACCTCCAGTTCCCTCTGAGCTGATTTTCACTGGTCCTCAGGCCACCTTGCTTTCGTTCCCAGGCAGCTACCGGCTCCCAGACGTGCTGTCAGCCCCCTGCCTGCATGGGGCCGGTGGCAGTTCTGTCCATCTTCCACTGGCGACTGGCGGGGAGATCAGAAATCAGATGAGTCCCTGGGTTTGAGGAAAGCTGGGACACTGCTGGGTGCAAGAGCAGGGTGACATCCCGTTTGAACTCCATAAAGACAGGCTCTCCCGGCAGCCCCCAGCCCGGGTGGAGCCTGGCTGAACCTGTGTTCAGAAACCTGTGTTCTCAGAGGCTGCCTGGGGCAGATGCTGCCCTCCCGGCAAGCCTCCGGGGACTTGTGTCTGTGCTGCAAGGCTGGGCAGAGCTGGCAGGGCCCCGAGTGGACTCGGCTCGACATGACCATGGAGTGGTCTTTCCCTGAGGCTCATTATTTAACAATGACAACATCCATTTGTGTGAAATAACTAAAGATGGATTGGTAAAATCTTTTAAGAGTTATGCCAGGAAGTTAACAGTGATGCCTTTAGGAGCACAGACACCTGAGCCCAGGGCAAGGGGAATTTTGTTTTCAGCCAAGAAGCCTCCGTTGTTGGTGCCGTGCAGGGACGTCCCCACCCAGCTTGTCCACCGTCTCACTTCCAGTCTCTCCTTGGCACTCTTTCCTCGTGTCTTTTCACCTCAAAGGAGGAAGTAGGGGAGCCCGTGCTCTTGGGAGGCCAAGGTTGTGTCCCCAGGCTCCTGGACTCTCACCGTGCAGCAGCCGCCAGCGCCTGGAGCACCTTCTGTCTAGAACGTCACTACCCCTATCGATTTATGAGAAAGGACAGCAAGACGGCCCACAGCCCGAAGCGGAGAGGCCACACAGTCACGCAGCAGGTGCCCGGCCCAGGCTGCCCCTTCAGTTCCAGCACAGCACGCCTGTTGCATGCTCGTGTCCTTGTCTTGGATATCTGCACCTTCTCAAAGTGAGGGTTGGTGGTGGTGGCAACCATGGCCAGACACGGCTGGGCTGGAGAACCTACTCAGGAGGGAAGGAAGGTGGGAGGGAGGTCTCCCTGCGCTCCTCCTGGAGTCCTTATAAGCCCTAGTCCCTCACCCAGCTGCCAGGTGGAGGGGCCTGGGCCACTCAGTCCTGCCCAGGTTGGGCCCTTCCCAGATACAAAACCCCAGAAAAGGTGGGGAGGACCAGGAGAGGGAGAGAAGACGGCGAAGGGCATTGGGTGCGGCCCTTTCATTCTGAGAGCTCAGCCCTGGTGGCCCGGCCCCAGGGAGTGTGTGGCTTTGTCCATCCCCAGGACACTCCTGGAACAGGGCATTCAGGGATGAAAGATGGATGGAGACAGGGATCCAGGGAGAGCCTTTGTGTAGTGGGGGACTGGGAGGGGAGCATTCCCTCCCAACCAGCCAGCTGATTTTGAAGCTTGGGGTCCTGCTATTTGCAGGATGAGTGTGGGAATCCTTTCATACAACAAAGCAACAACCCCAGTGTTCATTCAATGAAACCCAGATCTTCCTATATTGCGGCTGCTTGGTGTGGATGTACTGTACCAGACTTAAATAATGCTGATGCACTAACTATATCCTCTGGGATATGGGGACAGTTAGAAGAGGGAATATGGCAGGTATCCAGAAATTATACAGTGCGATTAAAGAAGGGGAACACCTGCATATTACTTAGAATGGGCATAAAATGGTACATAAAATTAATTCTGCGTGTTACAGCTGGCCCCGTCTAGTGGAAGCCAACCGTAACGAGTGGATGGGTGGATTTCTCCAGGGAAACTGCATTTATTTACCAGCTACTCACTCTGGTTCAACTCCATACCCGCTCTGGTTCAACTCCATGCATTTCCCCAGGGCTCGGGAGCTGGGCTCTTTGTGGCCTGGATATAAATGGGTGGCGTGTTAGTTGCCGTCAGTCGGCCTCCTCCTGGGTGTAATCTCTTACCAAGTCCTAATTAGCTCCGCTCTTCACTGGGAATTGGAAGCTGTTTCCCCACACTTTGGGGCATTCCAGGGTGCTGGCTGCTCCCAGCATCGGAATGCACCTTGGATGTCTCTGCATCTGAGAACCGGGGACCTAGAGTCAGTGCATCCTGAGGCACTGCACTTACAACAAATGCTGGCCTAGGATCTGGGGAAAATTTGGCTGAATAAATATAAATCCCCAAATGTAAAGCCTCTTTCTTAAGTTAATAGCAAAGCTTGGAGGCCAGCTGGGAAAATCCCTCAGAAAGTCAATGAGAAAATGATGAGACCCAGTGGATAGGGCCGCCTGGAGCATTCCACCAGGACTCTGGAACACAGGTTTCTAGGGTCTCAGTGCATTTGATTCTCTAGGGAATGAGCACGTGGGGCTTAGGGTGAGCAGCCCAGCAGAGGAGCAAGGGAACCCAGCTTCCTCATGCTGCCCTGACCTTTGGTGAAGGTGCTTTGGTTTTCTGTGGAAAGTAGGACATCCGGGGAAATTCAGGTGGGTCCTGCTGCCCTGGCTGGAGATGAGTCTAAGCCAGGCAGCCCTGCCCTTTCCTCCCTCTGCTAGAAGAGGCCATGCACCCAGCATCCTCACACACCACTCAGCCTAGTGTCTGGGGAGGCTTCTGTGGGATTCTCAACTCTGCTGCTCCTCTTCCTGGACCCACTAATACTGATGCCTGCTCAGGACCCCTTAATTAATTCACCTGCCCAGACTCACTGATATGGTTTGGCTCTGTGTCCCCTCCCAAATCTTACCTGGAATTGTAATCCCCATAATCCCCATGTGTCAAAGGCAGGAGCAGGTGGAGGTAATTGAGTCATGGGGGCCGTTTCCCCCATGCTGTTCTCCTGATAGCGAGTGAGTTCTCATGAGATCTGATGGTTTTATAAGCATCTGACATTTCCTATGCTGGCACTCATTCTCTCTCCTGCCACCCTGTGAAGAGGTGCCTTCTGCCATGATTGTAAGTTTCCTGAGGCCTCCCCAGCCATGGGGAACTGTAAGTCAATTAAACCTCTTTTCATTATAAATTACCCAGTCTCAGGTATTTCCTTATAGCAATGTGAGAATGGACTAATATGGTAAATTCTTACCAGGAGTGGGGTGCTGCTATAAGGATACCTGAAAATGTGGAAGCAGCTTTGGAAATGGGTAGCAGAAGAGGTTGGAACAGTTTGGAGGGCTCAGAAAAAGATAGCAAAATGTGGAAAAGTTTGAAACTTCCTAGAGACTTGGAGGGCTCAGAAGACAGGAAGATGTGGGAAAGTTTGGAACTTCCTAGAGACTTGTTGAATGGCTTTGACCAAAACATAGACAGTGATATAGACAATGAAGTCCAGGCTGAGGTGGTCTCAGATGGAGATGAGGAACTTGTTGGGAACTGGAGTAGAGGCCCCTTTTGCTATGCTTTAGCAGAGACGGGCAGCTTTTTGCCCTTGCCCTAGAGATCTGTGGAACTTTGAACTTGAGAGAGATGATTTAGGGTGTCTGGTGGAAGAAATTTCTAAGTGGCAAAGGATTCAAGAGGAGGAAGAGCATAACAGTTTGGAAAATTTGTAGCTTGACCATGCAATAGAAAAGAAAAACCCATTTTCTGGGGAAAAATTCAAGCCAGCTGCAGAAATTTGCATAAATAACAAGGAACCAAATGTTAATCACCAAGACAATGGGAAGAATGTCTCCAGAGTATGTCAGAGAGCTTCATGGTAACTCCTGCCATTACAGGCCTGGAGGGCTAGGAGGGTCACCCTGCTCTGTGCAGCCTTGAAACAAGGTGCCCTGCATCCTAGCTGCTTCAGCATCAGCCATGGCTAAAAGGGGCAAAAGTACATCTCAGGCCATTGCTTCTGAAGGTGCAAGCCCCAAGCCTTGGTGGCTTTCACGTGTTGAGCCTGTGGGTACACAGAAGTCAAGAATTGAGGTTTGGGAACCTCCACCTAGATTTTAGAGGAAGTATGGAAATGCCTGGATGTCCAGGCAGAAATTTGCTGCAGGTGCAGAGCCCTCATGGAAAACCTCTGTTAGGGCAGTGAAGAAGGGAAATGTGGGGTCAGAGCCCCCACACAGAGTCTGTACTGGGGCACTGCCTAGTGGAGCTGTGAGAAGAAGGCCATTGTCCTCCAGAACCCAGAATGGTAGATTCACCTACAGCTTGCACCATGCACCTGGAAAAGCCACCATCACTCAACAACAGCCCGTGAAAGCAACCAGGAAGGGGACTGTACCCTGCAAAGCCACAGGGGAAGACCTACCCAAGGCTGAGGGAGCATGCCTCTTGCATCAGCATGACCTGGATGTGAGATGTGGAGTCAAATGAGATCATTTTGGAAATTTAAGGCTTAATGACTGCTGTATTGGATTTTGGACTTGCATGGGGCCTATAGCCTCTTTGTTTTGGCCAATTTCTCCCATTTAGTGTAGGAGCATTTATCCAATGCCTGTACCCCCATTTGTATCTTGGAAGTAAGTAACTTGCTTTTGATTTTACAGTCTCATAGGTGGAAGGGACATGCTTTGTCTCAGATGAGACTTTGGAGTTGGACTTTTCGGTTAATGCTGGAATGAATTAAGACTTTGGGGGACTGTTGGAAAGGCATGATTGGTTTTGAAATGTGAAAGGAACATGAGATTTGGGAGAGACCAGTGGTGGAATGATATGGTTTGGCTCTGTGTTCCCACCCAAATCTCACTTCATGGTAATCCCCGTGTGTCAAGGGTGGGACCAGGTGGAGGTAATTGAATCACGGAAGCGGTTTCCCCCATGATGTTCTTGTGATAATGAGTGAGTTCTCATGAGATCTGATGGTTTTATAAGAGTCTGGCACTTCCCCTGCTGGCACTCATTCTCTCCTGCTGCCCTGTGAAGAGGTGCCTTCTGCCATGATTGTAAGTTTCCTGAGGCCTCCCCAGTCATGAGGAACTGTGAGTCAACTAAACCTCTTTTCTTTATAAATTACCCAGTTTCAGGTATCTCCTTATAGCAATGTGAGAATGGACTCATACAGCCACTGACCTGCCCTCAGCCTAGCGCAGGATGACAGGAGATCCACGTGTGCTATCGGGGCCCAAAGTTGAAGTCCTGTTTCTCTTAAACTCTGCAGTGGGCAGAACAGAGCTCTTGCTGGTCCCTGCCAGGGAATGGGTCATCCTTTCACCTCTTTCAGCTTCTTCTTCCCCCAGTCCTCTGGCCCTCACCTGGCTCAGGGCTCACCCCTGGGTGTTCAGGAAAGCTGGCGAGTTACCAAGTTAGGAAAGCTCCCCAAGCCAGTGGGAGGGTTGGGATTGGATGGGGCCACTCAGCCAGTCTGAGCCTGTGTCCCGAGGCCTCTGGCTTCCGGATAATTCTCCCATGGCCCTGTTGCTTGTGGAATGCAGTATGAATGCCTGACACTGTGTGCACCTAGCAGCTCTTAGTGAACTGGAGATGCCTCAGTGAGCATCTGGCCCCTGGCTGAGTATCCCCACATTTCAGTGACTAGAGGAGCACACAGGTCCCCCCAGCTCTGGGTGAGGCCGTTGGAGGCTGGGGTGCTATGCCCAGATCACTGGTGTGCATAGAACCGTGGGGGTCGGATGGCCTCCTGCCAGAAACATGGTGCTCAACAGGTCCATCTTGCTGTACCCAGGTCACAGTAAGTTGTTCTGTGTTCTCCAGGTGAGGTCAGGCTCCTGGTGAGACCTTCATGGGTTTACACAACAGGTTTTAAGTCTTAAGTGGCTAGAGAGGAACACAGAGAGCCAAGGACGCTTCTAGGATTTGCCACTCAGACCAGTTGCAGCAAAACATCATGAAAAAACATCCCAAGCAATACTGTTAGAAATGGGCCCTCTTGCTGCTGGGAGCTTCAGGCTTGGAGCTGCCTTTCCAGCCACCGTCCAGTCATGGAAGCTTCTGAAGCCCTTGAGGGGCCGGATCTGGGCTTGCTCTGGTCCTGACATGCTGGGCATGAGACATAGAGCATGAGGAGGCGGGCTCAGGGTTTCTTCACTCCCTGCACCCCCGCTGGCATCAGGGTCTCATCGATGAGTCTAGCTGCATTCCTTGCAAGAGGGGTGCCTGGAGACAGAGCCCAGTGTCGCAGTAGTAAAACTGTCCACGTCCTACGTGTTCCCAAAGAGCCCAGGCCTCGTGGGGAGCTAATAATAGGCTCTGCCTGTGGCCCACTCACTCACAGCTCCACCCGGGAAGCAGGTCATCACCAGGTCTGCGTCTGGAGGAAAGGAGTCAGTCCCTACCCTGGGCTTATGTTCCCTATTGGCCCACGCTGTCTGCAGAGTTCATACAGTAGCTGAATTGTGCATAATTTATAGCACAGTGTGGTTACCTTCAGCTTTAGACTCAATAAAAACTTCCTATGCTAGCCGGGTTCTGCACCATAAATGCATACCCACAGCCTCCCTGCAGGCCCCAGAGGTCAGGTATCCCTGGCCTGGGCTTCTTGGGGACAATGGTCTGCCTGATCTGAGAGCAGGAAGGGATCCAGCTACCTGGGCATGGAGTCTGCTGTAGTTGGCCAGCCTCATTTTCCAGCCTCCAGCATGGGCCTGGGCAGCACCCCAGGGGCCCATGAGTCCGCCTCCCCTGAGGGCAGGGCCTGGCATGGGAGTGTGATACACTCTATCTTGGTCCATTTCCCTAGTGGGGTGGACTGTCCAGATAAAGCAAATTCCCATTCCACCCCCCATCTGAAGGGTTGAGGGCATGAGGCCACCAGCGAGGGGAGGCGACCTTCTCAGGGTCACCTGGTAGGTCAAGGGCAGGGCTGGAGCTGGAAAGTTTGCCAGGCAGAAGGGCAGGTCATATTCTCCCACATGGATGACCAGGCCAGCTGTGGCCAAGGCCTCCAGGCACAACACTTGGGGTTCAGGTCAGGGCTCCCAGATGCTGGCGCTCAGGACAGAGTGGCCCCGAGGGGGAAGCCCATTGATTCGTCTCCCACAGACTCAGGGCTCCAGCGACACACATTGATTCTCTTACAGTTGGGAGGATCAGAAGTCTGACACAGGTCTCACTGGGCTAAAGTCAAGGTGTGGGCAGGGCTGGATCCTTCTGGAGCCTCTGGGGAGGTCCATTTCCTGCCTTTTCCATCTTCTAGAGGCCCCTGCAACCCTGAGCTCGTGATTCCTTTCTCTAGCCTCAAGGCCAGGCATCTCCCGATCTCTGTCTCTCCGTGTGTGTGTGCACGTGTGTCTCTGTGTGTGTCTATGTGTGCATGTGTGTCTGTGTGTCTGTGTATGCGTCTGTGTGTTTATGTGTTTCTCTGCATGTGTGTGTCTCTGTGCATGTGTATATGTGTGCATGTGTGTCCCTGTGTGTGTTTATATATGTGTGCATGTGTCTCTGTGTGTGTATGTGTCTGTGTGTGTTTATGTGTGTATCTCTGCATGTGTGTGTCTCTGTGTGCATGTGTGTCTCTGTATATCTGTGTGTTTATGTGTGTGTCTCTGTATGTGTATATGTGTGCATGTGTGTCTCTGTGTGTCTGTTTGTGTGTATGTGTGTTTGTGTGTGTCTCCGTGAGTGTGTTTGTGTGAAACACCTCTGCCTCCATCTTCCTATCTCTTCCTCACTGATCTTCCCGCCTTCCTCTTAGAAGGACCCTTGTGATTACATGTGGGGCCACCTGGATGACCAAGCTATTCCCCCATCTCAGGGTCCTAATCCCAACTGTACAGACCCTTTGCCATGTAAGGTGATGCACACCTGTTCTAGGGATCAGGACGTGGACGTCTTTGGGGCCATCATTTTGGCTCCCACACTCCTGAGCATGGCTGGGCTGAGTAGTGGAGCCGGCACACCTTCTCAGGGTGATTTCTGGGAAGGGTCCTGGTCGGCCCAGGGTTGCCAACATGCAGGGCCCCAGGCCCTGAGCCCTCTGCCTGGCCCATGGAACGTGCCTGGGTGAGTGAAGTGTGCAGTGATTTTCTGCATGCAGAACAGAGTGGCTTCTTTTGGCACGAATCCCCAGCTCCTCCCGAACCTGTGCGAGGCTGGCCGGAGTGAGGCGTGAGTGGGCTACCGGGGGCCCAGGCCGTGCCCGACAGTACCCCCAACAGGTCGGGGGCCTCCCTCGGGGAAGTCAATAGCTAGAGGTGGGTATGTGGGTGTTCCCACCCATTCACTCTGCACATCTGAAAAGTCCCAGGAGACTTGCGGAGCCAGAGGGACCTTCTGAAGTCACTGCAGGAAGCCGAGGCCCAGAGAGGGGAGGGGGCTTGCCCCAGGGGAACCTTCTGGGAGGTCCACACCTGGAACGGGCCTCGGTGCCAGCACAGGCCTCAATCTCTAACAGCACCCTGACACCACTTAGGGGTTAAACCCAGAGCCCAGGCCGGCCTTGCTGGCCTTTATCTGCTGCGCTCGTTCGTGGGGACAGCGTGGGGTCAGAGTGTCAGAGTACAGAGTCTCCCGTGCACCTCCATGCCACAGGCTCCCGGACCCACATTCCTTAGGGAGGGACATTTTCCTTTCCTTCCCTCTCATTATTTTTCTTCTCTTCATTTTTTTTGCTTTTTAATCTTTTCTGATAACTTTTCACAGATACGGGGCTTAAAAAGGGCACATAATTCCTTTTAGATGTCTTCAATTTCCATGTATGAAAATACAAATCTTCCTTATTTGCCCATCCACAAATGAGCACGACACCAGGCTGTGGTTGCTAATGACAGCAGCCCTTTTAATTCTGCTGCTGCCAGAGGGTAGTGACCTGTGGCCGTGCGCATTGCTTGATGGCCATGCAGAGCTCGACTGGGGAGGTGTAGGGAGCCGCTCTGCGAATTACTCCATTGCCGGAACCAGGGCCAGAGGCGCCCCAGAGTGCTCTGCATCTGGAATGGAATTTCACTGAGGCAGTGACAGCTGGTGGGCTGGAGAGAGCCCTGCCTGCGTGTGACCTTGATGAGCTGCTTGGCTTCTCTGAATGTTGTTGTTCTTCCTGGTGTAAGGCTGGTGATAAGAATGTCTACCTGTTAATCAAATGAGTCAGATCCATAAGGTCACCTAAAAAGGCAGGCTTTGTCTTTAGTATTCATACTATCCATAAACAAGCTTTGCAAATGTGTGGATTTCGGTCCTGAGGGGCTTTTTCAGTGAGAGTTCATGCTAACGACTTTCTAATTAAGTGTCTCCGAGAGCGACTGAGATGAGTTTTTCCACTCAAACAGGTGTGTGGTCTGGACGGGCGATGACCGAGTTTTCTTCTTCAACCCAACGATGCACCTGTCTGTCTGGGAGAAGCCCATGGACCTGAAGGACCGCGGAGACCTCAACAGGATCATTGAGGACCCGCCCCACAAACGCAAGCTGGAGGCACCAGCAAGTAACTAAGCCCCGGGTTATTTACACCTCCTTTGAAGTGTTTAAGCTGCTTATTTCTAATGAACGTAAAGTGAAAGCATGTTTCTTCTTGGTTATGTTGAAAATTGACTATTAAGGAATCCTGTGCCCGATTGCAGAGTTTAGTAATCAAGTTTTTATGGCACTTCCTGCAGAAACCTTGATCCTTCCAAGAGGTCGGCTCTGGCTGTCTTTTTGCATCACGTAAGGTGATTAACGCAGAGATGGCCATTCATTCCATCCACCCCTCAAAGCTTCCATCCAGCATCACTGTTACCCAGCATTTTATTCTTGTTCCAAATGTCTTATGAACGCCACTTCAGAGACCAGATGTACGCAGATGGGAGTGTGTTTTCTTCCACCTTACATTCACTTTAGACCTTTGCAGCACATTGATCTGCTGCTGTGCTTGGATGGATGCCTCAATTCCATAAAACCCTGGTCACGGACAGGGGAAGAGATTTTCTTCGGCTGCAGAGGAATGGGGTGCTTGGCAGACGCAGTTGTTTCTGACAATGCCTGTAAATCTTGTTTCGCCGAGAAACAGAGAGGAACTTTCAGCATTTTCACAAAGGATCTTTTCCGATTAGATCTAATACATATTTTATTAGCTGCTGCGTGGGGAAAGCCCTCCTCCCGGAGCATGTGGATTCAAACGGTAACTTGACTCCACTGCAGACATTTGAGAGCAGGAGCCCCCTGCCAACTTGAGAGGCAGAGATGCCTGGCTACAAGGCCAGGCCAGTGAAAGGGGAGCTTGACTCTTTGTTTTAGTTTTGTATGGTATTCTATTGGGTTCTTAGTGGCATTTTTAATTTCACGTCATTGACGGCTAATGCTAGATGATGGCAATTCACACTTTGTGTCAGATCCAGAGGTATTTGACTGAAGCTTCAGAAGACAGTATTATACAAGTTTTATCAGCATTTTTAACCATGCTAAGAGACATGGTGGTAGTCTTTTAAGATTGAGACATCACACATTTAAAATGTTTATTCCATTTAAAATAGTAACAGCATTATCCAGAGACTGGATCAACTGATGTTGGGAAAAGAAAAATCTCCAAGGTCCATATGGAATTGAGTCTGTAAAACGTTGCTGTATTTACAGACAATGAAGATTGAATTTGGCAATTGCATTTCCTCCTTTGATCAGGTCACATTCATTATTAAAAGAGGGCCTTGTACGTCTTGAAAGAGTGCTTTAAAATCATGACAGGAAGCACCCTTTCAAGGTTCTTACTCATGGACAAGAAGATGGTGCACAGTTTAGGGAAATCAGCACACCCTCAGATCCCACGGGAAACATTAAGGCACAGTTTGTCCTAACAATGATTTTATTTGCTTGGCAAAGGCAGATCATGCTGGCAGATTCCTCACTCCTTTCTTTAGCTTGCGTTCTTGTAGATAATTTGGTGCTGTTTCATTTTCCCCCCCAAAATTGGTAGTAATGAGAAAGAAATGAACTTATTAAAGGCAATGCATAGTTGCTCTCTCATTTCTATTGTTTGGACCAAATCAGGTCAGGTCTGAAAAGAGGTAGGGAGGCGTCTGCAAACGCCCCCACTGGGCCACATGCGGTCTCAGGGCTCGCCAGGACTGTGGGTGGACGACAGGGGCCTGGATTTCCTGGCTCATAGCTCGATGCTCTGTCTCCTTCTTTTAACAAGAATCTCATGTTATACTCTGAAAGGTAGACAGTTAAGGTTTTACAACCAGAAATACCTGATTAGTTTAGATTTAGCATGTTATGGTATTTTGTCTGATACCCATTTTATTATGGTAGACCTAAGTACTCTACTTAGACATTACAAAATTACATGTGGTTATAAAACGATTTTTAATCTTACTTCCCTCCTCATATAAAGAGAGGAAGAGATTTGTTTTCAACCAGTCTTTTTTTTTTTAGCCTGAATCTTAAGGATATGCAAATGACTTCGATTCTCAACTTCCGGTTGCCAGGGTGCCATTGATGTTTAAGAGAACAACTTCCCATTCCCGAAAATGCACTCAGAGAGCTTCGCAGCGACACAATTAGGACAGGAGGTGTTTCTAGAGGGTTAATTCATGATCAGGGAGCAGAGCTGATGACCTGCAACCAGCAGCAGTGACTGGCATTCTCCCTGGCCGATTGTTCGTCGCGGCTCGTCAGATATTTAACCCTAATTATGATAACAAGCCTAGGGGAGATGGTTTGAGTGGAGAGTTTTGTTTTTCCCATTTTGTTTGACTATCAGTCATTGTAGATTTGAATATATTCATACCTATTTGTAGTCTGCAATGGGACAATTAAGCATTTCAGTCGACATCCATTATTTTTCAAGAGGCAAATGAAGTAGAAGAATTTTGTAACATGGCTGCCACATTTAACTGCTCTTAGGTCTCGGGAGCGTGTGTGTATGTGTGAGCGTGTGTGCCTGCGTGTGCGTGTGTCTTCAGTGGGGATAGGAGACGTGGAAGTTGTGGCTCACAGTGCCAGGCAGCTGTGGGAGACAGGAGGCAGCGCCTCCAGAAGTGCTGAGACGTTCGTCATTCCACAGATAAGGAAAGAGTCCGCTTTGTCATTCTGTTAGCACTGCTGAAGGATTCCAGCGAAGTCTTGAATTATTTTCTAATTACCTTGCAGTGCATCCAGATTTTTTATAGCTGTAGTAACTGTGCTATTAGTTGAGAATAAATGCCAGTAGGACTGGAGGAAAATGAGAAGTGCCAGGCTTCACCCCCAGCCCCATCCATTCCATGCCATGCGGTTCTTGGGGATCTTACCAACATTTCAGTTTGGAGGGTGCTGGCTGTTGTGTTCCCACCCGTGCCCGCGTTTCCCAGGCCTGTCAGAGGCGTGGTTCTCTCGCTGTCTTCGCCTGCAGCAGCCAAACCCTCTCTTGGTAGTGACGGCAGAAACCCCCCTGCCATCTGGCTGTGCACCTGTAGCCCCGCCACCTTGGCCCGCTCTGCTTGCCTTGACCACGGGGGCCACCTGTCACTTCACTGGGACATTTGGTGCAGCCTGGTGGGAATTGTTGGAGCTGGGGCCCTCGAGTTCTTCCTCTGGGTTGGAGGGAGGAGAGGCGAGGGAGAGAGAGGGAAGACATACCCCGGCCTCTTTCCTGCTGCCTGGCTGTCTCTGTTAGTGCCTCCAAGGGGTCGAGGAGGACCGGGAGCCCTGGGGTAAGAAGTGAAGAGAGGGCCTTCTCACTGCCTTGGAGAGGGGAGGGACCACCTGCAGGGACCCTGGGTGCATGCAACCCCCACACTTGGTTCCGTGGACTTCCCTCCTCAATCCCATGCAGCAGGTGCCATCAGCATTGGAGACCCCTTTGCTGCTGTAACAAATTATCACCACGGGGCTAAAAGCCACACAAGGTGATGATCTTACAGTTCTGGAGGGCAGACGTCGAGCAGAGGCCTCACTGGCATCGGCAGGGCTGTGTTCTTTCTAGGGGATCCAGGGGAGATTTCCTTGACTCCTGGCCCCCTCATCCATCTTCTTGCCTCTCTCTCTTCTCTCTCTGGCTCTGGCCCTTCTGCCTCCCGCTTCCACTCTGAAGGGTCCCTGTGGTCTATGGGGCCACCTGGATGACAGGATGGTCTCGCACCTCAAGGGGAGCTGTTTAGCAGCCTCCATCCTTTCTGCCAGGTAGCCCAGTGTATGCACACCTTCCAGGATTCAGATGTGGACATTGCTTGGGAATGGTGGGGGGCATGAATCTGTGTCTCATGCCTGCTTTACAGAAGAGGGAATTTAAAAAGGAGCTTATCTAACTTGCCCAGGGCCACACCTCTACTGAAGGGGAATGGGGATTTGCACCCCGGCGGGTCTGATGCCAGACCTGAGGGCAGCCTGTGATGGACACAGGTGACTCTTGGTGCGAGCTCACCAGGCAGCAGCTGCAGCAGCCGTGTACTCAACACTGTCCCTCCCTAGTCTGCGGGCAGATGATGTGAACTTCACTGGGCTTAATTGCTCTGTAAACGCTTTAGCCATTTATATTCAAGACCAATGTAAATTGATAATGACATTCATTTCACCAAGTAGGATGTAAAATTGTCCGGTGAGTAAACACAGCTGTGACTGGTGAATGGGTCACTTTCCTAAGAGTTTGTCAGAGTAGACAGCGCACACTGGATCTATCTCACCAGGGGCCCAGGCAGCCAGGGCACTTGGGGGTACCCAGGGCCACTGAAAACACAAATGCCAGAGCCCTGGAGGGTGGTGAGCTAGTGTGGTTCTGTCTGTGAGGATTCAGGGCGATGTGGGAGGCTCTGCCCACCTGGATCCCACCTGCCCCAGGCTCTCTGGGAGAAATCCTGGCCTTCATATCATGGCACCCTCTGCTGGCCTCCGGGGCCTGAGCCTCCTCTTTGCACAATGAATGATCCAGGTGGCTTGTTTGCTAAGCTCCATTGTAGTGCCCACTTTGTTTAGTCTCTGTAACGTGATGCCAAGATGAAGCAGGTGAGCTGCGACAGGTGTCTCTTCCTTGCAGAATCCTGAGTTGACTGTGCAGAAAGTCGAGTGTGAGGGTGGAGCTTGCAGGGCAGCCGGTGCAAGGGAAGGAGTGAGCTGGGATGTGCGGGAGCTGGGAGAGTCTCTAGGACACTCTGATCACACTCACCCCTCAGCTTGCTGTGTTTGGCCTCAGCTGGGAGGCTGGGTGGGCAGGGCAGGGGCTGAGCCAGGCTCCTGGATGCACCAGTGAATTCGGTGGAGAAAGAGAGACGCTAGAATAGCGTTTTTCAGAGTAGTTTCCGCCAGGACCTAAGACATCAAGCCACCAACCACCTCCAGGGCCAGGAGCAAAGGAAAGAAAGGGAAGGGAGGGGAAGTTGGAAAGGAGGAAAGGAAAGGAAAGGAAAGAAGGAAGGGAGCAAGGGAAGGGAGGGAGGAGAGGAAGTTCATTTTGTTCTGAACCAATCCTTTATTTAGGGACTGGTGACTGGCCAAGCACTGGGCTAGACACAGGACGCCAAAGATGAGCAGATGTTGGGCAGGGAGCGCTATGCCTTGCGGGTTGGGGAAGAGAAGCAAGCAACAATGGATGGGTGGAGTGGGGTGACCCCGTGCAGCAGCCAGGGGCCTCTCCCTGAGGCACGGTCACTCACACTGGACCCCAGGAGGCAGGGAGGGGAGGTAAAGGGTGTGTTTTGAGCTCTAAGGCAGGAGGAAGAAGGTGCGCTTGAGTCTGAGCTGAGAGGGCTGGAGGATGGCTGTCTGGGGACAGTGAGCCTCAAAGAGTGGAAGGCTCGGGGAAGCCCTGCAGAGATCACAGCACCCGTGGTGTGGCATTTCCAAGTGGCCACGGAGAGGTTCCCCATTATGATTATTGACCAAATCTAGAACTTCCTCCCTGAGTTTCAGCTGGGAGCCCAGGCCTAGCAATGCAAAGTGGCCGTGTCAGGTCCATGTCCTATTCGGGGTAGTTGCAGCTCTGCTACGGCTCTTTCTATCCCTAAACTCCACACCCATCAAATTTCTCTCATACGCAGGATGCAATCTAGGAATACAGAGAAGTCCAGTTTCAGCATCTGTGAGCACCTGGCTGGACCTGCTGGTGGAGTGGGGTGGATCAAACCCAGCCCCTGCACAGCCAGGCCTCTTGCCCTCCAGTGCAGGCGGCACCTCCACCACCTCTCCTGGCAGGAGCTCAGCCCACAGGACCCTGCTGCCCTGTGGCAGCACAGGACCATGTGCCTTGCCCTCTCCACCAAGGGCTCCGGCTCTCCATCTCGTCCTGGTGCCCGCCCTTGTTTGCCTCCTGGGCACCCCTCGCACCGCTGCCTGCCTGTGGATGAGTTCTGGCCCAGTCCCTGCAAGGTGCTCTCTGGGGTCCTGGCCCGTGCAGGAGGACCCCCCACTGTGCCCCTCTTTGTGCCCAGGAAAGCCACAGTCCTGGGAGAACGCTGACTTTTCCACGAAGATGCTGAGCCTGAGTGCTGCCCAGATGGGGGGGACCTGAGGTTAAGGCGTGACCTGGGGTTCACATCCAACTCACAGGGTTGAGTGCAGCTGTTCTGGGGGAGGGAGGATGACACTACCTTCTAACCTACCAAGCCCCATCCTCCTCAGGACTCAGGATCCGAGCGAGTAGGGTAGGACATCGGACAGGATGCAGAGCAGGAGGCCCCATCAGAGAGGGCAGAGCACACAGCTCAGGGCCACTGGGCAGCAGGGTCCTGTGGGGCTGAGCTCCTGCCAGGAGCAGGGGTGGGGGTATCACCTGCACCGGAGGTGAGAGGCCTGGCTGTGCAGGGGCTGGGTCCACCAGCAGGTCCAGCCAGGCACCCACAGATACCAAAACTGGACCTCTCTGTATTCGTAGGGTGCATTCTGCGTATGAGAGAAATGTGATGCGTGGGAAGTTTAGGCGTGCCTAGGATCCCATCTGAATGCGAATTTGCCTTACACACCAACATTCAGCTCCTGTGATTCCATAGTAAGTTTTACCAAAGGTTGTGCCTACCCTCTCTAAGAAGACTGACAAAATTAGGTATATTCCCCACCACTCACAGAAAGGAAGACATTTGACTCAGAGACTCAGGACTTCTACTACCTGATGCAGCCAGCCACATTCCCTGAACTCAGTGACTTACAAACACACTCAGACACACACACAAATGCATATATACACACACAGACACATACACAGAGACACACACAGATGCATACACATACACACACATATATGCACACAGACACACAAGCACACACAGACACACGTATACATACAGAAACACACACGTACACATACACACAGACACATACACAGGCACACATACACACAGACACACACACACACACACAGACACACACACACATATGCATAGCCTTGCTGGCAAATGCATAAAAAACAATACATTTAAAACATACCTAGATATTGGTGTGTGTGCATTAATAAAACGTGTTAGAGATTGACATGCTGCTGCACGCTGTCTGCACCGCACCTGTAATGCGTCTTGGCTGTCTTTCAGACTCAGAGCCTCCCTGCCTCCCGCACCCAGTTCCCTCTCCCTCCAATCCCCTGCTTTTCTCTCCTATCCATCTCCTGTCCCCCCACCCTTGCCCTGTCTGGATGCATGATGACTTCCTCAGAGCCTCCTCTTGGATGGACATCTGGGTCATATGCTTTGTGCTCACACACACAGTGCTGGAAAGATCATCTTTGTACCTAGGTTTTTACCTTAGGAGTGTTTCTGCAAACATATCGATTGTGTAATTTCACATTATTAGAATTGTTGGCTCAAAAGGTACGTGCATTTTAGATTTTGGGCAGGTACTGCCGAATCTTCTCCCAAAGAGACTGATCAGTTCACACTTGTACTGGTAGATTCTGCAGGATCTCCTTAGCACTGTAGAGCTTGAGACTTAATTCTTAAAGCCATTCTTTGCTTCAGTTGGCATTGCTTTCATTTTGAGTGAAATTGAACAGTTTTTCACAGGTTTGCTGGCCATTTGTTTTGTGTTTGTGTTCCTTATCTTTCTTATTGAGTTATTTGGACTTGAAGATCAAGGCTAACAGTGTTTGGCTACAATATTATTATAATATTTTACTGGTCTTTCGATTTTTTTGCCATAGAACAAGTTGTCCTTGATTTTTTTTTCTCGCTGTGGTAAAATATATATAACGTGAAGCTGACCGTTTAACCATGTGTAAATGTACAATTCAGTGGCGTTCAGTATGTTCACAATGTTGGAGAGCTGTCAACACTACCTATTTCTACAACTCTTTCCTCACCCATAGCAGAACTCTGCAATGATGAAGCAGGGTCCCAAAGATTTTTCCCTTATGTTTTCTTCAACAACCCTTATACTTGTAACTTGTACAGTTAGCTCCGTCTGCGTTAATTTTTACACATGGACTTGTTCAGGGATGATTTCTGTGAAATAGCTTTTGTCAGATGAATCGGCCCTACTTTCCTGGTTTTCGTGCTTCTGAGTTTTTTGTTGAAAAGTAGATATGCTAGGCATCGTAACGGGGCAACTTTGCTGGAAATCAGATTCTCCCACTTCCCAGAGATCGCTGATGTGGGCTTGTGCAGGCTGGAGCCATCCATGTGTGATGCCCGTGAAGCCTGTATTCCTCACCGTGTGTGGTGACTGAAGCTTCTGTTCCCTTGTCTTTGCAGTCAGCAGAGAATGGCAGCCTCTCTAGTGCTATTCTTTTTTTTCAGTATTATTATTTGAGACAGAGTTTCACTCTGTCGCACAGGCTGGAGTGCAGTGGTGCCATCTTGGCTCACTACAGAGTTCAAAAAATTGAACTCTCCTGGGTTCACAAAATTCTCCTGCCTCAACCTCCTGAGTGCTGAGATTACAGACATGTGCCACCACACCCGGCTAATTTTTGTATTTTAGTAGAGACGGGGTTTCACCATGTGGGCCAGGCTGGTCTCGAACTCCTGACCTCAGGTGATCTGCCCACCTCTGCGTCCCAAAGTGCTGGGATTACAGACATAAGCCATCGCACTCGGCCTCTAGCATTATTGTTACACCAGCCCTAGCTTTTATAAGTGTCTGATCTGCTTCCAGAGAGCTGAAATACTTACTTCTAATCCCGCTACAGCTTGACGGCAGTCTTGGTGGAGACCCAACCAGAGAGCTTGCTATGCTGCCGTTGTGCACGGCAACCCCTCTGGTTTTGTATTCTCTAAGTCTGTTAAATTTATACATATTTTTGTTTATGAGTCTGGATCATAATTAGGAAAGCTTTGCCCATGTTGAAACTATTCGAAACAAACCAATGTTTAAAACCCTAAAAAATTACCAATATTATACACATGTACTTTAAATAATATGTGTGTAATTGTATGACCTCATTTTTTAAGCTGTAAGAAATGTGGATGTTTCCCCCATGGCCTCCCTGGGTACATTCTGGTGTGGGTGGAGGAGAGGTGCCACTCCCATGCCTTCTTCCAGGCAGAGCTGGAATGCTCCCTCCCCGGACACAGCAGGCAGGAGGCACACCTTGGAAAAGATTTCAAACGCCACGAGGTGCAGAAAGGCAGTCAGGCGGAGGGCCTGGGGAGTTGAGAGAGCCTCTGTGAGGCCCCGGTGCCTCCGGATGAGACGGCCAGAAGGCCCACTGACCCAGGGAGGAACGACCAGGAGGGACCAGGGAGAAGCCAGGGCACCAGGGAGGGAAAACCGGAAGGGCACAGTGAGAGCTCAGGACCCAGCGCCCCAGCGGGAGAGGACTCAGGGGCACAGCCAAGGAATACTGCACTTCCTTGGAGGGTGTTGGGGTGGAGAGGCTGAGGCAGGGAGCAGGGTGCCCAGGGTGCCCTCGGTTTTTTGTTTGTTTGTTTGTTTGTTGTTTTCTGAGACAGAGTTTTGATCTTTCACCCAGGCTGGAGTGCAGTGGCACAATCTCGGCTCACTGCCACCTCTGCCTTCTGTTTTCAAGTGATTCTCCTGCCTCAGCCTCCTGAGTAGCTGGGATTATAGGCACCTGCCACCACACCCGGCTAATTTTTATATTTTTAGTAGAAACGAGGTTTCACCATGCTGGCCAGGCTGGTCTCGAACTCCTGACCTCATGATCCACCCACCTCTGCTTCCCAAAGTGCTGGGATTACCGACGTGAGCCACCGCACCTGGCCAGTGCCCTCAGTTTGAATGGGAAGAGGAGGTTCCCACAGCCAGGAAGTAGAAATGCCTGGAGGTGGCCCGGCATGGTGGCTCACGCCTGTAATCCCAGCATTATGGAAGGCTGAGGGGGGCGAATCACTTGGGGTCAGGAGTTCAAGACCAACCTGGCCAACATGGTAAAACCCTGTCTCTACTAAAAACACAAAAATTAGCCTGGTGTGGTGGCGGGTGCCTGTGATTCCAGCTGCTTAGGAGGCTGAGGCAGGAGAATTGCTTGAGCCCGGGAAGTGGAGGTTGCAGTGAGCCGAGATCACACCACTGTACTCCAGCCTGGGTGACAGGCTGAACATGGAGAGCCTCTGAGGGTGGGCCTGGGCGAGGCACTGCTGGGGGCCACCCCTCCCTGGGGCAGCAGCCACAGAGGTGGCCCCAGTCTCATAGTTTCCTCTCAAGAACATGACGCAGAAGTGCTCACCCCAAGGCCCTCGTCCTGAAGCTGGGCAGAGTGAGACTCCGTCTCAAAAAAAGCCAGAAATGCCTGGAGGTGCTGGGCTTGGCACGAGTGAAGCTTGGGAAGCAGGGGGCATAAAGTGTGTCCTTTGGGGTCCCAGCCTGGAGGGCTGTGTTGGGCTGTGGAGCACGCGCAGAAGGCAGCCAGAGAGGAGGAAGTGGATACCCTCCAGTGTCCTCTCTTCCCTTCCATGGCCCCTCAGTTATTATCAATGGTCTTGGCTCTAGACCAGTGGCTCTCAACTGGGGAGGGCAAATTTACCCCTGTGGACATTTGGGAACTTCTGGAGGCATTTTCGTTAGCATGGTGGGGAGGGGGCAGGGATCAAGGAGGCTGAAAGACACCTTCAGGGCACAGGGCGGCCCCCAGGGCACAGCAGTCCAGCTCCGGAGTCAGCACTGCCAGGTTCAGGACCAGGGGCTGCTGAAAAGCCAGGAAGCTCCGCCTGGGCTGTGGCTCCTCCGCCCTTCCAGGGCCAAGTTCTGCTCATCCCCCGCTCTGCACTGCCCACGGGAATTCCTTCCTCCTAGGCCTGCATCCTTTCAGAAGGGTGGAGCACCCACACAGGGTGTGCATGACGGATACTGCAGCCTTGCTGGAAGGTGCAGGGCAGACACACTGCACCCTGGTCCTGCTACGGCAGCCTCTGTGGTCCTGTGGCTCGTGGGCAGGGGTGACCATGAGCTGCCTGGGCAGCTCAGGTGGCAGAGGCCCCACAAGGATGATGCAGCATGACTGCGATGAGCCGGGGCTTCCAGAGCCTGACCCTCTCCTCTTACCAAGGGCCCCACGCTGCACATTGAAAACAAGCCTGTAAATAGATTTGAACTGTGAGCTGGTAACAGAGCCATTATTGAGATTCTAAAAACAGGTGTAGGGAGAATTGTCGGGTTTTATAGAAAGAAAATGTGCGGAGGCCCCTGCAGTTGTTGAAACTGATGTCTTTTCTCATCAACTCTGCGCTCATCCTAAGCTGAGCGCTGTTTTCATTGCAGACCCTCCCAGGAAGGAGGTGCAGGCTCAGCGGTCACTGGGAAGGTGGCCCAAGGCTGGATGGGAAGATGGAGAGAAACTCTGCCCAGCCCAGACTAGTTCAGCCTAGCCCAGCCCAGCTCAGTTGGCCACCCAAGCTGGGTGGGGCGGAATGAGCCAGAGGTAGACACAGAATGAGAAGCAGGTGGGAGGCCGTTGTGAGGCTCGGCACATGTGGAAGTCACTCCACCTGTCAGGGCAGAAGCGATGACACTCCAGACCATCTGCACGCTCATCTTTCCTCTTCCCTCCTGGAGAACCACAGGAAACACCAAAGCACCTTTTTACTTTTTCATTTCAAAAGTTCATCAAACATTTTCAGGGCTGACTGCTTCAGAATGGAAATAAGAGATCATGTCTTCAAAATCAATTTGGCTTTTGGAAGTAGATGGGCGTCCATAGTGAGGCATGGCCACATGTGGGGTAGGGGAATCTCCTTATCTGTTGCAGTGGATGGAGAGGAGCTGAGCGTGGGCCTGTTGGAGGTGCTGCTGGGGGCCACCCTTCCCTGGGGCAGTGGCCGCAGAGGTGGCCCCAGTCTCATGGTTCCCTCTCAAGAACATGACATAGATTTGCTCATCCCCAGGCCTCGTCTTGAGGCTGAGCAGAGGCCCACCTGTAATTCTCCACCCCCCAGCCCCTCTGGAAGGCCCAGCACCTGCTAAACAGACAGTCTCTAAAGAGGACCTCTCTGCAGAACAGCACAGTCAGATTTCTGTTCTGCTGAAATGTAAAAGCATGTGTGCCAAGAGGAAACTCGTAGGATTTCACATCAATCTTTAAGAGAAGCCTGTTGTCTTAATTTCTAGATAAGTCTACTTGAAAGTGAGTGTCACCTGGTGGTTTTGCCAAAGCCCTGAGCTCTGACAACTCTAACCCTGTTCATCTGATTTTCTTTCAGCTGATAACAGCGATGGGTCCAGTTCTGAAGACAACAGGGAAGACCAAGATGTGAAAACCAAGAGGAACCGGTAGGTGGCCGTGCTCTTCCCCAGCAGATCTTTCCCTACTGTGTACTCAGGTGGTGTAGAAAGAAAAGGCATCATTTTGACCACATTGACTATGAGCAAAGAGCTAATTCAACCGCTAGACAGATGGTAAGAGGTTTCAGGTTCTGTCTTAGCAGTGTCCTGGGCACCTGCCGAAGCAGGTATCTCGGAGGCTTGGGGCACTTCAGACACTGTACACAGGGCCTGCCACCCCCAGCCTACCCAGGCGCCCACATGCTCAGCCCTGCTGTGTTTCCAGAGTCCTGTAGGAGTGGTCATGGGGGCCAGGTGCGTAGGAGGTGCCATGTGCTGTGTCAGAGGTTAAGTTTAGGGGTCAGGCAGCCCTGGCTTGGTGCTGCAGCTCTATGTCTTGCCTGCTGGATGACTTTGGGCAAAGTCAGCCAACCCTGATCTCAGATTTCTCATGTATAAGATGAGGCTTTGCAGAGGCCCCAGTGGGCGTTGGGACAGGTGGAGGAGATGATGCCTGCATTCCTGCAGGGTGCACACAGCCAGTGGGAAGCTCTCCTTCCAAGTCGCTGGTCACGGTTTGATTTTGGGAGTTGCCATGCACTGAGGTAGGGAATCCCTGTTTTCCATCAAGTTGGGGGTTGGCTCCTGCCCTTTAACCCCTCCTGTGTGGCTGCTGGTCTGCCCTGCCTTGCCTGTGAGTTTCAGATAAGGGGGTGAATGTGGAAGTGTGTGTTTAAGTTCCCCAGAACAGGGAGACGGAAGGAATGTTGTGGCTGCTGGGCCCCATGTTTGGCAGAGAAGGGTGGGGAGGACCCTGAAAGGCAAATCAATAAGGGACGCTTCCCAGGCTCTTCCTGAGCTGGGCTGTTATTGGCCCCATGATGCCTGGATGTTCCGTTGGACCCTGGGTCCTGCCACAGCCCACAGGTGCGTTCATCCTGCACCAGGCTCCTGCATCAGCCCTGCTCATGGGATACCCTAGGCCTGCAACAGGAACCCAAATGAAGTGGTCAGGAATCTCAGTGTCGTATGCGTTTTCTCTTTTAAAAAATGTAGTTTTGCAATAAAAAGTATTTGCCACAATGAAGGGAAAACAAAATCTTGACTCAGAGCCAGTGCGCATTCTCACATTTTCAGTCCTTTTGACTTTTTAGCAAAGGACAGAAGGATGGTAAGGAAGAGAGGGGAAGAGGGAGCAAGAGCTGGGCTTGAGGGTACCTAGCAGGCCCAGCAGCCAGGGCGGTCAGGGCAGACTCTTCTCTCTGCTGGGTGCTGATGGAGCCATGAACAAAACACGTAGAACTAGACCTGAGTGGTTCGATAATAGGCAGACACCACAGAACTTTCAGAAACAATGCAAAGAAGAATAACAGTGTCTTCCCCAAGCCAGGGAGGTGATCAGGTAGGAGGTAAAGGGCTCTCCTCCCCCAGTGCTCCTGCCGCCTGGCCCCACAGCACGTGGAAGCCTGTGAGCCACTAAGTGGGGAGGTCTAGGGCCGCACGTGGCAGGGCAGAGGCTCACTGGCTGTGGAAGGAGGACGCCTCCTACCCACAATCTCCTGGGCAGCTGTCTTCTTGCTACCCCAAATCTCCTCCTTAGAAAGTCACTTTTGGGGGCCAAAGGATGCTGTGTGGGCCACAGGGGATGGACAAGGAGCACCTCTGACGGGGGCCAAGGGCTCCAGGAAACGGCCCAGTGCAGCCTCTCTGATTTCACCGTCACACGTGGACCTCAGCTAAGCTGGTCTCTGCTGATCTTTGGATATGTGTGCTTAATTTAAAACACAAGATGAGCTTCCTGAGGCACAGGAAACGTGGAATGTGGCCATGATTTGATGAATTTTGAACTTGTGTGGGAGGCGGGATCCGAAGCAGCTGGGCTGTCCGCCTCATCACCCGGCTGCACTCCCCATCCCGTGGGACTGGCCTCAGTTCCCAACAGTTGGCATTTCAACAACATTGAAACGCTAATTTTAGTTTTAATCATCTGAATGACTTCCGTCACTGAAAACCAACTTTGAAACATGCACGGATGTTTTGCATGGAGCTGCCTCCGTTTTGGCAGCTGTTCATTTCCATGTTGGTTCCAGCCTTGAAGATTCCGTGGGAGAGGAAGACTCTCGGGGAGGCTGGGGCCCCCTCAGATCTGAGAGGAAATGCTTTGGCGTTCGTTCTGCAGCCAGCCCGAGGACTGAGCACGCCCATCCCGTCCTGCGCATTCATTCATGAGCTGGTTCACAAAGCCATGCCCTCTGTTTGGAAGCTTCACCATAGGGCAGGTTTTCCCAAAGCTCTTCCGAAGCACCAACCTGCACGCCTCCTGCTCAGAGCGAATCGCCCCAGGCCGGGTGAACCATCAGCATCAACGTGGCATTTTGATCCCTCTTTGGGAAGGTTATTGTCAATAAGTCCATGTACTCCTCAAGCTCCTAGCTGCTTTTATGTATTTCTATGTCGCAGAATCTGGCCCAGATAGTTAGAGAACATGCCTCCAGGGGGCCTGCTGAAATCTGTTCATTTGGACCTGCCCTTTTTGTGTGGATAGCGTAATTTTGCCTCATCAAAGAGCACTTAAAATTCTCCTGCAATGTGTGACTCATCAGCAGCCTGATTATGTTGTTTAAGAAACAAGCAAATAAGCTGTGATGATGATTGTTTTGGACACCGGCCTCTACTCCCCACATTTCTTGTGAACCCTGGCACAATCGATACACATTTTGGGCATTCATGCACAGATGGAATTAAATCGATTGTGACAGTGATTCAGGTCCACATGAAACTTTTCCTGAAATTCTCTCGGAGGAGAAATATGTCACAATGACAAGCATTCAAATTACTGAAATATTCTAATCTACGTGGTGAGTGTCACTTCAAATAGCTTGTTATTTACTATTTAGAGGGATGCATTGGCGAAGACCATGCATCTTCCCTGGGCCTGGAAAATAGATTCATGACCGCTCAGCCCCTTTCTGCTCAGGGCCTGGAGGTGTTGCCAGTTTCTGATGAATGGGTCTTTTCATAGTTCAGACCTGCTTTGATCTTCTGACTTTATAACTGTTTCAGATGGGCTCTGGGGAGCATTCCCGTGAACAGTTCCCTCCCTCCTATCCCTCTGACCTCACGTGTGCAGGATGGTGGTCTCTGCTGAGTGGTATCACTGCAGTTGCCTCCCACCTTCTCCCAAGAATGAACGCCTGAGCATCAGAAACCTGGACGCCGTGGCTCGAATCACACCTGTGATTTCTGGAATTGCTGCAGTGTTTTGAAGTGGAAATATATTTTCTTAAGTCATCAGATTGTTTTGTGCGGCTGTGGCCCAGGGCTTGTGAAATGCACAGTGTAGCTTGCATGCGTGCTCACGGGAATGCCCCACCAATTTGCTTCCTCTCCAGAAGGTGGGCATGTTTTCAGTACTCTTTTCATATAATTCAGTTACCCCATATTTATGGTGTCATTAGGGTTTGGCGGGGGGTTGATGCCTGTCCCTGCAGGGATGCAGAGATCACTGGGGGAGTCAGTGACTCCCCCACTGAACTGACCTAACCTGTTGTATTAGTCCATTAGTCAGTGACTCCCCCACCACTGATCAGTGGGGGAGTCAGTTTCCCCCAAAACTCAGTACTTTCTCCACAAGGCTGGTTGTCAAATATTTGGCTCACTGTATCACCACTTGGAGGTATAAATTTATCACAATCTCAGGTAGTTTCCTCTCCCCTAAGAGAACGTATTTGTTCTGTATTATGAGAAATGACAGGTTAACTCTGCAGCGTGATCATCACTTCTGTGGTAAGAAATGCTCAACTTGAACGAGGAGGAAGAGAGGGTCAGAGCAGATCACAGGATGACAGGCAGAGGGACACAGGGGCGTGGGCCCTGAGGGGACAGCCAGGATGGAAGAAGCCAAAGAGGAAATGGTCACATGAGGGGGACACAGGTGACGTGATTTTCCTCTGGCTGTCCACCTAACCCTCATCTGGAATTGTAATCCCTATGTGATATGGTTTGGCTGTGTCCGTACCCAAGTCTCATCTTGAATTATAGCTCCCATAATTCCCACGTGTCATGGGAGGGACCCAGTGGGAGGTAATTGAATCACCAGGGCAGGTCTTTCCCTGCCTGTTCTCATGATAGTGACTAAGTCTTACAAGATCTGATGGTTTTATAAAGGAGAGTTCCCATGCACACACTCTCCTTGCCTGCCGCCTTGTAACATGCGTCTTTCACCTCCACTGTGATTGTGAGGCTCCCCAGACCCGTGGAACTGTGAATCCATTCAACCTTTTTTTTTTTTTTTAATAAATCACCCAGTCTCGGATATGTCTTTATCAGCAGACTGAAAGTGGCATATGTCAGGGGAGGGGACTTGTGGGAGGCGATTGGATCATGGGGGCATTTTCCTGCATGGTGGTCTCATGATAGTGCATGAGTTCTCACAAGATTTGGTGGTTTAAAAGTTCGTGGAAGTCTCCCCCATCCACTCTGTCTCCTGCCATCATGGAAAACAGGCCTTGCTTCCTCTTCAACTTCCACCAAGATTGAAAGTTTCCTGAGGCTTCCCGAACCATGCGCAACTGTGAGTCAGTTACACCTCCTTTCTTGGTGAATTACCCAATCTCAGGTAGTTCTTTACAGCAGTGTGAGAATGAACTAATACAACAGGTTAGGTCAGTTCAAAAGGTCCCAGGAGACGAGTGATTTCCATCAAAGCCAAACAGTTCCATTGTGATAGGAGAGATAGGTGGTGTAAGATGGTCCAGTGTGTGCTTAGCTGCCTGACACTGGGTTGAAAAGGCTCTACAAATATATGAAAAAACAAACATACCCAATTAAAGGGTAATCGTTATTTTACCTACTTATAACTTTTTATTATGGAAAAGTTCAACATAAAAGCTGGAATAACACAGTTCGCCTCCACGCATTCATTTCCCAGCATCAACTCAACGCCAGCGTTTTTCTGCTTTGGTCAGTGCCCCTCTAGATTAGTCTGAAACAAACCCCCAACATCATATAAATCTTACTTGTAAATATTCTAGAATATAATAGTACAATATAAGGAATTTTAAAATATAAGCATGGTAACGTAGTCACATCTTAAAAAACAAATAATTCCTTAACATTATCAAATGGGCTTCCAGCCATGGTTTAAATTTCCTTGACTGTTTTTTTTTTTTTTTTTTCCTCTTAGAGGTTTGCTTTCATATCAAGACTAAGTCAGTTTCGGGTATTGCCCTCTGCTTCTCTCTCCTAAGCCTCTTTTAACCTGCTGATGTTTTCCCTTTTATGCTTCATTTTTATTTTCTTCATTTGTTTTTGAAGAAGCAAGAGATTTTTTACAAATGTTGCATTTCCCATCATTTGGACATAGATCATCGCATTCCTGGAGCATGGTTTGGACATAGATCATGCCTGGGGCATGGTTTAGGGGCTTCTTCTTCTGTCCCCTGTATTTTTGGTAAATCTGCCGTCAGATCCGAGCTTTATCAGGGTCAGGTTTGATTAGTGCTCTGGCAGGACTAATGGTGGCTTTGAGTTCCTTCCATGAGGAAGGGGTGATGTCGGCTCGTCTGTCTTTTCGTGATGCAAGCAGATGATTTATCTTGATCTACGACTTCCTTAGAGATTGCTAAGTGCTAATCTCTTAATTCTGCCATTTTATTCACATTTACTAGCTTGCCTACTTTTATAAAGAGAAACTCACCCTCATAAACTATTGGCTCCCTCAAGGTATCGTTTAAACTGAAAACACACAATAAACACTTGATTCTTTCCTTTAAATATCAATTCCCAAAATACTGCATCGGTTCCCCAGTATCCTCGAAAGGTGACCAACTTACTGTGAATTGGATGTAAACACAGCTGATGTTTTAGTCGATTTTAGTTACTATCTTTATCCTTTAGAAGACAATGATAGAACTAAATCTTGGTGATTCTTGGTTCGTTTTCCCAGATATGAGGTGTATCTTATAAAAATGTAGGTGGAGGCCTTTCTTCTGTAAGGGCATTTTCTTGAATTGCTTTCATGTCTGTTCTGTTTCGTGGCTTGGAGTCACCTGTGAACTGTTTGGTTCTCCCTCGGCTTCCTCCTGGGTCGCCTCCTTTGCACGCTGTTGACGCTTCGTCATTATGCTCTTTCTGGATTTCCTCTTCCCTTCCCACTTTCTATTCCTTCTATGACATCATTTATGACATTTATTCACTCTTGGGTTCGTTCTAGTTTATTCTTCATTTCCACTTTTTCCCTTTCATTTCTAATTATTTCCCAGATTTTCTCAGACTGTTTTTCAAGTCTTTACTTTGACCAATATTCTTTTTTACTCATTTTAAAATAAGACATATGCTGATATTTTATAACATCTATTTTTTTCTTTTACTATTTAGCTCCTTTTTGAATAGTCAGCTGAATTGTCATTCAACGTCTGGGTATGCTTCCCTGTGGTTCCTCTGCCACCTGGGGGTGTTTCTCTGAGCATCTGTCCCTCTTGGTAGTGGTCTTGGTAGTGGTGTGTGGGCTGGGACCGTGGTGGTTCTCTGTCATCCCTGTTTAGATGAGACGGTGATAAGAGCAGTGGCCCCGGGCAGCGTGCCAGGTCTGTGGCTCTGGGACTCCATCCTAGAGTCTGCTATTGTGACACGGGCTGTGTCTTTGGGGGACCTGTCTCCAGGTCTGTGGTTCCGGGACTCCCTCCTAGAGTCTGTGATTGTGACGGGGGGCTGTGTTTTAGGGACCTGTCCCTTCGCTCTGCATTGCACTCTATCTGAACCTGCCCCTCCATTCCCTGGCATCTCTGTCTGTTGAGGCAGCTGCTGTACTGAGCTCACCAGTCTGTGTTTAGGGCCCAGTTTTATCTGGCATGAGATACTCCCAGGCCCTGCCCTTTCGAACTTCCTGGGCCACCTGGGCTTCTCCGAGGTTTGGACCCCAGAAGGCTTCTGCTCACGTCTGCCTCTGCTTCCCATCAGCCTCTTAGCCGCAGAGGCCCGGGGGCTGCCTCCTGGCCTGGGAATGCTGCTCATGACAGGGTCGCGGGCTGGCTGGTGCTCGGGGCCTGGGACGTGCCTCAGTCTCTGTCTCTGTCAGGGTTTGGCCTGGAGTTGCCCATGCACACTGGTGCTCCTGTGGGGTTCTTCACTCATTAGTGTGTGAAGATGTTGTCTATGGGCCTTTTGTTCTGTTTCTCTAACAATTCGGTGTGCTTAGACTCTGGAGAGATAAAAACAATTCCCCTCTGCCTTAGTGGTATTTAGTTTCCTGCCATTTGTTTTTGTTTTAAATCTTAGAATTCCTTAGAATCCTGTGTCCTGAGATGCCTGTGACTGGGCTGATGTGTCTCCTTCAATATTACCTAAAATCAACACCTGGAGGCAGCAAGTAGAGACAAGAAAATAGGTTTTTGTTGTTGTGGGTTTGCTTTTTCAGTGATTAATCAGCCTCCGTCAGCTATGCCCCAAATTCTCAAGTCAAGGTGCCCTGACCGTCTCCCTCAGCTCTTGTCTGGCCCCGTCCAGAGTTTTGAGAGCTCTGAGACCAAGATCTCAGGTTGAGAGCTTTGGTAATTTTGCAAATGTTACCAGAAAACTACCTGCCAAAGGACAGGACGTGGCCTGGTGTCTGTGCTGTCCTGGGTGGAGGTAGGTGCTGCCTCTCTGGAGCCACCAGCGTGAGTTCCCACATGAGGAGACTGCACAAGTTACAGGTGCAGAAACACGTCCTGGGGAGGTGCTCAAGGGCCTCCTAATTAATTGCTGGGGAAGCCTGGCAGCCGGCACTGAAGCCGGATGAACACAGTCCCCAGCAGAGTCTGTCGCAAAGCAGGAGCTCAGGCCAGAGCTGCCGCCTAGCAGCACATAGCTGCCCTGCCTCCCGCAGCTGAGAGCTGGCTCAGAGCTGGAGCTTGCTGCTCACTGGGATTCTGCCCCCAGCCAGAACGAGGCCACCAGCAAACCCTTTTCAGCAGGTGTTTCACCTTCTGAGTGGCTCATAAACCTCAGCTGGGAGAGACTTCAGCTCTTCCCCCTTGGTGAAGAGCTGCCTCTCAGCATGGTGGACAGTCCAGGAGGCCACAGCTCCCATGGCCTGATCACTCCTCATTCTGCCACCTCTCCCCAGCATGGCCCATGTGCCACAGCTACACAGACAGCAAGTGCACACGGGACAGATGAGTGTGGTCACACTGAAGACTGGGAGTGAGCTGTCCAGCCACGGTAGGGCCTGTCTGGCCTTAGGCAGAGCCAGTAATTGGTTTGTGATTCCCGGAAGAGGTGAAGCGAGCAGGGCAGAAACAGGAGTGCTAGGCAGTCAGGAGCTGACCAAGCCGGAAAGGCCAACAGTGAGTCTGTGGCTGGGGCACAGGTCCCTGGAGATTCCAGGCAGCCCAGACCCCAGCTGGGAACTCACGATCGCTCCTCCAGGAGGATTTTGCATCTCTGCCCATCCTAGAGCCCCATCTCTGTGCACTGGCCAGTGTCATCTCTGCATCTCTGTGCACTGGGCAGTGTCATCTCTGCGTAAGAGCAGAGGAACAGCTGCTCCTGCTGAGTTCACCTAGCTGCCTTCAGGGTTCCTACTCAGGGCCAGCACCAAGCCCCACAGCCAGGGTTTTGCTGGTGGCCATGATCCATCCTGGGGAGGCATCCATCTCGATGCCATCATTGGCTGTGAATCCTGACCATCCACGTGAGCAGAGCAGAGCCGGCGGAACCGACACCGCTGTGCTCCCATCTCACCCAGGGGCCTGCAGCCCACCCTGATTGATGTGCCAATCTTCCTTACAGCTGCCAGAGGCACGTTTCTGCACTGCACAGTGTCAAGGCTAAAAAACTAGAGAATACAGATCTTTCAAAGTTTGTCTCATCTGAAGACCATTTGTTACAACCACACGTTAGAATGTCTGAGGCCCCATAAGGCAAAAGATTCACAGAAACTTTGATTCCTGCAGAATTTCACATTGTGTCTAACACCAGATTTACAGTCTGGCAGTATTTTGATGATAAATTCCCAGCCCTCTTTGCTGGAAGAAAGAACAGTTTCTTCCCATCCGTAAAACAAAAAATAATAATAATGAGATGTCATCCAGATGAACAGAGGGCTGGAACCCAGCCTGGAAAGAACTGATGTGGATGCTCAGAAGCTGCCTGAGATGATGAAGGTGAAGAATCATCACCACCATCATCATCATCACCATCATCTTCATCTTCATCACCATCATCATCATCACCATCATCATCATCTTCATCACCATCATCATGGCCATTGTCACTATATCATCATCATCATCACCACCACCACCATCTTCCTCACCATCATCACTGTGTCATCATCATCACCATTGTCATCAAAACTATTTCTAGACCAGCCATTGTGTTAAATACCATAAATGCATTAAGTCAGTTTTTCCACCTGGACAGTGGGGTTGTGCTGGTGATGAAATGAGGAGAAGGTTTGACACAGTGAGCCATCAGTGGATGTAAGGGATTCTTCTTATTTTATTTAATTCTTACAAGCAAATCCCAAGTGGTTGTGACTATTATTATTTCCACTTTCTAGAGGAAGAAATGGAGGGTTGATGAAATGAAGAGACTTGCTCGAGAACACAGACCACACAGTGGGAAAACCCAGGTTCCGAGCTCAGAGACCACGCATTTTATTAGCACCCAGCGTTCCTTCCTCAGGTCACCCCTGCGATGCAGATTCTGTTGTTGTTGTTGTTGTTGTCATTTGGGGGATAAAGAAGGTGGAGCTTGTAGAGGCCAGTGCAGTGCACATCCACGGACAGGCAGCAATGATGAGCCAAGCCAGCCGGGGTCCAGCCTTGCTTGGGTCTCAAAGTCTTGCTCTCCACTCCTGCATGGCGTAGAGCTGAAAATATCAAAACCATAGCACACTTGCAAAAAGTCACCTTGTTTTATAAATTTTTCTGACAATTTTGTTCAATGAGAGTAGAACTCAGTGGCCACTCATTCAGAAGACTCACAGAAATGTGGCAATAATTCCATGCTGGACAAATTCCAGAAGCATCGCTCCGAAGGGCAAGGTCTGCGGTGCCAAGACAAAGGCTGGGGTGGGGCCAGCCTTGGGGACGGGGACTCCCTAATGGTATGAGAGGAAGGCTAGAGACCCTGGAACCTTGTTCTTTTAGAAAGTAGAATCTGGAGCTCGGCTGCATAGGATGCTAGTGGGTCTTAGGTGGGCCTCCCGCAGCTCAGGAGCCTGACAGTGGGCCCTGTAATTACAGCCTTGGAGACCTGTCAGAGGCCAGAGATCTATGGGATGGTCAAACCCTGACCAAAGGGCCAGGCAGTGTGTGCAGATGTGCATCCTCTTGTAGCATCAGCAAGGCAAGGAAGGGAGCACCTTGGTCTACGCCACAGTGACTGACAGAAAAGTGTCCCCCACTCTACAGGAGCCTCTGCTGCGGGGACAGCCTGATGTCATGGCTTTACCTGGTCAGGCATCTTTTCCTCCAGGTGGCCTCCACCCACTCATGCCCTACCTGGAACAACACATGATGTTCAAAAATCCACCAAGGAAATCGTCACGGGGCAGTCTTGGATGTCCAGGACAACATGTCTAAAATGCATTTGAGAAGACAGGGGCAGGGTCTCGGCTCCGTGGGGTCCTAATGGGAATAACCGTGCACTCCAGAGGCAGCTCTGGGCAGGAACCTGCTCTCACCCTGGCTCCCCGGGTGCTGCCAGAGTTGTCTCTGCACTCCAAGGCTCAGAGCGGCCCCTGGCCGGGCAAGCAGAGAAGCGAGCGCTAAGTCAGTACTCAGGGCAGTCGGAGGCCAGGATGCGTCACTCTGCTCAGAGGCTCTGGGCTCCCGTGTCCCTGGGAGTGAAAGGTCACAGCCCTGCCATGGATGAGGAGACATCAGGATCTGCACCCTCGCAGACCTCTGAGCACTGCCCCCCACACCCTCCCCTCACTGCCTCCTTGCCACTGTCTCTAGAATATTCTTAGATGCTCCTACCTTAGGGCCTTTGTATAGCTGAGCCCTGAGTCTGGAATGTTCTCCCAGATACCCCCAGGGCTCCTCACCTCTTCTCAGGATCTGCTTGTGGGTGTCCTGCCTGCCTTGTGATGGTCTCAGACCCTCCCCTCAGCTGCGTTCATTTGTTTGCTTTTTGTGACTTCCTGAGCATCCAGCATCTTTGATTACACCACCCAATTTACTTACTTGGTGGTATTGGTTATTGTTACTCTCTGTCCCTGCCTCTAGAATGTGAGCCTGGCGAGGGCAGGGGCCTGGGATCCTGGGGTTTGGAGCAGGGTCCGCTGCAGACATCAGCAGCCGCGTGCTAACCAAGGGGCCCCATGCAGCCCTCAGCAGGACCCTGCAGGTGAGCAGTGCTGTTCAGTCTCATTGACAGCTGTGTGGGGCCGGTGGGTTCTATAATAGATGAACAACCTGGGAGGCTCAGAGAAACGAAGCAGGTTGCCACAGATGGGAGGACCCCTTGGAAATGCCTGCTGAATGCAATTGAAGCAAATTTGATTGCACCCAAGTTCTGACAGCAATTCTCTGACACCAACTGGGTGTCCTACAATTAAGTCTAATTCTGACACCAACCACCCAGAGATACTGCAGACCCCACAGGGGAAGGGCTCAGCCCCAAGAAGGCCACCCCTACCTCAGACACCAGCTGTAAGTGGGTCCCCAGTCTACCCTCACATCTGTCTGACTTGGTTACAAATTATGGAGCTCTCACCACCCTCCTTCAAGTTTGATAATTTGCTAGAATGGCTCAGAGAACTCACAGAAAGTGATATGCTTACGATTACAGTTTTATGATCGAGGTGACAATGCAGGAACAGCCAAATGGAAGAGACTCATGGGGTGAGACTGGGAAAGGTCCCAAGGGCAGGAGCCTCTGTCCCTCTGCATTTGTCTTGCTGCCAGTATGCTAATGTGTTCACCAACCAGCGCAATCCAGAACCTCACTGTTCAAGGGTTTTATTGGGGTTTTATTACAGAGAAATGATTGATTAATTTATTGATCATTGGTGGGAAGATTGAATTCAATCTCCAACCCCTCTCCTCATCCTGGATGTCAGGTGGTGGGTGGGCCTGGACATTCCAACTCTCTAATCTTCAGGGCTGGTGTTTCCTGGCACGCCAGCCCCTTCCTTGAAACTAAGAACCCAGTGAGTGGCCTCATTAGTGCAGCTGAGGTGTGGTATGGTGGAGAGGTTTCCTTATGAATACCAAAGGTCATTTCTAGTGCTTAGGACGTTCCAAGAATCTTTTGGAGCTCTCTGCCAAGAACTGGGAGTAAAGACCAGATTAATTATTTATTATATCATAGGCCTAACATTTTAGGTTCCGAATCCACTCTTCCCAGCAAACCATTCTGCCAAAGCCCTTGGGGAGGCTGGCAGTGTGTGGCACGGTGCGGTCACTTGTTAGAAGTGAGGCTGCAAGAGACATCATTTATGATAAAACAAAACTGGAGTGAGGGCTGGCACAGCCTCTGGAACCCTCCACAGACTGTCTGTCAGTGGGGACCCCTGATGGTGGTGTGGCACCTGCAGGCTGAGACAAGACTATACCAGAGGCAGGCCAGGGCTGAGGGGGCATCTCTCTCACTGTGCCCACACCTGGGCCTCACAGCTCATCACCAGCATGGGTGTGTGGCACTGTCCGTCTGCAGGACTGCAGCTGGGAGACCTGCTAGAGGCATCTGTCTGGCGCTTCCTGTGGAACATTTTTATGAACAAGCTGGATGAAGACACAGGAGGCCTGTTCATCAAATTTATAGGAACTGCAAAGTTGGGAGGCAGAGCTAATAAGTTGATGGCAGAGTCAAGATGTTTAAATATTTCATCAGGATGAAATTAACAGGATCACATTTGCATCATAGAACTGCGGTATTGCGAGGCGTTTTCAGATCATCTGGTCGGAAGCATGTATCTTACCATGAGTAAGGTCCAGAGAGTTTCCATATTTTGGCCAAGGTTGTGCAGCAAGTCATCCTCACCTGTAAGGCTCAGAAACACCTTGACCTCATCACACCTGCAGACAGGCCTCTCCAGAATCAGGTCCTCACTCACATGTCAGCACTTTCCCCACATCACATGGCAGCACCCTGGCAGAGTGACACCATCTCAACCTGTGTCAGCGTCTATGTCTCTTCCCTGCTCATGTTCTGTCTTGGAGCCATGGTCCACTAGAATGTCTGCTGTTTCTGCAGAGTCTCTCAAATGATTGTGTTAGCGGGAACACCAACCAGAAGCCCCTCTGGCACTGACAGTCTCTGCACTGTGGATTTCAGCCCTGACACACCTGTGGCAGCTGAGGCTTCGCGTGTGTGTAACTGTTTAATACATGTCCCACTGGACTGTAAGCTCCTTGGGCAGTGAGGGGCTCCTTGTTCCAGCTACAGCCCCGCTGTGCCCAGTATGGGTGGACACACCGCACCTGCAAGCTGGAGAGGGAGGGAAGGAGGGAAGGAGCAGGAGGGGTTGCTCCGAGAGGTCGATGTGGACCATCTCACTGAATCCACGTGACAGCTCTAGGTGAGTGCTAGGACCACCTCAGGGGAGCATGCTGGGGCTGAAGGCATCAGTGCATTTGCCCACATAGAGGTTTGGATCTTGATCCATCCAGCTGGGCTGTCTGAGCCTCCATCCATCTGGGTAGTGCTGTGATGAGGCACCTGGGTGTCAGCCTATGAGGGAATGGGTGGGTGCCTCAGCCTGGCTGGGGAAACTGAATATCACACATCCCATTCCTCTAGCCTGGAGCCAACAACTACTTGGTGTTTGTCATTTCTCTGCCAGGGCAATGGTTCTGACCTCAGGATGGTTCTGCAGAAAGGATCTGGGTGGAGAGAAGTGCCTCTGAGGGTTTAGAGGTGAGCTCTGTGCCCACAGCAGGTGTGCACAGCCCAGGGCCTGAGTTCCCCAACCTCAGATGGATCATTAAAATGTCTTGTTCACAAAGGGAAAGTCATGGCGGGGGTTGCAGTGCCCAGAACTCAGCTCCACTGGGTCTTGGATTTGTGCATTTTACCGGATAATGTGCTGCCCTCTGCACATGGGCAAAATCAGAAAACCTCAGCTTTGCAGACTTACCAGCATGGGACAGATGCACGCATGCGCACACACACAAGCTCACACACACACACACGAATCATTAACAGATCAATTGGCAAGCTCAGAGGCTGGGGGAAGGGACAGAACCAGGAGAAGAGAGCACCCCTGCTTAGGGGTAGGGATGGTCACCACACAGAAGGGAAGAAGGCAGGGAGGGGCTGACCCTGGGCGTGAGGGACCCCCGCCCAGGGCTATGGTGCCCAGATTTCAGGAGCACCTAGCCTGGTTAAAGGTTGGCCAAGACCAGGCCCCTTTCAACCTATACATTGGACCTGGGAAACTTCCCAAATCCATGGGTTCCCTTAACGAGGCTTCTGTGATGCAGTAAGGCTACCTCCCTGGCTCGCAGCCTGCAGGGCTGGTGCACACCAATTAGCGTGTCCTCGGGGACGCTGCCTCTACCAGCAGGAAAACCGTGGGTTGAGCTATCTTTACTAAAAGTATTAGAATTTACTTTTTGTTAAAGGTACAGAACTCATTCAGCCATAAGAATATCAAAAATATATTTAGCTAGTTTGCATTTGCTTTTGACCGATTCTAACTGAACGGATAGCCGTTTGGAAGGCGTGCAGCAGCCCTACACAGAGTATGGTGCTGAATAAGCTCCAACACACCATCATCGCACAGTCAGAATGCGCCTGTTCTTCTTATTTCAAGTTGCAACAATACAGGCCTTGTTTCACATTTCTATTTTTAACTAATGAAAATTTATTACAGGGAAATCCTAATTATACCCTTTGGAATATGATACAATTGGAAATCCACTGGTAATATTCTTTTCTCAAAATTCCATGTAATCACATAAGAAGCAGAGAATGTAAATTCTCCTGGAATAGTGGGTCTATAAATACAGTTCTCTAATGGGCTGAGCAATCTTTTTGTTTCTTTGCACATTTTGTATTCGTTGGGATTAATCCATATTACAGCCCCTGCGAATGAAAACCTCTTGTTAGACATAAGGCATTGCATATTCTCAGTACATCCTAAACATGGTACTAATGAATTTCCCAGGACCTTGGACAGACCTGCCAAGTGAGGAAACACTTCTCACTTGGCAGGTGTTGGGAGGCCTGGACGGCTGGGTCTGGCCACTAGATGACCTTTTCCTGTTTGCCACCTTACCTCCTCTCCAAATGAGGAAGTAGTGTAATCTTTACCTAGCATCCAGACCTCCTGGGGGAGACCCACGTGGGCCACATGAGCCTGCGTGGTGGGGGCTGCCCTGTGCATTGCAGGACATTTCACAGCATCCCGGGTCTCCACTCCCAGGTGCTGGTGACATCTCCCCAGTTGTGGCAGCCACAGATGTTTCCAGACCTTACCAAATGTCCCCTGGGGCAAAATCATCCCCAGTGGAGAACATGGTGCTATCGTCAAAACCAGAACTGGACAGTAGTTAAAGCCGTAAAAACAGATTATATTCAAGACTGTTGCAAAGGAGGAAAAGAGACCAGGCTCAATTCCAAATTTGGCATGGAAAAGCAGGATTTGATAGCCACGGTCAGGGTTGGGGGTCAGTGGATGGAAAATTACCAAGAGCAGACCTCAGGGATCGGGGGGTTTTGGCTGAACCAACCTCAGCAGATTCTTGCTGAGTCAGATCTGGGGCATGGCAGAGGATGAGAAATCTGGTAAGGTGTCCAGGTGAGCAGATTAAGGGAAGGGTAGGGAAGACTATGACTAATCAGTTTAGCAGGACCCTTGCTCACATTGGGCAATGCAAAGGTGAGCATGAAGTTCAGAATCCTAGGCCTACTAAGAAGTTCAGTGGAGCTTGGGGAGACTGTGGCCCAGGAGAGACTCTTACCTCTAGACCAAATCAGAAAGCCCAGACTACGGTTCGAGAAACTCACAATCCAGATCCCAGGGTGAGCTGGTTTTGAAAGGAGCGGGTAAGGCCCATGCCTTTAGATGTACATGCCATTCCCACATCTCCAAGCACTTAGGGAGCTCCCAGAATGTAGGAGGCCCTAAGCCACTGCTTGTGAGAGGACTGCTCTTCATGATTGCTGGCTGAGCTTGACCTAAGTGCAGCTGAAAATAAGGGAGCTCTCAAATGGGTGGTCTGATGCCATGGGTAGGTGTGGGAGCAGGGCCAGGCCAGGGAGCAGGCCCACGAGGGCTCAGCATGGTCAGAGTGAGGGTGCGCCAACCCAGCGCGGGTTGAGTCTGCCCGTCCTGGAGAACAGGCTGCATCCTGAGGGGCGGGTGGCAGCCGACGGACCTGCCCCCAGGCAGGACCAGGGTTGGGAAGAGGGGAAGCCAGACACAAGAAGAACGGCGTCTGCATTTGGCCAGACACATTCTTCCAGCAGCAAACATTTCGTTTTTTCAAAAGGATATTTCTAGATGCTTCTTAGAATCCAGTGTAGAACCATAAAGATCTATCCACGTGCAGTTAAAATAATGCAAGGGGGAGAGTTGGTACTTAAAAAAGGCAGGCCTCTAGCATTTCTTCTGTAGGAGTAGGGTCCCGCCTCCCTGCCCGTGTGGTTCGGAAGGGAGTGCTGGTCAGCTCCCCAGCCCGGCATGGTCAGCTCGTGGGGTCCCTCCCTTCCTCCCCACCCTTGGTTCCACCTTGTGCAGCTCCTGCTGCTGCCCACAGTGTCCGGGGCCTTGGCAGGGGCCACCCCTCTGCTGCGGGAGGGAACTTCTCCAGGGCCCCTGGGTGATCCCATTCTCCACTGTCCTCTGTGCCTGAGGAGGGGTCCCAGCCTCCTTCTTTGTCACTGAAGTTTCCCTTTGGGGTTAGATCTCAGGACATAGATGGTTCTGCACATAACTGTCTTCCAGGCATTTGTCCAGAATGAAGGGGCCATGAGTGAGTGAAATGATTGTTCGGATGAAAAGCCTGCTCCTTACCCCTCCATGACCCCATCTCTGCAGCAGCACCTGAGGCCCGGCTTCCCTGCCGTGGGCCGTGGGCAGTATGAGGACCTGGAGTGAGGGCCTGCCCAGGAGACATGCCGGTTGGCAGCCAGTGTATGTTTCCACCTGCACTTGAGCTGCAGCTTCTCACAGCCGGGCCCGGGGCTGGGGCTTCAATTCCAGCCTCCCACCCTGAACACAGCCAAGCCCCGTGCCTGCCAAGAGCAAATGTGCCATCTTTGCGAGGGAGACCGCCTCAGGCTTTATAAAGAGTTGTCAAGGAGACTGTGCTTCTGAAAGAGTTACCTTAAGGAGGGTTTGTAAAGGTTGCAATAAAAACCAGCTGGGTCCCCATGAGTGTGTCTAACTCTCTGCGTCTTGTATCCCTGAAGGACCGAAGGCTGTGGGAGTCCCAAGCCAGAGGAGGCAAAGAGAGAGGACAAAGGCACAAGGACGCCGCCCCCGCAGATCCTCCTGCCCCTGGAGGAGCGTGTGACCCACTTCCGAGACATGCTGCTGGAGAGAGGGGTAAGGCACAGCGGCTGAGGGGCTGCACTTCTGCGGCAGACCCTGGGGAACAGCAGCTGAGTGGCCGTCCCTGCCTGAGGGTCGCCTCCTCACTGAGTTCATGATCAGGCTGAGTGACTGTCCTGGCCTGAGAGATGATGTGTCCTCCTTACTGAGTTCCTGTTCAGGCTGAGTCACCATCCCAGGGCCTGAGGGATGCCTCCCCCTTACTAAGTTCCTGATTGTGCTGAGTGAGGGGCAGGTGCTAAGTGAGTGGAGGCCGAGGGGCAGCCAAAGTGGAGAGGAGGTCCCGCTTCTCCTCTGAAAGGAGGAAGGTGCCTTTGTGGTTTCTCCTGTGGGCGTGAGGCCTGAGAGGCCGGCAGGTGGGGTCCACCGGGTGGCCGGGTCCTGGGTGGCCTGAGGGAGCACCCACTGCACAGATGGGGTTCCTGTGGGAGCTGGGCCAGTCGCGGTGCCCGACCTCACTGTGCAGCTTCCCCATGGGGTTATCTATCCATCCTACCTAGTGGTACTCCCTCCCTTCAGATGAACGTGACTGTTTTTTAAATAAAATTAAGATATCTTCAGTGTAGCTGATTTCCAAATCTCACTTTGAATTGGGGGTCGGGGGGATTTTGTATTCAGATCTCCTTTCAATGACTATCATTTCCTGCTTTGGCTTTGGGTATAAAATGAGCCAGAGGCAGTATTTCAGCCCAGTTGGATTTCCTTACAAAATAAGGCTGACTTGCAGGCGGCAGTGGTGGGCCCCACGTGTGAGGATGTTTATAATGAACACGCAAATGGCCTTTCAGACTTCAGAGCAGGTTTCCTCTGCAGCCAGCACCCACCCCCAGGCTGCTTCCTCTCCCTCCCACAGCTGGAGAGGGGGCAAGGGTGGAGCTGCCATGGGGACCCAGCTCCCTGCAGAACAGAGAGGTCTGAGCAGAACCCTCACAGGGTTAGTTAGGGCTGAGGTGCTGTCCTGGGTCTGGGTTAAGCCTTGGGGGAACAGAGAACATTGAGCAGGTCCTACCCCTTAGGAATTTTATGGAGGAAGGAGCTGGTCCCACCCACCCCTAGGGACACCTCTCCTCCAAAGCCCCTTGAATTTGAATGTGTGCACCTGTTTATGTATTTCATCATTTACTCAAAGGCGAAACACAGCCCTGGGTCTCAGGGAACCAGAAGGAAAAGTGGGGGTGTGAGCTGGTGACTGCAATACCCCGTGTCAGGCCTGAATTAACACACGTGCTGAGAGGCACAGAGCGCGACGTGGACGCGCGCGTGTGGAGCTGGCCCTGGCGCGATGTGGACGCGCGCGTGTGGATCTGGCCCTGGCGCGATGTGGACGCCTGGGTGTTGGTTTGTTTTTCAAAAAATGTTACTTTAAAAGCTATTTTTACTAGGCTCAAATTTTGTTTGAAAACAAGACTTTAGTCCCTCCCTCTTCTGCCCCCGGGGCTTCCTGCCCTCCTCCTGCTCTTGGCATGAGGGTCTTTGTTGTAGTTTCTCCTAACTTGGTCTCTGCAGAGTGGTGAAAAGCTCTAGCCCTGCCCCGAGGGGCTCCAGGGGAGGTGCCGCCGGGTGATCACCGTGTGCCTTCACGGACTCTTCTTTATCCTGGTGGATGGCCTGATGTCCAAGTGTCCAGCCAGTGACTAGGCGGCCCTCTCACAGGAAACTTGCCTATATCGGCACATGCCCTGGCGGCAGTGTCTTACCAAAATAGCCACCTTCTAGGAGAGCCCTGCCTGGGAGCAGGGTCAGGTTCAGGGGTGTCATTGGGCGAGAGGCAGGAGAGGCCGTTTTGTGACCCACGGGTCCACGTGCAGGCAGTTTCCCGGTCCTTACTGCTGTGTCCCTCGGACTGCACGGCCCTTGTGGAAATGGCCGTAATTCTGAGTTTCTGGATAGGCCTGGCCAGGCTGGCCTGGTTGGATTATCGGGCAGGAGACATGACTCGTGTTTGCTGAAACATGATGGCATCGTGAACATTTGGGAAAGAGGAATAAACATTCCTTTTATCTTACTAACGTCCAAGTTTTTCATCTCTTTGTTTTGGAAATGAGCCAGGCCCAATTTACCAACACAGTTTTAAACTAACCTACCTGCGTGAGAGGCCGGCCTTCCCTTCCCGGGCAGGGATGCTATCAGACTCAGTTTACATGGCCTCTTGAATTTCTCTAAATGGCCTTGGTTGAGAGATTTTACTAATGAGATTTTCAGGGCCTTTTTACCCCGTTTAGGGTGGGTGATTCGTTTCAACTTTTTCTTCTCAGGTTATTATACAGGAATCAGCAAAATCATCTGAACGTGAAGCGGTAACCACCAGGTTGTGTGTTTACCCCGAGAGAAAGGGACTAGGGTGAAGCCTAGTTCCGTGTCTTATGAGGATTTTCAGGAGAGGCCCACATACACAGACCTCATGAGTAGAAAAGATCAATCCAAATTTACTGCTAATATTATAAAGCAGTGCCACCATTTATGACTTTTCAGCTTTGTAAAATATGCTGGCAGATTTGCTCAGGCTGAGGAGAATTTGATAGCTAAACCCATAAGGTTTCTAGCTGCTTAACAATGAGGCATAGAAAGGTCACTTTTTCATGGACTGAGTGATTAATAAGATTTTTTATTGCATTTGTTCAATACTTCAGTTCAGAAATTCATGTACTTGTGGAGTGATGAAGGGCAGACCCTGCGGTTTTTAGTAGTTTAAAAAGGGCAGAGTTTGGGCCCTGCCATGGGGATTGTGCCCTGGGGCAGCGGGATGAAGGTTTTGTGGTTTTGTGGCATGTAAATGATGGTTCAGCAGAAGGTTTGTTTTTTGTTTTGTTTTATTGTGTTTTTCCTTGCTAGTACAAATCCCAAAGAAGCTTTCTTTTAAAACTTTAGTCCATCAGGAGCAAGTTTAATTGAACAGCAGGTTATTAATTTAATCCTGCTGCTTAGGTAAACACATTAGAGACATTTTATTGAGAACATTTTCCTTCTGTAAAGTATCTCTCACAAGCAGGTGATGCTCACCCAGGGGCCAGGAGAGAAAGCCCTTTTGAGAACACTCTATTTTGACTTAGGGACTCAGGGGCTGTCCTGGTCCTTTTCAGGGGTCCCTTTGCAGGTGATCCTGGGCCAGCTTCCCAGCAATGCCCAGCCTCGGGGACCCTGGCTGGCACTGTGGTGGGCTACACAGGAGAGCCCTGGTACCACGTCTGCGATGGAGTGAGGGATTCACAGAGCAGGGTTCCTGCAGGCTTCGCTGTGACGATTTCTCCTTGCGCTAAGATGGGTGTTGACAGCGAGGCTGTGGGGTGAGTGGGTACAAACCAGACAGAGGCCTCTACAGTCCCAGGCAGAAGGAAGGGCAGCCTTGCCCTGTCCATCTCCCCGGATGAGTAACATCTGGTGCCCTTCCCTCCCCTCAGACACAGGCAGCTCTGCCTCCCAGGAGCTTCACCAGCCTTCGGCCAGGGCACGCATGCACAGAAAGGGCTAGGCTGGCCGCCAGGGAAGGGGAGGTGCCTGTGGGGACAGCATCCTTGAAGGTGCCTTTGGGGAGTTGGCACTGCCCGCTCTAATTTCTGGAATGGGATTATAATTATGCTTAATGTGAAAGTAACCCTCAAAAGTAAGTGAAATCAGCTGGCTATATTGTGGGATAACCGTGTAAAATTGCATTTATTCACCAAAAATGAAAACAAAAAGCTGGTAAAATACTCTGAGCACTGAAGATGGGAGTAGGCATTGATGTGCCACGAGGTAGGGTAACGCAGGGATGCAGAAGGAGGCCTCGCCTGCAGGCCCAGCCTCCCATCCACGCTCACCCACAGTTACCCGGGTCCACCCGGGGCCACCTGGACTCACGGGAACTCTGCCTGTGCTGGCCACTCCCACCTCTAAACGCTAGGGATTGAACACCACAAGGGCGACCCTCAACCGAGGAGGGACGGGGGTCAGTAGGTGAAAACCCTGCTTCCCAGTCCTTGGGTTAGTAGGTAAAAACCCTGCTTCCCAGTCCTTGGGTTAGTAGGTGAAAACCCTGCTTCCCAGTCCTCGGGTTAGTAGGTGAAAACCCTGCTTCCCAGTTCTTGGTAAGGTTACCGCTCGGCAAATTTGGGCACCTTCCTCACCCCACGGCCCACCCTCCATTACTAGCTCGTCTCCTTCCATGTGTCCGTTCCCAGGACTGCCTGGAATCACCTTCCAAACAAATGCCTGCAGCCGGGCCGTTGCCATACTGTTTCTTTAGGGATCTGAGCGTAAGGCAACGGCCTCATCTTCAAGGATGAGGTGGGAGCCCGGTCATTCCGCCCTGGGCTGCCGCGTTTTTGACGGTCGGGGACTCTGGAGCAGCCACAGCCGCAGGCTCCAGGAGTGTTCCCCATCCCTGCGAGCAGGCAAAGTCCAGAGGCCAGGAGAAGAGGGCCGCAGAGTGGGACAGGTTGAAAGGGAAGAATAGCCAGGCAGTTTCTCAAAAATGAAGTCTGTCCACATGCAGCTGGCATCATCATTAGGGCTTGTGGGAGGCACAGTGGGGGCCTGGGGGACAGGGGGAGAGAGTCCTGGGAAGGAGTCCGCTGGGGGTAGGTTGGGGCATCTGGGCCCAGGAGGGGCCGGGTGGGCTGCAGATCCAGACAGGCATCTCCAGGACAGTGTGGGAGTCAGAGCTGGAGAAATAGCGCGGGCAAATCTGGACAGAGCTTGGGGACAGGGGCGTGGCCCAATCGTCAGCCCCCAGCCCTGGAAGCAGAGACCCTGGGCTCAGGCCCCAGGGAGATTTTTGAACCCTCTTCATGTGGCCACTGGGAGTGCCGTGTGGCCAGACCCATTCCCCCACTCTCAGGGGTCTTGAACTTCTACAGCCCCAGCGGAGGCCTTTGGTCAATTTTCCTGAGACCAGGGGAGGCAGGAAGAAACAGGAGAGATGAAGATGGCAGGAAGGGAGGGAGGGTCCTGACACTGGCCAAGCAGCCTGCAGCCTGTGCTGAGAAGAGAGGCTGGGGGGCAGGGCCCATGACTAGGGACCAAGGGACCTGGAGATGCCTTTCGGCTGCCGGTGTCTTATTTGGCAGCTGCAAGGGCAGGCCGCCCTCAACACCTTGGAGCAGTCTGGCTTGTCTATCTGCCTTCTTGTGTTTTCAACACAACATGAAAAAATATAGTGTTACCTAGGAGCTTTATTCATTATTTACATGAGTGAATTCCATGCAGGGCCCAAGATAACTAATCGCAGCCTGTCCTCTGCCCACGGGGCATGGACGAGGGGAAGGGCAGGCTGTGCGAGGAAATCATGACCGTATTTCAAAGGTCCAGCTGCAGGGTCATCGAGCGAGAGAGGGTAATTGTGACAGATTGCTTCCTTCCTTAGGACGTTTGCACTCATAAAAGCCAGAAGGAAAAATCACCTCTAATTCGATTAACACTTCATGCTCCCGGTCTATTATGGCCATTTTAAGGTACAAGGAAGTAAAAGTAAATAAATACATTTTGTTTAACAGTCAAATTTGGTCAAAACATTAGCTTCCAGGACTTTCGCAAAAGTAACCAGGTTTGTGTTTGAGATGGAAGTTCGCCATGTTTGGGGGCCCTGTATGACCCAGCTTTCCTTGAGGGGCAGAGACTGCAGCTGCTATCCCTGGGACACCCTGAGGACCACAGCAGGGAGCCATGAGGGTGGGTGGGGGCGGACGGTGCAGACAGACAGACACACGTTTCTGCAGATGCACGTGAGTGTGCCCGGCTAAGCCCAGCCCCAGCATCAGGGTCGGAGCGGGCATGGCTCCAGCTTTCCTTGGAGAGGCCGTGGACTGCGCCCCTGATCTGAGGCCCTCTCGAGGCTGGGGCTTTATCCTCCAGTTCAGGACTCGGCAGATGCCATCCTTTTGCCAGCTTTCGCCCTTTTCTCTGGTCATCAGGATCGCTGGCCTTTTCCATGATCCGGGGATTGAAAATTACTTGAAAGAGCCTTTTTTTGGTTTTAGAGATGGAAGGCAGCATTCTGCTTCTGTCGGAGGTTCCCTGCCAATCCAGTCCTGTCCTGTCCGTGATAACCTCCGGGAGCCATCACACGCATGGGGCACCTCCAGGACTTCGGCATCCCACATGTGGCTGAGCCATCCTCAAGCTCTCAGCCACTTTACTTGAATTGAACCCCCTTTTCTCAGGGCTGACGCATCCACTGGAACAATGCACGATGAGTTTCTCAGTCTCCAGAGAGGCTTTTGGTGAAGCCGGGACTGAAGTTAGATCTAGTTTTCCCTGGCGTTGTTTTATAAATGGTGACCTTTTTCTTCATGCCCAAGGTCTTGGCTGCCTTCCCAGGTCTGAGGTGCCCCGTTTCAGGCAGGAGCTCACCCTGGCCCATCCACAGCAGGAGGCGTGGACAGTGCTGGGCTCGGGCCGTGCTTTGGGGTCTCTTCCCTGCTGAGAGTCTGCTCAAGCTGGTGTGGGTGCTCAGGGAAACCTGGGGCTCCTGGGAGCCGCTCATAGCTCAGCTGGCCAGAGAAGCTGCCCCCTTAATGCTGGGAGGGAGCTGGGGTGAGACCACCAGGGCCACAGGCACTCAGCTGAATTGTGGACTCACCTGAGGCCTCAAGGAGGAGAAGTTTTAGAGGGTGTGAGTTGAGGGAGGTGACACGGCAGGGAGGAGGGTGGTTAGGAGACAGTTGTGTCTGTCTCAGAACCAGATGACCATGACCAAATGCTTTGCCCGCGTGGTCTGCATCTTGCCACTTGATCTGGAAAACACTTTCGGGTTCTCCAGACCACGTCCTTATCACTGAGAGGATGTTGAAAACAGCTGTGAAAGGGACAGTCCAGTTCCCTTGGCTGTGAAGAAGGTGCAGTTTCCCTTCCTGAACCTCAGACTCCCGGTGCCTGTCCACTCTCCAGCGAGATGCCTGCGGGCTGGGACAGTGCCACACGCGACCTGCAGTCAAGGACACCTGCTGCCAGCCGGCCACTATCTGCAGAGTGATGCTTGGGCGATGTCCATTTTAATGAGGCATCTGCCGAGTTTGGAAACTGCCGCCCTGGCCTGCATCCACACCGCCTCCTCTGCAGCTCCTTCTGGCACCTGCGTTTCTAACAACCAGCTCTGGCTTCTTCCACTGTGGAAATGGGAGGGAATCGATTGCAACCCAGACACTAATGAGGGAACAGAGGATCTCCGGCCGGCGTGCCCAGGGAGAGAGGAGAGTCCCGCTGCAGGAGGCTGAGAGTGGAAGAAAGGGCACAACTCCAGCCCAGCCCAGGTGACCTCCAGTTCCCACTCTCGTGATTCAGACAGGGCGGAGGGACAGTCCTGAAACAGCGATCAGATGAGAATGTGCAGTGAGGGACCCGCAACGCGGTCCTCGGACAGAGTCAAACACTCTCACTCCAGCCGGGGAGACAGAACAAGACCCTGTTGTTCTCCCACTGAGGCGGCTCCAGCATTCACAGACACAGCCACAGACACAGACACAGCCACAGTCACAGACACGGTCACGGTCACAGACCCAGCCACGGTCACAGACACGGCCACGGTCACAGACACGGCCACAGTCACAGACACAGCCACGTCATCCACAGGGGGACAGACAACAGGCGTGCTGAGACGGGCACCAGGATCACTGTCACTGTTCGTCAGGGCGTGATGTGACGATGTACAGCGGGGTGAGGAAGGGGGTGGATCACAAACTTCTGCAGGAAAGGGTCTGAAGTTTACAGAAGAATTCAGGTCTTTAAGGATCAAGTCACATATAAAATGCCAAAGAATCAAAGAAGTGTTAGGCAAGAGGAGAGAGAGAGATCTCTGCTGAGAGAGGAACAGCGTGTCCTGGTCTCGGGGACGTGCTGGGCAGATGGGGTTCTAAGCACCACCCTCCACCACCCCCCCCGACAACACTGTGCTCATCCTGGGTGGTCCTCTCCTTGAGCGTGGACGGGGCCCATGTCACACCCGTGGCGATGTTGCACTGTGTTGTCTAAGACTCTGCCTTAGCCAGGGGGAGATTCTCTCACTGGCTTGAAGAAGCTGCCCCACTGTGGGGGCCCTGGGGCAAGGACCTGCAGGCAGCCGCTTGGAGCCAAGATTGGCTCTTAGCTGGCTGAAGACATGGAAAGCTTCAGCCCTGCAACCACAAGACCTGAATTCTCGCAACATCCAGTGAGCTTGGAAGAGGACCCCAAGCACCAGACGAGAGCAAAGCCCCTGCCGGCACCTCATCTCAGCCCAGTGGGATCTGGGCTGAGGAGCCCAATGCCTCCATTCTGGACTCAGGACCCACACAGCCCATGGAGTGATCCGAGGTGGTGCTTGTGACCCGCTGAGTTTGAAGGCGTTGCTTATGCAGCAATAGAAACTAAGATGTGAAGGAGATTCACTGGGCACCGGTCAGCCGCCTGTGTGAGGCTGCTGAGACAGAACACCCACGCACACAGCAAATCATCTGAAGTGGGTTTATTCCCCACAGACAGGAAGCAAGGGTGGTAGAAGATGAGCAGCAAATCATCTGAAGTGCGTTTATTCCCCGCAGACAGGAAGCAAGGGTGGTAGAAGATGAGGGTGCTTTGTGAACCAGTCCCCCAGGCCCAGGAAAGCTGCAAGGAGGGGACAGAGTCTCATCTACCCTTCGCTGTAACCGAGGGATCCCAGAAAGCAGCCCACAGTGGGTTTTCTACCCTGGGGTCCTGTGAAACGCTGGGCTAAAGCTTGAAGGATGTCTTATTTCTGGGGTGGGGCCCAAACAAAGCCTGGCTGTTCTCAGTCTGTTGCATTCCCAGTGCATTCCAGTCATTCTGGACAGGTACCAGCTGGAAACAGGGAGAGCCGGGTTTGTCCACGGCCACTTAGAGAACAGTCCCACGACACAGACGGACTTAAAAGAGATACGCAGCTTGCTGTCTACTCAGTTGACGGGCTTTCTTCCCCTGGTTGTTCTACAATGTTGGACTTCCTTGGTGGTGGTAGTGTTACTCTGTGTGTGTGTGTGTGTGTGTGTGTAGGCACACATGTGCATGTGTGTATCAATGTGTGCATCTTTGTGCGTATGTGTGCATTTGTGCAACTATGTACATGTGCATGTGTACATGTGTGCCTGCGTATGTATATCTTAGCGTGTCCTGGGTGTGTTCATGTGTTTGCATGTGTGTGCACCTGCATGTGTACATGCACCTCTGTGGATGTTTGTGTGGTGTGTTTGCTTATGTGTGTGTGTATAGTCACACACATGTGTGCAATCGTGGCCCCATGGAACGTACTCTCTGGGCATCGTAAGTGTTTCACGCAGGCTCGGGAATGACAGGCTTCCCTCAGGAGCAGTTCATAGGACTCCTTGTCCCCACAGCTGTCAGGACCCTTTGGGAGAAGTCCTGCGCCCACCTGGAGGGCAGGGAAAGACCCTGTTTCACACATGGCTGTGCAGCCTTCACTTCAGCCCCCACCTCCATCCCGGGTCCCAGCCACTGTGCTCTCACCCTTCCCTGAACTGTCCCTGACATGACACAGTTGGTTTTATCATTATGAGTTGTAATCATTGTAGAGATGGCTTATCTGACCTTCTATAGAGATTATAAATCCCTTCGGGGGCAAAAACTACACATCATTCATTGAAAAATTATTTTATTATACTTCTAGAACTCCAACATTTTCCAGAAACTGGTGTCGTTATGCCACACAGGGTCTAATCCTCTCTCCCTGCAGAGCTGGGACCATCGGGCTGTGCACAGGTCCCCGTGAGGTGGGTGTGTGCCATCTGATTGGGCTGAGTGGAGGCTGCCCATAGCTTCTCTAACAGCCCCAGATGCTCCTGGGGGCAGGTGCACTAGTCAAAGCTAAAGGGATCAATTCTGCCTGGAGACCCGCTCCCGGGAGCAGGTGCACTCAGTCGAAGCTAAAGGGATCCATTCTGCCTGGAGACCCTCCCAGAGTTGCCACCTCGCCCTGAGTCCCAGCAATGGCACTCAGTCGAAGCTAAAGGGATCCATTCTGTCTGGAGATGCTCCCAGAGTTGCCACCTTGCCCTGAGTCCCAGCTATGCTTCACCGGGTTCTCACTCTGTGGAGGAGAATCCTGGCTGGACCCTGGGTCATCCCACCCAATAAAAGAGCTCGTGGGTATTACAGAAAAGGCTTAAATTTGACAGTTAAAGATAGAAATTGCCAGTGAAGAAAATTCATCTCTTATAATATACAAATAAAGCATGTGTTTATTGAAATAGTACCTCTATGAAGAATATTTTAAGAATGTGAATGGGGTTTTGTTTTTGTAAACTTTCAATTACCTTCCCCTCCCTGACCCTGCCCAGGTATTCATCTGCCCAGATCCCAGGGTGGCCTTCCTCAAACGCAGGCCCCATCTGAATTTTCTTCTCTCCTGTCTCTCAAGACAATGCTCAGTCTCCTAACCACATCCAAGACTGCCCTACACTTCAGCCTCTGTCTCTGCTGCCTCTTCCCTGCACCTTCATGGGCTCTGGCACCCCCAGGCATGTTCAACCTCTTGCAATTCCTGCATTCCCCATAGTTCATGACCCAGCCTTTGTCCCCACCACCAGCTGGTCCTGGAATACCCCCCAAGGCTCCTTTGTAAACCCTGAGGAGTATTCATGTTCCAAAGTCACAGCACTCTGGAAGCCGCCTCCCTAGGCTGCTGTGGGTCTTTGCTGGGTCCCACTAGTGTCCAGGTCTGTCTCCGCCATGGCCCTAGTGCCATCTCAAGAGTCTGTTAGCTCCTAGACCGGCACTACCTTAGACCATGGGCTTCCTTGATTTATTTTCTCAAGATCCTCAACACCCAGCTTAGGGCCCAAGGCACAGTGAATACATAGTCCATGTTTTTAAATGAATGCATTTATGTTCTAAATGGCTTAAACATTCCCTTGCTTTGTCAGCTGAGAGAGTCTAGAAGCAACACCACCTCACTAGCAATGAACACACCAGTGCCCGGATCTTGGTTTCTAACACCGTTCTAGGAAAGGAGCCAGGGCTTCTTGGAGAATTGACTGATTCAAGGGCAAAGGCGGGACATGCAGAAGATAAGCCTGGAGCATCTTTAGTAGCAGAAATGAAGGAGATGCCCAAAAAGCCAAGTGATGAGCACCTGTCAGAGGCACACAGGAGCCAGGAACCCACCACGGGAGCTCGCCAAGGCCAACCTCAAAGAAGCTGAGCAGGAAAAGAAGCAAAGTCACACTGGAGTCCAGCCCAAGCATGGGCTGAGTATCCATGAGTCCATAGCAATATAAATAAAAGATTGAGTACATAAGTAATGTGGAGGCATGAACGAGTATTCCCACCCCCCTCCGGAACATTTCCCAGTCACTCATGACTGGAGTCCAGCCCTAGCATGGGCTAAATATCCATGAGTCCATAGCAATATAAATACAAGGATGAGTACATAAGTAACGTGGAGGCATGAACGAGTATTCCATCACCTCCCGCCCCCAGAACATTTCCCAGTCACTCATGACTGGAGTCCAGCCTGAGCATGGGCTAAATATCCATGAGTCCGTAGCAATATAAATAAAAGATTGAGTACATAAGTAATGTGGAGGCCTGGAGGAGTATCCCCCCCAGGACATTTCCCAGTCACTCATGTAGCTACTTCTCCTCGGAAGTGGAGCACAACCCGTACCCCTAAGTGTGGGCTGTGCATGGCGATGTCCTTCCAGAGAGGACAGCATGGAGAGGGGGACTTCACAGTGGGGAGACCTCAGCCAGCCGACCACGGCCACCACTGTCAGTGAAGAGTCATGTCAGCAGTGTGTGTACCCTTGTTATGACATGATGAGAATGGCATTTACCTGTGTGGTCTTCCTCCCCAAACCCATAACCCCAGGCTATTTACGAGGGAAACCTCAGACAAATCCCAACTGAGGAGTGTCCTGCAATGCACCTGACCAGGGCTCCTCAAACCATCAAGGTCATCAACGGCAAGGGCCATCTGAGACCCTGTCACAGCCAAGAGGAGTCCAAGGAGATATGGCAGCCAAATGTGATGAGGTCCTGGGCAGAAATGGAAAATTGGGTAAAACCTAAAGAAATCTGAATAAATGCAGACTATTGTTAGTAATAATGCGTCATGGTTAGTGGTGACGAATCTAGCCTACTAGTACGTTAACAACGGGAGAAACTGGGTATGAGTATATGGTAACTTTCTGTAATATTCTTGCAAATTTTTAGTATGTCTAAAACTATTGCAAACAAAATAATTTATTTTTAAAATGACCTACCTAAAAGAGGTTAAACTTTGATTACAAATCAACTAAACTCAGCCTGTTTTCAAGACATTACTCTTTGTTATGGTCTGTAGGGGTTCTGAAAATTTTTACAAATATAATTTCCCCTTTTGAAATGGGGTGTTCCAGAATGCCATGCCTCCACAGGTATAATTGGGGTTTCAGATCGGGGGGCACACCCCTGAAAGATACCCAAGAAAGAAATAGTCATGAGTCTAGAAATTAAATTTTCTGATGTTCTAGGTATTGGTTTTCTTGGAGCGTCTGACATGTCTAACACTTATACTGCACCACATCACGGAATCTATTGTACTTTAATGCTGGTTTTTGTTGTTCATTTGTTTTTAACTGTGGATCATTTCAGTGCGGCTTCAGGCTTAGCATTAGACGCTAACAGCAACTCTATTGAATATCTTTCTTTAGGTATCAGCATTTTCTACCTGGGAGAAAGAATTACACAAAATCGTGTTTGACCCACGCTATCTCCTGCTCAACTCTGAGGAACGAAAGCAGGTAACGGGGTGGGAAGGCACTTTGACTGCAGAGACATGGCATGAAAGCGACTGTTGCATCCTGGATCTGGGGAGCTTTTCATTGCTGAATAACAGACACCCATGTTGTAAATTTGGCCAGTGGCTTGCGAGCTTGTGAACAAAAGAGTTAGAGGGACTGAGGAAGGTTATTCTGGTCATTATTCTTACCTCAGTATTTGGTTATGACCCTGGAAGACAAATACTTTTAAAGATGAACGTGTAAATTTTAGGAACATTGACCCTCATTCCAAATGACTATAAATCGTATGTTAAAAATATGAAATACTTAAGGTATTATTAAAGATAGTGAAAGAGGTGGTCTTACATAAGACCTTAAGGTTTTATATGCTTAAAATCTTATATAATATGAAAGTTGTCAGAATCAAAATGAAGTCACTAATGTTAAGAAACCCCTAACAAATAGAATGGAGGAAGGCCATGAAGAGAGGGTTCTCATACTTGTATACCTGATAACTAAAAAGACTCTACAAGAACCACAGTCTTGCACACAAGGCCATCAAAACCTTTCATTTTATTTTATTTCATTTTATTTTAGACAGGATCTGACTCTGTTGCCCAGGCTGGAGTACAGTGGTGCAATCTTGGCTCACTGCAACCTCCACTTCCTGGGCTCAAGCCATCCTCCCACCTCAGCCTCCTGAGTAGCTGGGACTACAGGCTCCAGCCACCACGCCTGGCTAATTTTTGTACTTTTTGTAGAGATGTGGTTGCTGTATATTCCCCAGGCTCATCTTGAACTCCTAGGCTCAAGCAATCCTTCCACCTTGGGCTCCCAAAGTGTTGGGATTACAGGCGTGAGCCACCGCACCTGGCTCATCACAACCTTATACACACAAAAAGCACTTCTGCAAGGACACCTGCCCAACAACTGCCTGTCCATCCTCAGACTGGCCTCGTCCTGTTATGGATCTCTGTAGCCAAAGATAATTATGTCAAAACAATGATTTAATCCTCTCATTTATTTTTCCTTAAAAATTATTGTCTTTTTTTTTTTACCTCCCTGAATATTCTTGTCATTTACGATGGCATGTGTATTCCCGTTGCAACGCCCTCCCTGAATATTCTTGTCATTTACGATGGCATGTGTATTCCCGTTGCAACGCTCTCTTCCCAAATAGGTATCCATTTCATTTCAGAGAGCCTCTTTCTGCTTGTTCTTCAGGTTGACAATAATAGTGATGAAATAGGAGTGGTCCAGAGAACACGAGCAGCACAGTGAAGGGTGGAGTTCTACAAAACGCCACCCAGAAAACATGGAATTGATTAGAGGGGGTTCTCTGGGGGCTATTTTAAGGAGAGACTTGCCAGGGCTCTGCCCCAGCTTTTCACAAAGTAGGTCCCTGAGCCAACACTGCTTTCCATATCAAACAGACGAGGGACAGATGGTGTTGGCTCACAGGAGGGGCCTGTTGTTGCTGGGAGAGGGACCGATGGTCTGACAGCATCAGCGGGCACAGCCTGGGTCTGTGTGGCCCGTGGATCGCGTCTGAGAAGGGCCCTGAGATAGACTCTGGAAGGTCCGGACTTCCCTGCCCCAGTTAGACTCCATGTGTGCGGTCACATCTTGCCCTCTCTTTGCCCTTTGAGTTCAGAAATGATGCACGTGGAAGGGGAGCTATCAAGAAGAGCCGCTGAAAACAGAAGAGCCAGAGTTAATTAGGGGAGGAGGGGTTCTGTGACCAGGGGCCCCCATGTTGGTGTCCACTGGATTTCTCACACCAGCAGAGTCTGATAAAGCCCCAGACGGAGGGTATGGGAATTGCCATTTTATTTTCAATTCTGTCCTCTGCTCATAAAATCCCTTTAAGCAAATGCCTGAGATGGTGTCAGTGAACCACGAACCCACAGAGTCTCAGTCACATGGACCCACGTTGCTCGTTGTAACCAACTCCCGCTCTGTCCTCACTCCCGTTCCCAGCCCTCGAGCCACCACTCTGCTCACTGGAACTGGACCCTCTCCCTGGAGCAGGCTCAGGGGTAGGCCAGGCAGTGTGACGTGTTCCCGGGATTGACTGCCTTGGAATACAGAACTTGAACCTTTCAAGAACTTGGAATTAATAGTATTTTATTGTCTTCTAGCTGAGTTTCATTTTCTATAAAGAAATATTTTAAAATATGTGAAATGTGTCACCACAGCCTCAAAAAATGCTACAATAGAGTTAGCTGAGTTTGGGTGTTATATAATTTTTTCCTATAGCAAAGGAAAACCATAGACATTAATAACTGGTCATATTTCACCCTTTTGTTGCAATTTTAAAAATCAAAAATTTCAGCTATGGGCTGGGCACGATGGCTCATGCCTGTAATCCCAGCCCTTTGGGAGGCCGAGGTGGGCGGATCATCTGAGGTCAGGAGTTCCAGACCAGCCTGGACAACATGGCAAAACCCTGTCTTTACTAAAAATGCCAAAAATTAGCCAAGTGTAGTGGTGCTTGCTTGTAATCCCAGTTACTCAGGTGGCTGAGGCAGGAGAATCACTTGAACCCGGGAGGCAGAGGTTGCAGTGAGCCGAGATCACGCCACTGCACTCCAGCCTGGGCAACAAGAGCAAAACTCCATCTCAAAAAAAAAAAAAAAAAAAATCAGCTATGGAAAAGCATAACAAGGAGCCTGTGATTTTATGTGACAGAATCACTGGAGGGCATAGGCAGGAGCCATAAACCGGGCAGTGTCTAAAATCATCAGTACATCTGGGGCGTGTGTGGCGTGTGTGGCATGTGTGCTGTGTGTGGCGTGTGGGTTGTGTGTGGCGTGCGTGGCATGTGCCACGTGTGCCACGTGCCACGTGTGCCACGTGCCACGTGTGCCACCACTGACTTGTTTGCTGTTGCCAGTTGTTCTCTCTCTGTGCCATGGATACCTTTTGAGGCCGTTAGTCCCTTTAAAAAACATTGAATAAGTAAGATCATTCTCACCGCAAAAAGAAAATTCCAACTTATGATCAAGCCCCTTCCAAATGTTCTCGTTTACATGCTACGGCACATCTCTTAGAACAGCTGGGAACACAGGGGCCCAGTCTGCTTGCTGGATGGACGTGGTTCGTGGGCAGGGCAGCGCTGGTCCCCTGATGTCTGGGGGACATGGGCATCCCACCCAGGGCTCATCCAAGGGAGCACTGTGAGGCTGGACCTTCCTCAGGCCATCGTCAGAGACAGCAGATGCCAACCCTGATGGAGTTGGGCCTGCCTGGGCTGGTCCTCTGCAAATAGATGAGATGAGAATATAGCTCATGCTAAGTACCCATGGCCTGGGAAAAACCTTTAAACGTCCCTGTGACATCACCCAGAGGAAACTGTGGGCCTGTCCTAACGTCCTGCAGCTTGGTCGCAGAAGGTCCAGTGGGAAAGAGGAGGAAGCAGGCCACGCCGTAGCCAGTGCACTGGAGGGTCCAGAGAGCGCTCAGAAGAAGTGCCTGCAAGCTCATCAAAGGGGAGCCTGGCAGCTCGTATGAGGAGTGGGATGGAAAGAAATCATAGCTGGACCCCATCCAAAGACCACAGTCCTATTTAGGAAGAAATTGGGTTAGAAGTATCAGACATAGAATCTGTACAGGACCTGGTGTCACACAGCGTTTTCATGGGGAAAGCTAAGGCCCCTGGTGTGAAAATCACAGCCCTTCCTCTGCCGGGGGAGCTGCACAGGAGAAGAGGGTGATCCTACACAGAATCAGGGTCGAGGGAGTGTGAATCAGGCCTGTTTCTATGGCAACAAATAGTGTTTTGTTTTTTTGCGCTAGAACATACAGCAATGATATAACAGCCAATGGAATCTCTTTTGAAAAGTCATGCTCCACTTTGGATAAAGCTGGTATAATTTGTTAAGGATGAAAAACAAAACCTGCGATGTTAAATTATAGCAGCATAAAATAAAGTAACAGAGCAAAGGGAGAGGAAAGAGAGAAGCATTTGATGAGATGGAGAAATGGTTCTAGGCAGAGAGAGAAGCAGGCGTTTCTGAAGAGCCCTGACCCCACAGCCAGCCAGGCTTTCTCTCTAGGTCTAAAATTAATAGAGCAAAACTCTAGCTAATGATGGAGCCACATGCTTTTATTTGGATAACAACCCTGCATTAATTTTTTATTAGTTAAATGTAAGATAACTAAGAACTTACATTGCTATTTGCCTTGAAGGTATAAGAAGCCAATTATGGCTTGGCGTGGTGGCTCACACCTGTAATCCCAGCACTTTGGAAGGCTGAGGCAGGTGGATCACCTGAGGTCAGGAGTTCGCAACCAGGCTGGCCAACATGGTGAAACCCTGTCTCTACTAAAAGTACAAAAAAAATTAGCTGGGCATGGTGGCACACACCTATAGTCCCAGCTACTTGGGAGGCTGAGGCAGGAGAATTGCTTGAACCCAGGAGGCAGAGGTTGCAGTAAGCCAAGATGATGCCATTGCACTCCAGCCTGGGCAATAGAGCAAGACTCTGCCTCAAAAAAAAAAAAAAAAAAAAAGAAAGAAAGAAAAGAAAAAAGAAGCCAATCATATTCTTACTTACATATACATGCACATATTCTCAATTTAAGTCATATTTGTGGATGTTTCATTTTGCTGCTGTATCTTCAGGGGACCAGTGGCATTTTGTATTCATAATCCTGTAAAGGTTTGCCACTGCTGACATGGAATCTGAAACAATAAGACAAAGTGGGAAGAGAGCCGCTCCGGAGAAGGGGCTGAGCCGTGCTGGGGTCGAGGCTTTCACCTGCCCACCCTTGCTTTCTCATCCCCACTCACTTGGCATGAGTGTAGAAGAAGCTGCCTGCTTGGTCCTCGGTCACATTCTAGGATCTGCCTGGCCGTTGGTTGGATTGGTGCACAGTTGCTATTTATTGGCCTGATAGGATCCTATGTGGACTTTCTCTTGATATTTTTATTTATGTTTGCGTAAACACTTATCTTCAGTTTATTTTTAACGTTCTTGAGTTTGGGGTAGCATTAGGAATGAAAGAACTTTGTCCCTCTTTGACTCCGTAGTCTATAAATGACCATTTTTCGCTGGTTAGAACAATGATCTATCTTACCCTGACAGAGAAGAGGTTCTGTGGCCTGTCACAAAGAGATTGCATCTCGTTATGCGGGCTGCCAGGTTCCAGGAGAAGTGCCCTGGGGCCTTGCCCAGAATTGCCTGCCAGCTGATGTGTGTGTTCCTCCCATTGAGGAGCAGGGTTTTCCTGTTTGGGGCAGCATTTGAGATGCATTTCTGGTCAGACAGGAGAGTGCCCAGTGCCTGAGGGTCAGGCCTCCTGGCCAGTTGTTTCCACACTGATGACCCAGGCAGCCTGGCATCCTGTGACCTCCTCAGAAGAGACCACTTATGCACCCTGAGTCCTCCCCAAGGCACCAGACGCCCAGGTTCACAAGTGGGGATCAGAGATGCAGAATTTACTTTCTTTCCACAAGTTAAGGTCATTTTTGGGAGACTCGAATGTCAATTACGTCACCCTAGGAAGTGACTAGCACGAACTAAGTGCTCTGCTGTGTTCTGGTGCCACCGGCCGTGATGAGACAGTGGGAGGCCACGCGTTACAGATGCTGCTCAGAGGGCACAGTGAGGACCACTGCAGCCTACAGCACGGGTTCCAAACCGCCACTTGGTTCCAGACGCCTGCAGAGAGGGCAGCCAAGTCATTCTCCGGGTTTCTCCAGCAGGGCTGCTTCACGTTTGACCCAGAAATGGCGCCTGCATGTAGAGAAACGCCGGGCCGTGTGGGCACCCAGGTTTAATTATTCAGACTGCTTGGATCCTTGAGAGCTATGCTGAAAGGCTGTTGCTCATAACTCCAGCAGCTGTAAACAAGAACAGCTTTTGCCATAGATTCTTGCTGCTTTCTCATGTTGTGCTTGGAATACAAGATTTCATTTCTGATATGCAATTTCATGATGTTTTTCTTCTGTATCTGTGTTTTAAGATATTTGAACAGTTTGTCAAGACAAGAATAAAAGAAGAATACAAGGAAAAGAAAAGTAAATTGCTGCTAGCCAAAGAAGAATTCAAGAAACTTCTAGAGGAATCTAAAGTGTCTCCCAGGTATGGAGAGAGAAATATACCGGATGATTTCTGGGGCTGGGAACTTACCAGTGACAAGAGGACTCTTCAGGTTTGTTTTTGTTAAATCGTGTAACCCAGCCTTCCACAGACACGAAAGTGTGAGCTTTGAAGACCTGCCGGTGAGACCAGCCTGGCTCCCCTCTATCATGCTGCCTGTCCCGAGCTTCCAAATGTCCCTCTCATCAGTCCTGGGAAAGTGGGCTATTTGCTAACCAAATGCATCACAACCATTTTATTCCTACCCTGCATGCATTTCAAACGTCAGCAGCCCTGACTGACCCAGATAACCAATCAATACGTGAGCACTCATGAGATGAGGTCTAGTTTCTGATCTAATGATCAAGAAGCAACAATGCAAAACTGACCACAAGCAACAACGCCATAACCCCTACCACACCCCTTGGCTCCAGATGTCTTCACAGTCGGTCCCAGAGTAAAATGAAGATTTGATACACCGGACAAGTGAACTGAGTTAACTAGGTTGCCAAAACTTACTAAAATAATAAATGAGGCATTATTTCCATGAAATAAGACACACTTACAAGAAAATAGATGTTAGACATTGGAAGAATACATAAGCTTAACTCTTTCTTAAAAATTAGCTTTAATTGACTGATCTTTAAAAAGTAATGAACATGGGCCGGGCGCGGTGGCTCACGCCCGTAATCCCAGCACTTTGGGAGGCCAAGGCAGGTGGATCACGAGGTCAGGAGATCGAGACCATCCTGGCTAACACGTTGAAACCCCGTCTCTACTAAAAATACAAAAAATTAGCCAGGCGTGGTGGTGGGTGCCTGTAGTCCCAGCTGCTTGGGAGACTGAGGCAGGAGAATGGTGTAAACCTGGGAGGCGGAGCTTGCAGTGAGCCTTGATCGCACCACTGCACTCCAACCTGGGCGACAGAGTGAGTCTCCGTCTCAAAAAATAAAGAAATAAATAAAAAGTAATGAACATGTACTACTTTTAGAACTATAAAACTGTAAGTTTCGTAAGCATAAAAATGGTTAACAATGTATTTTTATTTTAGACTGGAAGATGCAGCATCAGTTTTTTGTTTGTTTCTTTTTTTTTTTTTTTTTTTTTTTGAGACAGACCCTCGCTCTGTCACCCAGGCTGTAGTGCAATGGCACGATCTTGGTTCACTGTAACCTTTGCCTCCAGGGTTAAAGCAATTCTCCCTGCTTCAGCCTCCCAAGTAGCTGGGATAACAGGCACCCACTACCATGCACAGCTAATTTTTGTATTTTTAGTAGAGATGGGGTTTCACCATGTTGACCAGGCTGGTCTTGAACTCCTGACCTCAGGTGATCCACCCACCTCGACCTCCCAAAGTGCTTGGATTACAGGCGTGAGACACCATGCCCAGCCAGAATCAGTTTTTTCTTTCTTTTTTTTTTTTTGAGATGGAGTCGCTCTGTGGCCCAGGCTGGAGTGCAATGATGCAATCTTGGCTCACTGCAAGCTCCGCCTCCTGGGTACATGCCAAGTAGCTGGGACTACAGGTGCCCGCCACCACGCCCGGCTAATTTTTGTATTTTTAGTAGAGAAGTAGAGACGGGGTTTCACCGTGTTAGCCAGGATGGTCTGGATCTCCTGATCTTGTGATCCACCCGCCTTGGCCTCCCAAAGTGCTGGGATTACAGGCATGAGCCACCGCGCCTGGCCCGCATCGGTTTTTAAATGGACATTAATTGATGCTTTCTATGAAGGCATAGGCCCCCTTTGTTTGACCTGTGATTTGGTTGATCAAGAATTAGGTGACCTAAGTTAGTGCTAGTTACAAAATCCTCATAAAACTTCTCTAGCTATCCTAAGGACAGGTACTTTCTGAATAGGGAAAAAAACAGCATGAATTATCTTTATCACAAGTGCTAATGTAGACAAGGAAATGTGTGTCCCGTTGCCTGCAACTTGTGATTTTCCATTGTTAAAGCAGTCATGAGAATGCTGGGTTCTAGCCATGGCCTAGCTGTGTCCACCCACCAGGGAGCCATGGGACAGAGGCGGAGGAGGCAAGGGCTCAGGAAAGGTGCTGGAGCCCCTTGTCTGCCTTGGTTCACAGCCTGGCCCTGGCCCTGGCCCATCTTCTCCCGGCCATAGGGTAAGTATCGGACCTTCCTGTGCTTCTGAGCCCTCCTCCAAATGGGAGGATGACCACACACACCTCAGAAAGTGACGAGGAGGATGGCGTGAGGGGTTGCAGGGAGGGACCCCGACGGTGCCTGGCAGGCAGGAGGAGCTCCGAAAGTGGTAGCTGTCATTACTGCTATTGAGACCGTCATTACTGTTAAAGACATCTGGCCAGCATTCTCTCTCTATTGATAAACTAGCAGCAATAAGCCACATACTCCCCTTCCCATGAATACATCATGAAGACAACGGAAAAAATATTCGGAATGCATTGAGCCATTTAAAAAAGATGACATACACACATACACGCACACAGAAGGAAAACGAGTGGTAGAAATTAGAAGGGAGTTAAACTGACTCTTTTTAAAATGAGAGTTAATTGCCTGCTATTTTTTAAAATAAATTTTATTGTGTATATTTAAACTATACAACATAATGTTATAGGGCACATAGAGATAAGATGCTTACTATAATGTAGCAAATTATTTTAAAATTTACACTGGGATATATTGCTTTGATAATTATAAAGCTATTTTTTTTATTTTAAAAGTAGCTAAGTTTTCGACATTTCAAAAACTTTTTCCAGATCTTCTGTATACTTTTCTGTAGGCATCCTAGTGAAACATGTACAATTCAAATGACCACATGCTGGAGAGCCAGGCGCGTCCCCATGCAGGCGACGTGGGCCTCCTAGAAGCAGCCTCCTGAGGCTATGTAGCCTCCTGCAGCCATACAGTCCCATCCTGGTCGCCCGTCTCAGCCTTGGTCCTAAGCAGCCTGTGGGAATGGTGGCGACGGGACAGTCCAGAACACTCCTCGACAGCCCCTAGCCCCAGCCCTGCCCGCCTCTGAGGAGAGCAGCTACCAGGGACTGGGTCCTAGCCAGGTGGGGTTGGCCACCCAGTGTTCCTTCCTGAAAGCTGCAGCAGCCGCCTCCTCCATGGCAGGCTGGCCCGAGTCCCACTTAGCAGAGGGAGCGCAGAGATCCAGGGCCTGTGAATCAGCTGACCTTCGTGAGTTCACACCACAGCTCGTCAGCATCAGCAGAAAGCCGGTGCTGCCCCTTGGCATGGCTCGGTGGCCACGGAAGCAGGAGGGTCCCTTTCTTTTCAGGGACACTTCTTTTCAGAGAGGCCCAGAATAGGGCCTGTCTAGCAGCTGCCCCTCTCCAGCCCCTAACTGAGAATGTGTAGACGCCTGTCTAGCCAGGGGAGCGTGGAACAAGCCCAGGCAAGTCTGACCGTTTGACTCATCCCCCGCAGGTCAGGGGTGGAGTGTGGCTTAGCCAAGGTACACCAAGGTGGTTACATCAGTAAAGGAAGGAAGGGGGAAGGAGGGAGAGAAGGAAGAAAGGAACCGGGAGAAAAGGAGGGAGGGAGAGAAGGAAGGAGGAAGGGAAGGCAGGGGAGAGGGCAGGAGGGAGAGAAGGAAGGAGGAAGGGAAGGCAGGGGAGAGGGCAGGAGGGAGAGAAGGAAGGAGGAAGGGAAGGCAGGGGAGAGGGCAGGAGGGAGAGGAAGGAGGAAGGGAAGGCAGGGGAGAGGGCAGGAGGGAGAGAAGGAAGGAGGAAGGGAAGGCAGGGGAGAGGGCAGGAGGGAGAGAAGGAAGGAGGAAGGGAAGGCAGGGGAGAGGGCAGGAGGGAGAGAAGGAAGGAGGAAGGGAAGGCAGGGGAGAGGGCAGGAGGGAGAGAAGGAAGGAGGAAGGGAAGGCAGGGGAGAGGGCAGGAGGGAGAGAAGGAAGGAGGAAGGGAAGGCAGGGGAGAGGGCAGGAGGGAGAGAAGGAAGGAGGAAGGGAAGGCAGGGGAGAGGGCAGGAGGGAGAGAAGGAAGGAGGAAGGGAAGGCAGGGGAGAGGGCAGGAGGGAGGGAGGGAGGAGGAAGGGAAGGCAGGGGAGAGGGCAGGAGGGAGGGAGGGAGGAAGAGGGAAGCCAGAGAGAAGCGCTTTTCTTGCGAGAGATGTGTAAACAAGCACCCCCACAGACGGAGAGCAGGAAAACGGCAGCGGCAGCGCCTTGGGGAAGGAATGAGACGAATTGTTCAATGACAGAAATGAGCATGAGTCTGCTAATTGTCTTGTCTTCTAGCAGCCATGTCAGCGTAATCTTGTTGTTTGTATATTTCAGAAGCTATTAAGTTATAATAATTTAACACAATAATTCCGCGTCTGCAAGGAAGTATAAAATTCTCTGTAAGGAGAAGTGGGAGGGAATAAGAAGAATCCCCCGGACAAAGAATGTCCACATTTTCCATGCACCCTGGAGCACACTGCCCAGGCCAGGCCCTGCCCGACTGTCACTGGACAAGCAAGTGCGTCTGCATAGGCCAGCGGCTCCAGGCCTTGGCCCCTCTACCTCTGTCCCTGTCCCTGGCTTCAAGTTCAAGGCTAAGAGAACAGGAAGTTGCAGGGCCCGGTGCCTGTGAAGGTCAGTTGGTCACAGCAGAGGCGCATCCTGTTTTGCCCTCTAAGCTGCCGTAGCCTTGAGAACAGCCTTGCTGCTTTAGGCTGGGTCGCTCGCATTTTCTTAGGGGGCACCACCTGGCCTGGCAGCTCTGATTCGCTCCATCAGTGTTTGGGGCTCACTACTTGCCAGGCACTGGGCTGGACATTCAGGGCGTTTATTGGAGAACGAAGCAGATAATGTCTCCCCCATTCGAATGTGGGAGTCCAGTTCCGCAAGTGAGGTTTAACAAGATCACCACTGTGAAGAGGGCTGTGATGGAGCCACAGTTCTCTGAGCCTCTAGATAGGGCGAGTTTCCCAAAGAAGACGCCCTGGCCTGGTTTCTCATCATGAGCAGCTCTAACTGGGGGAAGAAACAAGGGAAGGGTGTACCAGGCAGAGGGAACAGTGTAAGAAAGACCGTGGCAGGCAGAGCCTGGTGGCAGCAAGGGAGGGGCGGAGGAGACCTGGCAAGCAAAGCTGTGATCGGGGCGGCTGGGGGAGTGACAGCTGCATGAGACGGCTGAGGAGGCTGGTGGGGGCCGCTCATTTCCGGAGACCACTCAGAGGAGAGACAAGGGGGTCCTGCAAGTGAGGGTGGGTCAGGGCCCTGCAGGACCTGGGTGAGGAGCAGGCACGGCTGGCCAGAGCCACTCACCCACCGGGTGCCCTGCCACCCACGGCCAGGCCTGGTGGAAGGGCTGGATGCTTGCTCAGGCAGTGCTGCTGCAGGATCTCTGGGGAGGCCAGAGTTGCTCTCTGGAAGGTGTCTCAGGAAACTCTTTCTTTTTCAGGACCACGTTTAAGGAGTTTGCAGAGAAATACGGCCAGGATCAGAGGTTCCGACTTGTTCAAAAAAGAAAGGACCAGGAGCATTTTTTCAACCAATTCATACTTATTCTTAAGAAACGGGACAAGGAAAACAGACTAAGGCTGCGGAAAATGAGATGAGTTTGTGAAAAAATGCAATAAGCCCGGGGGTTGACCCTGGGCGTGCCGGGGGCGAGGGGGTCACGGTGGAGACGACACGGGCGTGGGGCGGCCGAGACCTGCACGGCCCAGCGGGCACCGGCACTGCGGGGTCTTCGTTCTCAGAGGATTACTGTTTCATATTGAAGCTCTCTCTTTTGTACATTCAGAGTTTGATGCATTTCTAATCACCATGATACGTCGATCCCTTAATTGTTTTAATTATGCAAATTACTTGTAATATACACAAATTATCAATCCACTGCAGGACTGTGGGGAAGCAGGAACGGGAGCCTCTGTAACAATCTCAACGCATTTGTGTCATCACCTAAGACGATTGGCGAAAACTTTTCTGAAAACCTTTGTGAATTACTTCGTTCCTCCAGGATTCCCGAAGTGTTGAGGAATTCCTTACTCTGTCCCTAGGTCTCAGTCTCGTTTCTGAGTAGCAGCAATAGGGTTTTCATCATTCATCATAGTGACAACTGTGAGCATCCCACACCTGGACCGTGGATCACTTACAGGTTTCCAAGGGTGGCCGCGCGTTCCTCCCAGAGGGGCGTCCCGGCCTGGAGCAGGGAGCCGTGCTGGTTGCCACCGGTCCTACTTCAAAAGAATTATTTTGTACAAAATCATCATATTAATATTTGAGTTATTTTTATTGTATGCCCAGAGTTTGCATGAGATTTTTTCTCATCACCTTTGTATAAAAAATTTTTAATTTTTTTTAATCAATAAATATTTTAAACCAGTGTGTGTGTGTGTGTGTGTGTGTGTGACTAAGACATTCCTCATGATCTTAAGCAGCAACATTGTGTTTCAACTAAAGATACCCAGTTTTGAAAGATTCAGGGAGAAAAAAAATCCCGATGATTGCAATAAGGGCCGTGAAAATGCCACTCACACAAAATCTCACTTTTCAACATACTTAGTAGTCCTGGGTGGAACCACGTTTGGCAAAACCTTCACTAATTAATTGCATTCCTTAAACTATTAAACATCCATTCATTTATTTCAAGATTTATGGAGTTCTCTGTTCAAATACAATGTCTTTGTCCCCTAGTAAACAGTGACACAGCCTCCTCATCTACCTTCTTCTTAATTAGTTCCCATGAGAACACTTTTTTCCACACTTATTAGGATGTAATTGGGCAAGGTGGGATCCACTCTCCACTGAGATCAGCCCTGGTCCCGACACTGTCGCTGTTAACACCTCACCTTCCGTGTTGGGTGGCCCCTGGGGGTTTCAGGGCCGTCGCTCAGCTCAGGCCATTTTTGACGCGAGCTGCCCTCCTACCTGGCCGTGACCTGTGGAGTTGGAAGGACCTGTGACGGTGCTGTCAGAGCCAGACTCCGGAGGAGCAAGTGCCGATTGTGGATCAGTGAGGGGCTGTCAGGAAAGGGAGACCTCCCTGTGATTTGAACAGAGATCTATTTAGTAATGGATGACTACCCCAGGGGACGGGAGTCTGGAGGCTGCTGAGTTCAGATCACTGAATAGCATAGGGATAGCAGGTGACAGCAGCAGCCAGCGCCCCCAGGGCTCCAGAGAGCATCCAAGGAAAAGGCCTCCCCACCAGGGCGGAGGGCTGCACCCCTTTGAAGAAGGCATAGCTGTGGCTTGGCGCAAGGAGACGTGTAATTGAAATGCTGTGCAATGGGACTTGCTGGAAACCCCACCCTGGGGTGCTGCGGACAGTAAGTGTGTCTCATTAGGAGGACTCTGCCCAGAGCCACCAGGGAGGGATGTCAGGGTGGGGGAAGCTGCAGGCGCTGAGTGCTGCTGGCACCTGTTAGGGCGGGGCTGCAGGACTGAAAGGGAGGAGCTTCTGGAGACCCTGTGGGTTTTGCAGGAAGGCAGTGCCCTCTCCTGCCACCCACTGTGATCCATTTGCAAAGCCGCTGCTGCTGGCTTCTTGCCCTGGTACAGGCTGACAACCCGAGCACAGAATACCCAGGGACTACAACCTGCGTGGCCCCCGGACTGCTGTCGGATCCACCCTACACGAAACCACAGGTGCACAGCAGCGTTTCACTTAGAGTGGACACAGCATGGGCAAAGCAGGCCCTGACCAGTCCAGGGGGACTCAACTCCTGGTCCCAGCCCCACCCCTGCCCACAGTGCTGCCTCCTGCTGAGCTCCTGGTCCCAGCCCCGCCCCTGCCCACAGTGCTGCCTCCTGCTGAGCTCCTGGTCCCAGCCCCGCCCCTGCCCACAGTGCTGCCTCCTGCTGAGCTCCTGGTCCCAGCCCCGCCCCTGCCCACAGTGCTGCCTCCTGCTGAGCTCCTGGTCCCCTGCTGACAGAGGAGGGAAGGTGCTTGCTAGGACTCATGGGGGAGCCCCCAGCTCTGCTGGCTCCAGACACCAGTCATGGCCTGGTCCGGAGTGGTACTGAGGGCCATTGTGAAGGAGGAGTCTCAGTGAGTGGCCTCTGGCTGTAGAAGCCACCACTTTGTAAACCTTACCCTCCTGTCTGTGAAAGGGGAGCACCAGCTTATGGGCTGGGTTTACTGAGTGTCTACTTCAAGCAAGAGATGAGGAGATCTGGGAATTGTTGGGATGGGTGCAGAGTGCGGTGATCTTCAGCTCCCATGTGCTTGGGAGACCCCCTTCACCAGGCACGCTCTAATACCAGGGGAGAAGACAATGGTCCTGGGCCATCAGCCCGTGTCTTTCCCTCACTACCCTGATTCTTACCCACTGGGCCAACTTCAAAGTGACCACAGGGCAGGGATGCAGGGTCTGCATGGGCTTTGGGAGAATTGCTCAGGGAGGGGGTGGAGCTACTGCCACTAAAGGCCAATGTTCAGTCTCATCGATGGCCCCTTTGCTGGGTTGATCACGTGGAATTGTCTCATTAATGAGGAAGCAATTTCTTCTCATTCGATTACCTCCCCAGAGGCAGATGTTCCTTCCCGGCCTGAAGCACTTCTACCATGATCACGACCGGATTCCTGCAGGATGGCCTCCATCTCCAGGGCTGCCTGCAGGATGTCTTGTTGACCAAGGGATTCATTGCAAGTGAAAGCCGTTGCAACAGTCAGCTCAGAGCCACCCGACTCAGTGGTGTTCCCATGTGCCCCCCCCCACAGCAGTTGCCTTGATAAAGTCTGGAATGACCTGCGATGGCCTGGATGCAGTGCCGCCTGAGGGTCTGGTGCCTGCAGGTTATGGTGCCCGCCTGAGCCCAGCAGCCTGCAAGAGGCTGCATCTCCCCTGGAACCAGGTGCAACGAGGGGAGGTGGGAGTGGCCCCTTCGGTCATTCGACTCAGTAACTTCCTTAGGGAATCTTTATGTCCATCCCCACAGCCCCGAGCTGGTGAGTGTGAACAGCCTGTTGCCCAAGGGCAGAGTTCGCTCACCATCTTGGTTCTGTTCAATTGGAGGCTGTGGCAGCTTCCTGCTATGCGGACCCCTCCTGGCTCTGAAGCAGGAGGTGGAGAAGGTGGCCGCTCTACTGGCTGGGGCGAGTTCTCCCACTTCCACATAATGAGGACTCGGAGAACCATGACTGGACCCTGGGGGATTTGCTGGGCATCTTCAGTACCACTCAATGCTTGGCACTGGTCAGCAGGAAACTCATCAACTCAGAAAGTCAGGAGTGGAGAAGACTTGGAACCCACAGAAAAGCAAGCTTGGCTCACCCATCACGTGGTTTTGGGTAAAAGGAGCCTGAGACGGAGGTGGAAGCAGTGATTCTTGTCTGAGGGCTTATGGCTGTCTCTGGAAATAAGACCCGAGCAGCTGAGCTTTTCCGTGGATCACGTCTCCCCCTTCCTCTCCCCCGTTATCTCACTCGGTCCACTGCCCCGGGTCTCTGCTGGGGACCGTGCGGTGTCGCCTCCATGGATTCTCCCACGTTGGGGCGGGGGCCCATCCTCACCAATGCCTGTGAGTGCGCTGCGGGGTGAGGGGCCCGAGCACTATAGTTTCTATTCGTCCCCAAAGATCCTCTCCCAGGGGATTCTGCCCCGCCCTGTGGCCCCCAAGTCTCCCACGTCGTGGCTCTGGGCCCTCTTCCTTCCTGCTCTTGGCTGGTTCTGTCAATGGGAGGCAGCAGCAGGAAACAGTGGGGCAGGGGGGCGGGGAGAGAGTTTGGGGTGTCAGTTCCCCCTCTCCCCTGCTGCCTGCCCACATTGATTCCTTTGCCCAAGGCCACAGCTCTGGTCAGGGAGCTGTTCCTACAGCCACAGCTCACATGGACTTTGGCAACAGCGGCCTTTCCCGCTCCTTCAGGCCTGGGCCAGAAGCAGCATCTGCGGTGGCTTTTCCCAGGCACTCTGCCCTCCCTGACTTCCCTCAGCTCGGCTCCAGTGTTCGGGGTCACACCCTGGTAAGCCCTCCTCCGTCACCTCTAGCGAGTGGCCATCTGTGGGCCGTCAGTGCCGTGACCCCTTCCCCGCCATCATTTCCATTGTCGCCCAGATGGTAATTATCGAATGCTCAGGACGAGACACAGGCACACCGGAAATGACGTCAGCGTGAGCGCACGGGGAGGGCGCCATTCTAGCTGTTTTCATGAACGCGGAAGGATCCATCTCTGTCAGTGCTTGGGGATTCACGAGTGCCCCCGGGCTGGAGGAAAACTCCCAGGTATTTTTGCTTTTCATCCAAATATTCGGGGGCCTTGTATGTTAGTTCATACAGCCATGATTATGAATCTAAGAGACTTAAATGATTGAAAGTCTTGGCTACCTGAGTGATGGAGCTATCTCCATGCTTATGGTTGTATCTACCTGCACGCCCATCTGTGGGCCCATCGCAATGCCGTGGAGATGAAGGCGGAACGCGGGTGTAATTAGGGACGTGTTCAGGGAGAAAACGAGCTCTGAAACCCCACGTGGTGTCTATAGGGAGTGCATTTCCAATGGTTTCCTACTTTGGGGGCTGTAGATATAAGTAACCTTTTTAGTTTCAGTATGTATTTAAGATATTATAGAAAAACAGTATTAGGTTATAATTTCATTTTTCCATGTTACACTTTCATTTTAAATGCCACTAACATAACTTGGATGATCTTGATAATAACCTCTTAGGATTTAGCAGGAATCTAAAATATTCTATTAGAGTGTCCATCAGAAATCACTGAATCCCACTTAGGACCAGCAAGAGAGCGGAAGGAGAGGCAGTCGCTGGCCCTAGTCACGGGACAGAAGCTTCCCTCCAAGCTCCAGAGCCCAAGAGCTTCCTGCGGCTGTCGGCTGGCTGGGCCCACCCACCTCTCACCTTCCTGGGGCCTTTGCCTTTCACTAACCCCTGCCACCCTCCCCTCGCTCCTCCTTCATCCTCCTCTCAGACTCTGCCCTTCTCTCGGACTTGCCCCTGGGGTCTCAGCTCAGGGGTTCTCTGCCCACCCGGTCCCCATCCCGGCCACCTCTCTCTGCCTGGGAGTTCTCAGCTCCTCCTGGTGCCGCCAGATCTGCCAGCCCCTCCGCACGTCAGAGCATGCCCCTTGCCCGTCACCCGCTCCCCGGCACCCCCTGCTCTGTGGGGAGGCCCCCACAGGGAGGATGAGGGGGCCCTGGGCCTTCCTGGCCTTGAGCAGTCATGACCAGAGGAGGAGTGTGGCGTGATGAAGATGGATGAGCCTGCGTGGACTCACGCCCCTGCCGTTTCTTCACAGGTGGTCAGGACGCATTTCTTTCTCGTGGTTCACTCAGTGTTCTGTTCGTTTTCTTACTAAATGTTTATTGTTGCTACTGTTTATTTTCTTGTTGCTTTGTTCAAATGATCTGCTTCAAACAATCCATTAACAATAATAAGAGGAAATTGTATTGCCCCCAAAATACTTGCTTTTTCTTTTCTTTTCTTTCTTTTTTTTTTTTTTGCTTGTCTTTTCTCCATTAAGAACGTGAAGCGTGTTGCAGGTGAAAAACTCCTATTTGTCAAATGCTGTCAGCATAATGAAGTCGTGCCCTTGGCGAGCCTGCCAACATGAGGAGACCCTTGAAGATCGGCATTTGTAAAGTCACTGTGCTCTTGGGCACAGGCAATGAGGAGGTAGGGCCGTCCCCATGAGAACAGGGACAGTGGGGGACAGAGGACAGCAGTGGGGTGAGGGGGCACAGAAAACAGGGATTCAGACAGCTGCTCGGGAGAGCAGAATTCAGAGCAAACAGAGAATTGTTTCCATACAGTTTTAGGGATTTTGTCTTCAATTGAATCCATTCCTGCCTCCAAGCTCTATTTTCCAAGACTCAATCTTTAAAAATTGCATTACACTTAGAAATCATTTGGGGATCTTAAAATCATGCGTATTTATTGTATTGGAGGTGAGGGAGTGGAAGCCATGTGGAAATAGCCTCTTCTGGGGCTCCGGTGGCTTCTCCAGGCATAGGACCAGCAGTGTCTATCCACACAGTGCAGGCTGTGCTCCCCCCTCACCGCTGCATGCTTTACAGAGACACATGGACATACCCCACAGCCCACGTGCTCCCCTTGCCATGGCCATGACAAAGGGTGGGGTCTGGGTTCCCTCCCCGTGAATCCAGCAGGGACTGGTGACTTCTTTCAACCAGAGAGCACGAGGAGGATGCATGTGACTTGCCAGGCCAGGCTCTGAAAGGAGGCAGCCTCTGCCTGGCTGCTCCTTGCCCAGGACATTCTCCTGTGGGAGCCACCATAGTGTGAGGAAGCCCTGGCTGCATGGAGAGGCCCCAGCTGAGGCCTCAGGCGACATGAGCTAGTGCGGGAGACTCCTAGGAGCCCAGCTCCCAGCCCTTGAAGGCACCTTCTGACACTGAGCTGGGCGGACACCAACTCCACACTGAGCCCTGCCCAAAGCGCACACCCAGCAGCAAAATCAAAGGGGTCATTGTTTTAAGCCACTGTTTGCAGGTGATTGGTGCACAGTCATTGTAAGTGGAACATGCTCCTATTTCCAAATGACCATGACCCTTGATCTGTAAATAATCCGGATACTAATCATAGTGAGTAATTGAGCAAATGCTCATTCCAGACCAGTGTGGAGCTCAGTCCTTTCTTCCTTGACTCATTTTGTCCTCTCAGCAGTCCTTTGAGGGAAATCCTATTGCCACTCTCACTTCACAGAAGACTCTGAAGTTTAGAAAGAGTGAGCAATTTGTCCAAAGTCTGGGTAATAGGTACACAGCCAGAACTTGCACAGAAGTCTGTTTGACTCCAGATGCGCAAACCACACCCTGCGCTGGACCCTGGGCCTCTCCCAGGGCACTCGGGGCTGTGGCTTTGTGAGAAGTAATGTCCCTTCCTGCAGGCGCTCATTCCTTTATTCCTTTGACGTGTGCTCTGCGTCTCCTGGGCCGGGCACTGCTGGAAGGGAGCCTCGGAAGCCTGGTCTTCAAGCAGCTCAGAGATCATCAAGCCACTGACACACAGGGTGGCACATGCTGCCTGGGAGTGTGCAGGGGGACTGTGGGAGGGGAGCAAGTGGGGAGAGTGAGGGGGACAGACAAGTCCTGAGGCTGAGCTGGGGGAACTCAGGAGCAGAGCCTTCCAGGCAGAGGGGGCTGCTCACACTGAGGCTCTGAGGACAGTAACAAGATCTGCCCAGGGAACTGCCAGCAGCAGCCATTCCCTCAGGGTGCGTCTGGTCGGCTGCATCTTTGGTGCTCTGCCTCTGAAAGGCACGGGACCCATGCTGAACAGCTGAGACGTGACACAGGCCAACCAGGGGCTTCTCAAAATCCCTTCAATGTACGTCATGGAGAGCGAGACAATATAGTAAGTGTCACATTCCTTCATTTGTTCAACAAATACTGATGAGTTCCTAAGATATGCCGGGCACTGTCGCCAACACAGAGGCTCCAGCAGGAAACAGGATGGCGTGGGTCTTGCTTTCGGGGAACTTGGACCTGGGGAGGCAGGCGGAAACCAGACGGACAAGTGCACAGTGCTCCAGGCTGCTGTTACCCCTTACCCTACCCCGGGGTGCTTAAAACCACAGGACTTTAATTCTCACGGTTCTGGAGTCTAGAAGTCGAAGATCAAGGCACCAGCAGAGTTGGCGTCTGGTGAGGGCCCCTTCCTCAAAGACAGGGCCCTCCTGGCTGTGTCCCCACAGGGCAGAGGGAGCGAGGGAGCTCTCTGGGGCCTGTCTGATAAGACACTGATCCCATTCCTGAAGGCTCCACCCTCATTTCTTAATCACCTCCTCACATGATTACCTTGGGGTTTGGTTTCACACGTGAGTTTTTGGGGGACGCGCTCAGGCCACTGCAAATCACATGATTCGAGATGAGGATCACGAGGGGAGCAGAGGCCGGGACGCAGGCTCCTGTACGTGGCTGCCGGGCAAACAGCGTCTCCAGGCCTTTGCGCACGAATCTCCTCCTCCCTTGACTCACCGGCTGAGACAATTGCTCTGGCACACCCCTGGGAGCTGCGGCCCATCCTCATGACGAGCCTGAGTGATGGTACGGGCACCTCAGACAAAATGCCATCATCAGACCTCCCTCCTGGAGGTGAGGGGCCAGCTCACATCATCCTGAGCTGCTCTGGTCTGCCCAGGGCCTCGCATGGCTCTGGTAAAGGCCTGGTAGTTTCCGCTGTTGGTCCTGGGGCTGGAGAGCCTGAGCTGCAACAGCTTGTCTGAGCCACCGTCTCCCCATCTGCGCGTTGGGTGCACTCACAGCTCTGCCTCTTAGAGGGCGCTGGCGAGCGTGATACAGAAGCGTGTCTGGAATAGCCCAGCAGGTATGGCAGACACGAGGATCCTCTTCAGCTTCTCCCAAGGCATAGAGAAGGAAATCAGGTGGAGCACTGCCCATTGCACTGCAGAGGTGAGTCCCCTGGAGACCCCAGTCACCTCTGCCAGTGTCTCTCCCAGGGGAGTTGAATTGATGGGGGTCTGGCCCCTAGCTGGACAGGCAGGCAGGGGACCGTAATGCAGCTGCCTCCTGAGAGTGGCTCTGGCTCTCCGGGGATATGTCCCACCACACTGCACTCAGAGCCAATGTACAATCTGACTGCTTCCTTTCCGATGACGAGGCCGGTGGCCTGGGAAGCAGAGGGTTTGCCCTGACCGACGGCTGCTCAGGCTTCTAGGGGCAGACCCTCACGAGAAGACAAGGCCCACCCAGAGGCTCTTTGGCAAGCAGAGCTCAGAGCAGAGACAACACCTCCTGTGAGTCTCCAGTCATTGCAGAGGAAGCTGAAGTCTGGGACGTTCGTCTCTACCGTGCGGGTGGCCCTTCCCACGAGCCCATGTCCTCAGGGCCGTTGAGCCAGTTCTGTTCCCCAATCAGCAGTTCAGTCAGCACTGTGGACAATTGCCCTATTTTCTCCCTTATTTTTCAAAGCTCCCTCTTCCCGTTCTCATTGGTGCCTCTCTCCTTAGATACACGAGCACCTCCTGCCTCATTGGAACCGAGTCCTGCAGGTCACTAACCTTTCTCTCAACAGTGACCTGGACCATCTCGTCTCTGATCCATCCCATCCAAGTTCATGTCATGTTGAGTTTGGGGAGCAGTCGTGGGGTCATTCTCGCGTTTGGCCCCTGCCCTGCATCCCATTACACAGGATCTATTCCCTGTGGTTGGGATGTCAGCAACCTCTTCAGCAAGAGAGGGCACATGGGTGATTGAATGGATCAATTGCCTGAGTGGGGAATGTGTGGCCAGATGGACACCACACAGCCTAATTCCCGATCTAACAAACCCCTGTCTGGAGCGGGATGGGAATTGTAAAGCCAGTTAGCTGTGTACCATCTCTCCATCGACTTAGCACACAGTCACTGGGGTTTTCCAATGCAGTGTGTGTTGGGCAGCATGTGAATGTGCAGCAAGGGCCCAGGCCATCCTGAAATGATGAATTACTTCCAGCCCAGTCACCTCGTCCAAATACTCTCAACCCGCCGCGACCTTGGTTTGCAAACCACAAATGAAAACAGCTGCTCTCTTGCTCTGCCGGCATATCTCCTCCACACATAAAAGTTGGTAATCAGATGACTTTGCCAACTCATTCCCTTCAAAGCCTGGTGCAGGCATTTTGCTCTGGGCACTGCTAGAATAATCCACAAACAGAGACTGTGCCGATATGAAGCTGTTCCATAAATGAGCAGCTGAATAGCAACTTCCTCTCTATTCTGCCCAGGTCAGTGGGCAGCCTGCCCAAACACAGACAGACGCTGCGCCTGCAGCACCTATGCCCACTGAACTCTTGGCAGCCGGTCTCTGAAACCAAAGCAGACACTTTTAGAAAAGGCTGAAATGATAGCGGGTATTCTCCAGGCTCCCAGAATTTGGAGGAGGAGCTGAGATGGGGCTTAGGGGTAAGACGAGTGTTCCTACATGGGCAGGCTGAGCCTAAACTACAGGGCTGCTGTTTTCCATGTGGCCGTCCTGGATTTATCCCTGGGCTGGTACGATGGGGGAATCTGAGGTGTCCCAAGAGTGGAAAAGGGGGTTTCCTTTGTAGAGATCAGCCTGACACAGGACGCAGTCCTCTCCCTGCCGCCCCACCTGCCACCCCTCCGGCCTTGGGCCACAATCCCGCCACTACTCACGGAGAAGCTCTGTGTCCGGCCACTGGTTTTCACTCCCAGCATCCCAGATGCCCTCATTCAGAGCAGCTCAGAGCTCCCACCAGGCAAAGGGAGCAGCATCCATCAGGCAAAGCCTCAGGCCGGGGGCCCTATGACCACAAGTCCAGCCTCCAGCCAGGTGAGTGCTGCCTTCTATACTTCCACCTGCCCCGCCCTAACCTATGCTGCCTTCTACACTGGCCAGTCCTCCTCCACCTGCCCTGTCCTGACCCATACTGGGCAGCCTGCAGGGACTCCGTCTTGGGGACAGCATAGATTTTCCAGCAGCTTCTGACCTCAGGCAGAGAGGTGCCCTTCCCGTTGGTTGGGAGGTCCTGACTGCAGGCTCCAGCCGGGCACCCTGGCAGGAACTGGCCAGTCTGGGGACAGGTGGCTGGGTTGCTCTTTGGCCACTGAACTTGGCCATTTGCTGTTTTAAAATTTTTGACAGAATTGGGGTAGAGAGGAAAGGAAAATAAGAAAAAAGTAGCCGTGGTCAGATTTCTCATTTTCACGAATTGCCACTAAGCTTGTTGGAACAGCCCAGATGACCCTCCTGCTATGCAGGCCAGGAGCCCAGTGTGCCCACCACATCTGCCTGTATCAGAGGCACAGAGACTCAGGCATTGTGTTCCACACTCCCAGTCCTGTCCGCCCAGCAAGCCTCACTCCAGCTCTTGCCCTGCAAGGCCACCAAAGACTGGTGCCCCAGTGTGGGGGCCACTGACACTGGGATGCCCTGTGGACCTGCCAGGCTGAGAGACCCTGCTGACCGTCAAGGTCAAGAAGGGTCTGAATACTCCCCCAATGCTGGAATCTCTTCCTGCTGCCCAATCCAAGCCCTGTCTCCTCCAGAGCCTTTCCAGCCTCCATCTGCTGGGAGAAGATGAAACAAGGAACGTTGGCCTTGGCCTTGAGCTCAGTTCACTCCTGGGCAGAGCTTCTCCCATTGCAGAATGTGTGCTCATGTGAGTGCACCCCTCTGCTGGAGTTCCAGACACAGGGGTCACAGCAAGACTTCCACTCAGAGGTCTGTAGCAACTACATAAGCACCGACTGTCCCGCCCACCGAGAATGCATGCCTCGCTCAGATCAGGCGGAGAATGTTCACTCAGAGCGATGCTTGTTTTCTGGTTTTGGCTTTTTCTCTGCTCTTATGACCTGGCACATTTCCTGTGAGGTGGTTGTCTGTAAAGAAGGAAGCTCACTGCACACAGGCTTGGGGCCAAACTATGACATTTCTGCCACCTGCTCCAGCATCCCACCCTCTCTGCTGGAACTAGGATCCAGCCCTATCTCCTCTGCCCACCAGGATTGCAAGCCAAGATTGTCTAAGGAAAAAAGGTGGCAGGGGTCGGATTGGCCAGTTGGAGCAAGAAGACGTTCTAAACAGAACTTTTTATTCCAGAAATACTTTTGTTGGACTAGCAAGAAAAGAATGTCCTCTTGGGTTTATGTGCCTTTGAGGGCAGGGCTTGGGATCAAGCACTCTGCATCCCCAGCCTGATGGGAGAGCTCCCGGAACTGAGCTGGGGCCCAGAAAAGCAGTATGGAGCCACAGGGGCTGAGCCCTTCCCTGCTGATGTGTGTATGTGTGCGCGCACGTGTGTGAACATGCACCATATGTGGGTGTGGGTGTGTAAGTGCACATGTGTGTGTATGTGCATGCACTGTGTGTGTGTCTCTGAACAGCCCCATTGCTCTAAAATAGCCTGCCTCTCTCTACATACCACCCCCAGTGGCTCCTATTCAGGCAGACCCTCCCCTGGGAGGCTGGCATGAGGGTTTATATCACAGACAGAATGCATGAGAGCCTCCACATTTCTGAATCTCCAGCAACCCTACCTGGATGTGTCAATTCCGTAAACTCCTGTCCATGACTCATTTCTGGGGAACCCGGTCTTGGGCCTGCCTGGCATCATTTGGGGAGATAATCTCTACCCCAAGCAGTTAGAAGTCAAGGAAACGGAAACAAACTGGATGATTTTTCCCATCAGAGGACAAATTCTTTCTCTAGACTTTTAGAAAGAGTGCAGCGTTGGCTTCAGTGGGTGATTTTACTTGATTCATCTCCACGTCCATCCGAGACAGATCTCTCCATTTCAGTCCTCTAATTCTGCCTGAGAAGTGGAGAAATGTGGGCGTCCATATGCTTTTTAAAATAAATCACCTTCTGGCAAAGTGTGCTGAGAAATGAATCATTTTTACTACCATTTCAACTCCCTCCACTTCTCCAAAATGCACATTTAATAACAAAGTCAGAGATCTGCACCCTCAATTTTTTGTAGCTCAGGCTAACGGAATTGAAATGCTCTCTTGATTCCAATGTATTTGTGAATGCGCCGTCTTTGCCTACTTCATCTTTTATATAATACACTGCCCTCTGAGATATGAGAACAGGAGTCCTCATCTACTTGTGGATTCTAAGGGCGGAAATCAGCCTATTGCATTCGGTGGCTGTTTCCCTGTATGTTGAGGTGCCGCCCGTCTCTGTCCTGACTGTTTTCTGTTTCTCTTGGGTGGGGCTCCCTCCAGGACACTGGCAGAAAGACAAGCTCTGTGCATGGCTGTGCTCAGGGTCAGAGATAGCTCCATTGTAGCTCATGTTCACTGCCACCAAATTTTGGCTAAATCACAAGACGAGGACCATAATGGGAAGACATAAAAGAGGCCCACAAAACACTCACAATTTTGGGGTTTTATTTAGGACATAAAAGAAATATTCATTGCAGTCCTACACATAGTAAATATCTCTTGCCATTTGCATCATCACTTTGCAACTTACACCATATTTTAGAAATGGAAATGGCCCATAAAGGCCCCAACCGTTCCGCTATGAATGTGTCGACATAGCTCAGTGCCTTGGAAGCGGAATGAAGTTTGCTCTGCCCTTGCTCCACAGCTGTGGGCGCTCGCAGCCTGGCAGTAAATTGCGCCTCATCCTGGCTCATTCCATCCACTCTTCCTCCGCCAACTGGGACTTCAACAGCCTAGACAATTTATCAGAAAGGCGGGACAGCAGACCCAGGGTGACAACCAAGGGAACTGCTGTCCAGGTGGGGTCACTTGGCTGCCTGGAATCCAGGAGAGGTCACCTGGCTGCCTGGACTCCAGTGGGGTCACTTGGCTGCCTGGATTCCCTGCCTCCACCTCATCTCCATCTGTGATGGTCAAACAACGGGGTTGCACATGGCGATTCAGCACAACAGATACTGAGCACTGACCAATGCCAGAGCCTGTTATGTTCTGGGGTCAGACATGGAGCTGACTTGGCTCCTGCCCTTGAAGAGTATAAAGTAGAGCCAAAGCAGACATGAGCACTGGGCCGTCCTAGCTCAGCAGACGTGAGCACTGGGCCCTCCTAGCTCAGCAGACGTGAGCACTGGGCCCTCCTAGCTCAGCAGACGTGAGCAGTGGGCCCTCCTAGCTCAGCAGACGTGAGCACTGGGCCCTCCTAGCTCGGCAGACGTGAGCACTGGGCCGTCCTAGCTCGGCAGACGTGAGCACTGGGCCGTCCTAGCTCGGCAGACGTGAGCACTGGGCCGTCCTAGCTCGGCAGACGTGAGCACTGGGCCGTCCTAGCTCGGCAGACGTGAGCACTGGGCCGTCCTAGCTCGGCAGACGTGAGCACTGGGCCGTCCTAGCTCGGCAGACGTGAGCACTGGGCCGTCCTAGCTCGGCAGACGTGAGCACTGGGCCGTCCTAGCTCGGCAGACGTGAGCACTGGGCCGTCCTAGCTTGGCAGACGTGAGCACTGGGCCGTCCTAGCTTGGCAGACGTGAGCACTGGGCCGTCCTAGCTCGGCCTGTCCAGCCTGTGGCAGTGGGACACCAGCAGTGATGCAGCTCAGCAGTGCAAAGGCCGGCCCTCTGCCCGGCGGTTCTCGAAGCGATCAAGGTGTTAACTTAGGTCATCCTCATGCACACCAGTGGCACAGTCAAGGGGACTGCCCCATTGTATATACAGGCGGAATGAGACACAGAGAGGCAGCGATTGCTCAGGCTAAGACACAGACAGGCTGCCTCGAGGAGCCGCACATCCAGCCACTGCTCTCGGCCCCACAACAATAATAGGAGAGGTGCAATCCCCAGAGACAGCTTCCTATGCACAGGCACCAGCTGTGTCCATCCACAGCCATCAGTCCTCTCCTCCAGCGTTTATGATGCTCTGGGGGCCGTTCATATGCCCCGCTGAGGCTTAGACAGGAGAAGCGACTCGCCCAGAACCACCTATGTTAAACCTCAATTTTCCCCCAGAGCCCACGGATGAGTCAGAGTTGTTTAGAAGTGGAGGCTGTGGGGTCAGAGAGCACTGGTGGTTCTCAGGGGTGCTGGGGTACGTTCTTTAAACTTTTGGAAGCTCAGATTCTTCTCCCACTGGGAAGGGTGCCCATGTTAAGGAGGCTGCAGGAGCAGGGTGAGGAGTTTCCTGTGGAGATGGCTGGCACAGAATGGGCTCTGCAGTGCTGTGCACCACGTGGAAATCTTGTCCCCCAAGGGGTCATCATCATTACCTGAGAAGGGAACCAGGCTCTGGGCAGTGCTGGTCACCACTTGGAAAGCTTGTCCTCCGAGGCATCACCATCACCTGGGAAAGGACCCGGGCTCTGGACAGTGCTGGGCACCGCGTGGAAAACTCGTCCCCCAAGGGGGTCATCATCTTTACCTGGGATGGGACCTGGGCTCTGGGCAGTGCTGGGGACTACATGGAAATCTTGTCCCCCAGCATGTCATCATCACTCAGGAAGGGACCGGGACTCTGGTTCCACAGTCTAGGTGCAGCTGGCACCACTGGGGCCAGGAGGCACAGGGTGGGCAGTGATGGGGGAAGACAGTGGGGAGTGGACAAAAGGTGCCCCAGGTGCTGGGATGAGGAGCTGGGACCCTTGGGATGCATCTGTCTCTTTCTGCCTCCAAGACTGCAACCCGGAGAATACAGCTGAGCTGCGTGGATGCTGACGCTCTCATCCCAGAGCAGAGCAGGTGCCTGGCCCAGAGGACAGGTATACTGATGTACGGAACCAGGGAAGGACCCTGGGCTCTGGGCTTCTTCAGGCGTGGCTGGTACCCAGGCCCTGTGGAGGGGATGGGGGATGGGGAGCCAGCTTCAGCCATCCTGAGTGGAGAGGAGAGGGGACTGTCTTCACACCGTGATTGCTGCATTTAATTGCCCCTGCAGCGGTATTATTATAATCCTATTTTCTTATTTTTCAGGCTGAGATAGGATATAAAATATATAACCTGATTATGCAGCATATAACATATTAAGCCAGGAAGGTCTTATAATTAAAACATTTAGAAAGAACTATCCAGGGAGGTAGTTAAAATCTGTTTAAATCCTTATCAAATAATGAAAATATCTTCAGAAAAAAAATCAGCCTCTTAGCCGTGTTCACCTTCACGATCATCTGTGGTTTTAGCGTGAGGCTAGAGACATATTTACATGAAAATACTGAGGGCTTCAGAGTACTTCTCAGGCACAGCTGCACAAGCAGACTGGGTACAGCGTGGCTCCGAAAGGCTCTCTAACTGCATGGAGGTGGGTGGCTTCACGGGGCCCAGAATCCCTGCCCACCCTATCCCCACCCAGCACCCTCCCAGCAGCAGGCACTGCCTCCTCCCCGGCAGGACTCAGTCTCACTCCAAGGCAAAAATGGGGGTGCCTGCCCAGAGAGCAAGGTTAGAGCTGTCCTGTCCTTGGGTCCCCCTTGGGCTCTTGGGTGCCATCTCCCATTTTGGGTGCCAGCTCCTTCCCATAGACTTCCTTGCTCACCCTGTGGGCACCTGCCATAGCCAGTCCTGCCTCCTGGCTGCCCTGGTTCCATGCATCAATGTACCTGTCCTCCGGGCCAGGCACCTGCTCCACTCCGGGATGAGAGTGTCTGCATCTACACAGCACAGCTGTGTCGTCCAGGCTGCAGGCCTGGAGTTGTAAAGAGATGGATGCATCCCAGGGGGTCTTTTGTCCACTCCCCTCTGTCTTCCCCCATCACTGCCTGCCCTGTGCCTCCTGGCCCCAGTGATGCCAGCTGCACCTAGATCGTGGAACCAGCCTCCTCAGCAGTGGCACAGGCTCAGCCTCCTGAAATAGATCCCTGCTCACCACTCCCAAAGGTGCAGCCTCCGTGGGGGAGTCCTAACTCACACAGCCTGTCCCGCACGACAGCTCTCAGACTTCTTCTGTGTCAGAGAAACAGTGCAAGGACAGAGAGCTTGTACCTGCTGCTTAGAAAGCTCAGCACCTGGCCCACCAACAGGTCTGCCCCTGGCTGCTCATTTGCGATGCCTGGTTCTGCAGATCAATCCCAGCCCCACCCCGGGCCATACGAGTTGCTGGTCCCTTCCTGCCCTCCCCGGGCCAGAACAGGGGAGACCCCACCTTTCTGTCCAACCTCCACCCAAGCCTGCTCTCCAGAGCTCCCCCCAGAGCCAGACTGCCCGGCTTCTCCCTGCCTTTTCCTGCAAGGCCTTTAGGAAATACTCCCTCACCTGACTCATGATGCGGGGCCTGCGGAGAAGCTTTTTGTCTTAGTTTGTTTAGTCCATCCCCTGGCTCTGTAGAAGCAGTCCGGAGAATTGGAGTGACCCTCACGGGCAGAACTGGGGTGCAGAGGGGTGGAGGGGCCATCACGGGCAGAAGTGGGTTGCAGAGGGGTGGAAGGGCCATCCTAGGCAGAATTTGGGGGCAGCCCAGGCCCCCGCTTCTGCCATTGTCCTCGGCTCTGCATCCTGAGCTCCATGTGGAGCTGCTTTGGAAAGGGCCAGCCAGACATTGCACAGAGGCCCAGGTGGACATCCCAGTGGGAACTGCATCCCGGTGGGAACTGCATCCCGGTGGGAACTGCATCCCGGTGGGAACTGCATCCCGGTGGGAACTGCAAGGTGGGCGCTGTCTTCTAGCCTCCTCCAAGTGTCAATGGGGGAAGAAAACAAGGTCATTTCAAGAGGCCTTGTTGAATGCACAGAAGTAGAGGAAGCCTGCTTATCTCTGTAGGTGTTTCATAAACTGATCACCTTTTCAGCTATGATGCACCAACAGAGAGGACATTTAGGAGCAAAGCAAAAGGGAGGGGAGGGGACGCCCCCCAGGCTGAGCACTGGAGATTTACGTGGGCCTGGATTTGGAGAGGCTGCATTTCCAGTGGGCTCTGACTACCTCTAGGTTCCTTAACTCGGGAACTAACTGAGCTTGGAGTATTAATCAGGCCGTGATTAGCTGGGTGAGCAATAACTCACCCTGGCCCATGAGCAAGAAACGGCTGCGCCCAGTGCAGGGAGGCCTAAGGCTGCACGCAGACCCAGACTCAGGAGCCGGACCCAGGTGCGCCCAGCGCACGGAGGCCTAAGGCTGCACGGAGACCCAGACTCGGGAGCCGGACCCAGGTGCGCCCAGTGCACGGAGGCCTAAGGCTTCACGCAGACCCAGACTTGGAAACCCGGACCCCGGGGATGTGAGGCTGACACTCTGAAGGTCAGCGATTGACCTTGACCTGCAGAAGACCTAGACTAGGTCATGATTGCATCTGAAACCTTTTTCCTTAATTTTTCTGGACAACTCTTTGATTTACTCAATGGGACATCGGCCTGGGAGGAGTGAGGGCCTTGGAGGATTTTCATGATAGAATTTCTCAAACATGTAGAAATGGAGAGAAAACGTAATGACCTGGGTTCCCACATCAGGAGCTGCCAGACTCCGAGTTCCATCACTGTCCTACCCCTCCCAGCCCCAGGCTCCCGGCCCCCATGCCCTGGGCACCCCAGAGTTGGCCACCAAAGACAAGGGCTCTGAGCTAAGACACAGCCATCGCCCACCTGATGACAGGGAAGAGTCCTCATTAAGGATTTCCCCACAAGTCCTCACGCCCTTGCAGGAGTTTGCAGGAGTCTCCAGGGGAAGAAGCCCCTGCCCCCGGTTCATCCCAATTGTGCCTCTGAGGGATATGGCAGAAAGAGGGCAAGGTCCCCACAGCCAAACATCCCTGCAGAGCCATGTCTGAGGAATGGCTCGGGGAGGTTGGGACCAGACTTCGTCTTTGCTCAAATAAGCCATGGTGTTCATTAGCTCCCCGTGAGAACAGGTGATGTCACATGAGAAGCAGCTGAAGCTTGCATTCCATCCAAACCACGTTTCCCCCAGCAGCCTCTACCTCCTGGAGGGCCACAGAAAACCAGCACACTGGGCACACCTCATCTGCCATGAGCTGACTGGTTCCACATTTCTTTCATTTCCAGCGTTATTTGCCTGGTTGTTTAGGTTACCACTATGCTGGGCAGACTGGTTTCCATCCAGATAAAACTAATTTGGAGCCCACACCTGCCTCCCTCTTGGTGAGACAGATTTCAGCCATGTGCAAAGTCCACTGGTCCATCTGGGTCCAACCTCCTACGGTTCAGCTGGTTTCTTGGTCAGCAAAGTTTCTCCTTCCCACCCTCCAACCACGCAGTGTCGACCAGCCTTCCTATTGTTTTCTGGAGTTTAGAATCAGCTGCCCAAAATATAAAATGCAATGAAGGTCCAATAACAAGATTTTACAGCTTTACTGCTTTAGAAGTTTACACATTTACAGCTTTGGAAAAGTTTATTGATACCCTGCAGAGCTGTTGCACAAAATATCGATGACTTGAAAGTAAGTTCTTTTCTTCCTTTTATTTTTCTTTGCGAAAGAGACGCAGTGTGAGCACGCTAGGTTAAAGGGAAGTCGGAAGGCAGGAGCGGAATGCAGTCCAGAAGCCTCTGGGCCCAGGAGCTTGCGTTGTGACCGGGGTCTGGCTGGGAGTGAGACTCCTGGCAGCCAGGGTTTCCTGATCGTCCCCATGACAAGCCCTGCCCTGAGCACCTTGAGAACAGGGCACATGGCTGGCTCCAGGGATCCCATGGGCCAGTGCCTTCAGGGTTGTTGGGTTGGCAGGGGAGGGGGAGCACCGGAATCAGAGTCCAGTTCCAGCTTTGGGGCCACCAGGGCCGTGAGGCAGCACACACGCTCCCCAGGAAAGGCCTTGAAGGGAAGTGCTGAGGGCGGTCCAGTCGTGACAGAGTGGGCTGGGGCCTGCCCGAGGACACAGGGCTGGGCATCCGCCTAGGGGGAGTGAGGCTGGAGGGAGTGGTCTGGAGCTGGAGGGCCACACGCCTGACAGTACACAGCCAGGGGGCTGCGTGTGTGGCCCTTGTGTGAGCTCCAGGCCCCTCCCATCCACATCCTGCCCATCCAGAGGGGCCTGGGCTCTTCTGTCCACAGCACAGGCAGCTCTCTGCTCCCAAGGGGCTGCAGTGGTTCCTTCTGCTTCACAGGGACACGTTGAGGCCCCTTTCCCCCTGATGGAGTCACAGGGTTGGAGGCCCTGATGGAGGCAGGCACACGTGCTCAGTGGGGCTCTAGGGCAGGTGACTCCCAGAAGCAGCAGGGGCAGGCCCCTCCTGGGGTCAGGACTGTGCCCGTCCAGGGGACCTGGCTGCTCTCAGCCACATGTGTTCTCCTAGACATCCCCAGCCCAGGATTTGTCTCTGCTTTTCTCATTTTTCTAGACAAACTTTAGTCCACGTGGCCTGGACAAGTAGATAGCCGCAGAGGCAGGACCAGACTGGGCAGGTGAGGGAGGGTTCAGGCAGCACGAGCCGACCCAGGACAGGGACCAGATGCTGCACGGCCTGAGATATGTGGGCTAAACATGCAGCGGACAAACGAGAAACACTGGAACAGGGACTCACGTGTGTGTGTGTGTGTGTGTGTGTGCCCGCGGATATGTGTGTACATGTGCATGTATGTGTATGTGTTTATGTATATGTGGGTGTTCAGGTATGTACATTTGCATGTGTGTGCATGTGTATGCAGGTATGTCTGTACGTGTGTGTTTTTGTATGTGTTTATGTGTGTGTCCCGGCATGCATGTACATGTGTATGTGTGCATGTGTGTAAGTCTGTGTGCAGGTATGTGTACGTGTGCATGTGTGTAAGTCTGTGTGCAGGTATGTGTACGTGTGCATGTGTGTACGTGTGTATGTGTGTGTTTGTAGATGTGTGTGCAAGTGTGTGTGTACATGTGCATGTGTGTATGTGTGTGTGCGCAGGTATGTATGTACATGTGCATGAGTGTGTGTGTTTATGTAGATGTGTGTGCAGGTGTGTATGTGCATGTGTGTATGTGTGTGCATGTGTATGTGTGTATATGTTTATGTTCAGGTATGTGTGTACGTGTGTATGTGTGTGTATGTTTCTGTGTGTGTTTGTGTATATATGTGTGGACAGCTATGTGTGTACATGGGCATGTGTGTATGTGTGTGCATGTGTGTTTATGTAGATATGTGTGTATATTTGTATATATAAGTACATGTGTATATGCATATGTGTAGGTGTGTGTACTTGTGCATGTGTGTATGTGTGTATTTTGTGTGTGTGTGTGCGTGTGTGTGTGTGTGTACTGGGCGGCAAGGGGAACAGCTCTGGATGGTGGAGGACCTGTCCACACTCAGATGCCATGTTCCGCTCCTAGGTCAGAGCATGACAAGACTTGTGGTTTTCTGACTATGGGAAAAACAGACCCCTGGACGTGTGTTTATTCAACAAGTGACACACTACACGCCACTTCTGCCCACTCTGGAAAACGCGAATATTTGATAATTTGGGGTATAGATATTATTAAATGCACAATCTCTTCTTGAAATATTTTATTTTGCTATAAACATTTTTGATGAGCACATAAACCTCAACATCACGTGGCTGTTGTGTAAATGGAGTCGAGAGCATGTGGGTTGGTGTGAACAATATTACAAGCATAGTTTAGAAGAATATGGCTTAGGGAAGGGGATGCTTTGGAAGAAGCTCTAATTGGGGATTGAAGACCAGCCACAGGATTAGAGGCAGGAAGGGCTTCCTGATGGGAGTGGGCCAGGGGCTGGGGCTGGGAGACCTGGCCTATGGCTGGTGAGGATAACTTCGAAGGGGCCATGAAGCCCTCTGCGTTCATTTTCAACGGCATCTTCTCAAAGAACCGGGTGCCCTGCCAGTGCGAGTCAGCCTCTGGCGCAGACACTCGCTCCTCTGCAGGGTTCTGTCCTTCCAAGCCAAATTGTCCCTGACTCACCTTTCATATCCATGATTAAATAAATGCGTATGATAGTTCTTTCTTACCTAGTGTCTACCTAGAAAATGTTACAAACCTATAGAAGAGCTGACAAGTAATAAAATGAACCCTCACACACTCTCAGCTTCATGCTTTTTAACAGTGTTGCATCTGTGCACTCTATACATGTCCACATGTACATACAAGCGCGCGCACACACACGTACATTTTCACGAAGACGTGGAGCGAGTGTAAGACATCATGACATTTTACCCTTGAATACGTCGTCATCAGCATGCATCTCCGATAATAAAGGACCTTGCCCACCCAGCCAGAATACCATTGTCACGGTGAAGACTCTTTAACTCAACAACGGCATCTAAATAGTTCACATTCCAGTTTCATCTTTTTTTTTTTAACAATGACTTTTATGCTTTTTCTCCCAGGAGCCAATCAAGTTTTACCCACTGCATTTGCTTGCCAGGTTTCTATGGACATTTTAAAATCAGAATTTTCCTCCCACGCACACACTTGCCCCATTTCCTTTGTTTTCCTGACATTGGTTCTTTGGACCTGCAACCCAGCATTTGGGATCATCAGCTTCTCTTGAGGTGACCCACTCCAGGCTGGCCCTTCTGCCCTGGACACCCCGCCGGTGCTGGGCTCCCCTCATCACTCCCCATCGAGAAGGGCCTGGCCTCACCTGTCCCACTGCCAGCTGTGTGAAGCAGGACCACTGCGGCTGGTGTGGGGCCACCCTTCCTTGCTCCTCCTCCATGCAGTGGGTGCCATCCCAGGGTGCTGTGGCTCTCGTACCCACCCTGCTAAGTGGCTCTCCAGGCTATTCTCAGCTCTTTGCTAACATAGAACACTGCTGCGAGGAATACACTTGTGCACGCACTAGTTGATGTTTGGAGACATTCACCTGTAAGGGAAATTCCTGGACATGCAGCTCTAGGTCAAAGGCACGTGACTATGCTCCCTCCTTAGAAGTCTTCTCATTCCCCTCCACAATGCAGTAACATCCCTGCTCCAACCAGCACTGCGTGGGGCGGCTTCCCCCAGCCTTGCCCATGGAGTGCTGCCAGCTGTAAATTGGCATCGATCTGAGAGGTGAGAAACAGTAGCAAAAGCAGCTTTCATGTGTTCTCCCATCGTGAGTAGCGTTGTAACTATTTCTTCACAGTTCGATGTTTAGCATTTGCTTATAGTCATTTTTACTATACAATTTAAAAAGCATATCATTGCATTTATCAACTTTTTTATTGTTTCTAAATGTTGAATCTTAATTAGAAAAGCTTTTCACCTATCCAGGTTAAAAAGGAATTCACCCATGCTTTTGCCTAATATGTGTGTGTATATATAATTCATGTATATTTTACACTTTACTTTTTGTCCAGCAAATAGTGTGAGTCATGGATCCAATTTTCCAAGTGAATGTCAAGATTTTCTAGTGAATTTTTAAAAGTTAATATTTTCCTCAGATATTTGAGAGATGTCCTCTTTAATGGTATGCTCAACTTCCATATGTGTTTGGGTTTATTTATGGATTTCTATAAATTATTTTTATTTATTTATTTATTGAGACGGAGTCTCGCTCTGTCGCCTGGGCTGGAGTGCAGTGGTGGTATCTCAGCTCACTGCAAGCTCCGCCTCCCGGGTTCACGCCATTCTCCTGCCTCAGCCTCCAGAGTAGCTGGGACTACAGGTGCCCGCCACCACGCCTGGCTAAATTTTTTGTATTTTCCGTAGAGACGGGGTTTCACCGTGTTAGCCAGGATGGTCTCGATCTCCTGACCTTGTGATCCACCCACCTCCACCTCCCATAGTGCTGAGATTACAGGCATGAGCCACCGCACCCGGCCTATAAATTATTTTTATTTATTTCTTCTATTGGTCTGGTGGATCATGTCCCACTAATACACTGTTTTAATCACAAAAGCTTTATCGTATTTAGTAACTTTACCATTGTTTTTAAAATTTTTTTAAAGATATTTTGCATTTGTTTTCATAAGAAATTTAGAATATACATGTTTGGTTTCAGAAAAGAATATTTATTAGCACTTTTATTGGTATTACCTGAAATATTTACATTAGCCACCCAAAACTAGTATCTTTATTATTTAATTTAATTAAATTTAATTAATTAATTTATTTATTCATTTATTTTGAGACAGAATCTTGCTCTGTTGGCCAGGCTAGAGTTCAGTGGCATAATCTCAGCTTACCACCACCTCCATCTCCTAGGCTCAAGCAATTCTCCTGCCTTTGCCTCCCGAGTAGCTGAGATTACAGTCGTGTGCCACCATGTCTGATTAATTTTTGTATTTTTAGTAGAGATGGGGTTTCACCATGTTGGCCAGGCTGGTCTTGAACTCCTGACCCCAGGTGATCTACCCGCCTCAGCCTCCCAAAGAGCTGGGATTACAGGCGTGAGCCACCGTGCCCGCCCAAATTTTAAATAGTCCTACCCAACAGTAGGAGATGCCTCTCCATTCAGGGAAATCCAAATTTTTAGGAATATTTAAAAGTTTTTCTCATATAAGTGTAGAGTTTTTAAAAACTTGTTTTTATGTATTTTTATTTTTATTGCTATTTGTGTTTTCTTATCCACTATATCATCTGCTTGGTCATTGTTTGTGTATATAAAGGCTTTTTATTATTACGTTAATTTTACATCCTGATACTTTACTAATTTTTTATATTTGTTTTGCTTTTGTGTGGTTACATTCCAGTGTTAATTTGTTTTATCCTTCTTTCTCTTGGGTTTTCCGGAAATACACTCATATCACCTGCAAACAGAAAGGGTTTACATCCTGTCCCTTTTCTATTTCTCCCCGTCTGATTGCACGGGCTGACGCCTCCATTGCGCCCACCAAGCTGGAGATGACTGGGACCTCATCTTACTGTAATAGGTTTTCCTGTTTGGTAGGAGCTTAGCTTTGGGGCTGAGAATTTTTTTTTTTTCTGCCAGGGACATTACCATAAATTCCTTTTTAACTAAGCATTTTTGTTGCTGTTTGAATCAGGAAAGGGTGCTGGAATTTGGAGAAGCCACAAATAAAGCGTCTTCAGTCAGGGCTGTCCCAGGCCTGTCCAGAAACTGACCATGGAGACTCCCTCGGCAGCTCCATTCCTTGGAGAACAGAGGGTGTCATGGAGATGAGTGTCACATCTGTCTCACCTGCGGACGCACAGGTCCTGCGCCTGCCTGGCAGAGGGAGACGTGCTCTGAGGACAGTGTGTTCCTGCACTCAGGTGAGAACTCGTCATGAAGATGCCGCGGGCACAGCACCCCGCCTTGCACCCTCCTACAACACGGGGAAAACAGGGGATTCGAGTCAGGGCTATCGCTGCCTGAGTCTGCGTGCCAGCAGAATTCAGCGATGGGTCATGTTATTAATTTCTAGACTTAATGCTATGTACAGTCCTTTTTACGACAAGCTCTTCTTGGACCCCAGCGTTCTTAAAGCAGTGCTTGGGGGCGAGATTGGTTTGGGAGCTGATCAATAGCTTATCCCTCATCCGCCCACACACCTCTCCTCCTGTCCTGCTGTTCTGGGGCTGTGAGCCCCTGGGGGAGCTTTTGAGAAGCAGCATCCTGTCTGCCCATCTCTCCCCATCCACGACAAGCCCGATGTGAAGGGGCCTCCTGAACCCTAACCCTGCTGTCTGGACACAGCCCCTGGCAAGGGATTTTCCTGGAAGGAGGGTCAGGACGCTCCGTGTGGCTATTGCCAGGGCGTCACCTTGGTGAAGCCTCAAGGTTGACTCTGAGGCTTTATAGAGGTTTAGGCTAGAATTGCAGGTGCAGAGGAACAGCTCATTCGAATGAGCCCACAAAGCTCATCCACTTACTGAACAGAGTTTCCAAGGACATGGCCTCCCACTGCCCAGACACTCCCTCTCATGGCAAGGAGGCCAGGGAGCCACCGCATCTGCCACAGAAGATTCTTGGTGAGTGTGGGGTGAGGGCAGAGGACACTGGGGATCCGGGAGGTCTCCATGGAGCTGCTGGTGGCTTGTGCATCATGGCCTGTGTGGGATAGAAAACACACCTCCCACCTCACTGCTGGAGAATCAAACAAGATAATGGATGTGGGCATCATCTGTAAGCAGGAAAGATCTGGGTTATATAAGGACATCTACTTTTTATTCATCCACTGAGTATTTATTGGGTACATTTCGTATACCAGTAATTGTGGATCACAAACTGAACAAGAGTCATGGACCCTGCCCCAGGGAATTTAAAGTCAAATTCTGTTTTATTTTCAATTGTTTACACACAAGGGCAGAGAATCACTCTTACTCATTTCTGTGTTTCTGTAAAAGTGTTTGCATTTAAAATTCTCAATTACGTTGAATAATCACTGGTCAACCCTGAATTTTCCTTCAGTGAACTAAAGTGAGGAAGTACACAGAATATAGTATCTCTAAGTTATTATTATTAATTGTTATTATTTGGACAGAGTCTTGCTATGTCGCCCAGGCTGGAATGCAATAGAATGATATCAGCTCTCTGCAACCTCCACCTCCTGGGTTCTAGCAATTCTCCTGTCTCTAAATTATTTTTAATAAGCAACCTTTTTTCCTGTACTTTCAGCAGCATTGATTTTATCATGTTGGTGATATTGCTGGAAGACAGTACACGGATAAGCTGTATATGTCACTGTCGACTTCTAAAAAGAGTATGTCTGGCCAGATGCAGTGACTCACGCCTGTAATCCCAGCACTTTGGGAGGTGGAGGCGGGCAGATCACGAGGTCAGGAGATCAAGACCATCCTGGCTAACACAGTAAAGCCCCGTCTCTACTAAAAATACAAAAAATTAGCCAGGCATGGTGGCAGGCGCCTGTAGTCCCAGCTACTCAGGGGGCTGAGGCAGGAGAATGGCGTGAACCCGGGAGGCAGAGCTTGCAGTGAGCCATCGCGCCATTGCACTCTAGCCTGGGCTACAGAGCGAGACTCTGTCTCAAAAAAAAAAAAAAAAAAAAAAAAAGTGTGTCCAGGTTTCTTGATGAGAAACAACACTTGGAGGTTTCTTAGGGTGATTTCCTCATGTGCCTATATTTGTACTTGTTACGTTCTGTTATTACAAATAACATTTCCACAACCTTATTTGCTTATCCAGGCTCGTCCATCATTGCACTGCCTGGATGAAGAAAAATGCTGTAAATTATGATTCTAGTCATGGACATACATTTTCTAAGTGGAACAAGTGTTTCTGGAGCCCTGGGTTCTTGCAATCTCCCAGGATAGGAATCAAGAGAGACTAGCGAAAAGTTTATTTAGCTTGTGCACAATGGAGTCAGCACTGCAGATGGGAAGGACAGGCTGCTCTCTGAAAGCAGAGTGGGAGTTAATTTTATAGGACTTTCCTATAGGGAAGGGAGACATGAGGGCATGTAGAGGAGGATCCTTTTCAGCACCTGGGCAGGGATTTAATACACTTCTGTATGCACTGCATGTAGCATTAGCATTTTAAATCTGCACCTCTGGGTGTGACTTTTAGCATTACAATGAGGAAGGGATAACTATAAGTTGAGTTTTAGTCCTAATGGAAGCAGGAACTTGTGGTTAACAGTGTCTAGGGTCTTTTGTCGCTGATTGGCTGAAAGTTAGATAAGCTAGAGCTTGAGTAAAGGGCTTTTGTTCTTCTCTAGACCAGATCACAACAGGAGGCTAGCCAGCCTGCTTCACAGGGAGCAAAAGAGTTTCCCAGCATGCACGATTCTTGCATCTGGATAGAGTCCATCCTGGAAACTGGGATTTTCAAACTTAGTTCCATAGAATCTGGTTCATGCTCTCGTAAAGAAGATATCCACATACTCTCCGTGGCTCTGGTGGGCACATGTCTGGGTGGGTGTGGGGAGCCCCAGAGCAGTAGGGAAGACCCAAGCACTGTGAGAGCTGCCAAAGACAGAGTGGGTCACTTGGCCGGCAGAAAGCCAGTGGGGTGGTTAGCAACAGCTGAAGCCTCATGTTGGATGTTATTTAAGAGTTGGTCTGGACGGCCTTTAAGGTTTGTTTTGTCTCAAATGTTCCATTCCCATATAGTTGCAAGTCAGGTGTAAGGAAGCAAATGCAGTTAAGAGGGAGTGAAGCTCTTTCTTTTCTTTCTTTAATAGATGCCCATAGGACGATTGTTTAGGCTGGGGAGAATATGTATTTGAATAATGAACCAGTTAGAACAGCTGAGACAGTTATGAAAAATGTCTTAAAATGTTGTAACCCTATGGTAGTTGCAATAGTGTGAAATAGACCCAGCTACCCATATGAGCACACTTTTTTTTTCTGTTTTTTGAGACGGAGTCTCATCCTGTTGCCCAGGCTGGAGTGCAGTGCTGTGATCTCAGCTCACTGCAACCTCCACCTCCTGAGTTCAAGCGATTCTCCTGCCTCAGCCACAGAAGTAGCTTGGATTACAGGAACACGTCACCACACCCAGCTAATTTTGGTATTTTTAGTGGAGAAGAGGTTTCACCATGTTGCCCAGGCTGGTCTTCAACTCCTGACCTCAAGTGATCCACCTGCCTTGGCCTCCCAAAGTGTTGAGATTATAGGCGTGAGCCGCCGTGCCTGGCCGGAGCATAATATTCTATCAGAGAACTACAAATCAATTAGGAGGAGATACATTAGTCAATGTAATATATCAGTAAATGCTGTTATTAAAAAGGGGGTGGCTTGGAGTCCTCACACCACATTATCACACCAAAATGAAAGTCCCATGGTGCTAAGTGCAGAAGCACAGGACAGAGGAGGAAAGAAAAGAGCAAAATAAGATGATTTAGGAGATTATTAGCTGATATATGGATGGTAAGAATGTTGTGTTTGATTTTTGTTTGTTTATTTCTTTGAAGTACATGAACAATAAAATAGATCACAGGAAAATTATTATCTTCTGGATATAATTAAGTGGATCCTTAAAATATCACTTCAAAAACATATTAAAAGATTTACAACCCAGGGGCCTGGCTTAGGAAAAAAGACTTAAATGAATATTCCAAATAAAAGCATTAATTGGCTAAATAAGGGTTAATTTCCTAAGTGACAAAAACTCAAGAGAAATCAATAAATTAAAAGCATTTTGTTTTTCTTAACAGAAAAGGAACTGAAGGAAATGAGTAGGTTATTTACAAAGAGATTATTGACAAACATAAAAATTATTCAAATTTTCTGGTAATTAGGAAGAGACACTTTATCATGATAGTAAGATACTTGCTACTTATTAAATTAGAAGACTGTAAAGTAATGATAATAGCCATTACCCATTAGGGAGAAGGGAGGCAAAGCGCCTGCTACTTGCGGAGGGTTAATTGCCTCAAACTCTCTTGACTTGCATAATTAGATTCCACCGTTATGTTTCTTTGTATCTCTTCTAAGGAAACAGCCGTATCAACCATCAAAGTCTTCTTTGCAAAGGTGCTCATCAGACTATTACCCATAATCGTGAAAAAATGCAAAAATCTTATGTCCAACACTAGGGAAATAATTAAAGTGTGCTGTATCATACAATAGATAATTCCATGGCCATTAAAATGCTTCTCTAAAATCGTCAACGACTTGTAGAACATTTTACAGCACAATATTAAGTGAAAAAAGTCAGGATATAAAATTGCACATGTAGTGTAATCTCAATTATGTAAATATATGTGCATAAGACTAGAAGAAAATGCAGATGGATTTAACAGTGCTTACCCCTGGATTACGGCATTATAGGTCTTTAAAAAATGTTTCTTCTTCATACTTTCACATGAGTATGTATCACTTTCCAAAAATAAGAGTAATGACAAAGAAACCAATAAGAGTTCTTTAAAATAAAGAGGTAAAGTGGGGATCTGCAAGCTAGAACTTCAAGACCCCAGCACCGTGGCGTAAATCATGTCCACCAGAACCGCAGCCTTTAGCAGCCTCTGCAAAAATCAAAGATTTCCATTCTGCCTCCTATTGATTAAAGGAACATCTCGTTATACATCATTACACAGGTATAGATCTTTGATTCTTTCAGTCTATGTTTTTCTTTCATGGTTTATTGTTATTCTGTTTATTTTATGCTAATGATGGAATCACCGTTTTGTTTTAGTTTCTTCCTTAGAAATGAAGTATCTACCCCTGGGCAAGATTCAGCTGGTGGAGGGTCTGGAGGGGGCAGTTTTGGAGGGAAAGAAGGACTCACTGCTGTCCCTCTGGGGCTGCCACTGTGTCTCTCTGCTAGTCTTGGGCTGTGCTTTCCAAAGAGCCTGGTGGTGCCCAGGTGCCTTCAGAGGAGCAGTGGCCACATGCTCCCCTGAGTAGATCCATCTGGCAGGATGATGAGAGCCTGAGAGGAGGACAGGAGGTTGAGCAGAAGCCAGCAAGGAGCAGAGGCCCCAGGGTAGATCCTGACCTAGGGCTCGAAGTCGGGGTGGGGAGGACAATGGCCTAGAATCTCATTTTCTGCCTGTGAATTAAAATGGATAGAATTACCACAAAGATTAATTCAGGTAATAAATAGGAAACTGTTTTGTAACCTCCAAAATGCTACTGCTAGGATACCAGCTGGTGGCCTTGTGATTCCAGCGAGAACAAAACGAGTCCATCCTGTGCCCCCCAAGTCTGTACATCCAGTTCTGCCTGCAACACGTGCCTTGCATGAGGGATGATGGGCCCTGGTTGCAAAGTCTGTCCTGCACAGAGTGAGGGGTCTTTGGGTCTGGCGGCCCCTGTGTTACACCTAGAGAAAGGTGCCTCTTGCGGAAGGGCTTTGAGTGCCAGCTCCGGAAGGGCCAGCTCTTGCCACTAAGTCCCTGAGCCCTGCGAGGAGGCCCAGGCTTGTGGCAGCTGGGGCTGCCATGGTGGGAGATTGGAGCTGAGCCCCTGGGTCTGCCCCTCTTCTGAAACCCTTCTGCTGGGCCTCCGTGCCCCTCCTCTGCCTGGGATGCCTCGGGGACTTGCCATGGCCCTTGACCCTGTCTCAGCAGGAAGAAGGAGGGCACTGGGGCTGGGCACAGGAGTCAGGGCTTCCACGGCTATGGTTTTACCATGGACCTGGGAGGCAGGGAACTGTGCCCCTGTTTCAACCCATCAGCAGGCTCAGGCTCACAGGACCTTGCATGCTTCACACAGGATGCCTCCTCCCTGAACATCCACTGACAGCGAAGAATCAGACCCCAGCCCCAGGGGACAGCCTCGGCTGGCCACAGTAGTGCTGTCTGGCTCCAGGAATCTGGACAGTGGCCTTCCTTCCTTCAGAGAACACGCCAAACGCTCCTGCCTGGGGTCCAGACACCAGCTACTGGAGTCTCTCACCCTGGAGGCCCTCACCTGGAGACCCTCACCTGGAGGCCCTCACTTGGAGACCTTCACCTGGAGACCCTCAACTGGAGACTGTCACCTGGAGACCCTCACCTGGAAGCCCTCACCTGGAGGCTCTCACCTAGAGACCCTCACCTGGAGATTCTCACCTGGATACCCTGACCTGGAAGCCCTCATCCAGAGGCTCTCACCTGGAGGCCTTCACTTTGAGACCTTCACCTGGAGTCTCTCACCTAAAGACCCTCTCCTGGAAGCCCTTCCTTGGAACCCCTCCCTGATGACTGCTGAGTCCAGAGCCAGAGTCAGGTTTGTTCACAGGTATTTGCCTTCAGGGACGCTCTTTGAGGTAGCAAGGATGTGAGTGGAATGCCCTGAAAGTGGCAAAGGGGACATGGGCAGTCTCAAGGGGTAACCTGGGAAAGCTTTCTAAGTAAGGTGGTGTTTGAACTGGGCTTCAAGGTACATGTAGGAGTTTTACAAGTGGACAGAAAGAAGGCCAAGGAGTTCCCGGCCGAGGAGGCCACATGGGCAGGGAAGTGAGTTGCTTCACGACATGCAGGGTGGGAGCACGAGGCTCAGACAGAGGCCTCCGAGATGGAGGAGAAGGTATCTGGCGTGCCCTGGGATCATGATGGCAAGCGGGAGTGGGGGCTTTGCAGCTGTATGTCAAGCACGCCTGCTGTTTCTCCTTTCCTAAGGAATGCTTGTACTCCCAGCTGCCACCTTCCTTCCTCTCTACTCGGAGAGGCTGTCCCAGGCTGCTCTCCAGCTCTGCAGGAGGAGGATGGGATGTCAGATGGTCCAGGCTGGGTGCTGCGTCTGGGAGAAACAGGATACCTGTGTAGGGATGGGCAGGGGGAAGTGGGGAGTCCCAGGGGCTTCTATGAAGGGGCCCTTTGGATGAGAAGTGGGAGTCTGATCCTTGTCCCTTTGAGAGCATAGTGCTTATCAGTAGCTGCTGGGACAGGTGGTGTGCTGACCCGTGGCAGTGGCGACCTCCATATCTCTCTGCCTGCCCATCTTCTTACGCCTTAAACTCCGACGCTCAGGAAATGGTGCAGCTACATGTTCTGAAATGGAGCCCGGCATTGCCACGGTTCACTTCTCAGCCCTCCTAACGCAGAGGAAGAGTTACCCAGTCACAGTCAGAGAGCCTGACTCCAGCCTGCTCAATGAGCCAGCAGGAGCTTGGCGGTCCATTCTGAGACAGGTAATGGGGAGGAGCATTAGCACCGGGAGACCTTGGTAATCACTCAGCTGGCCCCTGATCTTACAGCTGAGGGAGCCTAGGTCCTTACCTCACACCTCAGAAAGGGAAATTATTACCAGAGTTAAAGCTTTCCATTTTTTATATTTTATAGTTGAGCCATTTTTAAGTAGAGTCTGGTGTCAGTCTTGAAGAGCTGAACGTGCTCACTAGGAAAGGTGATGAGAACTTAGGGCAGTGCTGGCTGAGCGGCACTTTTAATCAAGGACTCGTGGGCCTCTTGCATAAATTCACTCCAAACCCAATGCATCACTCCTTCGTTCTCTGAGGACAGCGGCAACTTTGTCATCTTTTGTTTCAAAGTGCATAGTATTTAGATAGTCTCAAATGTGCTCTGCAAATACTTCCTTTTGGAAATTTTGATAATAAAATTTATAAAACGCTAGAAGTGCAGTGGTTCTTCACTTTTTTTTTTTTTATAATGGACCTCAGAGATTGTGAGAAAAATGAGAATCTACCTAGTCATACTCATAGCAACATGCATAAAATTGTGCTTTATTGCAATAGGCATGAATATCTTTAATAAAGACAAATGACTACATTTTGTAGGCCATCATTTTGCTTTCATTTTCTCGGGTGAAATTTGATTCCCATATCTTGTGAAATAATTGACACAAATCTGATTTGGGACAAGAAAACCGAAAAGCAACTTTCGTAATGCACACAAGAAAATGCGCGTGAGGCGGCTCCTAGACTGGGCTGAACCGGGAGGCGAAAGTCGGGGGTGCTCAGCCTTGGCCACCAGGCACCTTTGACATCCAATTGATCTTGCCTTTCCTTTTGTGGCAGTAAATGTTGAAAATGCTGATTTGCAAAAATTTCCATTTGCGATAGACTTAGAGCTTTTAGAATTTGATTTGCCAGGCAGGAGTCTATTTTAATCTAGGAGCTAGAGAGTTCTCTGAGTTCAGCATGGGTCCAGTTGTTTTCTTTGTTCTTATGTCAGTAAGGGCATCACTGATAAGTTCTCCTCACTGACACCCTGCCAGAAATCAACAGCTTAGAAACACACACTTCAGTATGATGCCATCTGAGCAAACTGACCATCACAGGAGCTTGCAGAGTTTCTGGGTATCTGCAGATTTATTTTCTTTTTTCTTCTCTTTTTGAAATTTTAACCAAATCTTTTATTTTGGGATGGTTGTAGATTCACAGGCAATTTTAAGATATAATACTGAGAGGTCCTGTGTGTTCATTACCCTGTTTCTCTCAATGGTAACATCTTACAAAACTGTGATATGGATCCCAACCAGGACATGGATGTTGATGGAGCCGAGACACAGAAGAGTTTCATCTCCACAGGATGCAGCTCCGGACACTGTGATGCAGCCGGGCCCATCCGCTCATTCCCACCCCTCCTCAGCCCCTGGCAATCAATAACCTAGAATTTTAGCATTTTAAGTATAAGTGGAATCATACCATATGTAGCCTCTGGGGACTGGCTTTTTTTCCCCTGAGCATTATTCCCTGAAGATCCATCGAGGTTGTTGTGTGTATCAATAATTTTTTCCTGGGCCAAGTGCCATAGCTTATGTCTAGAATCTCAGCACAGTGGGAAGCTGAGGTGGGAGGATCCATTGAGGCCAGGACTTTGAGAACAGCCTGGGTAACATAGCGAGACTCTGTCTGTATGAAACATTGTTTTAAAAAATTAGCTGGGCATGGTGGCACACATTGCCCTACTCCTAGATATTTGGCAGGCTGAAGCAGGAGGACCCCTTGAGCCCAGGAGTTCAAGGTTACCGTGGGATATGGTTGTGCCACTGCACTCCAGCCTGGATGACAGAGCAAGACCTCATCTCAAAAAAAAAAAAAAAAAATACCACAAAAATTTATTCCTTTGCATTGCTGCATAGTATTCCACGATATGGATTTACCATGGTGAGTTTAACCACACATCCACTGAAGGACATTTGAGTGGTTTCAGTTGAGGGCCATTACTAGTGAAGTTATTGTGGCTATTCAGGTACAGGGGTTTATGTGAACATAATTTTCACCTCTCTGGGATGAATGTCCAAGGGTGCACTGTATCATACAGCAATTAAACGTGTAGTTATGTTTTGTTTTGTTTAAGAAGCTGCTGAGCAGTCTATTGTATTTGCTTTGTTCTTGCTGACCACACTATCTTCTTTCCTAGCGTCCCAAGGTTCCTTCTTCTATTGCTTACTGTTTGTCTTTAACCATTATTCTGAAGGTTTTAACCATTCCTTTAACCATTCCTTTAGCCATTATTTTGAAGGAATCTATTGGCAATACTTTCTCTTAGTTTTCTATCATCTTCGAACGCTCTAATTTTCTCTTCATTCCTGAAGGATATATTTTGCTGGGTATAGGATTCTGGGTTGATGTTTCTTTCCATTCAGTGCTTGAAAACTGTCCAACCATTTCCTTAGGGCCTTATGGCTTCTGATGAAGAATCTGCTAATTTTTGTATTTTTAGTAGAGATGGGGTTTTACCGTGTTGGCCAGGCTGGTCTTGAACTCCTGACCTCAGGTGATCCACCTGCCTCTGCCTCTCAGAGTGCCGGGATTACAGGTGTGAGCCACCGTGTCTGGCTCTCTTGCTGCTTTTAAAATATTTTTGTTGTCTCTAGTCTTTACACATTTACTATGATATGTGCTTTTCATAAGTTTAACTATGATGTGCCTTAATGTGGATTTCTTTCCGTTTATCTCGTTTTAAGATTCGCTCAGCTTCTTGAGTCTATAGTTTTGTCCTTTGCCAAATTTGGGAAGTGTTCAGACACTCTTTCTTTGTGTACTTTCCCCACTCACCCTCTCCCTTCTTCTCTTCCAGGACTGTTGACACAAATGGTAGAACTTTTCTTATTGTCCTACAGGCCCTGAAGCTCTGTTCATTTTGTGTGTGTGTGTGTGTGTGTGTGTATTTTCTGACTGTAATTTAGATTGAGTAATTTTATTGTTCTACATCCCTGAAGCTCTGTTCATATTTTTGGTCTATTTTCTGACTATTATTTAAATTGGGTAATTTTATTGTTCTATATTCAAGTGGCAAACAGTCTTCCAGGTGCAGTATCATCTGATGATTCCCTCTGCCCCCCATTCTGTAGTTTAGTGTTTCATTTTGTTATTGTATGTTTTAGCCCTAGCATTTCTTTTTGTTTCCTCTATAAATCTGCCATTTATTTCCTGCAACTTTCTGGGTTGTTTTTTTTGTTGTTGTTGTTGTTTTTTCATTTGCTTAAATCTGTCCACAATTGCATAAATGGAAACACATTTATGAGTGATGGCTGACTTAAAATCTTTGTCAGATAATTCTAACATCACTGTCATCTCAATTTCAACATCTACTGACTTTGTGTTTTAATTTGCTTTGAAATATTCTGCTTTCCTCCTATGAGTGATTTTTCTATTGCAATCTGGTCATTCGGGGGTATTATGAGATTCTGTGTATAATCTGAATCTTCTGTTTTGGCTGATTTTAGCTGGCATCCCTCCAGCAGGTTAAGGAGAAGACACTTTGGTACTGTTCGGTGAGGGTATAATCCATCTTTCCACTTGAGTTCCATCAATACACGCAGGGGGGCCTTTATTACAGCATAGGTGAGGATAGCAATCCTGGCTCCTCATTGGGGTGCCCACTGATACCCCGATGCCTGGGAGAGGCAGGACATTCCTCCTTACTGGCCGCATGTGACCTCCACAGACAATACAGGACATGGGGGTGGCCTGGTCATCTCTGGGCAACAGCAAAAGTCTTTATTCTCCATTAGTCCTCCACGGATACTACGCAGTGCTGGAGGGCAGGGAGTGTCACCCTCCTGCTGCTGGGGAGGGTGGTGGAAGTCCAGCCATGGTCTCCCCTGACAGCACTCCTGGATGAGGAAGGCGATATTACCTATATCTGCCGGAGACGAAAGTCCCCGCTCTCAGCTTAGCCTTCTCTGACACCATCACAGTGGGAGGCTGGGGTGCCTCGCAGCAGCCTGGTGAGGGTGAAGGGTGGACCCCTCACCTGACCCTGCATGGGAAGGATCGAGGTGGTTCCTGGGTCTTGGTCAGCTGCTTTTTCCTGATCCTTTGGTGCAAAAGAGCAAGCTCCGGCTGAGGAGTTGTTTTCTGTCCTGCTGGCACTTCCAGGTTGCTGGCTTCTCCAGTTCCCCATCTGGGAGGTGTGAGGCAAAAAGAAAGCACAGGGAATGTACCTCCGTGTTGCTCCCCAGGTCCCAAAGTCTGCAGGTCACCTGCCTGCTTCTCGCTGCTTTCCTTCTGTCTGTAATATAATAAGTGCAGGCTTCTGCTTGTACTCAGTGGCATGAACAGGGAAAAGTAGACAACTTCATCTCTCTGTAAGCGGGAGTCCCAGAGTCCTTCTTAAAGAGGATGTTCAGAATTTGTCCCTGGACTTTTGCCTGAGGAAGCACGTTAGAGGCAGCCCTGGACTTTCTGGGGCAGGATGAGCCTCTTCCACAGAGGGCGTCTCAGTCACGCCAGCGTGGAATGGTGCAGTCTGTGAGCACATTGCTTAGCTCACCTGATGCCATCAAATTCACCAGGTGACTCACCCGATACCAGAAAATTCACCAGACGACCCATCTGATGCTGGCGAATTCACCAGGCGACTCACCAAATGCCAGAGAATTCACCACGCGACCTACCTGATGCCAGGAAATTCACCAGATGACCCACTCATGCCGGCAAATTCACCACGTGACTCACCCGATACCAGAAAATTCACCAGACGACCCACCTGATGCCAGGAAATTCAGCAGGAGAGCCAGGCCAGGACTTAACCTCTTCCCTGTCAAATTGTTCCCAGAACAAGTTCCTCTTTTTTTTCCCCAAAGTGAAGTTCATGTATGAAGTTCAAGCAAACACTTAAGAACTTTCACTAAAAAGCAAGAGAATTTCTGTGGAGAAAAATCTTATATTCCACTTTCATTTCATGACAAAAATCTGTTGAAAGGCAGTAATTCAAGACTATCTCTCACGAATTTGATAAATTCCACAGTCAGAGACGAGACGTTTTCCAGGTTATTGATGACAGTCTTTGAGCATAATCTGATAGCAAATGCAAGGAAACATGATGGCTGGTAGGTCTTCTTTTTACACCAAAGCAGCGAAGCCATATGGGTTGCCAGACAAGGAAGCGTGGGCTCTGCGTATCGAATACTAATATTCTTTTATAGTCAAAGTTATTCTCAGAAAAGAAACTTTCCACGATTATAAAGCTGTGGACTGCCTTTGAAGTTTAAAAAAGAAGGAAGAGAAGGACAGCAAGCTTATGAGCTTATGGATTCCATGATGGCGGAAGGGAACTTGGCGGGAAGCAGGTGCTGGCTGCATGAAGAGATACCAGGAGAGTCACCGGGTTGCGTGACCTGCTTGCACAAGCACGTGAAATGTCAGTGATTCTAGAAAAGACCGCCTCACTTAAGAGAGGAATACTTCCCTTACCCAGCTCCTGTCGAAGCCGTGAGTCCAGAGCTTCCTCCTAAGACCCCAGGTTTTGCAACGTTTTCCTGCTTTTAGGTGGCTGCTTTGACTTGGCTTGAGATGCTCAGCCCTGCAGGATGTTTCCAGACAAGAATTTTGCCAGGAACTTAATCTGAATTTTCTTTAAGTTATAGGGTTTTCAAAAAAAGCAATATTCCTGGAACAGGACCATATTCCCCAATGTATTTATGCAGATTCATGGAAGAAAATTGCTGCTTGATGTGTCAATAGTCAGCAACCTTTACCAAAGCGCTGTGCCCTTTTGACCACCGTTACACGAGGGATAGGAGTAAATTCAACAAACACTTTCACTTGTGTTATCCTCTCTTTGTTCACTTCAATTATGTTACAAGAAATGTCAAAGAAAAACATCAATAACAGCAAAAATAATTTTTTAAAATTCCTATCACTGATCATAAAGATTATAGAGGCTATGACATGACAACAATAATTGTTATTTTACCCAATTCTGTACTGTACCATCCCATGCATGGAGAAGATACCATACATTAATGAGATTATTTGACATTGCATTCTGTAAAACTTACAGATAAGTGTATATACCCCCAGGAGACCTCAGGAAAAAAACCTCCTGTTTTCCTGTTTTGAATGATATTCATACACCAAGAAAAACATCCTTTGAAATGGAACTCAAGTAAACTGGAGCCTCGAGAAGGTGACATTTATTTTCTCTCAGAAGCAAACGTTGTAAACAGAGAGAGGCTGTGTCACAGAAGCTGGAAAATCTAGTGTTTTGTACCGAAAATGATTTGACTGAAGCCTTAGGACAAATATAAAGGTTATGCAGGAGGAAATTTGAAAGACAGTTCACATGTTAATTATAATCATCAAAACACATAAAGTTTAGAACTTCCTAACTTGCCAGAAAGACTCCAGGTTATAGAGTATTTTTGATCCAACTTTCCATCTAACAGGAAAAATAAGACTCTAAACTGCAGTCGTTCTGAGAGGAAAGAACCCTGCGAGGGTCCTACACCAATTCTTTCTTCCTTTGCTTTTCTCGTAATGTGATCACAGTGAAATGAAGTAATAACAGGAACCATTTGACTCATAACCTCACCAGATATTTATAGGAGCACAATCTTATTTATCTGTAGTTGTGATGTTTATTTGCTAGATGTTTATTTACAATGCGGGGGAGAAATGTTTTTAGACTCAAAAATATATTCATTATTGTAATTTTCTATACAAGACTTTTGTTGCACACACATGTATGTGTGAATTACAACTTTTCCTTGTTTTTATTTGCATAAAGGGGTGCAACATTATCTTCTGTTACTTAGGGGAACTACATTCTCTTAAAGACTTTGGGAATATTACTGTTAATAATAAACACTAAATTGTGCGTACCTGTGTGTAAGTTTTATTTCATGAATTTAGAGAGAACTGAGAACTTAATAATTTTCGATTTATTAGTGTTGGTGACAACGTCAAACTCTGTAAAATATTTAAAGAGTTTTATTCTCAGCCAATGATGAATGACCATGGCCCAGGGTATAGTCTCAAGAGGTCCTGGGAATGTGTACCCAAGGTGGTTAGGTTACAACTTGGTTTTATACATTTTAGGCAGAAGGAAGTTACAAAGACATCAATCACTACATGTAAGGTGTACTTTGATTTGGCCCAGAAAGGAGGGATATCTAGAAGAGGGAGGGACTTTGAGGTCCTAGGTGGATTCATAGATTTTCTTACTAGCAGTTGGTTGAAAGAAGTAAGCTTTGTATAAAGACTTAAGAAGTCAGTAGAAAGAAATGCTTGAGTTAAAATAAGGGAGGTTGTGGAAGCCAAGATTCTCATTACGTAGATGATGCCTCTAAGTGGCAGGCTTCAGAGAGAATGGATGGGGAATGTCTCAGACACTAAAAGGTATCAGACTCTTAGTTCCATCTCTTCTGGACCTGGAGAAGACCTAGAAAGGGAAGGGGATTCTTTACAGATGAAAATTTCCCACAAGAGATGGCTTTGCAGGGCCATTTCAAATGCCAGAGAAATAGATTTGGGGATAAAATATTTTGATTTCCTTTGGAGCCTGCTATCTGTCACGTGATGCTATAGTCAGGTTGAAATTTGGTATCTTATTGTCACAGAGACTCTGTCAGTCTTATGCTCTCTACTTTAAAGTTAATCCTGGTCAGCTGTGCCTAAGCTCCAGAGGAAGTGGGTATTAACGAGGTCTGTCCACCTCCCTTCCCATCATGGCCAGGAATTTGGTTTTTCAGATTTCTTGGGTCCTGTTAGACGTAGACACTGAAACCCTCCTCACAGGTTAACGAGAATTGCATTCTGGGTTCTAGACAGAAATAATTAAGCATTAATTATACTGCACCTTGGCCCACTCCCTTGTAGCTGTTTACTAACCAAAAGTCCTGTGGCACTGGGTCCTGGCCTTTTCCATCCCACTGTTTCTATAGACAGGGCTCCTGACCTTAGAATCCTAAGGCTTTTGTTTCAGACTTGATTTGCAGCTCCGTTGTTCCTGTAGATAGGATTTCTGACCTCAGACGAATTGCTGAAGATGTTTTCCAGGTCCTGAGTTCCAGCAGAAAATGCTGACACCAGGCAGTTTGAAGACCCCCACAGAGAAACCAAATCAGCAGGACACTGCAGTTCACTCACCACCTTCCACGACTTCACCCTGCACTCTTTGACCCATCAGCCATCTCCAACCTTGGCCCAGTATTTTATTATTATTCTTTTTTGGACAGGGTTTTAGTCTTGTCACCCAGGCCAGAATGCAGTGATGCAATCTCAGCTCACTGCAACTTCCGTCTCCTGGGCTCAAGCGATTCTCCTGCCTCAGCTTCTCAAGTAGCTGGGACTACAGGTTTGTACCACCACATCAGGCTACTTTTTCATATTTGTTGTAGAGACCAGGTTTTGCCATGTTGCCCAGCCTGGTCTCAAACTCCTAGGCTCAAGCGATCTACCCTCCTCGACCTTGCAAAGTACTGAGATTACAGGTGTAAGCCACTGGGCCCAGCCAAACCTTAGCCCAGTACTTGTCCAAACCCCTTAAACTCCCTAGCCCCAAACTCCTTGGGGAGGTGGATTTGAGGTTTCCTCCTGTCTCCTCCTCCGGCTGCCTTATGATTCAGCCTCTTTCTCCACTGCAGCCTGGAGTCTCCGTGTATTGACTTGCTGCACATTCGGCAAGAAACCTATTGCAGTTTCAACACCTTTGTTATTTATGGTCGGACCCTGGGACCACTGAGTGGCTCAGATGGTCTTGGGATGGGGACTGGCAAAGGTGGAAAGGCCAGCATGTGATGATAGGGTTGGAGCTTTAAGCGAAGGTATCTCAGCCTGGCTTTCAAAAAAGAGACAGGAACTGATGATTGAGTTCAATTAGTCATGGCTGGATTGAGCTCAGTTAATGATTAATTAATGATTCAACTAATCACACTTGTGTAATGGAGCCCCAATACAAACTCTGAACGTTGAGGCTCAGGGGAGTTTCCTGGTTGTTGAACTCATCAATGGGCTGGGAGGGGCCACATCCTGATTCCACGGGGAGAGGACACAGAAGCCCCATGCCTGGGACCTTCTCAGCCCTCACCCCATGCACCTTTTCATCCGGCTGGTCCTGGCTTGTATTCTTTCATGTTAAGCTGTAACCATAAGCACAGTACTTACCTGAGTTCTGTGAGTAATTCCAGGGAATTATCATGCCTTGGAAGGTCATGGGAAGCCTCCAGTTTTAGCCAGTTGGTTAGAAGTGTGGGTGGCCTGAGGACCCCTGAACTTGCAGCTGGCATGCCCTTGACCTGCAGGGATCTGTACTAACTCTGGCAGCCAGTGCCAGGACAGTCCTGCAGAATTGCACAAACAGGCTTTTGCTATTTTTGTCTCTAATGACACAGCCATGTGGATTCTATGTGCTCAATGGTGACTAAAATGTTGGGTCCAGATGTTATCTCCAGGAGCTTGTGCCTAAACAGTAAATGTTTATAGGCACCACCATGCCACGCCCTGTATACATCATTCATTTAGACTCAGTAATTAATGATATGGGATCCACCAGAGTCCTTGGAGCCCCTGGGAGGGACAGGTGCCTGTGTTTAAAAGACATACGAGATAGATAGTAGGAGGGGGTGTGACTACTCCTTCAAATATATTTTTTCCTTTTTTTCTTCTCTTCACAAAACCCACACAAGCACCTTACTGACACTCTACCACTGACCCCAAGTTTTTAGTTGCACAAAGAAAACAGTAGTTCTTCTGTGCTCTAACAATGCTTAGCCATACCTTTTACTGAATAGATTCCAGAAACTGGCCTGAGGAAATCCAAACTTCGAACCAAGGTTGTGTATTGTCCCACCTTGGGAAGAAATGCAGCGTGATTGATTCACAGCCTTATTGCTGCCAGACAGATGGCCAAGTAACCCATGACTCAAGAAAACCACAGTGACCAGATATGCTGACCTGCATGCCCTACCCCCAGGGACTCTCCCCAGTCCAGCTGCGTACCCTACTCCTGATGTCAATTCCCACGCTTTGCCTAATTAAAAAAAAAAACCCACTGACTCTTTTTGTGGAACCAGCTGGAGTATTCTTGCACCTCCACTGTCTCCCTTGCATTCAAGCACAAGCCTCCAAATAAAAGCCTTGTCTGGGAAAACTGCTTGGCCCTGCATTAGTTTCCAGGCCATGGAACCCGAGACCCTGTGGTCTGGAACACATGGAGAATGAGGCAATAGACAGAGGTGAGATGTAGGGTTCTGTCAGCATGTTTCAAGACCTTGTCAGCATGATGTCACATGAATTCCTTCATGAGAAGACAGCAAGATAAATTGTGGGGGTGGAATAGGAGGAGAGAAAGGTCAGGGAGTGGGGTGAGGGCAGACATGGAAATGATGACGTTGGTGGAGGATGAGACCAGCAGGTGGAAAGGATGATTGAGGTTGGGGAGGAGCAGAGGAATGTGAGGGTGGTCAGGGCACAGGAGGACTGATGAGTTCTGGAGTCCCTGGCCTCAGGGGGCTTCCTGTCATGTCCACAAACCAAGAACGTGGGAGAACCATGTCCTTGTCTTGCCCCGTAGGCTTTGGGAGCACTCATTTGAGGATTTCCCATGAGGTAAGCTCCATGACACGTCAGCTCCATGACATGTCAGCTCCATGACACGTCATCTCCATGACACATCAGCTACATGAAGGAAGAACTAGTATTTGTCACGTGCGTCCATGTGAAGAGACCACCAAACAGGCTTTGTGTGAGCAATAAAACTTTTTAATCACCTGGGTGCAGGCGGGCTGAGTCCGAAAAAGGAGTCAGCAAAGGGAGAGAGGGGTGGGGCAGGAACAAATCATAATGGTAGAATGTCATCTTTTGTGGTTCTTCAGTTGCTCCAGGCCATCTGGATGTATACGTGCAGGTCACAGGGGTTATGATGGCTTAGCTTGGGCTCAGAGGCCTGACAGTATCATATTCTTTTTATGGGTGAGGAAACCCAACCTGGGAATGTGAAATTACTCTCTCCAGGCCCCCCCATTTGTTAGGTGGGGAAGGATTTGGTCCATATGGTGTGACTCCACAACCCACTGTCTTCTCCACCAAAGAAGCAAGAATGTGTCATTGCAAAGTCTTGAGCAGATGACTGTGGAGAGCAATTTCTCAGACCTGTGAGGCTACTGAGCCCTTGCAATGGGGCAAGTTGAAACTGCAATTTGCTGTAAGTTTGAAATGCACCCTGGATTCACAAGACTTAGTATAAAAAAAAGTAAACTGTTTTATTACTAATTTTTATATCGATGATATGTTGGAATAAAAATATTTTGGATCTATTGAGTTAAATAAAATGTTACTGAAATTAATATCACCTGCTTCTTATTGCATTTTTAAAATGTGGCTGTTGGAAAATATTTTTAAACATTATTTGTGTGGCTTGCATTATGTCATCACAAATAAAATTGAATTGTATTTCTATTGCTTAAGTTCTACTGACCAGTAAAGTGCTGCTTTGAAGAATCAGACTAGGAGATGGTTTGGGAGAAGAACCAGACAAAGCCTGGAGAGGAGGACCAGGCACCCAGACAGCACAAGGCACCCCCCTGGGGTCTCTTAGACTGAGTTACCCAAGCACAAGGAATGAGTAATTGAAAAATATTGTCATTGGCCCCAATCAGCGCTTCCTCTGTTCCCTGCTGGGCCCATTGGAGTGTGCCCCTCCTGTTGACAGTGCTGTGGAGTAGCTCTGCAGGGTGCAGTGGGAGGAGGGGCTGGCTCATTACTAGTTTTGTGATGCTAAAGGAATTCCAGCACTGACTGCACCTGTTGGGAGGGGGTGGGGTGGGCAGAAACACTTCTCATCAACTCATTGAGCAAGGAGGCAGTGTTTCCAACAGAGCAAGCTAATTTACCTTTTAACTTAAAGGGTTCTTGCTTTTCTGTAAGTAGAAATGAGTCTTCACTTTTGAGCAGAGGTTGGCAGGGAGCCCACAGCCTTCATTATATCCCAACTGGCATTGTATCCAATATCATCGCCAATGTCCACAATGTAATTGGGGATATTTTGATTTGCTCTTTGCCGGAGACTGGGATCAGCTCCAAGACGTTGTACATGTAGGTGTCGGGTCCCTACAGGCTGGGCTTGCCCATTTATGTTGAGCCTCAATCATCTGTGACTCCAAAGTTGCAGACCACCCTGGTGCTCAGGGGTTCTTGTGGGTAGGCGGGCCAACAGCTATTGCCTGGCTGTCAGCAATGCCCTTAGCCTCCCGTAGTGCTCCCGGCGCTGTCCTCCACTGCTGGGACTGAAATTGGAAGAAGGTTGAGAGTCTGTGACTTGGGAGTTGACAGCATCTCCCAGGTGCTGTGGACTCGCATTTGGCGTTTACTTTCTGCTTTTCAATGCAGTTGTTCTCATGTCTCTCTCACCAGTGATGCTCCTTCAGGACACAGAGGGTCCTGGCTCTCCCTGTGTCCCTAAGCATCTCCCACACCTGCCAGGATGGCACCCTGCAGGGACGAGGTTATAAACAGAGTCCAGCCAGATCCAGGGCCCTTGGTTCTGCTGTCCTGGCTTTCTTACCTAATAACCGACTGCCTCATCTGTGTGCTCTGCCCACTACACCTGTAGGTCCTGCCCACCGCATGTGAGCCACACTCCCCAAGCTATTACCTGTAAGATCAGATGATAAAATGTGTGTAAAGCACATCACAGTGATTTTAAGGTGGGGCCTCCCCAGGGTGAGAAAGTGCTGGCATCCACCCGCTTAGCTGATGCCTGCAGCGGTGTGTGAAGTCCAGACGTCAAGACTAGGTCTGTTCTCTCCACTTCATCTCCAGCATCTACAGGAGTCTTTTTGTTGAATGAAGGAGACACTGATAAAGGCCAGAGGTATCCAGACGGAAATAATTTGTACACAGACCTCTTGCCCTAGAGAGGAGGGTCCCTCACTATTGACACCACCACTCGGACAGCCCTGTCCTCCAGGTCCTTCCTGCCCCCAGTTCAAGGAGGCACCTACCTTTGTGTAGGTTGAACTAAACCTCTAGGATTCAAGACAACACCCATTGAATTTACGTTTTGTTTTCTCCAGACACACCGTAAAGGGTAGATCTTGTGCCTGGTTGTTGATAAAGTAACATGCTGATTGATAAAATAATATGCAGGCTCCTCCCTTCTCCCTCTTCCCTAATAAATGGGTGTGCAGGATGAATCTTGCAATCATAGCATTACGCACAAGAAGAAGGCGGTGAGGAGCACCTGGAGGCAGCTGAGTGGCTTGAGTGGACTTGTTCTGAGTCTTTACAGCTCTAGTAAATGACTCGGGCATGGGCCCTGCAGCAGCACAATTGTAATGGCCCAGGAGGTACTTCCTCTCCACTGCACAGGAAAAGTCAATCAACCAAGAAGGCGGCATTGCAGGAGAGACAGTGTAATTGATGCCAGGCCAGCCCATGTGGGAGAACTGGTGTTATCACCCAAATCAGTCTCCCTGCAGGCTCACAGGTTTGGGTTCTATGAACAATTTTGTGGGCAGGGGGCTAGGGAAGGGGTGCTGCTGATTGATTAGAGATGAAACAGTGGGGTGAGAAAAACAGTCTTCATGTGCTGAGTCCACCCTTGGGTGGGACCACAGGATCAGCTGATTCATGAATCCAGGTAGGGTCAAGTCTGAAAAGCAACTCTGGAAAAAAAACAATCTTAGGTTCTAAAAGGGTGAAGTTATGTAATGGAGCAGTGGGGAGAGTCACGAAGCTTGTGGCTTCTGTCCACATGGCCCCTGAGCAGTAAGGGATTATAGACACTATGCACAGCTTATCAGAATTCACACCCTTCTCATCATCCCAACCTCGTGGCCTTTCATTAGTTTTACAAAAGCAATTTAGGGTTGGGAAGGGCTATTATCATCTTTGCTTTAAGGTTTAACTACACTAAATTCCTGCCAAAGTTAGCTTGACCTACACTGAGGAAGGACCAAAGACAGCTTGTAGGTCAGAAGCAAGATGGACTCAACTCTGTCGCCTTTCTCTTGCTGTCATCATTTTGCAAATGTGTTTTCACAATCCCTACTTGGTTGTAATAAACTATGTCTTCTATGGTTTTCTTCTCCAGAATTCTCCCTGGCCCTCCTGCTCACCCAGAAGAGGCTCTTTGTCAGTGAGGCTGCTGTGCATTGGGAAAGGGTCAGACTCGGCACCCAGGACACAGGGAGGGCTGCCACACTGTGACCTTCTGCCCCAGCCAAGGGATGACCCAGCCTCAGGGGGAAAAGGCAGGCTTCTGGGGGTGCATCCTGGAAGCCCATCCTGCCCTGGAACATGGGTCCCTTCCAGGAGTGACATCCCAGGTGTGCTCTGCCTGTCTCCTACCTTCTCCTTCTTCCCCAGGAGACCCCAGGAATCAGAGTGAGGATGTATCCCCATGAGGGCAGGGGCTGGCTGTGCTTTAAGGGTTCAAGGCGTCAGCCAGAAAGTGCGGGAAGAAAGAGGAGAGAAGCAATTGAGGGACGGTTTGTTATTTAGAGGACTGTGTATGTGTGTGTGCATGCATGTGTGTGCATGTGTGTGTCTGTGCGTGTGTGGACTGTGTGTGTGTGTGCATGTGTGTGTGGACTGTGTGTGTGCACGCATGTGTGCATATGTGTGTCTGTGCGTGTGTGGACTGTGTGTGTGCATGTGTGAGTGCGTGTGTATGGACTGTGTTTGTGTGCGTGTGCAAGGGGCTTTTGAGACAGCTTCCCATGGTTCAGGACCATGGGAAGATTAATGTGGGAACTGGGGGACAATTTTGCTATTTGGTACATAATGGGACTTCTCTTCACAGGCCCCGAGGAAAGCTGTCAATGAATATTTATTTTACACTGTAAGGCGTTTGGAGTCAAATTCATTTCTCTTGGATGTGTAACCAGGCTGGGACGGGACTTAAAGCAAATAGGGAAAGAATACAGATTTATCTGGATTTCATGATGATTTGAGACGAATCTATGACTGATCTTGGTGTTTAATAGCAAACTATTGAATAAGTAAAAAAACATTATGAAGAACCTATGGCCCTTTGCATCATTTTATGAGATTCCTAATTAATTTAAGATACACTGAACGCTTCAAGTGTGTGTCTTCCGTTTGCATTTAGGCAACATGGCGGTGGGGGATGCAGCTCCTTGGCCGCCGTTCGCCACTAGAGTCTGCACCTGCCAGGCACACAGCAGACACAGGTATGCTTGTTAAAGAATAGAGAATGTGCTTTATTTTCCTAGGCACATGTTATAAATTCTCCCTGTTTCCCTTATTTAACAGTGGTTTCTATAGAATTTTTTCTCATGGAGAAAGTTCTCATCTATAAGCTGAACTTCCAGAATGCCAGAGTGAGATGCTGAAGGATGGGAAGTCCAAAGGAGAGTCCTCCTCCCTCCACCCTCCTCCCTTCCTCCTTTCCTCCTCCCCTCTCCCTCCTTTCCTCCTCCCTCCCCCTACTCTGCTTCCTTCTTTCCTTCCTAACCTTTCTTCCTCCCTTCCCTCCTCCCTTCCTCCTTTCTTCTCCCTTTCTCTGCCTCTCTGTCTCCCTCATGAGATGCCAAGAGAAGGAGGTGATGCCCTTTCCTTTCCTGTTGGATACTGTTAGGCAAGGCTGCCAAAGGCTAATAGCCCCCTCTGAGCTGGAATACACCATGACCAAGAAGCAGGTGAACCCACCTGCCTCCTCCAAGCAAGTGCCCTGGCATGCTCTGGACCCTGGCAGGCTCCCTTGGGCACCTTGAGGGTCCTCAACCACCAGGAGAGGGGCATATCCACCCATCATGGGGGCTGAGGGTTGCAGCAAAGGCCTTTCCTAGAATCTCATTTCTTGGTGTGGCTCCAAGAACATCAGGGGTCCCCAGCACGTGGCCTCAGGCCGGGCTCCCAGAGAGTTCTCTGCAGATGGTGGCTATCCCCCTCCCGATCCTCTGAGCTCTTTCCCACGGTTATAATAAAGGGGGTCTCAGGGATTGGTGGCCAAATGAAGTACAGCTACTCCCACACAAGTGCTCTGACACCATGAAGAAGAGAAAGGGAAGTGTGCGCTCTTGTTGCCATGGTGACAGGTGGAGAGAGACAGATAGAGAGATGGGGTGAGAGAGAGAGAGACTAAGAGAGAGAGAAAATCAGAGGGAGAGGATCTTGTTGCCCCTTTCTGCTGTCCTGTGAAACCTGGTGGTGCCTGTGGCTTCCTGGGCATGATTAAGATGTGCAGCCTCTTCCCAACCACTCAATGTCCCTTCCCCATCTCGTGAGACATCCATCCCCCGCAGAAGACATGGACACTCAGGGGGCCATGCCAGCATCTTCCTGCAGAAGTGAGAACGTGGGATCTCCAGGTTCTGGGAAGGACTCAGCAGGGCCCCGGCAAGTCTCCTCAGGAGGGCTTCCAGTGCTCCCCAGAAGTGAGGGCTTCTAGTGCTCCCCAGGACTGAGGGCTTCCAGTGCTCCCCAGGAGGGCTTCCAGTACTCCCCAGGACTGAGGACTTCTGGTGCGCCCCAGGACTGAGGGCTTCTGGTGTTCCCCAGGATTGAGGGCTTCCAGTGCTCCCCAGGAATGAGGGCTTCTAGTGCTCCCCAGGACTGAGGGCTTCCAGTGCTCCCCAGGAGGGCTTCCAGTACTCCCCAGGACTGAGGACTTCTGGTGCGCCCCAGGACTGAGGGCTTCTGGTGTTCCCCAGGATTGAGGGCATCAGTGCTCCCCAGGAGTGAGGGCTTCCGGTACTCCCCAGGAGTGAGGGCTTCCAGCACTCCCCAGGAGTGAAGGCATTTAGTGCTCCCCAGGAGGGCTTTGGTGCTCCCCAAGAGTGAGGGCTTCCAGAGCTCCCCAGGAGTGAAGGCATCTAGTGCTCCCCAGGAGGGCTTCCAGTGCTCCCCAGGGGTAAGGGCTTCCAGGGCTCCCCAGGACTGAGGGCTTCCAGTGCTCCCCAGGAGGGCTTCCAGTACTCCCCAGGAGTGAGGGCTTCCAGTGCTCCCCAGGAGTGAGGGCTTCCAGCGCTCCCCAGGACTGAGGGCTCCCAGCACTCGCCAGGAGTGAGGGCATCCAGCGCTCCCCAGGACTGAGGGCTTCCAGCGCTCCCCAGGACTGAGGTCTTCCAGCGCTCCCCAGGACTGAGGGCTTCCAGCGCTCCCCAGGACTGAGGGCATCCAGCGCTCCCCAGGACTGAGGGCTTCCAGCGCTTCCCAGGACTGAGGTCTTCCAGCGCTCCCCAGGACTGAGGGCATCCAGCGCTCCCCAGGACTGAGGGCTTCCAGCGCTCCCCAGGACTGAGGGCATCCAGCGCTCCCCAGGACTGAGGGCTTCAAGCACTCCCCAGGAGTGAGGGCTTCCAGTGCTCCCCAGGAGTGAGGGCTTCCAGTGCTCCCCAGGACTGAGGGCTTCCAGTGCTCTCTTGGAGTGAGGGCTTCCAGTGCTCCCCAGGACTGAGGGCTTCCAGTGCTCCCCAGGAGTGAGGGCTTCTAGTGCTCCCCAGGAGTGAGGGCTTCCAGTGCTCTCCAGGAGTGAGGGTATCCAGTGCTCCCCAGGACTGAGGACTTCCGGTGCTCCCCAGGACTGAGGGCTTCTGGTGTTCCCCAGGACTGAGGTCTTCCAGTGCTCCCCAGGAGTGAGGGTATCCAGTGCTCCCCAGGACTGAGGACTTCTGGTGCTCCCCAGGACTGAGGGCTTCTGGTGTTCCCCAGGACTGAGGTCCTCCAGTGCTCCCCAGGAGTGAGGGCTTCCAGAGCTCCCCAGGAGTGAAGGCATCCAGTGCTCCCCAGGAGGGCATCGGTGCTCCCCAGGAGTGAGGGCTTCCAGCGCTCCCCAGGAGTGAAGGCATGTAGTGCTCCCCAGGAGGGTTTTAGTGCTCCCCAGGAGGGCTTTGGTGCTCCCCAAGAGTGAGGGCTTCCAGAGCTCCCCAGGAGTGAAGGCATCCAGTGCTCCCCAGGAGGGCTTCCAGTGCTCCCCAGGGATGAGGGCTTCCAGGGCTCCCCAGGACTAAGGGCTTCCAGTGCTCCCCAGGAGTGAGGGCTTCCAGGGCTCCCCAGGACTAAGGGCTTCCAGTGTTCCCCAGGAGTGAGGGCTTCCAGGGCTCTCCAGGACTAAGGGCTTCCAGTGCTCCCCAGGAGTAAGGGAATCCACTGCTCCCCAGGAGTGAGGGCATCTAGTCCTCCCCAGCAAGGGTTTGACAATTCAGTCCCTCACAGCCCTGTTTCACTCATTTAAAGAAAGGCTTATATTTTATTGTTTTTCTTGACTCATTGTCATTTCTTCACACCCTGCTAATAGCTTCCCTTACAACTTCTGCTTTCAGGGAATCCACCAAGATGCAGGAGACGAGAGACATTTCCAGAACTACTGTGTTCCAGCCAACACTGATAAGGAGAAGACTGGGCTCTGTTCATCTTGTGGTAGCCCCAGAGCTAGTGGAGGCAGAGAGAAAAGTGCAGGCACTCAAATGAGCCACTGGAGCCCTTGGTTGCCCCGTACCCCACGTTACTCTCCATGGGCAGGTGCTGGTTGCCCCGTACCTCATGTTACTCTGCATGGGCAGGTGCTGCACCTGCAGCCTGACAAAGACACGGAGCCGAGAGGCTCAGAGCCATCAGGGACAAGAGTCAGTAACCACCACGTGAGCCACCAGCCCAGGAAGAGTGCCAGCTGGGGGCAGGGGATGCAGCCTGGAGGATGGAGGAGGCAGGCGAGGAGCAGCCAGCTGCCTGGGGTGGGCTGTGGCATGGGGGCTGCACTTCATCTGAACAGCCCTCCCTGGAGCTGTGCCTGGCAAGGGTCCCAGGGAAGCTGTGTCTGGACAGAGGATTTAACGTGAGGAGCAAGTGGACTGGAACAGGACAAGGCAAGGACTCAGTGGATGCTTCAGGTGCCGGCCCCATTCCTGGCTGGTGCACTCACACTACTGTGGCTGTGAGCATTCCCCAGAGTGAAGCCACTCTATCCCTAACCCCCACCACTCCCCATATGCTGTCTTACCCCACCCCCGATACCCTATCTTACCCCACCCCCCATACCCTATCTTACCCCACCCCCCATACCCTATCTTACCCCACCTCCCATACCCTATCTTACTCCACCCCTGATACCCTATCTTACCACACCCCAGATACCCTATCTTACCCCACCCCCATACCCTATCTTACCCCACCCCCATACCCAATCTTACCCCACCCCCCATACCCTATCTTACCCCACCCCCCATACCCTATCTTACCCCACCCCCGATACCCTATCTTACCCCACCCCCATACCCTATCTTACCCCACCCCCATACCCTATCTTACCCCACCCCCAATACCCTATCTTACCCCACCCCCCATACTCTATCTTACTCCACCCCCGATACCCTATCTTACCACACCCCAGATACCCTATCTTACCCCACCCCCATACCCTATCTTACCCCACACCTGATATCCTATCTTACCCCACCTCAGATACCCTATCTTACCCCACCCCCATACCCAATCTTACCCCACCCCTGATACCCTATCTTACCCCACCCCCGATACCCTATCTTACCCCACCCCCATACCCTATCTTACCCCACCCCCCATACCCTATCTTACCCCATCCCTGATACCCTATCTTACCCCACTCCCGATACCCTATCTTACCCCACCCCCCACACCCTGTCTTACCCCACCCCCCATACCCTATCTTACCCCACCCCCCATACCCTATCTTACCCCACCCCCCATACCCTATCTTACCCCACCCCCCATACCCTATCTTACCCCACCCCTGATACCCTATCTTACCCCACCCCCGATACCCTATCTTACCCCACCCCCCATACCCTATCTTACCCCACCCCCCATACCCTATCTTACCCCACCCCCCATACCCTATCTTACCCCATCCCTGATACCCTATCTTACCCCACCTCAGATACCCTATCTTACCCCACCCCCATACCCTATCTTACCCCACCCCCCATACCCTATCTTACCCCACCCCTGATACCCTATCTTACCCCACCCCCAATACCCTATCTTACCCCACCCCCGATACCCTATCTTACCCCACCCCCCATACCCTATCTTACCCCACCCCCCATACCCTATCTTACCCCACCCCCCATACCCTATCTTACCCCATCCCTGATACCCTATCTTACCCCACCTCAGATACCCTATCTTACCCCACCCCCATACCCTATCTTACCCCACCACCGACACCCTATCTTACCCCACCCCCGACACCCTATCTTTCTTCCCCATCTCTTGAGAGTGATCCTCACAATACATCAACTGATGCTTCCAGGGCTCCGGACTGAGGCCAGTTGCTTTGTAGAATCTGCAGACTCTAGGCTTTCAGGGGATGTGTTAGACTGCATCTTAAGGATTTGATGTTTTCCCATTTCAATGCCTATACAAAGCTCTCCTGATGCCAAGAAAGGTGAACAGCTGAGCTATTAGCCTCCCAGCAGGATGAGTTCCGCCAGCACTCCCAGCCTGCTCTTTCACACAGACGCGCTGCTGGGTCTAAAATTAGGAGCACGAGGGCTGATTATGGACCCTTGACGCCATTAGCATTGATATGCAAAATTTATTTCCATCCAATCTGCAGAGCAATCCAAATTGCCCTGTGAAAGCAGGGCCTGAAGTCTTTGGATGTTGGCCAGGCTGAGCTGAAGTCCCCCAGGGCACAGTCCCCGAGCAGCTCTGCTATTTGCATAAATATTGGCATATGCCCACCCTCTTCCTGTTAGCCACAATTAACCACGCAGCACACTCAGCTCAGCATCTCTGGAGCTGCAACCTGGTTTACAAAGAAAGCTCACATTAGATCCCTTGAACATCTCCTGTAATTAGACCAAGGAGAGGTGTGGTGGGGATTCCAGCAGCGGCCTCTTCTGAAAAGCCCACACGGTTTCCCAGTGGGTTTGCTGCGAGAAATCCGCTGGTGCCATTTCAGTCTGTCAAGCTTAACGCTGAACATACCCTTACGCATTTCACGCTCTCACAAGTCGATGAAACACAGATGGACCCTGGAGTTTGGTAGTGTTATATGTAAATGCTTGTTCCCTGGTGCCACAAAGAAATAGCACTCAAACATAAATTGAATCGTCTCGGCAAGGCAATCTTTACTTTCTGTGGAAAGGGTGCTAATCACAGATGGAATAATGGTGAGAGCACACCCGAACAAAGGAGGAAGCAATCTTTATTCCTTACACACTTTGTCCCTGCTACTGGGTCCTGTCTCCATTGGCTGGAGTCAGACCGCACAATTTAAACTAAAACCCGATTGGCTAACAGTTTAAAACTTTTCTAAATAGGTAAAAGTAAGGGAAAGACAAAGGAAAAGAGGAAGTTGCTTATGCCAAATAGGGAAGGGGCATAGGCCACGAGCTGGAGTGTGCCTGTGAGCATGTCTGGCACAAATATCTTGGTGAAGGTACAAGGACATGGAATGTACTACGTGCCTGTCAGCATGTTTAACAGGTACATAGGATAGGGCCCAACAAAGAGTCACTAGCATAAAGTAAGGAAGCTTAAAGGAAGTTAGTCTTTAAAAGAAACTATTATTTCTAACACTTATGGCTTATTTTTTAACAAGGAGGGAAAATTTGAAGGGAAACTTTTTACTTTCTGCAGGGAACTTGGCCAGCTGTGAGGCCCCTGTGAACTGTGGATGTTTGCTTCTTTCTTCACGGTTGGGACCGACTCCTGCCTTCTGCTGGGTTCTGCCGAGAATGCATGAGAGAAGTTTCCTCCATTCTCTGTTGGGCTCATGAATGTGGACTCTGGGACTGAAAGGTTGTGGCCTGTATTAGTCTGTTCTCACATTGCTGTAAAGAAATGACTGAGGCTGTGTTATTGATAAAGAAAAGAGGTTTCATTGGTTATGTTTCCACAGGCTGCATGGTTCCTCCCTGAGTGGCTGGGAAGGCCTCCAGGAGCTTTCACTTATGGTGCAAGAGGAAGGGGAAGCAGGCACATTGACATGGGGCGAACAGGAGGAAGAGGGGTGGGAGCGACCACACACATTTCAACAACCAGATCTCATGAGAACTCACTCACCGGAACAGCATGAGGGGAATTGTACTAAACCATTAGAAACTGCCCCAGGATCCAGTCATCTCCAGGTCCCACCTCCAGCACTGGGAATTAAAATTGGAGATGAGATTCACGTGGGGACACAGATTCAAACCCTATCATGATGAATCCGTGTATACCAAGCACCTCGTTGGCTAGGATGGGGCCTCTCTTGCTATGCACAACACTCAAGTGAGAGAAAACCTTAATATTATCTTAAATAATATGGACACTCATTGACCTAACAGGAGGCCTAGACGTATCAGGTCTCAAGCTTGGTTTTGTGGCTTTTCTTTACTCCACTGTTCTTGTCATGTTGTTCCTCATTCTGAAGCATTTTACTTCCTGATCCTAAAAGAGCTGCCACTGCTCCTGGTATCACATCATCACAGCAACATCCAGAGCTGGGAGAGAATGGAGAAGCAGCACAGGCCCACCTTATAGCGTCTTGTAGCAATTCTCTAATATACCAGGGAGGTGAATCTTCCTGAAGAGCAGCTAGTACCTAAACAATACCTTGTGTACTATTTATACAAAAGTGAACTCAAAATGGATCAAAGATCAAAATGCAAAATGTAAAACTGTAACACTTTTAGAAGAAAATGTCAGAAAAAGCCTTGACTTATTGCTAGACAAAAAATTATTAGATATGATACCAAGACACAATCCATAAAAACAATATTGATAAATTGGACTTTATATTAAAATTAAAAATGTCTGCTCTGTGAAGGATCTTGTTAAGATAATGAAAACATGAGACACATACTGGAGAAATATTTTCAAGCCACACACCTGATAGGACCTATATCTAAAATCTGTAAGAACTCTGAACACAACAATACAAAATCAATCCATCCAATTAGCAAATTGGCAAAAGATGTGAACAAACACTTCACTAAGATTCATGGGTGCCTCTTTCTTTAGAGAACTGGGTAGCGAAGAAGCACTTGAAAGATATTTACCATCCTTAAACATTCGGAATATGCAGATTAGATCTAAAGTGAAGTAATACTACACACCTATCGGAATAGGTAAAAGAAAAAATACTTGACAATACCAAGTGCTATAAAGCATATGCAACAACTGGAATCTCACACATTGCTGGTGGGAATGTAAAGGGTACATCCATTCTGCACCATGATTTGTCAGTTTCTTACACAGTTACGCATATATTTACCCTATGACCCGGCAATGACATTCCTGGATATTTACTTTAGAGAAAAGAAAACTGATGATCATATAAAAACTGGTGCTCAAATGTTCATAGCAGCTTTATTTGTAATTGCTGTAAACTGAAAACTACCCACATGTTTTTCAAGAGTGAAATGGATAAATAAACTGTGGAAGATCCATGCAATGAACAGCAGCTACTCAGCCATCAAAGGGAATAGAGGCCGGGCACAGTGGCTCATGCCTGTAATCCCAGCACTTTGGGAGGCCAAGGCTAGTAGATCACTTAAGGTCAAGAGTTCAAGACCAGCCTGGTCAACATGGCGAAACCCTGTCTCTACTAAAAATACAAAAATTAGCCAGGCGTGGCAGTGCGTGCCATTAATCCCAGCTACTCAGGAGACTGAGGCAGGAGAATTGCTTGAACCTGGGAGGCAGAGGTTGGAGTGAGCCAGGATTGTGCCACTGCACTCCAGCCTGGGTGACAGAGGGAGACTCCATCTCAAAAACAACAAAAATAAACAACAATAACAACAACAAAAGGGAATGGAATGCTGATGTGCTGATGTGCACACTGGCCTGAAAGGGTCTCAGGGCATCACGCTGAATGACGAAAGCCAGTCTCAAATGGTGGCATCTGTACAACTGCATTCATGCAATGTTCTAGAAATGATGACACTATAGAGACGGAGAACGCATCAACGGTGGCCAGGGCTCAGGCTCAGCAAGGACAGGACCAGTGGGGTAGCAGGAGGGAGTTTCTTTGTGGTGCTACAAGTTCTGCATCCTGGTTATGTGGATGATGGCTTGAATTTTTATGTGATCAATTTCATTAGAATGATATGCCAAACTTTAAAAAAATAGTTCATACAAAAACGAATGAAATCCAAGACTGTTTGAGTCACCAGTATTGCACCTGTGCCAGTCTCCTGCTTTTGATGACGTGGGGTTTGTGTGAGATGTTATCGTGGAGGGAGACAAGGAGAAGGGTGACCGGGCACTCATGGTATGACTGTTGCAATTTATGAGGTCCTTAAGCTATTTCAGAATTTAAATATATATTTAAAAAAAGCATCCGGCCGACTACTGGTTCTCATTTGCCAAAACTGGGTCAACTGGTTCCATGCCCTCCTAAACAAAGAAGCAGCAGATTGTGTCATCAATGTGGACAGATCCTGATTCTAGCTCTTGGGTGAGCACGTGGCTGTCCAAACCCAAGCAAGGTGAAGTTAGCAAGAAAGAGAGGCCGGGGGAGGACTGCGGGCAGGAGAGAATCTGCACAGCTACATGGATTCCTAGGAGAAGTTGGGTCCCATCCATGAAGCTTTGTGGATAAAAGGGAGAAGGCCAGGGGCCTGAGGAACCTTCAGTGCCCTTCTGCAGGAGCAAAGCAGTGAGGCTGAGCAGCAGTGCTGGTGTGTGAAGCCCCATACTTCTCCAACATGGTAGGGGACGAATGGTTCTTCAGGATGGGGCCCTGCCCGCTCTCGAGTGGTAGCCCAAGGCTGGGCACACCATGATATCCACAACACAAAGAGTTGCAAGTATTGGAATCCCCAGCCAAGAGACAAATTGATTGACTTAGGGACCTTGTACTTCTAAGGGCAGCTTTCACAACAGCTGGATTCCAGGGCTGTCTCTTCCTCCTTCCAAGTCTTCATCCCTCAGTGCCACTCCTCTCCTTCCGCTGCCACTGGGCCCTTGGGCCGCAAATGGGCTTCTTCATCTGGAGGGAGAGACGGCTGCTGGCAGCCCAAAGTCTCTGTCCTTACAGATCATTACCTAAAGGGGAGAGGAAGCTTTCTTCCCCTCTGCTTCCCAGGAAGAACTCTGAAGGAACTGGTTTGAGCTACATCAGTACCCCTTGGACTGACTGGAGTCACGTGCCGAGCCCTGTGAGCCTCTGAACCATGCTCATGCCCGCATTCCACACGTATGGAGCCTCATCTTCATGCAGACACTGCTGTGGGGGTTGGAGGTGGAGTGGTGAGCAGCCCAGGTAGGAAGAGGCAGCACCGCCCACATGCACAGTCTGCCCCCAGCCCCATGGGAGATGGGTCACAGCAGGAGCCGTGGTCACTGCGGATTTCCAGGTGAGTGCTGTTGAAGGGAAAAAAGGCAGGATGGTGAGTGAAATGTTAGGACGGAGCGTCGGGCAGGCTTCACTGGGTGAAGGACAGCCAGAAAAAATCTGCATGAGATTAGGGGGAAAGAGGTCCCAGATGGGAGGAAGCGGATCAGACCAGCACGACCACCACAAGCACAGGGTCCGCTTGGCTCTGATGTTTAGGGATGAACACAGACCGAGGCCACAAGAGGAGAGCCCTGAAATGTCCGGAGCCCAGAGCCTCAGCTACATCTAACTTCACATTTGCACAGATCACTATTGAGCACAAGGCTATGCTACCTGTCCCTCCCCACTCCTGTCTGCCGGAGCTCACCTGGGACAGAAGACAGGACTTCCAAACAATGGGATGTGAGCCAATGCCTTGTGAGGGGAGGATTTCAGAGAATGTTATCGGACAAAGTGGACCCAGCCCCCGGCAATTCAGCCTTGTTGGCCACACAAGACCTGTGGCCATTCTTGGGGACAAGCACAGAGCCACAGCAGGGGCTGTCACCTGTCACATCCCTGGGCTGAGTCCACAGGGGTCCCTTCGCTGATCTCATGCGCTTGTCTGTAATAGCAGTGCAAGCATTTGAGTGTGGGGTTAGCCTGACTGCACAGAGGCAGGGCATCCAAAACAGTAGGATATCTGTGGCACCTGCGAAGGCTGGGACACTGGGGGGACGCTTCCTTCCTTCCAGGGTTCCCTCCAGCCTGCCTCAGGCCCTGGGAACTTTATTTTAAAGAGGAAACTGCTGAGAACGCATGGAGAGGTTGCCCCAGTGAATCTTACTTCCTGATCGGACCCTGGTTCCCCAGCAAGAGAAAGGCCGGACGATTTTATGAAGCGAACTGGAGAACGAAACCCTCCGTCCCTATGACCCACGCAGAAGAAACACACCACTTTGGCAGACTCCCCACGTGGCTTTTTGTTGACCTCTGAAGAACAGAGGTCAGAGAAACTTTACCTTTGGATTTAAGACTACCTGGATGAGACCAAGGAGTGTCTTCCCCCTCCCGTTCCCCATCCCCAAAGCTCCTGTTTCCTCTCCACTTGTCTCAAGTCCCTAAGAATTGGAGCTGCCTTCTGAACGGGATGGAGCTGCTGCTGGTTTATGATTCTCTGCACTCCATTAACTTCAAATGCAGATCAATGATCTATAAAATATAGAACAAGGAAGCCGAGGAAACACCGCTAGGCTCAGAAATAATTTTCAAACATTTCTGTGTATCAGAAATGGAACAGAAACAAAAAGTAAAGGATTTTTAAAGGTTTTAGAAAAATTTTTAAGAGAGTGTCTTTGACTCTGAGGAAAGGAAAAGATGTAAATAAGACATAAAACAAAAGTCATAGAAGAAACGGCTGAAAAATGTGGTAACATTAAAAAGTTTTCCATTTCCAACAGTAGTCAATACTGGAAAAAAATGAAAATACAGACATAGAGAAGACATTTGCAATGCAGATAACCAATGTCTAAGATAAATTAATAAGAAGAAAGGCAAAACCTGATAGGCCAACAGATAACTTACAGATGAGAAACCGTAAACAGCCAAAAACATGCATTTCATTTTTGAGCCTCACAATTAACTAGAAACATGTGTATGAAAATAAGAAACCATCTGGCTTGGTTGGTCAGAATCAATGTTTGGCAGGAAAGTAGTCTGACCGGAGCCATCCTACACTGGTGGAGAAGAGGAAATTGTTCAACCACATTTTAGGGCAATTTAGCAAAACCTGGTAAAGATGAAGGTGCCCCCAAATTGTATTTCTAAGCAAATACCTGTGCAGTTTAGAAAGAAACTCTTCCAGCTAGGTCTACGGAGACACGGATCAGAACATGTGTTGCTGAGTTATTCGTGACAGCAAAAAACTGAAAATAATTGAATTTCCATGAATAAGAAAATGGAGAGATAAATCGTGGTGGGCTTATGAGGCTTACTACTACTGCACTGCAGTTGAAATAAGCAACCTGGAGCCACAAACATCAGCGTGGGTCAAAATCTCCCAAACGAAGCAAGTGACAGACAGCATGATATTTACATAGGATGTTAGAACATGCAAATTGTTTATGGATTTATATGTGAATCACAATTCTCCCTGGGCATACACAACGCTTTTGTGCTCATAGAATAAGGTACACCCTCTGGGCAGACACATTTGAAGGAAGCAGCTGGTGCTGGCTCTGGTGGGGCCTGTGATGCAGGGCTCTGGGGTGCAGACTCCCTGTAGCCCCAGCTCAGCCCTGGCTGAGTGCTCCTTGCAGGGCACAGCCTGTGACACCCCCAGGGTAGCCCTGATATGACGCCAGTGTAAGACTGTGCAGGTGGAACAGTAAACCAAATCCCGCATGTTCTCACTTATGAGTGGAAGCTAAACATTGAGTACACACGGACGTAAAGATGGGAACATTACACACCGGGGACTCACAGAGGGGGCACAGAAGAAGGGGGATGAGGGCTGAAAAACTACCTACTGTGTGTGCTGTGCTCCCTACCTGGGTGACAGGACTCAAACCTCAGCATCATGCAATATAACACCTAACAAACCTGCACATATACCCCGAATCGAAAATAAAACTTGAAATTATAAGAAATATAAAAGCATGCAGGTAACAAAGGACACATTCAGGAGGGTGGGGGCCTCCGGGGAGGGAAACAGTGGAACGGGGCTCTGAGGTGAACTGCAGGGGCCTCAATCATGTTATATTCTCATTATGATGTTCTCTCTGCCTCTTTGTTTTAAAAATATTTCACAGCTTACTAATCACTGAAGCAGAAGAGCTGTGTCCTGGAGACTGCAGGTGCCCAACCTGGCCTGCCTCTGCCTGGCTGGAGCCTCCTGCAGGTGCCTGGCCCTACCCAGGCCCCAGAGTGCAGGCTCAGGAACCCCAGGAGTTGCATGTCTGAGGGATGCCCTCTCCTGCTCCTGCTCCACGTTCCCCAGGAGCCTCCCTACCTCCCTCTTGGACCCTGGGTGTCCTCTGCTACCCCGTTACCCCAGAGGCTGTGGGAGGGGCTGAGCACTGGGGTCTTGGCCATGCCTGTGCCCTGCACCAGGTGCCCACCCACTGCAGGGACACCCTGCCTTGCACAGTGACACTCTCTGGAAGGAGAGTATACCTGCAGCTGCCATTGCCAGGACTGCTTTGCTACCCACATAATCCTCACTCACCCTCTCTGCCATCACCCACCCCAGGTGCACAGGACATCCTGGTCATTTGGGTGAAGCATGCCCAGCTCAGTCACTGCCTGAGGCCTCGCCTTGGTCCCATGTGCAATCCCAGCCCCATCACCTTGGTCCTGCCCCAGCGCCATGTGCAAAGCCAACCTCCATCTTTCTGCGTATCCAGACCCCCTGCTGCTGCCTGTGTTCTGCATGGGGAAGCCTTCACAGAAGGTTCACTCTCCAGCTGGTAAATGTGGCTGGTGCCCCATGTGCTCCCAGGAGAGACTGTGAGTGCCCCCCATCCCTGTTACTCAGTAGGACCCCATGCCACTCTCTCCACAGGGACCCTAATGCCTCTTGTCCTCAGTAGGACCCTGTGCCCCCATCCTTAGTGGAACCTTGAGCCCTCTGTCCTCAGTGGGACCCCACGCCCCTGTCCTCAGTGGGATCACGTGTCTGCTCATAGCCCTCCGCACAGTTCTGGGCTCAGTAAGTCCTAATATGCCCCTGCCTGGCTCTTACACACTGTCTGCTTCTACAGGGTGTTATATCTTCATTAAGATGGTAAACTCCTAGGGACAGAGGCTCTGTTCCCCCTTCCTCGGCCACTCAGCAGCCTGCCCAGCACTGGTGCTGCACACCCAGGTGCAGACTGGGGAGCCCAGCTTGCAGCACCTGAGCCTCTTTCTAGATCAGAAGGGACCTGGGTGGGGGGGTCTCCGCTGGGGGCAGGGCCGGGCTTCCCTGTGAGCATTCCTCCATTGGTGACCCTGCTACCTCCAGTGGGGAGGAAAATCCAGGTCCAACCATCACACCGGGAGCCAGGTTGTGCCATGAAGAGGACTAGCATGAGCCTGGGGTTCCACAGGCCTGGTTCAGTGCCCTGAGCCGCACACACCGGCTGTGTGTCCTTGAATGGTTACTATCGTCTCTGTGCCTCTGCCAAGGGGGTAAGAATATGCACCCACCTTAGCCGGTTGCTTTGAAAAATAAATGAGGGTATATGAAAGCAAGGGCCTTCTCAGCAATCCTTCGCTCTCTTCATGCAGGACGGTGAGCTAGAAGCCCATGACGCTGGCATGGTGGTTCCGGCGGCCCTGTGAATTCAGTGGGTATCACTTCCATTGCCCAGGAGCAATGCCCTCACCGCAGAAACCCCACAAGACGCCCTTATCGTGGCGGCTGACGTCTCTGCGGACAACAGAGATTTTCCTGTGCCTTTTGGATCATCTGTGGGAACAGCATGGGGGTGCTCTGCCTTATAAGGCACAGGTGCCACCACTGTGGGGTCAGAGTTCTGATTGCTTTTAGATTGTGTCTGTGCCGGGGAAGACAAGTGAACACAAAGTAAATTACCCTCACTTGGCGCGGTGACGGGGACCAGCCTGTGAGGCAGCTTCTGTCCTCTTCGCTCCTTATCTCTTTCCTCTCTCCTCACCCCAGCTCCTGACTTAATTCAGTGTCATTCTGGAATATGAAGCCCAGCCAGAATGGAAATAGAAAGCCAATCACATTACCACAAAAAAGAGAGAAGAAAAATAAAAATTTGACTGCAATAACAAATGCCATTTCTGTTAAATGAGTTAAATTTTTAAGAGTCTATCTTTGGCCAGGTGCAGCGGCTCACACCTGTAATCACAGCATTTTGGGAGGCCGAGGTGGGTGGATCACCTGAGGTCAGGGGTTCGAGACCAGCCTGGCCAATATGGTAAAATCCTGTTTCTACTAAAAATACAAAAATTAGCCGGGTGTGGTGGTGGGTGCCTGTAATCCCAGCCACTTGGGAGGCAGGGGCAGGAGAATCTCTTGAACCCGGGAGGTGGAGGTTGCAGTGAGCCGAGACTGCACCACTGCACTCCAGCCTGGGCAACAGAGTGAGACTCCACCTCAAAAAAAAAAAAAAAAAAAAAAGTCGATCTTCAGGTGTTATAACTTTCTAAATAAATAGAATTACAGGTATGTTAGAAACTCAGAGGTTAAAAGGACAGAAAGAGCCTTCCCATCTGAGTGTTCTGTCCAAATTCATCCTCAGCCGAGTTCCCTCCCAGGAAGAAGCCAACCCGGGACGGATCCAGAAAGGGACTCCACTGCATCACACGGGGCATTTCGTTAACCAAGCCGAGTCAGTCCTCGGGTAGGGACACGGGGAGGGAGAATGAGACGTGTGTCGTACCCGCCCCCTTGACCACTTCCTCCTCCCTCAGATCCACCTTCTCTTGTGCTGTCATGGCAAGAGGGCCTGATGGTTACAGTGCGAGCCATGCTGTCAGAGATGGAGGCCTGTGGATCCTCTGACTGCAGCGAGGGAACCCAGAATTAATACCTCATTTCTGGGTGGCTTATAAAGAAAATAAGAAGAATGTATTTGGATTCCTAGAATGACAGCATTGACTCGGACAGCTGGCAAGTTTACCCATGGAACTGCCGTGTCTCCACAGAACTAATTGGTATTTACACCGAGTCTTCCTTGATCTTTACAGGCACACCTTGGAGACATTGTGGGTTCCGTTCCAGACCACCACGATAAAGCCAACATATAACAAAGTGGTTCACACAAGTTTTTTGGTTTCCCAGTGCATTTAAAAGTTATGTTTACACTATACTGTGGTCTACTAGGTATGTCATAGCATAATGTCTAAAAATGTATATACATTAATTTAAAAATCCTTTATTACTAAAAGTTTTTAACAATCAGTTATCTGAACCTTCAGATGATTGAGGAAGGATGTTCCATCAATCCTCAATTGATCGAAGGATGTTGATGGCTGCTGACTGATCAGGGTGGTGGCTGCTGAAGGTTGGGGTGGCTATGGCAATTTCATAAAATAAGACAGCAGTGAAGTTTGCCACATCCCTTGACTCTTCCTTTCACAAAAGATTTCTCTGCAGCATGCGATGCTGCTTGACAGCACTTCACCCACAGTAGAACTTTTTTCAAAATTGGAGTCAGTTCTCTCAAATCCTCCTGCTGCTTCATCAGGTAAGTTTACGGAATATTTTAAATCCTGTGTTCTTGTTTCAACAGTGGTCACAGCTTCTTCACCAGGAGTAGATTGCACTTCAAGAAACCACTTTCTTTGCTCATCTATAAGAAGCAACTCCGCATGACTTCAAGTGTTACGAGATTGTAGCGATTCAATTGGGCTCCAGTTTTAATTCTAGTTCTCTTGCTCTTTCCACCATATCTGCAGTCACTTCCTCCACAGAAGTCTTGAGCCTCTCCAAGTCATCCGTGAGGGTTGGAATCAGCTTCCTCCAAATCTCTATTGGTGTTGATATTTTGGTCTCCTCCTATGAATTACAAGTGTTCTTAATGGCATTCACAATGGTGAATCCTTTACAGAAGGTTTTCTTTTTTTGTTATCGTTTTTTTGAGATGGAGTCTTGCTCTGTTGCCCAGGCTGGAGTCCAGTGGCGCAATCTCAGCTCACTGCAAACTCTGCCTCCCGGGTTCATGCCATTCTCCTGCCTCAGCCTCCCAAGCAGCTGGGACTACAGGCATCTGCCACCACACCTGGATAATTTTGTTTTGTATTTTTAGTAGAGATGGGGTTTCACCGTGTTAGCCAGGATGGTCTCGACCTCCTGCCTTGTGATCTGCCCACCTTGGCCTCCCAAAGTGCTGGGATTACAGGCATGAGCCACCGAACCCGGTCTCCAGAAGGTTTTCAATGTACTTTTGTACTTTGCCAAGATGCACTAGAGGAATCACTATCTATGGCAGGTACAGCCTTATGAAATGTATTTATTTTCCTTTTCTTTTTTTTTTTTGAGGTGGAGTTTCGCTCTTGTTGTCCAGGCTGGAGTGCAGTGGTGCAATCTGGGCTCACTGCAACCTCCGCCTTCCGGGTTCAAGTGATTCTTCTGCCTCAGCCTCCCAAGTAGCTGGGATTACAGGCATGCACCACCAAACCCAGCTAATTTTGTATTTTTAATAGAGACGAAGTTTCACCATGTTGGCCAGGTTGGTCTCGAACTCCTGACCTCAGGTGATCTGCCCACCTTGGCCTCCCAAATTGTGCGGATTAGAAGTGTGAGCCACTGCACCCGGCCCATGAAATGTGTTTCTTAAATAACAAGAGTTGAAAGTAAAAATTACCCCTTGATCCATGGGCTGCAGAATGGGTGTCGTGTTAGCAGGCATGAAAGTAACATTCATCTCCTTGGGCATCTCAGAGCTCTTGTGGGATCAGGCTGTGTTGTCAATGAGCAGTAGTATTTTGAAAAGAAACTTTTTTTTATCTGAGAGTGAGTCTTAAAAGTGGGTTTAAAATATTCATTACACTGTGTTGTAAACAGATGTGCTGTCATCCACACTTTGCTGTTTCATTTATAAAGCACAGACAGAGTAAATTTAACGTAAATTTTAGGGCCCTAGGATTTTCAGAATGGTGAAAGAGCATTGGCTTCAACTGAAAGTCCCTAGATGCTTTAGCCCCTAACGAGAGAATCACCCTTTGCTTTGAAACTTTGAAGCCAGGAATTGACTTTTCCTCTATAGCTGTGAAAGCCCTAAATGGCATCTTCTTCCAATAGAAGGCTGTTTTGTCTGCATTGAAAATCTGGTGTGGGTGTGTGTGCGTGTGTGTGTATCCATCATCAGTGATCTTGGCAAGATCTTCCAGGTAACTTTCTGAAGCTTCTCCATCAGCACTTGCTGCTTCCCCTTGCACTTTTGTGTTATGGAGACAGCTTCTGTCCTCAGACCTCATGAACCCACCTCCGCCAGCTTCAAACTTTTCTTCTGCAGCTTCCTTACTTCTCTCAGATTTCATAGAACTGAAGAGAGGTAGGGCCTTGCTCTGAATTAGGATTTGGCATAAGAAAATGTTATGGTGGGTCTCATTTATTCGGAACACTCAATCTTTCTCCATATCGGCAATAAGGCTGTCTCTCTTAACATTTGTGAGTTCACCGGAGTAGCACTTTAACTTCCTTCGAGAATTTTCCTTTATATTCACAACTTGGCTAGCTGGTGAAAAAGTCTTAATTTTTGACTGATATAGGCTTTCAACCCATGCCTTCCTCACTAAGATTAATTATCGCTAGCTTTTTATTTAAAGTGAGAGCCACGTAACTCTTCCTTTCACTTGAACACTTCGAGGCCATGGTAGGGTTCTTAGTTGGCTCAACTTCAATATTGTTTATTTCAGGGGATAGAAAGGCCTGAGCGGAGGGGGAGAGACAGGGGAGCGCCAGTGACCGGAGCAATCAGAACACACACGGCATTTATTGATTAAGTTTATTGTCTTATGTGGGTGCCACTCATGGTGCCCCAAAATAATTATATTCACAATATCAAAGATCATCACAGATCACCATCACAGATGTCACAATAAGGACAAAGTCTGAACTATTGTGAGAGTTCCTACAATGTTATCCAGACACATGAAGTGAGCACACGCTCGTGGAAAATTTCCAGCAGAGGTGGTGGATGCCAGGCTCCCCCCATCTTCAATCTGTCAAACATGATATCTGTAAAGTGCAACAGAATGATGCGCACCTGTAGTTAAGAAGGTTCTGCAAATGCTTCTTACATCTTTTCACTATTGTGACAAACAAGACACACAACTGAAGCAAAACTTGCATAAACCCAAATGCTCAGGGAAAGGCGGCTCCTTCATGGGATCCCAGGAAGTCATCTCCGTCCACCCTGACCGTGAGTTCCCATTCCTGGCCCAACTAAAGTCAGGGAAAGGCAGCTCCTTCATGGGATCCCAGGAAGTCATCTCCATCCACCCTGACCGTGAGTTCCCATTCCTGGCCCAACTAAAGTCAGGGAAAGGCAGCTCCTTCATGGGATCCCAGGAAGTCATCTCCATCCACCCTGACCCTGAGTTCCCATTCCTGGCCCAACTAAAGTCAGGGAAAGGCAGCTCCTTCATGGGATCCCAGGAAGTCATCTCCGTCCACCCTGACCGTGAGTTCCCATTCCTGGCCCAACTAAAGTCAGGGAAAGGCGGCTCCTTCATGGGATCCCAGGAAGTCATCTCCGTCCACCCTGACGGTGAGTTCCCATTCCTGGCCCAACTAAAGTCAGGGAAAGGCGGCTCCTTCATGGGATCCCAGGAAGTCATCTCCGTCCACCCTAACCGTGAGTTCCCATTCCTGGCCCAACTAAAGTCAGGGTCTAAATTGTATTGACTGTGTGGTCAGTTTGGAGCGTGTGTGTGTGTGTGTGTGTGTGTGTGTCAGACTTTAGGAACTGTGAATGGCAAATGCTTTTTCACTGTCTTAGCCAAATTTCAGCTTATGTCTCACTGGCACATCAACCCAGGACTCTTAGGAGAGGGAGCTAGTAGCTGTATCTATCGCACACTATGAAAGGCTGCATAACAACTAGAAAAGCTTGGTGACAGACAACATCAGCACTGATTTGGCTGTGGGTGGTGCTTGGCCAGGGTTTGCCTGGGAGGGGCTGGGCTCAGCTGTAGCGTCTTGGTTGTGCTGCAGAATCTTCCATGCTCCTCTTGCACCAGCAGCCCAGACAGACGTGCTCTTGATGGCAAAGGCAGGGGCCCAAGAGGGCAGGCCCGACCCCTTCAGCACTTTTCATGACTTGCTCATAGACACAACTGCTCTCATGCCACTGCTCACAGCAAGTCACACAGCTGAGCCTCCAGCCAGCGGGTGCAGACGAGCAGCCCCTCAGCCTGCCCCACTGCAGTGCAGTCCTGAAAGGTGGAGGGAGGGGTGAGGAATTGGAGTCATCAATGACACCTGCTGAAGTAGCTGTTTTACTCCCTAAACACAAGTTTCTAACCCTTAGTGCCTACTTGAAATGTGTGAAATGCGTGAACAAGAGGAAAAAGGGAGAGAATAAAGGAGATAAAAGAGAAGAATGATGAGTTTTGTTTTACTTTTCTTACTTTTCTTTTTCTTCATTTTCATGCCCAGCATTGATATAATGCCAGACTCAAAATTAGTTGGTGAGTAGCTTTGGGGGCCCATCAGTCACATTTTGAGTGTTCTCTGCTAATTTCTGCTAAACCCATCAGACATAGGCTTCTTTCTTTCCTAAATGACTAAATTATTTTTAAGGAAATTTTCTTCAAAATGGTAAATAAAAATAAGACATCTTTTCAAAACATAGCTGTACAACAGTTTCCCACCTGCACGTTTGTGCCATGGCATGTGTCCTTCCAATCATAAGCTTTCTCAATAATTGAAGCGTGTGCTGGATGTAAGCCCAGCCTGTGAGCATTGGTCCTGGTGTGTCTGCCGCAGACGCACATGAGGACCTGGAGAAGGGCCTTGGAAATTGGACATCGCCTGCCTCAGCAGCCAGCATCCAGGTAAATCGTCCATTGCCCCGTTTCAGAAAGGCCTGAGGTGGCCAGAGGAAAACCACGAGGCAAAGTCAGTGCAGGGGTGTCTCCCCCATCGGCTCCCTTATTAAAACAGGCAGGGTGTGTGGCTTCTCCTTGGCTCCTGCCCCTTGGCTCTGTAAGGGCTTTGCTGGCCACAGGGGTGTCAAGGCAGCTGGACGTAACTTCCCAAGGTCCTGCCTTCTGCTCAGGATGTCCTGGCTGTGTCCCAGTGCTCCCATTTTTCCTTTGTTTTGTGTAGGAGGCTCACTTCCCCAAAGCATGCCTGACTTCGTTATTCTTGGCCATGGCAAGTCCCAGGACACTTATTTATGTTTTAATAAAATGGATTCAAATCTATTTTTCCACTGGAATCTGAATCTTTTATTTGTTTATTTTATTTTTTTTTTTGAGACAGAGTCTCGCTCTGTAACCCAGGCTGGAGTGCAATGGCGCAATCTCGGCTCACTGCAACTTCCGCCTTCCGGGTTCAAGCGATTCTCCTGCCTCAGCCTCCCGAGTAGTTGGGACTACAGGTGTGTGCCACCACGCCAGGGTAATTTTTGTATTTTTAGTAGAGATGGGGTTTCACCATGTTGGCCAGGCTGGTCTCAAACTCCTGACCTCAGGCGTTCTGCCTGCTTCAGCCTTCGAAAGTGCTGGGATTACAGGCATGAGCCACCATGGCTAGCCTGGAATCTGAACCTTTTAAATGTATCACAACTGTGGGGCAACGTCAGGGCCTGGGTGGGGTGACCGCAGAAAAGCTGTGAGTGGGCCTGCCGAATCGAAGGGTTCCTTTGCCAGGTGGGGCTAATGCTCATTAGCCGCCCAGGGTTCCCGTGCATTCCCTGGGGTTTCTGAGACTCCCTGCCACTGCTCCTAGGGGTTCTAAGCTCTGCCATCAGCGACGGGCTGAGGCCCTTCATTTCCCCTCTTAGTCTCCATCCGTGCCCTCTCTGCTTTGAGGGCCCTCATGCTTTCTTCCCTCCAGGGCGTCGACCTGGTGCAGAGATCTCATCTGGGCTCTGGGATACCTGGTTCTGATTTGCAGCCACAAGCTCCTTCCCTGCCGGGGATGGCCTCAGCCTCTACTTTGAGGAGGAGCCTCCTGTCCTGTCCTCCCCTGGCCCCTGGCTCTCCGTCCCTGTGCTCCACAGCATCTGTCCTCTGGGAGCGGGCGTGAGTGCCTTCCCCAGGAATTGGAGCCCGGGAAGATCTTGCAGCCTCCACCGGCATGCAGCTTCAAGATTATCTTGTCACAGCTGGGATAAGGGAAGGAGGGAAAATGGTCCCTGTCATGGTAGTTTTACATAGCTGTGTCATTCTTCCTCCTGGCCCATGTTCTCTTCCCCATACCCTGGTGGGAGGTCCCAGGTGAGGGAGCTTGTGTGGCGTCTGTGCTGCTGGCCCTTTAGGAAGCTGGGTCCTGCAGGGAGACCAATGGGCATCAGCAGAGCCAGCAGCTTCCCCCTGGAGAGTGGGCTGTGGGATTCTGATGACTAAGACGCACTCATAGAGTCGTTTGCCCTTCGTAGGGTGATCTTGGACTTGTTGTTCAAACCAGGACACCTTTTGAGCACCTGGATCTCTGGGTCTCCCTGCACTGGCTCAATGGCTATAAAAGCAGGGTGTCTCCACAAGTCAGGGCATGGGATGGTCCTATCTGCAAACCGGCATTCCATGCCCCTTGCTCAGCATGGGGGTATTGGGGCGAGGTGGGCAGGGACAGACATGTGGTTCCCACAAGCCAGGATCTCCAGTGTCTCCAGGAACAAGGCAGATGGCAGGCAAGAGGGCAGGGTCACTGGAAAAGGCATTGGGAATAAAGTCCCAACACTCGCCCCCAGCCCAGGCCCCCAGGAGAGGAGCAAGGCAGTGCAGGGCCCTGCCAGGACAGGCTGCTTCACGTTGGCACCCTGAAACCACTTTCTTACATTTTGCTGCCCTAAAAATGTAAAAGTAGAAATACGTTAATCGTTCCAAATTGCTGTTTGTGCCTACAGATTCTCAATCGTAAGGCACCAGACTCTGAAATAGGTTTATTTGATGTGTATTTCCAGCAGGAAAACATTCCGGTGTGAACCATGTGCCTGTCCAACCAACCGAGGCTGTTAGGATGCCGCTATGATCTGAGTGTGTTCCCAGAGTTCAAGTGTCGAAAACTTAATCCCCAACCCAACAGTATTGGGAGGTGGGGCCCAGTAAAAGATGACTAAGGGATGAGGTACATTCTGTCCTTGTGAATGGATTAATGTTGTCATCATAGAGTGTGTTCGTTATCATGAGGGTGGGTTTGTTATAACAGAGAGTTGAGCTCCTGTTGCATTCTCTGTCTCTCATGTGTCTCTCTCTCCCCTTCTCTCAGCTTGTGCCCTGGGATGGCACAGGAAAAAGGCCCTCGTAAGATGCCAGCACCTTGATATTGCACTTCCCAGAACTGTGAGAAATAAATGTCTTTTCTTCGTAATTATCCAGTCTGTGATATTCTGTTTTAGCAACACGCAACACAGACTCAGGCCGATGCCAAGTACAGCCTTCATGCAGAGGTTCCAGGCAGCAGTGCTTAATCCAGCACCCACCATGCTCCCTGCAGCCCTCTGTGTGTGGCACCCACTTTCTCGGTGAGAAGTGGTCTTTATTGGTGAGTGTTGGAGAAATTCCTTGAGCTGTTGATGTGTGGAATGTTCTGGGGCAAGGCTCTTGGAGGCATACACCTCCCAGGAAGGCCAAGTTCCATCCCAGGCTGCAGGCTCACCCTTAAGCCAGCCCAGCCCTTTTCTCATTTCTTAGCAGACGTATTTCTGGAGGTATCGCTGCAGTGGCTGTTTAATTGCCGTGGGTGGAGGTATTCCATTATTTGCCATTAATTAAGGCTTGTGTTTTTAACATGACATGAATGCAAGGTAGCCATGTAGCTAAATTTCATCTTTTCCCCGCAGCACTTCTTAAATGATTGGAAGGATGGGTTACTCAATTGATGAGACTGACAAGGTTTTGTGCCAAGTTTAAAAAAATGATATTTGGGGGATTCATGTCCTCCTATCAGCCTGAATAGTGAATGGTCACATGCCGACACCGGGTGCATTCAGCAGGCTCTGCCTGCACTTCCTGAGTCTCACACAGCCTTGCCTGGTAGCTGCTGTCTCACTATGGAGCAGAGGAGGAGAGTGAGGGTCCTGATGCATAAAGAACAGGCCTAGGGCACAACCCAGGGGCAGTCCTGGAGGGCCACCAGGACATCAGGACATCGGTGCTGCACTTCCCTCATGGGTGAAGGAGATGGGGCTCAAGGGCAGTGCCTTTTCTCTATTCTGGGGTCCCTGCTGTGTGACTATTTTCTGGAGGCCAAGTTATCATTGCCTATCACTCAGCATCTGCACAGTACTCCCAGCCTGAGGCTTCGAGCAGTTAGGGAAGGAGAACAGCACCCCTTGCTGCTAATCAAAGTGTTTGGAGAGTTCTGCTCTCCTTTGAAGCCCCAGGGCACATTCTCTGATCTTCCCAGCCACCTACCTTCCTCTGCCTTGTCTTCTCTCTCCTCCACGCTGTCCCGCCCAGCACAGGTTGGGAAGGCATTGACTTTGGTCACAAGGCTCACCAGGGCTGTGCTGTGTTATCAGGGGTGGAGTCTTCCCTTCCCTCACCTGTGGGACGCATGTGTGATCTGTGCAGTTGCCAATTTCTTTTCTGTCTCTGAAATGTGCCTTTTGTCTGACTTCCTCATTAGTTAGCCTCAGATCCTGCAGCACTCACCCACTTGGATTCCTCATGACCTTCCCTCCTGCCCTGTGCCCCAGACGGAGACCTTTGCACCCTTCCCTGATTCCCGGATGACCTTCCCTCCTGCCCTGTGCCCCAGACGGAGACCTTTGCACCCTTCCCTGAGTCCCGGATGACCTTCCCTCCTGCCCTGTGCCCCAGACGGAGACCTTTGCACCCTTCCCTGAGTCCCGGATGACCTTCCCTCCTGCCCTGTGCCCCAGACGGAGACCTTTGCACCCTTCCCTGAGTCCCGGATGACCTTCCCTCCTGCCCTGTGCCCCAGGCGGAGACCTTTGCACCCTTCCCTGAGTCCCGGATGACCTTCCCTCCTGCCCTGTGCCCCAGGCGGAGACCTTTGCACCCTTCCCTGAGTTCCGGATGACCTTCCCTCCTGCCCTGTGCCCCAGACGGAGACCTTTGCACCCTTCCCTGAGTCCCGGGGGATGACCACCACCTCCTGCCCTGTGTCCATGGACAATAACCATGACATCCTGCCCTATGTCCCAGGAGGAGGAACATGGCATCCTGGGATGATGACCATCGTCTCCTGCCCTGCATCCTGGGGTGATGACCATGACGTCCTATCCTGTGTCCTGAGACCATGACCATGGCCTCCTACCCTGTGTCCCAGGACGATGACCATGGCCTCCTACCCTGTGTCCTGGGACAATGACCATGGCCTCCTACTCTTCTCTGGGGACAATGACCGTGGCGTCCTGCCCTGTGTCGAGGGAGGATGACCATCACCTCCTGCCCTGTGTCCTCAGAGGATGACCATGGTGTCCTATCCTGTGTCCACGGATGATGATCATGGAGTCCTGCCTTGTGTCCTGGCAGAGTGACCATCGTGTCCTGCCCTGTGTCACTGGGAGCATGGCCATTGCCAAATGAGATAACAACTTCCATTGAGCTCAGCCAGTGGGAAGCCCCAGAAGTGCAGCTGTGCAAATGGGAGAAGGGTCTAGCATGGGAGGAGAGGGAACCGGATGTTAGTTCCAGCAGCGGCCAGGTCTAGCACAGTGTCTGTGCTTTAGGAGCCTTCTTCTGTAGCTGTGACTCCCTCTAGCCGCAGTCATACCACCGCCTCTTTTCAGCCTTCCTTCTGAGGGGTCTTGGCAGCCCTCATGCTCCCACCTGCTGCCCTGTGCTTGGCCAGCCTCGGTCCTTCCTGTAACCCACAAACAGTCTATTTGTCCAGCCACCTTCTCTCCACCATGCATCTCAGTGGGGATGATGGGGGCAGCAAAAATGTATTCTTGGAAGGCAGAAAGATTTTACATTTTTTTTTTTTTACATATATAGCACCAATATATACACAGTACATAAGCAGGGGCAGAGTCTGTGGTGTTAACATTTCATGGAAGGCCATTTCAGGAAAATGTCTGAAAAGGCTCCTTAGGGGGTGATTATGGAAAACACACTGGGAAACCCACCATGCGGCAGAAAGCCACGGGCTTTGGGATCAGAACAGGGACGGCAGGGCCGGGAGGAGAGGGTGGACTGCAGAGGCTCTCAGCAGATGGGGCAGATCTCAGGGACTGATCTTAGGGTTGTGTGAGGACAAAGCCAGGAGATTCAGAGACACCAAATTATGGCCCTGAGCAGTGGCAGGCACCGCATCGGGCAGGCAGAAACATCAGGGGCATGGGTGGAAGGGAGCAGGGCAGGTGTCTGCGTGGGGGCGAGGTCTGAACTACGTGAGGACCAGCAGGGGTCTTATTAGGAGACAAGAGCCAAGGGAAGGACCAGAAACAGGAATTTGGGATACACAGGATCCCTGGGCCACAGAAACACCACAGCTGAGGACGTGTGAGGTGCTGAGCTGCCCTGGGGAAAAGATGCAGCTGTGCAATCTGGAGAAGGGTCTAGCTTGGGAAACCTGCCCGCTGGCCGCCAGTGAGGCCAAGAGATGGTGAGTCAGGGAGTGAGTGTCCAGTGTGGACAGAAGAGGCTGGGTTTGGTGATGGGAAAAAATGCTGCTGTGTAATATGTTAATTATTTTTATAGTATAATACCAACGTAAATCAAAAAAATCAAATGCAAGAAGATCCTTAGAAAAAGTATAAATGGCAGCAAATGTCAGGTATAATTCCATCTAAGGGCCCCCAAATACCATCTCAAAAGTAACCACAATAAACCAACTCTTCTTCCAGAGGACTCTTTTCTGGCCAGGCAGGCAAGATCTGCTCTCTGCCACCCTGGGAACTGGGTTGCTCTGCACCCATCAGACCAGCCCCTTCCTGGGGAATTTACCCAGCACCACGTAAGAGTCACAGAGTCACCTGGGTGGTGGGCCTGAGCCCCGGGAAAGAAAAGTCTCTCAGGGTGAGCCCTGGAGGGATGCACGGTGTGAGCCCTGGAGGGATGTGGAGTGTGAGCCCTGGAGGGATGCGGGGTGTGGGCCCTGGAGGGATGTGGGGTGTGGGCCCTGGAGGGATGCGGGGTGTGGGCCCTGGAGGGATGCGGGGTGTGGGCCCTGGAGGGATGCGGGGTGTGGGCCCTGGAGGGATGCGGGGTGTGGGTCCTGGAGGGATGTGGGGTGTGGGCCCTGGAGGGATGTGGGGTGTGGGCCCTGGAGGGATGTGGGGTGTGAGCCCTGGAGGGATGTGAGGTGTGGGCCCTGGAGGGATGTGGGGTGTGAGCCCTGGAGGGATGCGGGGTGTGGGCCCTGGAGGGATGTGGGGTGTGAGCCCTGGAGGGATGTGGGGTGTGGGCCCTGGGAAAGAAAGTCTCCCAGTGTGAGCCCTGGAGGGATGTGGGGTGTTAGCCCTGGAGGGATGTGGGGTGTGGGCCCTGGAGGGATGTGGGGTGTGGGCCCTGGAGGGATGTGGAGTGTGAGCCCTGGAGGGATGTGGGGTGTGGGCCCTGGGAAAGAAAGTCTCCCAGTGTGAGCCCTGGAGGGATGTGGGGTGTTAGCCCTGGAGGGATGTGGGGTGTGGGCCCTGGAGGGATGTGGGGTGTGAGCCCTGCAGGGGTGTGGGGTGTGAGCCCTGCAAGGATGTGGGATGTGAGTCCTGCAGGGGTGTGAGCCCTGCAGGGATGCAGGGTGTGGCCCTGTAGGGATGAGGAATACAAACAGAGGCAGCCAACAGACCAGGAGACCTCATGCCATCACAGGACCTCCCTCAGGGCAATCTGCCCAGTTTCTCAATAGGTCTCCTTGCCCTCACTCTGGGCTCCCCACCCGGAAGAAGGTGGAAAGGGGCACAGACATGCTGCTTGCCCTCTTCCCATCTGTCCTGGGTTCCTGACCTCACGCCACCACTCTAAGATTTGCTGCCTTCTCCTGCTGAAAGCCAGCCAGCTTCAAGTCATCTAACTCAGATGTCCCTGCCGGTGGCTCAGGCAGTGCTGGGCTCCCACCGTTCTCGGGGCAGGTGCACATGTCAGGGCCCAGGGGGGCACAGGGCATGGCTGTGGGGAGAGCACTTTCAGGGGTGGTTAAACACAGAGGTGCACTTCCAGGGAGGACATCCAAGGAACGTGTGTTAGGCCTGCCCACCTCTGGGCCACCATCACTTCCAGTACGTGCCTCCTGGGCCAGTGCTCTCTGTCCTCACCCAGGAGAGCTCACTTTCTAAGTGTCACTTTAAATGAAAACCCAGCCTCCCTCCTGGGCCCTGATTCCCAGTCTCTCCGTGAAGATAATGGTGAGAACGTATTATCTCTTGTGTGATAAATATGAAGCTGCTGCTGTTTGAAAAATGACAAAGCAACAATTTGGGCCCATTTACTGAGTGCAGCAGGCACGGGGTGAAACAATCATGAGAAATAATGGAGTGCAGAACCTTCTGCCTCTGGCCGGCATTGGCGTTCAGCTCACGCGTCAGGGCGAGGAGAGGGACGGCTCTGCCCCAGACAAATGTTCTTGTCATGCTGATCTCCTTCTCAGAATTGTGAACGTACCTGGACCACAGCCATCAGCAATGACCAAGGCCAGGCCAGGGCATGCACTGAAGGCAGCAACATGGTCAGATGTAATTGCAGTTAAAGATGGGGAAAATAAAAGTGAAGGAAGAACCAACCCTAAACCCGGAGGTGGAGTTTGAACCGAGGTCTTCTGGGGGCCTGAAGCTGTGTCCCTGGGACAGGCATGGGACTCACAGGCTCCTCTGCCTATTGGCGGATTCTTCCTCAGCTGGGGCCAAAGGGCTTTTACCACGGAAGTGATGAAATGCAGAGAAAATGCAGACCAAGGTCTACTGACAATAGCCCACTTGCTCGGTGACCTCATTTTCAAAGCCCTTTCACATTCTTTATCTCATTGGAGAAAATGATCAGTTTATCAACTGTGAATGGGCTGCAGAACTTGGAAATGTAAGTGACTTTGCAGCCTGTGATGCTGGGAAAAATATTTACTTTGGAGGGTATTTTTGCTCCCATTATGTCTTTAGTTGCTTAGATTTGATCTTGACCCGGGGCTGATGAAGAGGAGCTGGGCTTGCAGCTCTGAGACTGAGGCTATGGATGGTGCTTGGGCAACCAGGCTGTCCTCATTTGGTAAATGTCAAATGTGCTTAGTAGGACCACAAGCACTTGATTTCCAGCTACTCCTGAAGATTTAGACATTCACCAAGTGGGATGTGCAGGGTTTGGTGTTGCCCTTTTGGGTGATTTCATCTGAAATTCACTTCCTCCTGGTAAACAGAGCCTGGAGCATTGGAGGCTGCTATACAGGGATACTGTCCATGTGCAATACAGAGAGTTATGACCAACCAGCTACATATAAGTTAGTGCTATGTGACAATATTTCCACACACTCAGTGCTTTAAACAACTCATATTGTGATCTCAGTTTCTGTGGAAGAGGAATCCAAGCACAGCTTGAGTGTGGCAACTGCATGTCTGCAATACAGGTTTCTGCAGGGACTGGGGTCTCATTTGAGGCTCATCTTGGGAAGGATCTGACACGGAGCTCGTGTATTTGTCAGCAGTATTCAGTTCCTTGGGGCCAATCGGCTGAGAGCTTCAGTTTTTTATTGACTGGTGGTTGGAGGTCACCCTCAGCTCCTTGCCCTGTGGCCCTCCCCTAGGGAAGCCCACAACATGCAGGCTTGTTTCTCCAAAGCCTGCTAGGGGACAGCCTGTGAGTGAGACGGATATCACAATTATGTGAGCATGCACACGCCACCGTCTTGCTGCATTCCATTGGTTAGGAGCCAGTCACCGGTCCTCACTTCAGGGGAGAAAGCGCGCAGGGGTGAACCCCAGGCAGGGGGCTGTGGGTCACCCCGGGGTCTGCCTGCCATGCTGTCTTTTAGCGAAAGATGACATTTGCTGGACATTAAGCCCAAAACAGGTTTGTTTTTAACATCTGAAGAGTTTTCAGTTGAAGTCAGCAGGTTAACAGTCCACAGGCTTTAAGAAGTTGCTTTGCAAGGCTCCAGCTGCACGACACGAGCTGTGGGCATCCATCCCTTTCCTTTGCCACAATGGTTGTCCCTCTTTGCAGTGCCCTGTCAGTCTGCTGGAGCCCTCCAGGGTGAGCATTCTTGTTGGAAAGGTGGTTTTTCTGCTTGGTGCCACTGTTGATAGCTAAAGAGGTCATCGTGTTGGCTCCCTGCCTCAAGAAAACCTACCTTGTCCTGTTGGACATTGCATACCTGAGGCATGGACCTAGGCTATGGATGTGAGGAGATGACAAAGGGGTGAGTGTCGGTCATCAGGTGGAGGGTGCTTGTCCACCCTTCCTGCCAGGAGAACATCGCTGTGTCCTATGCCAACTTGCAAAATGCCTTCAGGCCCCCCCATGGCCCTAAGCCTGGCTCCCCAGTCTGTGGTAGATGCACTGGGCTCCCTCATTTCCTACTCACAAATTCCCTTTTGCTCAAGGTAGCCAGAGCTCAGCTCTACTAAAAATAAAATTCCTCACTGAGAGCACCAGGGCATGATGAGTGGATGCTGCTGACCCTCTGAGTTATGGACACTTCTAGGCACTATGAGATGAGTGATTCAGAATCATAGGAAGCAAAATTATTGGCTTCATGATCAGAAATAGCAGGTTTAAGATGAATAAAGCTTGTTTACTTACGCATTAGCAATGAAAGCTAGGTCCACTCTTAGGCTGAGAAAGGATGTCAACTGGAGGGACTCACTTTATGAATATCCAGAGCCTCAAAGGTTCAACCTCTGGCTGAACTTAGAGAGAGGCTCTTACTTCTTTTTTTGTTTGTCTGTTTTTTGTTTGTTTGCTTTTGAGATGGAGTCTTGCTCTATCGCCCAGGCTGGAGTGCAGTGGCACAATCTCAGCTCATTGCAACCTCCGCCTCCAAGTCCAGGTGATTCTTCTGCCTTAGTCTCTCATATAGCTGGGACTACAGGCATGCACCACCATGCCTGGCTAATTTTTTTGTATTTTTGTAGAGTGGGGTTTTTGCCATGTTGGCCAGGCTAGTCTCAAACACCTGATCTCAGATGATCTGCCCCTTTGGGCTCCCAAGGTGCTGGGGTTACAGGCATGAGTCCCCGCACCCGGCCTGGCTCTGATTTCTTAAGGGGTCCGTTCTTTGCCTTCTTGCTGAAGATATGCGTCTGTATACATAGACATGCATATGAAGACAAGCATGGCTTACACATATGCAGGATTACTGGGTCAGTAGTTTCTGGGCATCATTTTATGTGTAGAGCTGCTTGGTGGCCACTATTTTCTAAGTAAGACAGAGGGTGAAGCCGTATGTGATATCTGTGGCAGACTTAACAAAGTAAATGTATTCCAGTTCTCGGTGCCTTGCGTTTTTTCCTTATGGGATTCCTGGTGCAGAGCGTTTTAGACATTGATTTTAGTTGGCCTTCTTTTCTGTTGTTGCCCATCTCCTCAGCCTGCAAATCCCAAAGCAATGGCCACTATTCGTGCCATCACCAAAAGTTTAAGTTCACTCTCGTTTAAAACCAGACCACTCTAGAAAACTTCTCAAAAATAATGTTATAAAAATAATTTTGCACAAAAGTTCATTGTGTTTTTGCTGTTCTTGAAAAAATGTGATTAGGCCGGTCCTTGGGTAGTGGGATAATGGGTGACACTTTTCTGAATAAAACAAGTGAAAAGCTAAGATGCTCATGATATTTTGTTAGGGTAAGCAGTTATTCACGTAAAACAAAAACAACAACAACAACAAAACGCTTTTGAGGATAAAAATATGAAGTAAAAACTGATTTTTAACCAGAAAAATAAAACATAGCTACAATTGCATACATGCAAAAAATTGCAGTAAATTATCAAACGCGGGAGTGTAGATTTCTGCTAAATTCCTATGTAAGGGAAGTGAGGCGTACGCTCTGATCGTTGGCACTTACCCCGAACCAATATGTTTTACCATGTTGCTCTTTTATACTCCTTTCTAGAGTCCTGGGGACAGTGTACAGGCCGGGGGCCAGGACAGAGCCCAGCCCTCCTGCCTGCAGGGAAGCAGCTGCACCCGGTGACCTCTTTCATCCACCGTGGATCTGGATTTCTGGGCCTCTGCACCTAAGTAGACAAGACATGGCAGCCAGTGCCTCAGCTGCCCCTCCAGCTTCCCCTTTGTGAGTTTCCAGGTCCTGAATCCTGAAACAACAGTTTTTTTCCAGTCACTCTTCAGCTGGGCAAGTGTCCACGTTCTTTAGGATCTACCAGTTCACCAGAACCGTGGATCATCTTCAGACAAACGATGGAATCTCATCTTTTCCAGCTGTCTTATCAACTCCAAGGGATTTTAAACCACCACTGGAATTGCAGCCCGGCAGGATCCTAGCTGTTCCCTACTTACACCAGCAGCCTCGGTTTGGGATTTTAAACCACCACTGGAATCGCACACTGGCAGGATCCTAGCTGTTCCCTACTTACACCGGAAGCCTCAGTTTGGGATTTTAAACCACCACTGGAATTGCAGCCGGGCAGGACCTAGCTGTTCCCTACTTACACCGGAAGCCTCGGTTTGGGATTTTAAACCACCACTGGAATTGCAGCCGGGCAGGACCTAGCTGTTCCCTACTTACACCAGAAGCCTCGGTTTGGGATTTTAAACCACCACTGGAATCGCACACTGGCAGGATCCTAGCTGTTCCCTACTTACACCGGACGCCTCGGTTTGTGCCGTGCCTACACTGCCATTTCTCTTTTCCCTTCGCTGTGGCCAAATCCTATTCGTCCTTCAAGTCACAGGTACTCTCAACATCCAATCCAACTGCCAGCTTCTGCAGGGCTTGCCATTTGTCTCTGCCTTTAGGACACTTGCATAGACAATGTGGATTGGGATTGACTCAATAACTGGAAGGTATGTCTTCCAGTGCAAGAAGCAGTCAATCCAGAAGTCAAATGGTGATAGAGAGTTGATAGGTAAGTAGGTAGGTAGAGAGAAAGACAGAGAGGGAGAGAGACTTGCAGGTAAATTCGGGTATATAAAAAATTCCCCTTGACCCTGTGCATATGGGTGGGGTGGGCGGGGGGGACAAAGGAAAAGCCTATTAGTTCAATGAGTGGAGTATCTCAGGGACAAAGAACTTACGCTCAGAGAATCTTTTTCAGTGCATTTTCACAAAATTGGTCTCCCAACTTCTAAACATTGCATTGAATTTTTCATGATTTTTTTTCTAATCCCACAAAATGCCAGATTACCCAGGTGACAATTTAGGGATAGATATGAGGACCAAAACCTAGAAAATTTTCAAACAACTAAGAAAAATATACCACCCCAAGTAATTTTTATAATTATGCCAAACATATGTTTTATAATCCCAATATTTTAAAAATAGTATCTTATATTTAAATTCTAAGCGCGTGAAGGGATGATTCATCTGCTGTTATCTTAATCTGTTGCTGATGGTCTGTCTGAAGTTGACAGTGTGCCTGAATGCTTGGAAGGAACCCCCCTTTCCCTCATTGCCAACACACCTGCCCATGGTGGAGGTTCACTGTCTTTTCCTGCCTGTGGACCTGCCTGTTGTCTTCTGGGCGTGGTGTCTCCTTTCCCCTGGAGAACTGTCATCCTCATTCTCTGAGGTCTTGGAGAGACTCTTGTCCTGGTGCCATGGACCCTGGAGGCAGGGGTGACCCAGGCTAGGACAGTCATACCAGCCAGGCTCCCTCTCCTGGAAAGGATGTGGCCTGCCCAGGGCCTGCCCTGGATTCCAGCCTCCTTCTTACTCCTACCCTATGTGGGGCAGGTGGGCCAGTGTGTCTCCCATGCAGTGGGTGCCAGAATCTCTTCTATGAATTTCCATTTTCCTTAAATGATACAAAGAAACTTTCCATGACTTTCCATCCAAGAAACCGCACCCTGCTACCGGGCATTCTTCAATGCTGTGCTATCTGGACATAAGGGTAAGTGAGTCCCTGTTCAAATGTTCTTTTGTTAGAGACTGGACTGTGAAAGCCTTAGAATAAAATAAGAAACACATATTTGTGGCCATATCCCTCGTCATTTGCAAATTACGAACTCCAAAAAGCCTCATTTGCTCATTTGCACTATTTATAAATATTTTAAAATTAACATCATCTTAGAACATTTCCTGACAGTTTTGCATAAAGTAATTGCTACATTCATAACAGTACTTGCAGGATCAATTAATATAATTTAAGTGATTATATAATCGGAAATATAAACATTATATTTTATATATTTTTGTATGCAAAACTGAAGAAAGAAAACTCTGAGTTGCATCATTTGCTTTTGGAATAAAGTGGATTAAAATATCCCCTTCCGCTGAGGGAGGTCACTGACGTCCCACTTATCGCCACTCCACAATGGCCACTCTGTGGACAGTGACTCTAAGAGCTGCTGAGAACTGTGAGGCTCTGCGTGGGCTCCCAGACTCCAGATCCACCTTGCAGCAATCACAGGGAACGCAAGTCACAGGAGACGGGTGGCTGGGGAGCAGCACCCTGAAATGCAGGCAGAGCTGGGAATGACGTCCGTGTGGGCAGACTGCGCTGTCCGGGTCTTGGACCTGAGAAGATGCTGGCACCCCAGATGAATGGCATCCTGGTGGAGGAAGCATGGATTCCAGAGGTCAGCATGGAAGATGGCTGGTTAGAGCCAGCCCCATACACCAACCAGCCGCAAGAAGCCTCGACGTGGGTAGAGTCTGACATCTGGGATTCCAGGGGCAGGTGTCACCCAGGCAGAGGGCCAAGCAGGCAGGCCACCTGGCAGGCATGTGGGCAAGCAGCCTGCCTCAGCCTCAGGCTGGGACTCAAGGCACAAGCCCCAGGCACGGGTGGCAGGTATAGACGGAAGCTGATGGTGGAGGCACTTCAGCTCTGGGTCCATTTGTCCAGGCAGAGAACCCAGCCTGGGAAATAAATGAGGCCCAGTCCCCAGAATGAGAGTGAAAAATGTGTGCAGGGCTGGGGAATGTGACAAGAGCCCATTTATCCAACTAGACAGCGAGGCAGGAAAAGAATGATGGCCACTTTCCAATGTGCTGGGCGTAAGCTGCTTCTTTTCCTCCTGTCTTGGGGCAGCCTTGCCACGGAGAGGGCTGGGGAGCCACAGCAGGGAGGCCTTGAATGCCCCCTTCACCCCTTTGGTGAGGAAGAAACGTCTGCCCCAGGGTTATGGAGGATCGTGCAGTACCTGACCTAGGATCAATGAGATGATGGGGGTTAATCAGCCAAACACACCCACACCTGGGGAGGAGGACACCAGGCCACATGGGGTCACAGGGGGATGCGTTTAGAGCAGTGAGCCCGCAGAGTTGTGGGGCAGTCTGGGTGGTCCCAAGAGGGCAAGGTGCCCCTGCTTCCTGCGGGAAGGTGTGACTGGTTTGTCTGAATGACTCCACGGGCTGGCAGGGACCTGAAACCCCCTGCTCAGGAATCAGTAGTAGCTGCCTTAGTTGTTTGATAAAGGGGGTTGTTTGGCAAGGGGGCCCTTCTGTGGGGACAGCATCTAGAAGGAACTTGCAGTCAGGCTTGTTTCTACTGTCAAGGAAGCACATCACACTGAACCTGAATTTGGGGTCTCACAGGGGCATCGAGTGGAGTCTTTGCTGTGTGGAGAGGTGGAAGCAGAGGCCGGGTGGCCTCACAAGGCCAGCATCGTCGCCCTGCTCTGACGTCTGACATCCGACCTCACCTCTAGTTTCAGGGCTCTCGGGCTCTGGGTTGGTGGCCACTCCCGCCTTGCACCTGCTTCCAGGGCCTGGCTGGCTCCTGGGTCAGCTCCCAGCTTCTCCCATTCCTACTCATAGCAGTGGCCCCTGCCCTGCCCAGGGTAAAGAATTCTGCTCCTGAACCTCACTCCTCATGAACAAGTTTCTGGATCCTGTTCTCCAGTTGGACCACCCTCTGGCTGCTGCAGGGCCCCCTGCACACAGCTTCCACAGACTGGAGACCTAGCAGGCTGCTGTCCTGCTGTCCTCAACCCAGGCAGGTCCACGCAGAGGCACCACAGGGGTTCTCTGTGCCACTTTATGGAGCAACACTTGAGAAGGACCAGGTAACCCGTGATATGAGGATGATGCAGGGAACTGGGGAGCTAGGCGGTGAGTCTGGGGAAAAGGGTGCAGGCCCAGGAATCTCTGAGTGGCCCCAGCTCAAGGTCAGCCCCAGACTCAGGATCTCAGGACCACAGAGCAGGAGCTCCAAGGAGGAAGTCTGGGTCCTCCAGCCTTGGGATGAGCTGCTCTGTATGTGGCCCTCAGGTGGGGGATCGGGGTCTTCAGCACCTGACTTACAGCCTCATGCCATTCATCCATCCTTGACTCCTCCCACCAAAGCCCTACGGCCAGCCCAGCCTCCCCGGACACTGGGCTGTTTCCACTCATCCAGTCATGGTGAGTTTGGGCCATTCTCAAGCCCTTGCAAAGTGGTAGACAAAAGACTGCAAATACAAACAAGCCCTTGCAAAGTGGTAGACAAAAGATTGCAAATACAAACACATAGGTGTTCACAGCCCCCCACCTTCTGACCCACCAATGGCAGTGGTAAGCCACGGCAGGCTGTCCTCACCCCGAGGGCTCTGGGGTGCTCCTCGTCCTGATTCCCTTCCAAGTCCTGTCTGGTTGGCCAACTTGCTGGAGAGCATCAGGCCTCTTCCCTCAGTCTTCTGGCCAGTAGAAGCTTGTTGCTGGGGGCTGCTGGGGGCTCCTGGGCCTGTAGAACCCCCAGTGCAGGTCCTCAGTGGGGCGTGGCTCCGTGGGGTAACTACCTGGTTTTCTATGCTACCCCTTACCTCCGTGGTGAGCTAGCTCTCTGCATCCTGCTGGCCCTGGGTCCTGGGAGCATGGACCCCAGGTCTCTGGTCCTGGTTACCTTCCAGATACCCCCAACTCCCCGGATACCCCTCACTTGTATTGACCGGGTGTGTGGTTCGGGGTATGTGGTTCTGGGTGTCTGGTTCTGCCATGTCACTTTCCTCAGGCTGCTCCGGTGGCCAAGACCCACTGTGTGGAAAGGCGGCTCCTCCCTCAGAGGGCCATCCGCAGCCTCAAGAGGCGAGGTCTTCCTGCCTGCCTCCCAGGAGGCCTCCCGGCAGGCGTCCTCACATGGCAAGCAAGCCAGAACCAATGGCAATTTGAAGGCAGGTGTGATTCAAATAAAGGACTTCATTAGCTCAAGTTTTGGATATTAAAACAATCAAGTTGAAAAATGTCAGAATAAATAGGTTTATAAATATCACCGGATACTTAGAATTAAAATTTGCACATTGACATTAGCTTATTTAATCTCAACAGCCACCCTATAAAATATTAACTAGTGTTATCCCTATGTTATGAAAAAGTGTATCCTCAAATATATAAAGCCCCTATGGATAGTATCTTACTGGTTAAAGAGAAAAACATCGCTTCTGACTAGAGAAAGATTTCCCAGAAATTCATCCTCCTTTGATTTGAAATGCCAATATGGCTTTCTGACTCAAACACAAATTCTATATTCACATAATTCCATTTCTCATTTCCCCCAAGCTAAGACTCACTGAATCCTCCAGTTTCCAAATCACTTGTATTGACAGCTTGATATATGAAGAAATAAATAATATTTCTAGGGAGAAAATTAATTTTGAAAATAATTAAAGATGATTAGCTCCTCCTGGTTGAATACAAAAGCAGTTTCTTTTCTGCAACATGTAATACTGACGGTTGGACACACCACTTCAGGGGCCAGAAAACTGAAGAAGACTAATTCTAATCACATGAATTTAAAAAAAAATCCTTTCTGAGTTGCTATTTATGGTCTGGGAGAGATTACTATGATATCAAATTTTCTTACTTACCACTGACAATTCTCTTAAAAGGAAGAAAAGAAAGACTGTCCTTGAAGTTGACTAACTCTTAGAATATCAAGCCTACTTCATTCTCCATAACATTAATAACTGATGCAGAAGCAAAACAGAAGAGTCTGAGTTCAGAACATTTTTGTCTAATGGAGGGGCACAGGGACTCATGTCATGCTTCAGGATACCTTGTAACCATTCCTGTTTTATTAGAGAAGATAATCCAGCTACATTCTCAAGGTGGGTAAGTCAACACAGCCAGGTGCCTTGGACAGAGCGTGCTTCCTGTGCTGGGAGCTCGGGTGCCTGCAGGCGTGGGCTCCCTCTGGTGCACCCTCTGCAGCTCCCCAGATAGCCAAAGCAATCTTGAGCAAGAGCAACAGAGCGGGAGGCATCCTGTTTCCTGATTTCTAAATGTATGACAAAGCTGCAGTGATGCAGTGTGGTACTGGCATAAAAACAGACATACAGGTAGATCAATGGAACAGAATAGCTGCCCAGAAATAAACACGTGGACACATGGTCAACTAATTTTCAATAAAGGCACCAAAAAATCAAAATGGGAAAAGGATGGTCTCTTCAATAAACAGTTTTGGGAAAAGTGGATATCCATATGCATTAGAATAAAACTGACCCAGATCTTATACCGCACACAAAGATCAACTCAGAGGATTAAAGACTTAAATGTGAGACTTAAACCATAAAACTCCTAGAAGAAAACAGGAAAAAAGCTTCTTGACATTGGTCTTGGCAATGATTTTTTGGATATGACCCCAAAAGCACAGATCAACAAAAGCAAAAATAAACAAGTTGGACTGCATCAAACTGAAAGCTTTTACACAGCAAAAGAAACAATCAATGAAATGAAAAGGCAACCTATGTGATGGGAGAAAATATTTGTAAACTATCTCTCTAATGAGATGAGTCTTCAAAATATACAAGGAACTCATACAACTGAATAGCAAACAAACCAACAAAAGTAACTCAATTAATAAATGGGCACAAGACCTAAATAGATATTTCTGCAGTGAGGACACAGCAGTGGCCAACAGGTGCAGGAAAAGGTACTTAACATCAGGAGTCACTGGAGAAATGCAAATCAAAACCACAGTGGGACACCACCTGTGATGGTTAGTGTTGAGAGTCAACTTGATTGGATTGAAGGATGCAAAGTATTGTTCCTGGGTGTGTCTGTGAGCGTGTTGCCAGAGGAGATGAACATTTGAGTCAGTGGACTGGGAGAGGCAGACCCACCCTCAATCTGGGTGGGCACCATCTAATCAGCTGCCAGCGAGGCTAGAGTAAAGCAGGCAGAAGAAGATGGAAGGCCAGACTTGCTTCGTCTTTCTCCCATGCTGGATGCTTCCTGCCCTCAAACATCAGACTCCACGTTCTTCAGCTGTTGGACGCCTGGATTCACTCCAGTGATCCACCGGGGGCTCTTGAGGCTTTGTCCACAGACTAAAGGCTTCCCTAATTTTGAGGTTTTGGGACTCTGACTGGCTTCTTTGCTCCTCAGCTTGCAGACAGCCTATCTTCACCTTGTGATTGTGTGAGCCAATATTCCTTTACAGACTCCCCTTCACATATACATCTGTCCTATTAGACCTTTCCCCCAGACAACCTTAATCCACCACCTCACATCTGTCAGAGGATGATTATGACAGAACAGAATGTGGCAAGTGTTGGTGAGGATGTGCCTAGTCATTTTGACATGTGAATAATTTCTTACTCAGATAGTCAATACTTCCCTCCCTTTTTTACACTGTAAACATAGAAAACATTAAGTTTTACGTTCTGTTCTTGATAATTCCAGTATATGCAAGCTTTGCAAATCCAATTCTCTTGTTTTTTATATTTGTGATGTGTCTTGTTTCCTCCTGCAGGCTGTACTTTTGATTTACTTAGCTTAATTTTTGCATCACAGGCACATGTCTGATGGAGCCCTATCTGTGAGGACACAGGGGACTGCACTGAAGGGGCTTTCTTCCAGACCACTCACTTTAGATTTTGACAAGCACCTGGGGACCCCACACCCTACGACTACCTTTCAATACTAACTTGAGGTTTTTTGGACCATCTATGTTGTGCAAATTCAGGCCAATAACTTGTGTGCAGCTAACAGGGTGGTTACAGAATCTCAGAGGAGATTCCCCACATACCCCCACCCAGGATGGGGTTTCTTGTCCTCCTTCCTGTAAGGGTGGATAGTTTTTTCTAGCTATTTTACTGAGAGGATAGTCCTTTCAGTCTCTGGCTTCATGGAAGAGGCTCCTGTCCAATGTCCCCTCCAGGTTGGGCCTGGGTTTTGTCTGCTGTTCTCCAGGCTCAAGGTCACCAGTGCTGGCAGGGGCCATCAGCACAGCTGTGGTTTCAGAGCCGGGTGATTCTCTAGTTTGCTCTTTCCCTTGGTATTTGCCTGAGGATTTTCTCTACTTCTTGCCAATTTGATGCCATGTATAAGAAGATTTTTTTATTTATATTGTGTCCAACACGTTTAGTCACATTGAAGCGGGAGGATTGTCTGGAACCTCTAGTCTGCAACATTATAGAAATGAAAGCACCAGCCTGTGGCTCTCCCTGTTCCCCTGAATGTCATGGCTCTGAGTCTCATCTCACGCAGCTGCAGGTGACCTTCCCGCGCTGTCATCCACGCACTGAAACTGTTGCGGCCATTTGCTCCCTGAGGCTCCAGAAGGCATCCCAGATCTCACCCAGAAACTTGTTTATCTATTTCTTATTCACACGTGTGCTCACCACTGTGCACATAAAATGCATCCACAGAGCCCAGTGTTCGGGAAAACAGACAAAACTATCAGTGTGGTGCATTTTTGTGATTGCTAAGAAAGTATATATGTCCAGTGTTAGGGAATCAAAGCAAAGAGGCCAAACCAAATGAAAGCATTACACTGACAAACAAAATCCCTATGTTCCGTCTTTATGCCCAGGAAGCAGGGAAAGGGCCATCGGTCTTCCTAGGCGAGGCCCTCACACCTCACCGGCTCCACTCTCAGCTTTCCCAAGAGAGTGACCCTCTAATTTTCAACTCAAGGGCAAAGTAGGGTAGTGGTTAGGGTCACAGATTCTTGAGCCAGTCTGCCTGGGTTCAAATCCCAGCTCTGTCACATACTAGCTGCATGACATAAGGGATGCTAAGGAATCTCTCTATACCTTCATTCAACCACAGATGCACCTCTGCAGCTCCATGCAGCCTCTGCTGTGGTGGGAGTCGCCCAGAATCCAGCTGTCCCCTCTACATCCAGACGCAGATGAAGTGCTGTGCCCAGGGCATGAGGCTCTGGCTTTCCTAGTAGGTGCCTTGTACGAAGGGGGTTGGTCAGAAGACTGGCCTTACCTGAGGGTATCCCATTGGCACCCTGACCTGGGACTACCAGCTTCTAGCACTCTGAGAAAATAAACATTCATTGTTGAAGCCACCCAGTGCTTCCCCGAGAAGTTCAGGAACATCAGCAGCCTACGGGGAGAACTTTGACCAATGGGGAAACTGGACAATGAGGAAGAAGCAGAGAGACAGAAGCCAGCTGTGTTTCCAGTCTAGCTAAGGCCTGCTTGGTAATGAACCATCTTTTGTTTGCATTTCTTCACTTTTACCTCATCCTTGCTGTCCTGGGAATAGACACCCAGTTCCAGCTACCACAAAAAATGCCAGGCGCTGGGTGGCTTCAACAACAAATGTTTGTTTTCTCAGAGTTCTAGAAGCTGGTATTCCTAGGTCAGGGTGCCAGCAGGAGGCGTCCTAGGGAGGCCAGTCTCCTGGCTCTCAGACCACTGCCTTCTCGCTGCGTGTTTACGTGACCTTTCCTTGGTGGACACACATGGAGAGAGATCTCTCGTCTTCTTATGAGGTCACCAGTCTAATGGGATTGGGACTCCACATTTGTGACCTCATTCAACCTTACCTCGCATGTGTTAAGCCTCTCTTTACTTGATGTCAAGAAATACCTGAGGCCAGGCACAGTGGAACACGCCTGTAATCCCAGCACTTTGGGTGGTCCAGGTAAGTGGATCACCTGAGGTCAGGAGCTTGAGACCAGCCTGGACAACATGGTGAAACCCTATCTCTACTAAAAATACAAAAATTACCCAGGCAAGGTGGCAAGCGCCTGTAATCCCAGCTACTCAGGAGGCTGAGGCAGGAGAATTGCTTGAATCTGGGAGGTGGAGTTTGCAGTGAGCTGAGATCGCACCCCTGCGCTCCAGCGTGAGTGTTAGAGTGAGACTCCATCTCAAAAAAAAAAAAAACAAAAAAAACAAAAAAACCTGAGACTGGGTAATTTATAAAGGAAACCTGGTATCACAGTTCTGCAGGCTGTACAGGAAGCATGGCACCAGCATCTGCTCAGCTTCTGGTGAGGCCTCAGGAATCTTTTACTCATGAGAGAAGGCAAACGGGGAGTAGGCATCTCACATGGTGAGAATGGGAGCAAGAGGTTGGGGAGGCGCCACACACTTTTACACACCCAGATCTCGTGTGAACTCAGAGCTCACTCATCACCAAGGCCATGGCCCAAGCCGTTCATGAGGGCTCCACCCCCTGATCCAATCACCTCCCACCAGGCCCCACCTCCAACACTGGGGATCACAGTTCAACATGAGATTTGGGCAGGTACAAATTTCAAACAATGTCATTCTAGACGTCCCATCCCCAAATACTGTCACCAAGAAGGTTAAAATGTCAATATGTAAGTTTGGGAGCAGGCCATCATTCTGTCCACAGCAATGATAGCTTTTATCAGCATACGCAGCCTTTTTTTTAAGTTCCGTTTTCATTTGGTTATTTTTCTAATATTATGAGTATCTGAATCCATTAACCAAAACAAAAATTGGAATCTTGCTGAAAACTATCTACCTCTAACCTGCAGTGGCCACACCCAATCCTTGCTTCCCCTACAACCAAAGTAAATGTTATCCTGGACACAAGTTCATCATTTTTTTAACTTTCCTATTTATATATGATATTTTCCTAAAATTATATGCTTTATTTTCATTATTTTTCACTTTATAAAAATGATATATTCCCATGTGAGTGAATGTGCACTAAAAGCGCCAATCCTTCAAGATGGGTCCTGAGGAGCCATCTGGGCCTGTGTTTTAAATTGAGACAAGCTTCCATTTGCCGACGAGACTTACATACTCTGAGTCTTCCAAAACCCACAGCTCTACTTAAATTTGGGACTTCCAGAGCTCACCCCAACCATCCAATCAGAGGTCACCTGTATTGACAAAACAAGGCTCAGCTGTATCAACGAATCGGGACTCAACTGAGTCAATCAATCAAGACTAAGCAAGTTCGAATCCTTCATTTACATAAAGGGACCTGATTGGAAACCTGGGCAGGAATTTTGCTATAAAATCTGAACCCTCTGTTTGTTCTCTGGAACACACCTTAGTTTAACACTGAAGGCTGTGTCTCCCTGGTTTGCAAACTATTCACTGGAATAGTCTCTTACCTCTAAATTCCTTTACAGAGAACTTTTGTTCATACCTGAAAGTAACCTTTTGGGACTTAATTGTTCACTCAATACAATATTACTACCATTAAGCCTTATTGAGTGTGTCATTGCATTTTTTTCATTGTGTTTGCTGTGAAATATTTCACCATGTGCCTATACCAGAGTTTATTTATCCATTTTACTACTGATGGGCATTTGGCTTACTTCCAAGTCTTTGCTATTATAAACAGTGCTGCTAAGAACCAACTTCTGCCTCTAGTTGTTCATAGTATGCTAGAATTCCCTTTGAGTATTTATCCAAGAGAGGAATGTCTGTGGATAGAACATATGGATAGTTGACTTTAGGAGCAGATGTTGAAGTGTTTCTTTCCAAAGTGTTTGTACTAATTAATACCCCACCACCAATAGGCCAGGAATTCCATGGATCCCCCTTCTCTCTACCACCTGGTATTGCATCTCTCCCTGGCATTAAACATGGTTTGATCAGCCAGGGAACTTTTCTTATCCAAGAAGTCAGGGCAGTCTTAAAGGGATAACACTCTCTCCCTCTCTCTGGAGATAAAACAGCTCCGACAACTATCCGGATGCACTGGGGGATGTTGCAAACGATCCAAACCAAAAGAACATTTAACATGGTTCTGAGCAATGCATGACATGGATATTTGCGTAGAACTTTTGGACTAGCCTTTGTTAGGGTCTGGCAGTCAGAAAAGAATGAAATAGCCCATGCCCGCTGGGGGAATCACAATGTAGTTCCAGTTCTCACTGTGTGTGAGCACTGACGTCACTCTCAGGATTGAGTAAAAGTCCATATGCATTTCCCCCATGATCTGCAGAAATGACATGTAGGTGCAGGTCCCAGCGCTATCACTTGGAGATCGTGAGCTCCTCTGTGAATGTTCCCTCCTCAGTGTCTCTTCTCTAACGCACAGCATCTGTCTACGGGGCTGCAGAGAGAAGCAGGAGAGGTCACAGAGAATAAGGGACATTGTGAACCAGCTCCAGCACCCATGATTTATTTGATGTCAACTGGAACAGAATTGTTTACATGGCATAATGAGTCAGTAGTTTATAAAACACTTATAGACACATGTTTGTCTAAATGGATTGAAGGCAAATTGGGTGAATTTGCTGTTACCTTGCTCTGAAAAAATGTGACCACCTCCTGCGGGTACCCTGTGGATTTGGAGAGAGTGGGTGGGGCTCCCAGGAAACATTCTTTGCCTCAGTGCACCTGTTCAAGCCCCTGACGCAGGGAAAGCAGAACACGCTGCCTCCAAGCCTTCACAGGGACTCAGCTATTTTTCTGTGGAGCATAAATCTCATTTCTTTCCTTGTGGCTGCCTGCACAAAACAGACTGGTAATAGCCAAAAATATCGAATTAATTTTGCTGCATTCATTTATCGCAAAAAGTTTGATTTAGGTGTGTTACTTTGTGAGTCTCTACGTGTTTCATTTCCAGCAGGTCTAAACCACTCCACAGTTTATACCTCAAGGTCAACATACAGGTAATTTAACATCATTACAAAATAGCATATTGATTAACGCAAAGAAAACGACCCTTCTCAGAGCAGGTTCTTACCTCATCTTGTATGAATGACCACTGTGCATAGAATTGCCTGTTAGACTGGCAGGGAACGGGGCTAGCAGGAGCCATTTGAAGAAAGGATATTAACAATGGACCTTTTACCACAGATTTCCCAGGCACGAGTCCCAAGAATTAAAGAGGAACGGTGGATACAAAGCATTTCTGTAGCAACCACTGGAGACACGCAATATGCTAAGAACCCAGGGGTTTCCATCAGAGCACAGGTCTATTGTCTATTTTATTGTTGTTGTTGTTCTCAAAACCAGGGATAAATTGATGTAATAAGATGGAGAACTATTTTAAGAACCAAGATGGTAGCTCTGAGAGAACTCAATTAAGCCACTACTAGAGCAACATCAACTAAAATTCACACCCTTCATTACTCCTGTGACCGAAGCAGGTGACACAGAAGGGCTCTGCCATCTCTACCCTGACTCTGCCCAGGCAGCTTTTCATCAGCACTTTGCATGGCTCTAAGGCGCTAGCAGGTTCCTGACTGGCAGCAAATGGGCCCAGGAGTGACTCCGGCACATGGCGGCAGCTGGGGCCCACAGCACTGCTGCTCCCCTCAAAGCCTTGCTTCACTTTGAGGATGCCTGAGCCAGGTCCACATTGGCTGTGCTGCTCAAACAGAATTTGCTGAAAAGATTTGCAATTCAATATGCTTCCTTCAAACTTGACTGGGAGACCAGATTCTATTTTCGTGCAAAGGCAGGATGCAAATGACTGCTGGGGTGGCCAGGCCGCCTGGGGAGCTTTTGGAGGCCTTCTGCAGAGAGCACAATAAGTCACTGCTATAAATCTCTCAGACTCAAATAGCTCAACAGGTGGAAACCACATTTCCACCAAATGCTTCGCCAGAATTCACTCCCTGCCAGAGTCTGTCTTGTGTCTAATAAGAGAAAACAAGAATGTTTGCATCATTTTTCCCCCTACAGAGCCATTACAGATAGAGCTTTCTATTCTGAATGCTGAGTAGCGGCTTCAGGTCGGGTGCAGGGGACCATCCCGGGACAATGCAAACCCCAAACCATCTGGGAGTCCGGGTTCTGCAGGCTGTGTTGAGGGTAGGAGGCTTCCTGCCATTCTGTGCAAAGTAGCATGTGCAGAGTGGAAGAGAAAGGATGACTCTCATCCTCATCCACCCACATGAACATCTCCGGCCAGTTCTGAGCTGTTGGGCCCCAGAGCCTCAGGAGTGACTGTGAAGATTCGGGGAGAGGAACTGCTGCAGGCAGCCAGAAATTGGAGGCTTCAAAGGATGAATCAATCCGTCAAAGCCCTTGCATCTCAGTCATTTCAGGCGAGGGGAGCACGCCTTGAGCTGGGGCAGGACACTGTGTCATGATTCCTTAGGAAACATGAATTTCTAAGAGGGGAAGCCTTGATGTGTAGGAAGTGGAAGCCTAAAGGCCGAGGGACAAGGCATGGATGGATTCCCTTTGATGGTGCTCGGAGGCCCTGATTATGAATGATCAAGCATTTGTCCCTGAAAACTCTATGATTTGAGTCAGGCGAAGGGGGAGAATGATAAGCACATCCTTGGCTGAACTTAGAATCACCCAAGAGCCCTAAAGCGTGCAGTGCACTGAAGGCTGTGTCCCAAACCAACTGCACCAGAAACTCTGAGGTGGGCCCCGGGCATATATCAGGGTTTGCCAAGTTCCACAGGTGTCTGCACTGCACAGCCGGGGCTGAGAGACATGAGGTCCTCAGCAGATTCATCCTTTAAGATGACAATTCTGCACATCTGCGCCCTCATCCTGACAGTTTCCTCACAGGGTCCTCTGAAGTCATCCATCACCTCTGCACTATTTTTGTCTTTTCCTTCACCTTATTTTCTAAGAAATCTGCCCAGATATGACCTATACATCCCCAATTTATCCTCTGCAGTGTAAAAACTCTCTGTACCACCACCAAAATAGATGCATAATTTGCTATTCAACATGCAATACACGCTTCATCTATGTCTTTATATTTCTTCCTTTCAGAGTGGTAGCTGTTTCTTTTTTCTCTTCTATTTTTGTATAAAAGATTTCTATTTTTTTGCATCTAATGGAGGATATCAAACAGTTTTAAGCTATTCTCTTTTGGTTCAGTTTGTTCTCAACTTTAAGAGGTCTGGTTGTTGCCTGAGTTCCCAGCATGTTGTTCCCTTTCTTTCTGGCTAGAGATAACTTCCTCTGGTGACATGTGCTTGTGTAGCCTGTACGTTTGTGCTGGTTGGCTTGTGTTAGTCATTCTTAAATTTGGACTCATGAAGCTAAGCATTGGTCAGCAGAGGAAGAAGGAGCTCGCCTTGCCCCACCTCTCTGCTCCTCCACTCACTGATCACACTTGCTCTTCAGATTACCTCTCAGTGCAAATTGATGTGCCCAACCCCCAGCCAAGTTCGACTCTTGTTTTCACAACGTCCACCCACCACAACCGCAGGTCTGAAAAGACACCCTTTTCTGTGCTCTGGCCTGGCTTCCTGACTGGGTGACCTGCCTGTACAGAGCTCACTGTGGAAGTCCGTCTCCAGGATACTCCTGGACACTGCCGTCTCCTTCCCATCCCAGCGCTTCACACAGGAACTTCATCCATCAGATGCAATGTTCTTCCCAACCTCTCAGCTTTACTTCTTTCCTGGGTGCTGATCATCTTACCAAAGCCAGGAAGACATGGAGAGAATTAGGATGTGACGGGAAATATAACCTCAGGGGATGCATCCAGACCCAGATATGGAAGACCCCTACCCAGTGTCCCCATGATCTCAGACTTCTGCTTTCTGGATCAGGAGGCCCAGAGAGGCGGGAAGAGCTTGTGAGGGCCTGTTGGTCCTCTCGTGGAGGAAGATGCATCACATATTCTGGCAATGGGGCAGTCAGCACGTTTTTTAACTGATCAGAATTGATGGCCATGGAACTTAACGCCCACTGGCAACCTGGCTTTCAAGGTGAGTTTTAGATTGGTATGTCATTAGTGGCCAGGACTCAATTTCCTGAGCATCCGAGCTGGCCTAAATATTTGCAAAGCCTAGATTAGGAAGATATCCTGGCCATCAGTGTCCGTGAAATGAAGTCACAATTTAAGGAGATACAAAGTCACATAAGATGTGTGGCTTCTCCCACAGGGCAAGAGTAAGGACCCTCAAAGAGAGACAATGGAAGGGTACCTGGTGTGCTTCCATTCTCCTTGGCAGCAGGGCAGGCCTTGCCCTTGGAGGCCTCCTGCTGTGCCCTGCACCTTGCCTTTCCTGGTGGGTACCAGGGAAGCCCTGCCCCTGGGGTCTGACCATGGCCACGAGCAAGAATGCCAGACAGGCAGGTGCGCCCAAAACTCTGCAGCTAAGCTTGGTGAGGATGCAGAGGGTCTGGGCCCCACCAGGTGGTGTGAGAGGTGGTGGGTGAAAACACCAAGCCTAGTCTTGTACTGCCCTGGGATTGTTTCTGAAACAGAAGCAGAAGGATCTAGGGCTCTGGAGGCTGAACGAAATCAGCTCTGGAAGAAAGGATGAATGACACTTGGCCATGGTGCTTTGCTGTGCTGCAGGAGGGTCAGGCAGCATGGGAGACAGAGGGCCAGGCCCAGGCTGCACTTCACCAGGTCACCTCCAGCACTTTGGATATATGTCCAGGAGTGAACGGGGCGTGCAGGGATGGATGCAGGAGAAACAGGGAGCCCCCCTGCCCGCAGTGGCTCAGGCTGAAGATGCATTCCGAGCACATTGTCCTGTAAGCGCTCATCCCAGGAACTCCAGCCTAAACCTTGCCTCTGTGTAGCCCTCGACTGCATCCTGCGGCCCCTCCAGTGCCCACCTGAAGGCAGGGCAGGGTCTGCCACTGCACTGGGGACAGGCAGCTTCATGTCTCTGCCCCTCTGGGCATGGGCATGTGCCCAGGTTCCCTACCCATCCGGCCCCTCCTCCAGGCCTTGGGTTCTGGCTCTGCTCCATGGCTGCTGGGCTCCTCTATAGCCTGCCCGTCCTCTCTCCCTCCCTTTCAAATGCCTTCTATGGTCTCCTTCAACATGGATCTTGTCTCTTCTAAGACACCTACTCTCGGGAAGAGGAAAAGAGAGAACATGTTTGCTTTGTCCCTATAATCATAACCATGTTTCTTTAAATAATCTGGAAAAGAGACTTGGAAGATCTTTTTTCAGAAAGGGGAGAAATCAAAGCGTACCTTGTCTAGAAAGTGCTGGTTACAGTAGCGAGTGCTGGAGCGGGTCAGCCTGTCCGTTTTGGAGGGAGACATTCCTGAGATTATGGTTCTAGGGTGGCTGAACAGGGTGAAAATCTCAACTCCAGGGTCCAGGGGACTTTCATCCCAGAAACATAGCAGGTAGCTTTAGCGTGGGCGGTTAGTGACTTCCAGGTGGGATGCAGAGCTGGACCCCGGCGGGGCCTGAGTCTGCCCATCACCACTGGGAATGAACCGGAGACAGCCTGTGACTGAGCCCTGATGGCAGATCCATTCCCGAACAAGGCCTGGAGCCTCCTGCAGCCGCGCTCCGTGGAGCCTCCCTGGTGACTGCTGGAGATTGGCGGATCCTGTGGAGTGTGTGATGGTGTTTTAAGTAAGAAGCCAAGGATGAGAGAAGGACTCAGACCATCTGGGTGTCTCTGTTCTCCATGTCTGGAGAACCCAAGCAAGGCCTAGGAATCTCTGAGCAGTGTTGCCCAGATTGAGCCGGGCCAGAGCTCAGAGGAATCCTCACACCCCCAGTGGGAATGGCAGGAAGTCGTGACAGGCATCCTCTGCCACCATTTTCCTCAGACATACCCCGTTTAGGACATGATGTGGAGCCATTTTCCATGGAAAGTAAGACACAACCCTTCCCGGCTTTGTGGGGACCAGTTGTCTCTCTCTTCTTCATGCTCTTCGACCCCTCACCTTTGACCCTCTGTGGACAACTCCCCCTGTCCCTAAGCCCCCAGTCCTGGTCAGCAGTGGACAGGGCAGAGGGACCTACATTCCTGGAACCCTCTCTGCCCACACAGATCTATGCCTTCTCAAGGGAAAGCTTCATGAAGTGTTGGGTTGCTTTCCATTTTTGCTGACAGTTTTTGTAGCCACAGCAGAGAAGGCTGCTGCCCTCCCGAGGCTGGGGAAACCGGGTCCTGATCTCAGTTTGGCTGAAAACATTCTCAGGCTCCTGTTCTTAGCCTCTGTCTCCTCATCCCCAAAAGAAATGGATGATTAGTCCATCTCTAATTTTGCAGAACTGAAATGCTTTGGTTTTTTTAATAACCCTGCCAGGGACGGCTGTTGTGCCTTGCTGCCCGACTGGAATGTGAGGGCAGGTGGCTACCTGAGCATCCGTCAGCCCAGCAACCAGGGAAGCAGGGAGGGTCTGCTCTGCCTCTTTATAACCTGGGACTAAGAAGAGGTGCTGCCTGCTGCTCACACAGGGGAATAGAAATCCACTTCCCTGAAAAACCCGCAGCCACTGGGTGGAACCCACAAAGCCTCCTGGGCCCTCACGTGTTGAGGTCTCCTTCTTTACCAGCCTCTGCCTTTCACTCCTGTGGGCACAGAGAGATGCATGTGTGCCCTGAAAGAGGCTCACCCCTCCTTCCCAATGCAGAATCCCACCCTCACACCCCTTCCCATATTTCTATTTCCTTATCATCAGATTCTCCTTTATTTTACACTCTTCCTCTGCATAGAAGGAAGTATCTTTTCTATCCTTGAAAGAACAAGCACAGTAAATTAACAGGCCAGCAAAAAACAAACCCCCACCCTCTGCTCCAGATATAGCACTGCCTGGGGAAGAGGCTTCTCTGCCGTCAGGATAAGACCCAGCTCCTCGGTGTGATACAGCTTACTCACATGCATACCTTGCCCCCCTCTGAAGTCTGGTATCTACAGCTCTTGCCCTGGGAGGCTGGGTTGGTCCCCTGGCCTTCCATAAACGGAGTGTGCTTGGTTCCCAGAGCATCTGCTCCCTGGACACTCCCAGTTTCGCTGCACCCTGTGTTTCAGGAAGCACCAGGGGTTGTCAGAAGCCCTAAGCACAATCTTCCAGCTCGTTAGGGCACAAACTTTCAAGAGTGCAAGTATCACAACAATTGATAGGATGGTCTCTCACACAGTTTGAATGCAACCCCAGAGAATTGTATAAACACCTTACCACCAATCTTTTATGAATACAATAATTATACTCTGAGTTTAGCACCTCATAATTTAGTCACAGAATGTGTTTTCTTAGAGTGAGAAGCGGAGGTAGATGATTAAGGCTATTGTCGCCATCATGTTGTGTTTCTAGCTTTTGTAGACCTAAATAAAATACAACCTTTAAATCATTCTTTCTTAAGAATCCAGAATCAGTGTTACTTAACCAGATCTTTAGCAAAAATCCATTAGAGGTTAATGACAGAGTAGATAAGCGAAATCTAACACTCTCACAGATAACAACTATAAAATCTGGACCCCAAAAACCAAAATGTAAAAATGCAACTCCCTGCAGGTCCTGGAGAACATGCAATGCGCAGGAATGTGGAGGGGAGTCTCTGCAGGAAAGCCAACCTGCCGGGGCTTAGGTCTGTGAGTCTGCAGGTTTTTCACTGAGGACACTCCACAGTTGTTGCAGGTGGAGTGTTGGAATGACAACTCAAGCCAGTAGGATGATGACTGAGGATAGAGTGTGGAACTGGCATTCTACATTTAGCCAGAAATCAATGGGGAAATCATGGCAGGGAGCAGTCACAGCAAGTGATGGTGCCTCAGCTCTGGCGAGTCTCTGGCTTACCACTAAGGTAACATGCATCGGGACGCACGGGGATGTGGAAAAGTAGGACTGAACGTTGAAATAACAGCTGAGATTTCAGCCGCCTCTCCCCGCAGAAGAAGCAGAGAGTGTGGTTTGATTCCAGGCAAGTTAATTGTTTTCCAAAACAAAAGTCACACTACAACACAATACTCATCGTGCCCAGTATCCAATTATCCTCACAATAACAATAACCATACAATGGAAAATGTGGCTTGAACTCAAAAACAAAATGCAGTAAATACAAATTAACACTGAGATGACACAGACGCTGTAATGAGCAGACAATGACTGTTAACAGGTATAAATATATTCAAGGACTTAAAGAAAAATATAGGCACAATGTCTAAACAGATGAGACTCTCAGCAGAGACACTGACAATACAACAAAAGAACCAAGTAGAGATTTGAGAGCTGGGAAACTATAAAAAATCAAATGAAAACTAACTAGCAAGACTTAACAGAAGGTTGTAGACAGAAATAAAATAGTCAGCAGACTTGAAGATAGAGCAATAGCAATGATCCAATCTAAAGAATAAAAAGGAAAAAATGTTAAAAATATGCAACAGAGCCTTAAAGACACTTATGAAAACATCACACTGACTAGCATATGTATTACTGGAGTTACACAATGAGAAGAAAGAGGATTGGGCAGAAAATATATTTCAACAAATGATAGCCAAAGATGGCAAAGAACATTGATTTATAAACCTATGAAGACTAACAAATGTTGAGTGGGGTAAATGTTAGGTTGGCACAAAAATAATGGCAAAAAACTGCAATTACTTTTGTGCCAACCTAATACAAAGAAAACCACAACGGAGCACATCGTGGTCAAATTGCTGCATTCCAAAGATAAAGAGAAAATCTTACAAGCATCCAGAGAAGAAATGCAACACATCACATGGAAGGGAAAAAATATGTACAAACATAAGGTAGCATTCTCATGAGAAATATTTCAGGTAAGAAGAAAATGGAACTCCATCTTTAAAGTGCTAAAGGGAAAAAAATCGAAACAGAATTTTATATTCAATGAAATGATGCTTCAAAATTAAAGGTGAAATAAATTCTTTTTTTATAAACAAAATTCGAGAAAAGTTGTCAGCCACAGACTGTTCTAGCAGTCCTTTAGCAGGAAGGAAAATGATGGCAAACAGTATGTGTGTATGTGTGTGTATATATGTGGTGTGTGTAGTGTGTAAATTTACATACACACATACATACACTACACATACCAGTAATTGTAATCCTAAGAAAACAAGAGATGCTATATTAACACCATGCAAAACAGGGCTTAGAAAAAGAAGTAAGACTAAAACTAAGAGAACATTTCATAATAATAAAGATATCAATACATCGGGGAGACCCCACAATTATAAATGTTTGTGCCTAATAATAGAGCTTCAAAATGCAGGAAGTAAAAACTGTCAGAGCAAAAGGAACAAACAGACAAATTGCAACATGCTATCAGCTAAAAATAAATGTGAAGTTGCGTTAGTGGCTGAGATGTTCAATGAGATGCCAACTACAGGTGCCAGCACATCGCAGGTTCTCCATTAACAAAGATTCCTTTCCTTCCCTTGCTCTGGTTGGGAAACATGTTCTTCACCAAGCACCTTAGATTTCTCATGTGCACCTGAATGTGCCGTCTCTTTGCGGTCTCCAAAACCCCCTCGGAATGGAACCCAGTGCTCATCCAGGCTTTATCACAAGAAGCTGAGGGCAGAACTGTCTCTGACTCATGCGAAGCCCCTTAGCCAGGCTGTGAAAAATTCATAACTAGAAATTGTGCCTTGCCTTTCAAAGCTTAATATTCTTTACACTTGACCTTTAATATTCTGGTTTTTTTTTTCCTTTCCAGATGCTTAATTCTGAGTCCATTGACCTGAACTGCATGATTAGATTTTTCAAAATGATAATGTATTCTACATTGATACGAGGCAACACAGAGGAATGCAAGTTTGTGATTAGAAGGACGGAAATTGTCTCACTTCTGGGGTTTTGTTCTCAATTTGAAACTTAACAAATGGAATGCTGAATGGAATCGTGAACTCCTAGGACTGTGGATTACTGACTTGACTCATGTGTTGTTACTCACCTGCTTGTTGGAATGATGTATCTGTCGGGTCCAAGGCGGGGTCGGGAGTGCTGAGTAATCCAACCTTGGTACCACGTCTGTGCATGGTTCCTCCCGCAGGCCAGGCTCTGTGCTTTGCCTTCATCACTAGCACTTTGCAGGACATGGGCTGGCCAAGGAGTGCCCCCTGCCCTCCCCACCCCAAATTACGTCTGCTGGCCTTGGCCTCATTCTAGTCACAGCAGAATTTTTAGACACTCCACTCCATCCAGGCCTCTGATGTCTCTCCAAGGTGAGCGTCACCTGCTGTCTGTGGGGCTGAGGAACAAAGGCCCCTCCCTTGAATCCTGGGCCATTCTAAAGAATCAAAAGGCAGGGGCCCTACAGTGGACGAATGGCAGCCCCAACAGAGATGTGCCACATCCTGACCCCCACCCTGGGTCTCGGAATGTGGTCTCACTTGGAAGCAGGGTCTGTGCAGGTATAATTCAGTTCAGAGCCTTGAGGTGACATCATCTTGAATTTAGGGCAGACACTGGATCTAATGACTGTGTCCTCATATGAGAGGCGGGGGAGATTTGAGACCCATAGACATGGAGGAAGGACAGCTATGCAGAGACAGAGGCAAGGACCAGGGTGACGTGCCCACAGCCAAGGGGCCACGGAGCACCAGGAGCCACCAGAAGCTGGGGGGAGGCAAGGAACGGGGTCTCCCTCACAATCGCAGAAGGAGCCTTCAGACCCATGAAAAAATGCATTTCTATTTTTTAACCAAGAGTGAAGTACTTTGTTGCAGCAGGCACAGAAATGAATGCAGGCGCCACCATCATCCTGGGGTAGAGGTTCCAGCCCCTTGGCTCTCCTGGGGACAGCCCCTGGGCTGCATTTCTCCCCCCACGGGGCAGTTGCAGCTCCTGGTACCCTGGTGGCACTCCACATCCCAAACACAGCCTGTTTTCTTCAAAAATGAGTGCCCACTGTCTCAGGCAAACTAAAAACACAGGGACAGGACCAGCCACAGTGCCCCTCTTCATCTCCCACTGATGCTGTCATCCAGCGTGGCTGCCCTGGAGGGGCAGGGCAGGTGAGGCTTGGTGGCCTCAGGCCATCTGGCCTTGTTGTGGGGTTTCTGCAAATGGATTTTCCAGAGATCGCCCTGGCATACCGTTGAGTCAGGTCAGGGAGGAGAAGCTGGCAGGGTGTTGATGTGGCTGGCCTGAGCACCCTGGCCCCAACTCTAATCTGGGCTCTGTGACCGCCTTGCTGGGTCGCCTTGGGGTCACTTGCTCACCACCTGGGTCATTCCTTTCCTCTAGTGTCAAATATGGGGCTTGGGTTCCTCCCACTGTGGCACAGTGTGGCTCAATGTCAGCCGTGCTCACTGACCGGGAAAGTTCCTGTTGGAATAAACACTGTGCAAAGCACTTCCAGAATCAAAAGACCAGAAAGTGCTGAGAAAGCATGAGCTACCTGTCTAGCAAGGATGACATAGAGTAGAAGCTGTGTCTGGTCCTTCATGGGCACGGTGGGAGTGAACGGTGACCCCTTGCTGTTCTGTGCCCTTGAAGTCTTCGGGTGCTTGTGATGACTGCTTCAGGGAAGTCCAGTTCTTGTGTTGCTCCTCAGAGATGTAAAAGCCAGTAAATGTTTTCATAGTTTGGCAAGACTGGTCAAGCTAGTGTGAAATATTAGATTAATTTCTAAGGTAGAATCAACACACCAAATGTTAAGTGTGAGTCTAGATTAATTTATATTTAAAAAGAGTAAAACATAATTTTCAGCACTTATAGAAATTGGAATGAAGAAACATCTTCTGGAATTTTGTAAAGCATGAGCGGCTCCTTCATGAGCCTTTGCAGACTGGTCTCTGACACTGTCCTAGTTCACAGGAAGAGTCCCCCTTGCCTGTTCAGAATAAAGAGGCGAGCAGCTGAACTCCAATTCCCACCATTTACAAGGTGGTTCAATCCAGGAATAGAGATTCCAAAATTATAAAACTGTTGGTTTGGATCATCTGAACGCCACTTTTTTCCTTTTTACATAATAGTACACTGTGGCAGGATTGCATTGCTGAGATTCTGCCATCTAAAAAGTGGTAGGAGGCGAAGGTGTTTTTATTTGCCTTTTCCTTCTTCTTGACCAATTAAAATACTAAATATAAGACAGCTTGGGCACATTGTCCAAGTTCAAAATACTCTCCAAATTCACCCATCCTCTTCCCCAAATGCCATAAGTTTCAATAAAAAGAGAGATAATTTAAGATGATAAGATGAGGTCTGCACATATCTCCTGCTCTTCCCACCCTCAGCATCTGCTGATAGCTGAAGGAAAGCCAGCGGTGAGGTTGCTCAGTGCCCCATTAGCTCACAAGTGCACTGTGCTCACCCAGGCACACTGCGCACTTAGCACATTGCCCAAGGCTTGCAAATGAGCCTACGTGAGTTGAAGGAAAAGGTCTAATGGAGCTGTGGACTCTCTGGTTTTCCATGCAGGCAGCAGATTGGGTGTGTGCCCTTCCTGTTTGCCATGGTGCCTTCTATGCATCCAAACACACGGCATTGGCCAGGCTCAGTGGCTCACACCTGTAATCCCAGCACTTTGGGAGGCCAAGGTGGGAGGATCCCTTGAGCCCAGGAGTTTCAGACCAGCCTGGGTAACATAGGGAGATTCTGTTTCTACAAAAAAGACAAAAATTGGCAGGGCATGGTGGCACATGCCTGTGGTCCTAGGTACTGAAGAGGCTGAGATGAGAGGATCACCTGAGCCAGGGGAAGTCAAGGATACAGTGAACAGTGATCGTACCACTGCACGTGAGCCTGGGTGATGGAGAGAGACTCTGTCTCAAAAAACAAAAACAAAAACAAATTTGTACAAATATTATTAATATACAATATTTCATTCAAATATACAACAAAGAGGAATTGTCTCACTAAGATTTGCTTGAAACATCAGTGAAAGTCATCTATGGAGATACTACCAGTTCTAACTTGAAGACGCTGATGGGTCCCGTGGGGGATCTGGCTTCCTGGAGTTGTCTCTTTTCCACTGAAGGTACATCATGCAACTTACATCAAGAAAAGGAAGCACTGGATGCATCTTTGGTTTTAATTTTTATGGCTCTGTTGTTGTCTCTCTATTAAGTACTAGATGATCCTGGGATTTAGAATCTCTTCTTGGTTTATATCAAGAAAACCATTTTCTTTATCCCAACATGGATCTTTTCTGACCATGCTTGATGACCCATTCTGGGCAACACTGATCTGTGCTGGAATACACCCTATGTCTTTTTGCAGGAATAATTGACTTAGTAGCAACTGCTATCGATGTTCCTAGTATTCATCTGTATCTAGATGACAGAAATCTTTACCCTTCCGGGTAAGCATTGAATAGAACAATCTGCTTTATGAGACATTGTGAGCTGGGCCACATCCATCACCGGTCATTTGGAAAGACTTGAACTTCAGGATTACTGGCTTCCACTGCAGATGACATGTGGCATACTGGGATTTTTTTTTTTTCTCTTTAAGGAGCTTTTGATTCTGATTTTTTTTTTTCCTGCACATTTCTCTCTGTTCATCAGGAGGATGTGATTCTGGAAGTTTCTCCCGAATTGGCAGCTCTTTTAAAGATAGCCGTTGATCACTGCCAACAGGCCTGGGTGAGCAGTTTGTCTGGGCACCACACTGGACCACAAGATAATGAATTGGCCTCATCCTCAAGGCCAACTGCGTGGAACCATGGCGACGCTTTGCTGGCCTGTTTATAAACCAGTGAAGTGGCAAAAAGCTGGCACCAGAAAACAGGTGGTTGGCTGGTATTTGTTTTTTAAATGTGTCCAGAATTAATTGGCTTATATATCGGTTGGCAGTGGGTCCTGACGAGATGCTGTAAGATACAACATTGAAAAGCAACTCCCCACTGTGCCTTCTGAACACAGACAGCAAATATTTGTGTATTCAATGGATTTGCAGCTCATAATCTTCTATTAAACTGCATATCACAATCCCATCTGGAAAGTTCAAAAGAAAACTATTTCATAATTATATGTTCAGCTGATTGTTCTTTGTTCTTATTGTTTCATAGATGGGACTTTTGTGACAATCGTCAGCTTGTTTACAAATGTTTTTAATTAAAGCCGAGAGATGCTGGGAATCGGGTCTTGAAATAAACAGCTTGCCACTTAAAAGGCTATTCCTCAAATGTTTGACAGGACAAGAGTCATTTTGGTAAATTCTATTCTGCTGGGAGTGAGGAGAAGGAAGAAAGGAGGAAAGAAAAACAGAGAGGAATGGAAGCAGAGAGGGGAGAGCAGGACAGCCCAGGGACACAGAGGAGGTCCGGGAGGTGGGAGAATGCCAGGGGCCTGCTGCAGTGGAGCCTCATCCCCACTCACTGCGGTGCCTTGACAATCACATAGATACAGTCAGCTCAAGTTGGCAAGGCTGCAGCTTGTGTTTTCATCCAAATCCACACAGTGAAAGGAAATGACTTTCCGGCTCGTGGGCTGGGCCAGGGGATGCTGTTTACCAGTTTCTCTGTCTGGTGGCAGCTTGTTCTGGGTTCAGCTGGTCCAGACCCTGGCCTGTGCCCATGGGAACTCTGGATGGAAGAGGCTGCAGACACATCCAAGCATGATCTTGATGAAGATGCTGCACTCTTCTTGGCTGGGCCAGTGCTGTGGACAAGGGGAGCTCAACGTCTGCCCTGGAATCCATCCTTCTGGACAGAGCCTTGCGCAGTTGACCCCGTCATCTGCCAGCCTGGTAATCCTCATCTGCTCAGCATTTGGTCAATTCTCCTCTCTCTGCATGAGCAGAGGGGTTGGTGGATAATTTAAATATTGCTTCTGTTTGGTTTCAGACGCAGCTAATGGTTCTACAGGGTAGTCTTCCAGGCAGACTGAGTTTCAGCTCATGTTAAAGCTGGCTCTACTCTCTGGCCTTGAAGAGAGGGACAAGGGCCAGAGATATGCAGGTAGAAGGGAAAAACCAGGCTCGGATGGCAGAGGGAAACTGAGAAGAGGCAGCGTGAGCAGGCGGTGAGGCAAGCTTTCCTGAGATGTCTTTATCAGCATGTGTGTCTTGCCCTCGCCAGTGACACAGCAGCTCCTGGGTCTCCCATCACTCTCCCTCATCTTGCTGGAGCACATTTTCACACACACCATCAGAGAAGTATGTCAGGGTCCTCACCTCACCTTCCAGGAATGTGAACACCTTCTGCACCTCTGGTGCTGGGAAAGGTCCCAGGAGCACTGTTGGGGATCATCGTAGACACAGCAGACAGTGAGTTTCCTTCACAGCCTGCCCTTAGCTGCAAATAGACACTGCACGTGTTCAAGATGGTGAACAGACAGTGGACAGGCAGGCTGCGCACAGAGCCTTGGCTCCGGGGAGCACTGCTCACTCCATCTCAGCAGCATCACCATCTCAGATCCCTTTAGGTTGTGGCAATATTGGGCCCTTATATTCTGATCTCAAATACAAAGCATGCATGCTGCATAAGCAGCAGACATTAGAGAAATATGGAGTAAAGAATGACCTTCCCCCAAAGTGAAAAGACCATGAAAAGCCTTCCCCTAAGTGATCTTGCTTCAGTGCATAGTTTCTCTCTCCACGGGACACACACGTGCCACACGCACTTTTCTTTTTTCTGTTTTCTTTCTTTCATTTTTTTTTCATAGCCTCACTCTGTCACCCAGGCTGGAGTGCAGTGGTGTGATCTCAGCTCACTGCAACCTCCACCTCCCAGGTTCAAGCGATTCTCCTGCCTCAGCCTCCCGAGTAGCTAAGACTACAGGCGCCTGCCACCATGGCCGGATAATTTTTTTTAAAAATTTTTTTAGTAGCAACCGGGTTTCACCATATTGGCCAGACTGGCCTCAAACTCCTGACCTCGTGATCCACCCTACTCAGCCTCTCAAAGTGCTGGGATTACAGGTGTGAGCCACCGCGCCCGGCCCGCACTTTTCATTTCTATATAGTACACTGCGAAGTGGTTCATACTTAATCACAAGACACTGTGTGTAAGGGTCTGCATCCTTCTGGAAAGAATTTCCACCAGTTCATAGCCCATGGGAAGTATGGAGGCTGCCCCGGCCCACAACTGTGGGTGAGGCCGGCTGTGGGTTCCATGAGGCCAACCTGTGTCCTGTGGGTGTTCTGCTCTGAGAAGGTCTCTCCTTAGCTGGTGGTCACAGGCTCCAGAGGCCAGTTGTGTTGTTATGTTTTCAAGGAAAGGAGCTGCCATGGAAGGATGAAAAAAGCAGAGTCCTTCCTTCCTGGGGAAGAAGAGCGAGGCATGGGGGGATACAGTCCAGGGCCGGGAGGGCGGTAGGAGTGGAGGGCTCAGAGAAAAGGCCCACACTCTGTGCCTGAATAGGCTAGAAGCCTGGGGACATTGCAGCAGCTGGCAGAGTCTGGCCTGGTATAGCATCCCTGAGAGGACCTTATACCCATACTGAGTAGGGGGGCTGCAGGCAGGGGCTAGAGAACCCAGGTGCTGGAATCAGAAGGCAGTCTGGGACCTGGAGGGGAAGGAGGGCTCCAAATGCCCTCTGCAGAAGTTGGTGAGAGAAGCGCATGGACTGCTGCCCTTCAGGAGTGGTTTAGAGACAAAATGCCAATTTGCCAGGTCCCTGGAGACCCAGCCAGTGTGTACTGGAAAGCCATGGTTCTGTGTCCCCTAGAGTGATGGGAAATAAAGCTGCCACAGATCAGCCCTTAGAAGCTCCCTTGAAGAAGCTTCCCTGGGATGGCCCGGCTGGCCCTGGGCCTCAGAGCTGGGACTCAGGGGCAGCCACACAGGCTGGGGCCCCAAGGAAGTTGAGGGTGGAGGAGCGGAGGGGAGTCGGGGAGTCTCTGCAGGGCGGGACCCATGGAGGGGGCAGAATCAGAAGCCGTGGAGGTGAATCTGAGGGGGCCTCCCAGGCCAGGGGATCAGAGGCCCCTGCAGGCCCTGGAGAAAAGGGTGATGGACAGGAATGTGCATACGTGTGATCCCCAGGTAAACTGGGGCAGCCAGGCCCGTCTGCTGGATGCCCTGGCAGCAAGGACGGAGCAGTGCTGGGATTGATGGCAGCTTCATTCCTGCTACAGCTCCACACAGGTGGGGGTCTCCACTTTGCAGCTGACCAAGAGCCAGGGCAGCACGCATTGCCCGTGTTTGAGCTCATGGCCAGGCAGAGGGAAGTTTCTGGGCCTCTCAGAGCAGAAGAGGGTGGAAGAGTCCCGGCGGCACCCATTGTCTCTCCTGCCCACGTGCTGGGCTGTGCCTTCAGTCACCCATGGAGATTGATCTCCCTGTGGGTAACCTTAAGCCAGCCCATAGGATGCTATTGTTTCCATAGCAACCAGCCTACTTCAGAGTGGAAAGGAGCAAGGCTGGGAAGATGAACAAAAGACACAGCAGAGCTGTGTGGGGTGCAGTTGCTATGGTGTGGCCTAAATATGCCCCCAGGCCCGTTCAAAGACACCTGCACCCTTCACAGATGCCTCCTGCCCTGGGCAGGGACCCAGGCACCCAGAATCACACTTGGAGCCCTTATCTGATGACTCAGCTGCTGCTCTTGGAGAACCCCGGGCTGCCCACCCAGTGACTCCTAGGCTGTACAAGTCATTTTTACAAGGCACTTTAATAAATGTTCTTACATAGAAAATTAGTCAGGGAGAGTGGGAGAAGCAAGGAAGAAGATAGGTAGAAAATGCAGTTTGTGGAGCACATTTCCAACTATAATGGAGAGTTGGGAAAGGGATGAGAAAGCCCAGAGTGCCCCAGGCCAGCGGGGAGGGTCAGCCTTTCTGGGGTGCCTTGGACTTGGGTTTCACCCCACTGAAGACTCCTGTGTACAGGGCCCTCAATCCCTCCTGGTAAACGCCCTTTGCAGGTGCTCTTGGGCCTGGCTCCAGCCACCTGCCCTTCTGAGCTGCCCTGGGCCTGAGGGCTCTAATTCACTGACATGAAGGGAAAAATAGCTAAGAGACCACAGAGCACTTTCTTTCCTTCTGAAGTTACCAACGACGCACTCAAAGTCTTAAACCCAAGAGCAGATCCCTAGGGGTAGAAGATGTTATTTGTGAGAAAGACTCTTTTTTTTCTAGAATCAAGAGACATGTTCCTGAAATTCTTCCTTGCCCTAAGGCTTGGGTCATGGGTACTGAGGAAGGTTCAGGGTGGCCCTCTTGTCCAGGCCGCAGAGAGGCTGGTCCATCCCAGTCTCAGGCAGCGGTGGTGTTTTACTCTGAAAATTCGGGGCATCCATTGATCAAGGCATGCCTGTGAGGCTGGTGCTGGGCGTGGCTTTCCTGGTCCAGTTAGGAAGCTCCTGAAAAGGCTGATGATCTTGGCCTCAGAGGCGAAAGGTCTGACTTGCTTCGTCCTCACAGCAGCACCAGGCCAGACCAGATAATCCTTATATCTGAGCATTCAGATCAGATATCCCTGAACCCATGAGTGCCAGCCACAAAGGGCAGAACATTTGTTATAAATGTAAAAATGCTGCCATGTGCACAGGAGAACAGCCCCGGGATGCAGGGGTATGCTCTGAAGCCATCTCTCACTGCTTCATCGGAGCCGTTCTGCCTAATCATTCACCAGTGGAGGGGGAGGAGAGACTTCGCTTTGCAACAATCATGCCATAAGATTTCTTTACTGGGCAATCTTCTGCTTCTCAGACTATCAGAAACCTGAAGATGGCTGAAAAGCGAAGCTCAGGAATGTCTGAAATAATAAATTGATTTTTTTATCTCGCTTGATTCCATACTGCCATGAATCACATATTCTCCAGGTATCCCATAAGTGGCAAAATACGGCCACCCTTTCCCCAGTGGACTGCTAACACAGCCCGTCCTTCGTGGACAGGGAGGGAGGGTGGATCAGCACCTGTCTGTAAACCCAGCTCCCGGATCCTGCCCTGCTCTGCTGGCCCAAGACACTCAGACTGCTGAGGAAGACCCTCCCTCCCCAAAACAAGATAGTTCAGTTGAGAAGGCAGCAGTCAATCCATCATTTCACAGAGAGAGACAAAAGGAGTTGACTGATGGATGTTTTCATACCTGATCTGGACACCTTGGTGTGGAGCGGAAGGCCTGCTGTGGGAAGGCACCCACGGCGCTCCCCAGGCACCTGCTTGTGCAGAGGAGAAGAGCTCCCAGTTGCCTGGGACGAAGGCGCTTCTGGTGAAACGCTCCAGTGTGCCTGCTGCGTGTCGGTTGTATCCACTCTGGCTTCTCTAAGATTCTTCGAAAAGTATTTGTCACACGCCAGACACAGCAGCTTGATGTGCAATTAACGGCTTCAGAAGTAATGAGCGTGGGATGAGAGGAAAATTGAATTCCTGTCTGGGAGAGGTCAGTGGACTCGTCTTCTCCTGGGGAGGCCATGGAATGGACATCCTAAGTGGGATGGGCAGTGTCCCCTTATGAAAAATTGTCAGGCCTTAATTGTCTCCGGAGCAGCAGAAGGGGCCCTTTGGAGGAGGAGGAAAAGATAATCCTCTGTAGATCCCAGTGCAGGGTCCATTCCAGGAGCTCCGCTTTCCCTCAGGGCCCCACTGCAGGAGGGGAGCAGGGGCACTGCAGTGGGGGCAGTCTGGGGAGGTGCAGGTAGGGGCTGTGTGGGTGAAGTCTTGTAAGAAGTGGAAGGAAGGGGCTCTCAGGGTCACTCAAAGTGGCCTGTGCTCTGCTGCCCTCATGGGGAAGAGAGCCAGGAAAGACATGGAGGGTGTGGGAAGGCATGTCCCCCAAGATACTGGACCTTCCTCTTTGGACAACATTTACAAGCATTCAGAGGGGAAGGTTTGAAGAGCACAGGTGCTCAGAAAAAGGCCCAACAAAGCCAAATGGGAACACTGTGACCTCTTTACTTATCTTATCCAGGAAAAGCAGAAAAAATGTGTATGGGGCTCTGGGAGCGTTTATGCTGATGTGAGACCCAAACACATAAATGGGTTCATGAGAATCGCGAATCCCCCAGTTCCTGCCCCCCAATAGGCTCCCCACCCCCCACCCTCCACCCTCCTCCTTAAAGGCCCACGCCCCTCCCTTTCATCCCATGAGCTCCATGTCACTGAGACCCAGAGAAACTCTTACCTTTTAAATCAACGTTTATTTGATGCTACTTGCGCCCATCCTAACCCACAGCAAAGGGGCGATGCCACGTCTCTCTGTTCCCCACTATGGCAAGTCAAGGAAGATGGCTTTCTGTGGTCACTACTCCGCGTCCTCACCCCTCATTCTTGCTTCATTGGCTGCAATCCAGACTCATTTTGTCTTTGACATGACATGTGTCAAGCTCACCAGCACACCATGGGTTCCCAATGCAGTGAGCCTCAGCATCCAGCTCACCTTCTCAGCAACGGTCTTCATGGCTGACCTCTCCCTCACTGATCCGCTTTCTGATCTTGGCTTCTGGGACATTACATAAACCCCATTGTTATTCTCACTTTCTTTTCTAACCAACCAGAATAGAAACTCTCACATTCACGAGGTGGCAGGCAGAGTACTCTGAAGCGTCTTGCCTAAGTGGTGGGGAATGATTAGCCTTTGACCAAAGGCTGTTCTGGCCCCAACTGAGAAAGCTTAGAAGCAAGACCTGAAAGGATCCCACTGTTTCTATGTAACCAAAAATATTTTTGGTCATGACTCAATATTTTTGAGTCATGTTGAGTAACATGACTCAAAAATATCAGCAATCTATAAGGTTCATTTTACAATACGTAGCATACCACCAAAAATCATGAAGAAGGAAAAGAAACAGGAAAAAACAAACCATAATTGAGAAATAATTAGTCAACCAAAACTAACCCACAACTGACACATAAGATGGAATAGATAAAAATATTAAAACAGTTATTATAATTATGTTCCATGTTTGAAAAGCCAAAGGAAAGATTAAAAATATGAAATAGACTCATTGAACATATAAAAAGATTCAAGTCAGACTTCTAGAGATGAAAACTATAATGTCTGAGGTTCAAATCATGCTAGATATGATTGCTGGTAGATTGGGCATTGCTGAAGAAAAGATTTGTTAGCGTGTAGACCAAGCAACGACCCCAAATGAAGCATGCAGAGAATAAAAGAAAACCAAAAGATGAAAAGAGCATGAGTGAGCTGTGCTTGAGCAGTTTAATAAATAAGATATGTCGAATTGGATACCACAAATGCGAGAAGGAGAAGGGGTCAGAAATAATATTTTTAGAAATAGTCAAAACCTTCACAAAATTGATGTAAACTGTAACCCCTAAATCCAAGAAGCTGAATGAGTCCCAAGCAAAGCAAACGTGAAGAGAACCACACCCAAACACAGTGTAGGCACATTGTTCAAAATCAGTCATAAAGAGAAAATCTTCAAAACATTCAGAGAAGAACGCATATTGCATATGTAAGAGCAAAGATAATAGTGATAGAAAAATTCTTGTTGGAAATACTGTAAGCTGGAAAACAGAGAGCCAGCAACTTTAAAATGCTGCAAGTAGGGAGATGGGGTGGGGAAACCTGTCAGCCAAGAATTCTATACCCAGTGAAAACAGTCAGATGCCAGAGATACTTAGAAGACACTGAGGATAGCTTGGGTCTGTCAGTCTGTCTGTATATCTATCTATCTATCTATCTATCTATCTATCTATCTATCTCTCTATCCATCCTTCTATCATCTATGTATCTACCTACTTACCTATCTACCTACCTTACTATTATTATTATTATGCCACGGGAACCAACTGAAAGCTTTAAAATAGGGAAGTGATATATGACTTATGTTTGTAGTTCAGGTTTGTGAAGCTAAATTCTTTTAGCTTTTTGTATGTCTTTTCACACGTCTTTATTGTTTCTTTATTTTTAAACCATATGATTTTCTTGAGTATTCTGCTCAAAAGGGAGTCACAGTGTCAAACAATTTTGGGGGAAGTGCATTCTATACACTTTTCTTGAATGTTTATATGCTTAATAGCTCTGTGAAGTCTTGAAGTATAGAAAAGTCATTATCTAAATATATATAAAAATATATATTTATATGTAATATATACACATAATTATATAAGTTACATAACTATACATATATTATGTAAAATATATGTAACATATATATAAATATGTAATATATAATATATATTATATATAAATATGTAATGTATAATATATATTACATAGAAATATGTAATACATAATATATATTACACAGAAATATGTAATACGTAATATATATTACACAGAAATATGTAATACGTAATATATATTACACAGAAATATGTAATACGTATTATATATTACACAGAAATATGTAATACGTAATATATATTACACAGAAATATGTAATACGTAATATATATTACACAGAAATATGTAATACGTATTATATATTACACAGAAATATGTAATACGTATTATATATTACACAGAAATATGTAATACGTATTATATGTTACACAGAAATATGTAATACGTAATATATGTTACATAGAAATATGTAATACGTAATATATGTTACATAGAAATATGTAATACGTAATATATGTTACATAGAAATATGTAATACGTAATATATGTTACATAGAAATATGTAATACGTAATATATGTTACATAGAAATATGTAATACGTAATATATGTTACATAGAAATATGTAATACGTAATATATGTTACATAGAAATATGTAATACGTAATATATGTTACATAGAAATATGTAATACGTAATATATGTTACATAGAAATATGTAATACGTAATATATGTTACATAGAAATATGTAATACGTAATATATGTTACATAGAAATATGTAATACGTAATATATGTTACATAGAAATATGTAAAACGTAATATATGTTACATAGAAATATGTAATACGTAATATATGTTACATAGAAATATGTAATACGTAATATATGTTACATAGAAATATGTAATACGTAATATATGTTACATAGAAATATGTAATACGTAATATATGTTACATAGAAATATGTAATACGTAATATATGTTACATAGAAATATGTAATACGTAATATATTACATAGAAATATGTAATACGTAATATATATTACATAGAAATATGTAATACGTAATATATATTACATAGAAATATGTAATACGTAATATATATTACATAGAAATATGTAATACGTAATATATATTACATAGAAATATGTAATATGTAATATATATTATATATAAATATGTAATATGTAATATATATTATATATAAATATGTAATATAATATATAATATATAAATATGTAATATATTTATATATTATATATAAATATGTAATACATAAGATATATTATATATAAATATGTAATACATAAGATATATTATATATAAATATGTAATACATAAGATATATTATATATAATATGTAATATATGAGATATATTATATATAATATGTAATATATGAGATATATTTTGTATATTAATATGTAATATGTAATATATATTATATATAAATATGTAATATGTAATATATATTATATATTAATATGTAATATGTAATATATAATATATATTGATATGTAATATGTAATATATATTATATATTGATATGTAATATGTAATATATATTATATATTGATATGTAATATGTAATATATAATATATTGATATAATATATAAATATGTAATATATAATATATAACATATTAATATGTAATATATAAATTTACATATAAATTTATATATAAATGTAAATATATATTTATATATTTTATATAATGTATAAATATATATTTTATATAATGTATAAATATATATTTTATATAATGTATAAATATATATTTTATAAAATGTATATATATACATTTTATAAAATGTATAAATATACATTTTATAAAATGTATAAATATACATTATATATAATGTATAAATATACATTATATGTAATGTATAAACATACATTACATATAATGTATAAATATATATTACATATAATGTATAAATATATATTATATATAAATGTATAAATATATAATATATGTAATACATAAATATATAATATATAACATATAAATATATAATATATAAATATAAAATATACAGTATATAAATATATAATATGTAAATATATATTATATAAATACATAATATATAAATATATATTATATATTTAATATATGGATACATATTATTTATATGTAATATACAAATATATATTATTTATATGTAATATATAAATTATATTTATATGTAATATATAAATATGTATTATTTATATGTAATATATAAAAATATCTATCTATATAGATATAGATATAGATATAGATATATATCTTTTTTGAGACAGAGTCTTGCTCTGTTGCCAAGGCTGGAGTGCAGTGATGTGATCTTGTGATCTTCACTCACTGCAACCTCTTCTTCCTGGGTTCAAGTGATTCTCTTGCCTCAGCCTCCTAAGTAGCTGGGATTACAGGCATGCACCACCATGCCCAGAAAATCTTTGTATTTTTAGTAGAGATGGAGTCTTATCATGTTGGCCAGGCTGGTCTTGAACTCCTGACCTCAGGTGATCTGACCACCTCAGTCTCCCAAAGTGCTAGGATTACAGGCGTGAGGTTCTCAGTGGGGTTCTTTCCTTCTCTCCAATATCACCTCCACTCACAACTTTACCCCTAACAACTTCACCACCAAGGAAATCTTTGCCATATCTATGAGGTATTATTGATCACAGTTCATTTCTCCCTCTTCTTAATCACCCTTCTGTCCCCTTTACAGGTTATGATTCCTAATAAAATCTTTCAACCTAATCTCCACTTTAGCTCCCACTTCCAAAGAACCCAGGATGTGACACGACGCATAATAAATAGCATCTACCAAAAATTACACAAAAATATTATATTTACAGATAGAAAGTGTTCTTTTGGCTGGACGCAGTGGCTCACGCCCGTAATCCCAGCACTTTGGGAGGCTGAGGTGGGTGGATCACGAGGTCAGGAGATTGAGACCACAGTGAAACCCCGTCTCTATTAAAAATACAAAAAAATTAGCTGGGCGCAGTGGCGGGCGCCTGTAGTCCCAGCTACCCAGGAGGCTGAGGCAGGAGAATGGTGTGAACCCGGGAGGCGGAGCTTGCAGTGAGCCGAGATCGCGCCACTGCACTCCAGCCTGGGCGGCAGAGCAGACTCCGTCTCAAAAAAGAAAAAAAAAAGTGTTCTTTTTTCAGTCAGCAGTAAGAGTGGTTGTCATCACTGGGTGCTATTTAACATTATGTTAGCGTTTCCAGAGAAAATAGTAAGATAATAAAAATAAATTAAATTATAAATCATGGAAAGGATGAAATAAAACTGTCAACATATCAGACATAAGAGATTCTGTAGAAAAAGTTTTCATGCGAATAGGAGAGTTCAATGAGATTACTAAAAACAAGATAAAACACAAAGATCAAAAGCTCTCTTAGACACAGAAACATCAATTAGAATCATACTGTATTTTTTTAAAGCTAGTGAAAAAACGGCAAAGGATATGTATAGAAAATCAATGTGAAGGGAAATCCAAAGACCCAGGAACGTGATATGATTCTCAAGCTCACTAGCAATCAGAGAAAAATAAAATTAAAACCAAAAGAATTAGACTGACTCAGACTGACAGATTCAAAATTCTGACTCAGACTGACAGATTCAAAATTCAGACTCTGTCAAGTGGTGACTAAACTGTAAAGCACTGATGGTGACTGAGGCTTAAATGTGTGTAGCCAATTGAGCAAAATCTAATAAAATTAAAGATTCAAATATTCTCCAACCTACAATTTTACTCTTAGGTATATATTCACACACACAAAAAATCATATAGAGATACTTACAGCATCATTGTATAGAGGAAAAGGGACACAATTTCAGTGTTTATGAGCAAGGTGAAAGTGTATTTTCATGTGTTGAAATACCATGCATTATTTAAATAAATGAGCTGCATGTGTCAACCTGAAAAACTTAAAATTTAATGATTGGAGTTTGATTTCCAAAATGTCATGATAATGAGTAAAATGGACTCTTTCTTCCATGAAGCAACAATTTAACTGCTGAAAATTATAAAATAAAATAAAACAACATCATTAATATCTCTAGAGATTGTCCTAAGAGCATATGGTAAATGGAGAAACATCATTTCGTGAAAATCTAGTAAGTCTCAGTGAGAAGAATGAGAGGCAGTGGCATTTAGGTTGTGCTTGCATCTAACTCTTCCCTCTTTCCCCCAGTTAAGCGGGACTGAAGTTCCACTCTAAGTGTCTATAAACAAGAAGACAGGGAGGAAAGAAGAGACATTACTACTGACCTTACAGCACCAGAAAAGATGATAATAAAATATTTTTTTAAAAACTGTGTCAACAAATTAGATAACTTAGATGAAATGGACCCATTTCTAGAAGAATTATCAATTTTTTCACAAACTCTTCCAAGAAATAGAAAATCAAAACCACTTCCCAAGTGATTTTTTTTTTTTTTTTTTTGAGATGGAGTCTTGCTCTGTCACCCAGGCTGGAGTGCAGTGGAGCGATCTTGGCTCACTGCAAGCTCCGCCTCCCGGGTTCATGCCATTCTCCTGCCTCAGTCTCCTGAGCAGCTGGGACTACAGGCAACCGCCACCACACCTGGCTATTTTTTTTGTATTTTTAGTAGAGATAGGGTTTCACCATGTTTGTCAGGATGGTCCTGATATCCTGACCTCCTGATCCACCCACCTCGGCCTCCCGAAGTGCTGGGATTACAGGCGTGAGCCACCGGGCCTGGCCCCAAGTGATTTTGTAAGGCCAGTATTACCCTGATACCAAAACCAGACAAACATTTGGCAAGAAATGAAAAATGCTGAACAATATGCCTTATGGATAGTGATGCAAAATCATCAATAAAATACTAGAAAACAAAATCCTGCAACACATAAAAAAGATAATACACCATACTAAGCTGAATTTATCCCTGGAATTCAAGGTAGGTTTAGCACCTGAAAATCAATCACTGTAATACTCCATACCAAAAGCATAAAGTATAAAATCCCTATGATCCCTTAAATAATGGATACAATGAATTTCAGAAAATGTAGCACATATTCATTAAAAAAAATAGAAATAGAAGAGAATTTCCTCAGTATGATAAAGGGAATATACAAAAGAGCCACAGATAATGTCATAATTCATGGGGAAAGACTGACGCCCCCTAAGGTCAGAAAGAAGACAGAAAAGCCTGCTCTTGCCACTTCTATCCTATTCTATTATATTGGAGTTTCCAGCCAGGGTAATAATGAAGGAAAACAAAATAAAAGTCATCCATATTAAAAGAAAGTAGTAAAATTAGCTCTATTTGCAGACAGTATGATGTATATTAAAAATTCCAAGAAACCCACAAATAAAATATATTAGAACTAAGAAACAAGTTTAGCAACATTACAGAATATAAGATCAATATACAAAACTATTTGTATTTCTAGTTACTAACAACAGGCAATTAAGAATGAATTTAATAAAACAATTCAATTTATGACAGAATAAAAATAATAAAATATGAAAATAAATTTAGTAAAAAGTATAATGTTTGTACTTTGAATACTATAAAATATTTTTGAAATAAAGATCTAAATAATTGGAAGGACATCTTTTGTTCATGGATCAGAAAACTTAAAATTAAGGTGGCAATACTCACCAAATTGATCTGAAAAATAAAACATGATCTCTATCAAAATACAAGCTGGCTCTCTTTGGTAGCAATTATAAAACTTATTTCTATGGAAATGCAAGAGTCCCAGAATAACCTTTATAAGTATTCCACCAAACCATAAGCAACTAAAGAAAAAAATGCCAAATTGGACTTTATCAAAATTAAAAACTTCTGTGTTGAAAATGATACCATCAAGAAAGCAGAATGACAACCCATGGAATGGGAGAAAACTTGTATATCATATCTCTGGTAAGGGATTTATCTCCAAAATACGTAAAGAACTCTTAAAAGCAAATAATTTTAAAATATCATAATTTTTAACATGGGCACATAATCTGGATAAATATCCTTTCAAACAAGACAAACAAATGGCCAAGAAGCAATTACAAGTTGCTTAGCAACATTAAACATTCTGAAAGTGCAAGTTCAAACCACACTTAATAACCATTAGGCCAGCTATAATCAGAAGGGCAGAGAGTAACCAGTGTTGGTGAAAACATGGAAAAACTGGAGTTCTCACCTATTGCTGGTGGGAATGGAAAAGTTACCACCACTTTCAAGAACACTTTGGCATTTTCTCAATGTGTTCAACATAGTTATCATACAAGTCAGCAACCCTAGTAGGAGAGAAATGAAAACATACGTCCACATGAAAACTTGCACACAAATGTTTATGGCAGCATTATTCACGAAAGCCAGAAGGTAGAAACAACCCAAAGCAACCCAAATGATCATGAAATGATGAGTGGGTCAACAGATATGGTGTAGTTATACAGCGGAATACTATTCAGCAGTGAAAAGGAATAAAGTAAGGAGGAGAAAGAGCCCCTGACTCACACCTCAACTAGGGTGAACCTTAAAAACATGCGACGTTAAAGAAGAGAGTCACAGAAGATCACACCTTGCATAGTGTCATTTATGTATGTAATGTGTTCAGAATTGAGACAAAACAGATGAATGGTTCCCTAGGGCTAGATGAGGTGGAAGGAATGGGGAGTGATTGCCTATAGGCCTGGGTTTCTTATGGGGGTGATGAAAATATAAAATTAGATGATGGTGATGATTGTGCAACTTTGAATATACTGAAAAAAACCCACCACACTGTACACTTGAAGCGGGTGAACTGCCTCGTATGTGAATTACATCTCAATAAAGCTGTTTAGACAATAAGAGGATGATTAAACGACCTGTGGAACAACACACTTAAAGCTTTAATGCAATACGACGTGTATTTCGTGAGTACCCACCTTCACAATGAGAGTGTTCAAACATCTTTGGAAAAGAACCACAGGAACTTTCAGATGGGCCCACCCTGACGTCGGGGAGTGGTTAAGGTGAGAACAAGGGCGAGGAAGGATGGTGGCATTGGCTGGATTTTTTCCTTCCATAAAAAGATTAAACAGGCAGGGTGCAGTGGCTCATGCCTGTAATCCCAGAAGTTTGGGAGGCCGAGGCGGGCAGATCACCAGAGGTCGGGAGTTCGAGACCAGCCTGACCAACCAGATGGAGAAACCCCGTCTCTACTAAAAATACAAAAATTAACTGGACGTGGTGGTGCATGCTTGTAATCCCAGCTACTCAGGAGGCTGAGGCAGGAGAATCACTTGAACCCAGGAGGTGGAGGTTGCAGTGAGCCGAGGTCGTGCCATTGCACTCCAGCCTGGGTAACAAGAGTGAAACTGCATCTCAAAAAAAAAAAAACAAAAAGATTAATCATAAATATTCGTTAACCTGGGTAGTCCTACGTGGCTATGAATCTTAGGTGCTTCTATGTGTGTTTCATCTTCCTATTCAGAGTTGCAGCCTCCGGCTCTTCCACACTCCTGGTCACCCTCCAGCTCTCCTTTTCTCCCACTGCTGTCTTTTGACGTCGGCATTTACCCATTTGACGACTATTCCATCCCAGCCATTGGAAGGTGATTCCCACAAGGACAGTGATCTGCTTCTCTTTTGTTCTCTTCCATAAAACTCTACTGCATAGAATGCTGTATTTATTGGCCACCTAGGTTAGGTTAGGTTAGGTGGCCAATAAATACAGGTGGGCATAATAAATAAAATTTGCAAACACAAAAATGCATTAGATAACATTCTATCATATTCCTGTACTGGACGATGTTAAATAGCACGGAAGTTACTGATTACTGGGATACTGGGCAGAATTCACCAGTGAGAATGCCTGTGCCAAGAGCTTAAGCTGATGTCATTCTTTGATCTTAATCTCTTGAACTGAATGAAGAAATTGTTCAGTAATGTTTGAACCAACAAAGGTTAGATGTGTATTTTATTCTGGATGGAAACTGATTATCCCTTTGACTTCTCGTTAGAGGAAGTTTAGACTGTACTTTTCCCTAAACACACCATGAATGGCTTATTTACCTGATGAAAATGACTGCTGTGTGGTTAAGACACCACATTTGTTTGATCAATTTTATTTTATCTAGAAGTAAATACATAAATGCGATATTGCCACTTTATTTTTGGATAAACATTTTACCAAGATTCTATTTGCACAGGCATTTGATTCCCAGAGCATTTACAAATATGGGTTGTGTGTGCCGCCAGCTTCCTCTGGTTGGCCAGCTGTAGGCAGCCCATAAGGCGGAATCGCCTCTCCTGAAATTGGAAGTGAACTTGGTACCTTGTGAGCACCACAATGGTGTCCATCTGTTCCTGCTTGTCCAATATGTGAAGCGCATCTCTCCGACACACCAGCAATGTGCCTCATGTCTCGTTTCAGAAAAAGATAAAAGACAGGACACAGATCTTCCAAAAACACATGCCCAGGGTTCAGGTGGCTGAAGAATGAATGACTTTGGAGACAAAGAATGACTTTGTCATATAACGAAATAATTTTATGGGTAAATTGTGACCGTATTTCACCAGTTTTGTGTCCAACAGAATTTAGGGGGAGAGTTGGCAAGCGGAGATCATGGCTTCATGTCTCTTTCCAAGCAACTGCGTACAGATGGCTCAGTAAATTATTTTTATATGGGAACTTTTTATTCCATCCCCTTTCTATCATTTGCACATGTCTCAGCTGCAGACAAGTATCCATAAAACCCACCCCTCTGCCACGAGGCAACTCGGTCTCCCTCACCCTGCACTCTGAAGTGGTTCAAGAAACCGTGGGCTGAAACCAGGATTTGAGACGCCTTCTCTCAGCTTCTGGCTGGCACAGAGGGCTGGGCAGCCTCACTGTGCCAGTGAGGAGGGCTGTCTGGGCCCAGCCCACACCTTCTGTGGAGAGTCCATGGAGAGGCTTTCCCTGCCCCCGTCAGGGTCAGGGGTCAAGGCAAGTTGCCCCTCTTCACCCTGCAAGCACAGCATGGTGGGGGCAGCAGCCCTGGGCTGGTGGAGCTGGGCAGAAGGACCGCTTGGCAAATGCATCGAGGCCTGGGCCCCACTGCTCCTCAGAAGGACCCACGACAGGGGCGATTATAGTTCCTTGTTTGAACCAGGCCCTGTTGAGCATGAAAGAGGAGCCACCAAAAATGAGGCTGAGGAAACAGGCATCCACCAGGCCCATCCTGGGGAACCCAGGCTGGCAGCTCCAGCTGTGCAGCAGGGCCTGGCCACGCCTCAACCTGCCTTCTGAGGAGTCGGCTTTGACCCTCTGCATGTGCGCAGAGGAGGCCGCCAGGGAAAGTGAACATCTACGGTTCCCTGTGACATGACAAAGCCACCCACAGGGCATTACTGCTGAAAGCACCAAGCATTTGCATCAGGGTTTGTGACTTTCGGGGTCGGAACCCTGCAGGCTCGGCTTCAGGCAGGGATCCTCACTGCTGTGCCAACTAAGGGGCCTCGAGGCACTCATGCTGAGACCAGCTTGGTGGAGGAGACCCTAACCCAGTGGCACTAGAGGAATTAAAGAAACACACACACACAGAAATATAGAGGTGTGAAGTGGGAAATCAGGGGTCTCACAGCGTTCAGAGCTGAGAGCTCCAAACAGAGATTTACCCACATATTTATTAACAGCAAGCCAGCCATTAGCAGTTTCTGTAGATGTTAAATTAACTAAAAGTATTCCTTATGGGAAACAAAGGGATGGGCTGAATTAAAGGAATAGGTTGGGCTAGTTACCTGCAGCAGGAGCATGTCCTTAAGTCACAGATGGCTCATGCTATTGTTTGTGGCTTAAGGCAGGCAGATCACAAGGTCAGGAGATCAAGACCATCCTGGCTAACATGGTGAAACCCTGTCTCTACTAAAAATACACACACACACAAAAAATTAGCTGGGCATGGTGGTGGGCGCCTGTAGTCCCAGCTACTCAGGAGGCTGAGGCAGGAGAATGGTGTGAACCTGGGAGGCGGAGCTTGCAGTGAGCTGAGATCGTGCCACTGCACTCCAGCCTGGGCGACAGAGCGAGACTCCGTCTCAAAAAAAAAAAAAAAAAGAATGCCCTGGGCGGACCAGGTGTTCCTAGCCATCATTCCCATAAACCCACAACCTTACAGCGTTCACACCTGTAATCCCAGCACTTTGGGAGGCTGAGGAAGGCGGATCACCTGAGGTCGGGAGTTCGAGACCAGCCTGACCAATATGGAGAAACCCTGTCTCTACTAAAAATACAAAATTATCCGGGCGTGGTGGCCCATGCCTGTAATCTCAGCTACTTGGGAGGCTGAGACAGGAGAATCGCTTGAACCCGATGGGCGGAGGTTCTGGTGAGCCGAGATAGCACCATTCCACTCCAGTCTGGGCCACAAGAGTGAAATTCTGAGAAAGAGAGAGGGAGAGAGGGAGAGAGAGAGAGAGGGAGAGAGGGAGAGGGAGAGAGGGAGGGATGGAGGGAGGGATGAAGGAAGGGATGAAGGAAGGAAGGAAGGAAGGAAGGACATTCCAGGAGACCACAGGCGGAAGCTTGGCCTCGTGATGCCTGGTCCAGGAAACACAGGACATTGTATCCTCCACGTTCTGTGGGCTGCAGAAGCAACCAATCTTCCAGATCTAAGGCAGTGGGCCAGGAGCCAGCTCCAGACAAGGGGATCGAAGTGTGCGGGGTCACCCTTACTCCAGGGCATGACCCTACTGATGGAGCTCAGGCCTCCTCTATGTGCACTGTGGGACCCTCCATGGGATGTGGGCTCCTCCTGCCGATGGTCCTGGTCCCCCGTTTCGGCCTGGCCTCACTCCTTTCAGAACGGAAGTCTCCACATCTATGGCTGGTCCAGGCGTGGCCATGTGTGTGTCCTGAGGGAGGCTCTTGTTCAGTGGCTCTACACACCCATCTCCTGGGTCTACGGCTGGTCCAAGCGTGGCTGTATGTGTGTCCCAGGGGGAGGCACATGCTCAGTGGCTCTGCATGCCTAGCTCCTGGGTCTCCGCTGGGCAGGGGCGCTGGAGTCCCCTCACCACCAACAGACGCCATTGGTCTAGAGCACTGTCCCTCTCCTCATGGGCAGAGCTGGTGGTGAAGCTCAGGTCCTGGGCTTGGCTACAGAAGGGCAGAAGACCATAGATTTAAGGGACACCCTGGGGCCTCAGCTCTTTCAGAGAGCTGGCGTGCAGATAAGGCTCACAGCCCACGGGTTCCTGTGTAGGGGTTCCTGCCCTGGTCAGGCTTCTTGAAGGCGGGGGGGGCACCCGAGGCCCCTCCAGTCCCCCAGGGCTCCCCGACCCCTGTGCGCAAAGGGGCTGGCCCTTCTGAGACCCCATGTTTTCAGGGATGCCTATGTGTGTGTGAGAGAGAGGGTGAGACAACGATAAACCCTCAGCTGGACCAGAGCAGGCTACCCCTAAGCCAGCAGTGTCTGCCTTGGAATGAAAAGCACCCACATCTAGTCTTTGCATCCTCACTTCTTCCCCAACCACTGTACTCAGGGGTGTGTTCCCTGTCCTTGTCCCAGCTTGCCCCTCCGGCATGGGCCACCCTCCACCAATGCCTCAGCCACAGTGGATGGCAGAGGTGGGGACCAAATGGGACCCTACATTCACATGCTCCCTAATGTGCTCCTGCACCAGCCCTGCATGGGAGCCCGGGACTGTGCTGCTGAGAGGAGCAGGCTCAGAGCTGGAGCAGTGCATCCCGACCACTCACTTGCTGGGAGCATGGTTTCCTGGCACTCCTCTTCTGGGCATTGCCGAACTCCACTCTTCTGCAGCTTATAGAGTTCACAGAAGCTTCAATTTGAAAAGAAGTCCCTCTGTTGAAGGTGCTTCCACATTCTTCTGTGATTTGGACGGGATCTCCAGGCAGTGGCTTCCATCAGTGACTCCCTTTACTGGTGAGAGAAGCAAAGCTCAAGAATAGCATCTGGGGGTCACGAAAGTAATGTCCAGGGATAACATTCAAAGCAGACGGCATGAGCCAGGCTGCTGCAGGCTGGAAACAGCTCCACGGTCATCAGGCCGAAAAATATTTGATGCCCCTAAGTAGAACTGTGGACATTCCAGTTTCAAGTCAGGTGTATGGCGGACTAGTTTACACACAGTAGGAATCCCCCTTTGGAAGTGTAGGTTCTGTGAGTTTGGACAAATGCACATGGTCGTGCAGCCACCCCCAAATACCATGAGGAGCACTTTCCTTCCCCGCAGCACCGGACCCTCTGCCGCCAGGCCCCACCCCCGCCGCTGCCCGCCATGCTGATGGACTTTCGTCCCGTGGCCCTGTCTTATCCAGAATGTCTTACTGAGGGCACCACACACACGTTTTTGAGATTTAATCGTATTATGTCATGTAGTTTGTTACTTCTTATTGCAGAATAGTGTTCCACTGTGAGGTCTTATTGCGACTTGTTCACCCACTTACCAGTTGATATGTGGATTCTTTCCAGGTTTTGACTATTGTAAACGAAACTGCTGTAAGCCTTTACAAACAGATCTTGTGTGAGTATTTCCTTTTATTTCTCCTGTACAAATATGTAGGAGTGGGGTTGATGGATTGTACGAGATATATATATATATATATATTTATATGTATATATTTATTTATATATATTTATTTATATATTTACATATGTTTATATATATATTTATTTATATATTTATATATGTTTATATATATATTTAATAGCTGTACTGAGGTATAGTTTATAATAAAACTCACCTATTGTATGAGTACAATTCAACTATATTTTATCTAAATTTTTAGAGTTGTGCAACCATTGCAACAATCTGGATTTACAACATTTTCACCCCAAAAAACTCCCTGACACCCATTTTCCGCTTAATCTCTGTTCAACCTCCAGCCTTTAGCTGGGCACTGGTCTGCTGTCTGTGCTTCTAAACGTACTGTTCCTGAATATTTCTCATAAACAAAATAATACAGTGCATGTAGCTTCTTTTGCACCCAGCTTCTTTTGCATCCAGCTTCTTTCGTTCAGCATGCTTTTGAGGTTCTTCCACTCTGTAGCGTGTCTCAGCAGTGTCTTCCTTTTTCTCACCAAGTAGCATTCCAGGGCATGGATGCAGCTCATTTGTGTTATAAATTACCCAACTGATGGACATTTGGATTGCTGCCTGCTCTGGGCTCTTATGAAAAATGCTGTTATGAACACTCATGCACATGTCTTTACATGAACATATGTCTTCATTTTTCTTGGGTAGATTCCAGGGAGTAGAATGACTGAATTGTATAATAAGCCTGTGTCTAACTTGCCTGATTTCTTTTATTTAAGAACTCTGCATGGGCCAGCAATAATCTACTGGGTTAGGTGGCAGGAGTAAGTGTCCTAATTCTCTGATGATGTGTCCCTGGGAAAAGGGTGTATTTAGTGTCTCTGAAGAGCAACCCTGGCCTTCCCATGAAGCCAGAGTCCTTGCTGTCCTCCTTAGAAGATACCTGTTTCAGCCCCAGAGATCCCTGAGAAGGGCTTGGGAGGGAGGGGTTCTGTGTCTAGAGAATATTCGCAGACATTTCCAGGCAAGCTCACACCAGTCCCTGGCCCCAGCAGGCTTTTTAACAAGTGGGCCTTCCAGGGGCCAGCAACAGCCACTGGTGTGAAGGACATGACTGGGTTTGTCAAGGAGCTCAGTCAAAACTCCGTGTTCCCTTTACACTTCTGGACCCCAGATCCACCATGGGAGTCACAGAGAACCAAAAAGCGTGGAAAGCCTCCTGCACAAACACTTTTCCACACCACCAGTGAGGGCAGATAAAGAAGCTCCATTTGAGAGGGAGAAATGTCCATTGAAATGGATGGCTTTGGAGTGCCTTGAGTGTTATTGCTATAAACAAATACCCACATCTCTGATATGAGTGGCACTTAAGTATCTGATCCTTCAATTCAGAATAAGCAAGGAACACCGTAAGATGGAAGGGTCAGTGTGAGGATTGATTGTGAGGTCTTTGAAGAACCATGAGAGTGGTGTTCACATCTTAGTCCATTTTGCATTGCTATAAAGGAATACCTGAGACTGGGTCATTTATAAGGGAAAGAAATTTATTTGGCTCACAATTCTGTAGACAGTACAGGAAGCATGGTGCTAGCATCTGCTTCTGGTCAGGACTTCAGGAACAGGCAGAAGAGGAAGAGAAACAGCATGTCACATGGCGAGAGAGAAGAGAGGAGAGAGAGAGAGAGAGAGAAGGTGTCAGGCTCTCTTTAATCATCAGCTCTCTTGTGAACTAGCAGAGCAATAACTCACTCAAGGACAGCAACAAGACATCCATGAGGTATCCACCCCCATGACCAAAATACCTCCCCAGCAGGCCCCTCTCCAACACTGGGGATCAAATTTCAGCAGGAGGTTTGGAGAGGACAAATATACGAACTGTAGCAGAGCCTTTAGACACTCCTCTCTGGACATGTAGACTTGATGTTTCAGCCCCCGAAATCTGGGGGCTGTTTGTTACTGCAATATAACACATCCTGCTATGACTGATACTGATACTATTTACAATAGCACTTAGAAAAAGACACAGAATTAACCAAAGAAGTGAGTCATCCTTTATGAGAAAATTATTATTCTTTTCTGAAAGACATTAGAGGAGACATAAATAAGGGAGAAGAGATGCCAAGTTCATGGATGATAAAATCAAATGTTGAAAAATCTGAAAACTCTCTGAAATTGGTCTAATTTTTCAATAGAATTCTAATCAAAATCTCAACAGGGTTTTTCTTGGAACTTTACAAACTGAATGTAAAATTTATATGAAAATGCCAAGGGCTAGGAATAGATAAGAAACTCCCAGAGAAGAGCCAAGCACAGAGAGTGTCCAGCCACATAGTAAGACATTTATATTCTAAGGTTATAGTAATTGGACAATGAGGGAAGGTGCAAGGAAGGGCACCAGGCCAACAGGAGGAGAGAGCCCAGAACCAGACCCACACAACCAGGACGGCGTCCTGCAGCACCAGACGGTCCCACGGTGGGTGGGGAAGATGAACTTTTTTATTCAGTCATCCTACGGCAACTGGTCCCACCTAGTAGAACAACATTGAAATGGGCTCTCAGTCATTCTAGAGAATGTAGTTACTATGAGACTAGCTCTATATACACTCAGTGTTATAATTTTAAATTGTGAAATTATCAATACTATTTTCTTTACGAAAACATACATAGAAAAGCTACAAATGGAAAAATAAACACAAAATTCAGGAAGGCAGGAGGGCAGGAAGATGGAAAGATGTGCTCGAGGAGGGAGATCCAGGGGCTGCATCGGAACTTCTATTGCATAAGCAAGGTGAGGGGCACATTGCTATGAATTATAATGTTCTTTCTGCCTTAGACAGTTTAGGTGTATTTTCTTAAATGTATGAAATACTTCAAGATGAAACTTTCAAACCCATCCCCATCATCTCTTTACTTTAGGTGCTGATCTGGTTGCACTGCCATTTCCTTCTGGTAGAAAAAGGGGAAAATTGAGAAAGCAAAAAGCTTGGAGGAAATGCGTGGTGGCTGGAAGGTTTCTGTATCTTCAATTCTCTGGAGAACTTTTTACATAAATGTTAAAGAACGAGGTATTTAGAATGATCACGTATATGTCCACAGTCTTATTTAGGAAATTATCTAATTAATTCAAAAATTCATTTTTAATATAATTTAAATACAACTAAGCTAGCCTCCTGTCATTAGCAGAGCACCTGTCTGGGGCATTGCAGACTTGGGCTCCTAGCATCTCTGCTTTTCTATAAATTGAACTTTTCCATCTTGGAAATATGTACGCAGGCAGGCAGCATGCTCGAGTTTCACTGATGATCCGTGCTGGAGATGGGGCTGGGCGGGGCCGTAAACTTCTGTTTGGTACCTTGAAGTTCTAGTCCATCATTTAATGACTGCGGTTTGGTGATACTAGATATCAAGATAGAAATGAACTAATTTAGTAATGTACAAAAGAGATATTCCAGAGAAGCCCAAAACTGGCATGCCACTCATGGTCCAGAGGATGCCCTTGCAATAGACAGAGATGGACCTCAGAGCCCTTTTGTGGTCCAAAGCAGCAACAATAAAGGTGAAATAATTGAGCAACCTCGCAAGTGCGGTTTGAAGGCAGATGAGAGGCAGGTGCATTAACACAGATAATCTGAGTCTGTTTTTCAGATATCCATTGGTTTTAACCTTGAGGATGAGGACAAGATATTAGTTGAGAGATGTAATAATATGTAGAAGATATTTCTCTCTCTCTCTTTTTTTAAAACAAGGTCTTGCTCTGTTGCCCAGGCTGAAGTTCAGTGGTGCGATGTTGGGTCACTACAGCCTCCACCTCCTAGGTTCAAGCGATCCTCCCACCTCAGCCTCCCGAGTTGCTCAGATTACAGGCATGAACCACTGCACCTGGCTAATTTTTTGTATTTTTATTAGAGACAGGGTCTCACCATGTTGGCCAGGCTGGTCTCGAACTCCTAGGATTACAGGCATGAGCCACCACTATGTAGAAGATATTTCAATCAAATAAGAGTAGATACCACCCTCACAGTTTGCAGGAGATTTAATTAAACATTACCACTTGATTCTATTAGTAACTCCAAATCTGCAAGGCAAATATTTCCAACTCACATTTTCCAGTGAATTCACTGAGCCAGGACTTGACCAGGACCTGTGTCTCTGGTCTCCTTGGTCAGTGTTTTCCTGCTGATGTCTCAGCTGTCTGCCATGAGAATGTCAGTCCCTTTCCAGGATGACACATCTCTGTGCAGTTGTACTAAGACTTGAACAGGATGAATTGGGGCTAGATGCAGTGGCTCACGCCTATAATCTCAGCATTTTGGGAGGCCAAGGCAGGTGGATCACCTGAGGTCAGGAGTTTGAGACCAGCCTGGCCAATATGATGAAACCCCTCTCTACTAAAAACACAAAAATTTGTTGGGCATGGTGGCAGGCGCCTGTAATTCCAGCTACTTGGGAGGCGAGGCAGGAGAATGCTTGAACCTGGGAGGCGGAGGTTGTAGTGAGCCAAGATCGTGCCATTGCACTCCAGCCTGGGCAACAAGAGTGAAACTCCATCTCAAAAAAAGAAAACAGAAAAGGAGGAATTGGATCAAGTAAATGAGTCATGGTACATGAAGAAAAGACCCAGGCCCCAGGAGTTTGGTTTACAGGATGGGGACCTGGAGGCCAGCCTGCTGGGCGCCCTTCAAAGGGGCAGGTAGCTGGGTGCAGGGAAGGTCAGTGGGTTTGTGAGGCTCCTGGAAATGTTCCCTAGATGGATGTTAAGCTGCAGAACCATTTTCCCAAGAGTCCTCTAGATCCCGGGGTTAAGGTGCGGTGGGAAAGGTGCTCTTCAGCGGAAGCCCCCAGTACCCGGGCTCCACCTTCTCTTGTTTCTCTTCTTTCTTCTCCCTGGGACACTCGGGAGACGCAACGTGTTTCTGCTGGTTGGGAAAAGAGGTGAATTGGTTTTCTCCCAACTCCAACATAGAAAGTGTTGTTTTGACACTGTAGAAAATAGATAATTTCCGCTGATTTATTTCTGTCTCCTTCTGGGCCTGGCCGGCATGGGGGAAGCAGAGATGTACCTATTCAAATGACAAACATATCACCAAGATGGTGTGGTGCCCTGGCATTTCAGCATCCCAGAGCATCAGGCTGTGTTTCTGAAATAAATTCTGCCTTGACATGGTGCTAACTCTTTGTATTTATGGAGCACTTTTATTCCCAAAGTGTCTGTGAATATATCGTCTCCTTTCCTCCTTATGGGCTAATGCTTACAGACGTCTCCGCGGAGCATGGAGCCCCCAGGAAAGACAGATGGATGGTGGTCACGCTGAGGTGCGGCCCTCTGCCCCCTGCACTTTCCTACTCCTGGTTGTGAATCAGCAGGAGGAAACGCGGAAGGGCCTTCCCGGCAAGCCCTGCTGGGCTGTTCCCCGCAAGGCTTCCTTCTTCCTCACGGTGCATGCTCTCGCTGACTTAGTGGCTCTTTCTCCTGCAATCTCCAGCCCTCCCCTTGCCCAGTCTCACTCTGCAGGCTCCTACCTCTGCACTGGGCTGACGGGTAGTCCCCTTCATGTGACAAACATACTCCTTACCTAGGACCAGTACACCCAGCCTTTTCTGGTCCCCTAACAACTTCCAAGGCCCCCACTACCAATAGCCACATCCGAACTCACTTTTGGCTAGAGATCTGCATGGTCCATGGCCCAGTGAGGCTCGCTATTTTATAGCATTAGAGGGAAAGTGGCACCAGCCCTCTCCCCAGAGGAGTATCTCTCCTGGAGATGGGGGTCATCTCCCCGTTCTCCCTCCCTCCCTGGCTTCTCTGCATCACTGGGATCAGCCAGGGGACGGCTCCTCTTCAGTGGCCTGAGCTCCTGCCCACTCTGCCTCCTAGCCAGGCCTTCCTCTCCATGGCTGGCTCAGCCCTCGCAGGGCCTTCCCCCTCTTCTCTTGAGTCACTCAACTGCACCCTGGGTTGCCCCCCTTCAGTTCTACATTAAGGCTTCCTCTCTGGTTCCATCCATTGCCTTCGGTAACCTGGATTTCTGGTTGACTGGGAGACAATTCATCTTCTCTCTCTCTCTCTCTTTTTTTTTTTCTTTTGAGACAGAGACAGAGTCTCGCTTTGTCACCCAGGCTGGAGTGCAGTGGCACCATCTTGGCTCACTGCAAGCTCCGCCTCCCGGGTTCACACCATTCTCTTGCCTCAGCCTCCCGAGTAGCTGGGACTACAGGCACCTGCCACTACGCCCGGCTAATTTTTATTTTTATTTTACATTTTTTTTAATTTTAATTTTTATTTTTAGCAGAGATGGGGTTTCACCATGTTAGCCAGGATGGTCTCCATCTCCTGACCTCATGATCCGCCCGCCTCAGCCTCCCAAAGTGCTGGGATTACAGGCGTGAGCCACTGCGCCCAGCCGACAATTCATCTTCTAACCTAAACTTGTCCAAACTTAAAATAAATAATGCCCTTCATAGCTTCCTAGCTCTGCCTGGCCCAGCTGCCCATCTGCCCAGAGCTGGAGGTGGGGATGTGGAGCCTTCTAGTCTTCTCTTCGCCCATGGATGGACCCTGCTGGGCCCTGCTGGGGACCCAAGGATCTTCTTTGCCAGCTGCTTCCTGGTGAGGGTTGCTGCTAACAGCTCGCACCTGCAACCTCCACCGAGGCTGCCCTGGGAGGCTGGAGCTGCCTTGCCTGAAGGTTTGTGGATGATAGGACACCCCAGCCCAACCAGGGTGGCCCAGAGCATTCAGGTAGGGCAGACACCACAGTGATGTGGATGATCCAGGGCCCCCGCGGGGCAGATTGAGGCTGCCCTTGACCCTAAGCTGCATTCTTCAGCTTCCTCTCTTATTTTCACTGCTTCTCTCCCTCCTTCAAGGGTTTCTCCTGAGACACTGCCTTATGCGCTTGAACCAGAGCCCTTGTTTCCAGCTCTGCTTCTAGGGAAACCAGTCCCTCACATGAGGTCACCACGTGAGGTGGTCACTTCCCTCTGGGCTGCCCTGGGAGCTCCCGTCTCAGTGTACACGGCCACCCCTGAGCCTTACTGCTCCTCAGTGCAGGAGCCTCCCCTCCTGCTGTAGCTCCCAGGGCCACACAGGGAATCCTCCACCCTCCATTCAGAGGCCATCACTGGACTTGGAGTCAGAAGAGTGGAGTCGGGTCAGACTTCAACTCTGACTTTGAAGGTGGTGAATGCCTCAAACTCAACCGTTCATGCATGGTGAGGATAAAAAGTAACTGCCCTGGGAGGATGAAACCAGGGAAGACAGCAAGTATGGAAAAGTGAGCACCGCAGATGCCACCATGCCACCAAGCACAAGTGATTTCATCTCTTGGTGGCCTCTCCTCCAAGACCAGCGGGGGTTCCCGTTGCCAAGATCAGAGCCTCGGGCAAGGGTGAATGTTGGCTCCACTCACCCCATGGGTACTCCCATTACTCAGCTTCCTGGCCCTCGAGGATGCCCAGGTCCATGGGTGCAGCATCAGCCAATGCTGTTTGCAACCAAGAGGTTCCAGTTCCCCCAGCTGCATTGAGAGGGGAGGAGCAGGTGCGCCCAGGACAGGAGGACCCTGGTCTCAGGGAAGAGGGAGTGGTACTGGGGTCTCAGGAAGGGCTTGGAGGGACAGGACTGACACTCTGTCCGCAGAGATGTCAATGAGCACACAAAGGAGGCGAGATGAGGGAGCACAGAAGACAACCTCTGAGACAAGAGATGGGAGCTGAGGAAGCTGTGCACCTGCGAGGCACACAGAGATGGGGTAGAAGCTGCTCATGCTCATAGGAGGAGGGCAGACAGGAGGGGCCAAGGAGGGGCTCAGTGTCTGCCTCTGAATCTCAACCCCCCTTTCAAGGAAGGTGGCTATGCCCACATCCACTCATGCAAGGCGCCATGACAAAGTGCCTCTGTCTCCAGTGGGAGCAATCCTGGTATTCCAGCTCCACAGCCAGAGCACTGTGCAGAAAGACCCCCACCCCACCCCAGACTTTCTCTTCCCCGAGCTATCTGCACATGCACTGATCTCTTCCTTGGGGGACTGCCTAAGGTATTTATCATCTAAGCTGCACCTGCATTTATCACATCCACTCACACTGGTTGTGACCCTCAAGACAGATTCTAAGTGTCTGGGTGTCTCCTGATAGGGTCTTGTGCATTGTCACCCACCTCCCAGATGTACCTCAAGATACACATGTTTAGTTAATTCTCACCATTGTGCTGATGGGCAAGCTGTGACTCTCTCTACCTGAAATGAGAAACATGGGTTAGAAAGTGAATCAGTCTCACTGGGGTTTTCCAGAATTCCTGCCATTGCGTCATGATGAAACATGATGGGATTGTCATGTCTCACCTGGATTTTGAGAAATGATCATTGTCCAAATAAAGGAGCCAGCTAGAAAAGTGGACTGAGGTCACGACCAGGACAGGGACACTCCCAGACCTCTATTCTTGTATGTTCGTGCCAACTCACGTGGCTTCAGGGGAGAAACAGGGTGAAAACAGAGGCCTGCCCCTGGCACCCACCACTGACCAGCTCTGTAAAGACAACCAGGGTGGACAGATGCTGACTTGACTTGTGTCACATCTGCTGAAAGACAGAGATGAGCTATAAGGCCATGGCAAAGTCAAGTGCCATTACCAGCTAGCTGGGTCTGCTGGAAAGTTTGAGATGCTCCCCAGCTTTAGAAATATAAAAATCAGATGATTAGCTTTGCCATGCATTCCCCCACTGATACCCCTGCTTCAGGATGTGGGAGGATCAGGTTTTGGGGGGTCAGACTGTGTTCTGTGTGAACCCCTCAGAGAGAGGGGGCCCAGCTAAGGCCTCAATCGGAAGAAGAGGAAGTGGCTACACAGTGACATTGGGCCTCGGCAGAAGCTCAGAATCTGACTGAACTCCCGCCAAGGCCAAACGTGAGCATCACAAAGTGAGTCAAGGTAAGTGCGTCATGCCACATGCCTTCCAGAAGATGGCATTGCCGCCGTCTGCCCCCAATACCCAGCCTTAGCCTCTGGGACAGAACCCGAGGACACAGTGCAAGAACAGGTCTTGGAGGCACAATTCTCGGCCACAGGCAAATTGGCTTTGAGGCTTTGGTCCACAGGCCACCACGTCTACTCCTGTTCCCACACAATCATCCCACGGGCACAGCATACCCTCTGCTCACCCCTCCTCCATGGGACCACTTTCAGGCAAATGTGTGCATATTCACAGGTACAGGTGACCGGGGTCCACCCATTTCTGTCGCTGAGGACACCCATCTGAGACCCATACACAGTTGGTGCAGCCCCCCTTTTTAAGCAAATGAAAGGCTCTGAATGTGCAGATACATCCAGATTCCCTCTCCATAGCAGCATTCATTCCCCCACCTCAACAATCACAACCCGAAATATAGCAGAATGTCCACAACAAACTGAATTGAGGCTGCCAAGTTTTTGTCATTGTCATTCATCACATTAAAGCATCTATTATGAGTTGAGCTCTGACTTTTTGGAAATGCACAGATAAGATGTCCCTTGTCCACAGGGAGCTTTCATGAATGTGTAGGAGACAAGCTCCCTGGGCAGTAAGCAGCTCTGTCACAGCAAGTGCCAGGTAGTGTTACTGAAGCACACTGCAGAAACCAAGGAAGGCTTCCTGAAGGAAGTAAGGATGAAGCTGGGAGCTCAAAGATGAATACAAGCTCTGTAAGCCAATGAAAGAGGCATCAAGGGCAAAGAGATCAAGGCTAAGGCTCCAGAGGCCAGATGTGGGGCAGGAAGTGGGGCTGGAGAGGTGAGCGGGGTCAGACGGGCTCGGCGATGGAGAGATGACTTTTGTGTCAGCTGGAGTGGTTTCCAAGGCCCTGTTCACTTTTCTAATCCTTAGGCTCTTGATCTGCAAACAGTGACACTATTAGCACTCATCTCACCAGAGGGTTGTGCAGTCATCAAAACGTGAACACACAGGCTACTCACTCACAGAGACGTCAACTATTGCAGTGGCTGTCATTCCAGAGCCCATGTAAAGCAGTTTTTATTCTTATGACACATGAAGAGAATCCCTTGGAGGGGGGCACAAGAGGAGATTTCGATTTTAGCATGGTCATGCAGGCTGCAGGGTGGAGGTGGATTGCGGGGAGCCCGGTGGCAAGGTTGTTGTGACTAGAAGACAGGACCTCATTCTGGACTTGGGAAATAGCTGGGATTGAAGAGACTTCTGATTTAGAATGGACAGAACCTGGCCACTGATTAGATTTAGGGGATTGAGGGAGGGAAAGAGCCAAAGATCACACTGAAGTCTGTGTCTTGAGTAATTCGGTGGGCAGTGGGGTGCACACTTAGCTTAGGAGCACGGGAGAGATGAGAGCCATAGCAGCAATGGGGGCGGAGTGGGGCAGCATGGGAAAGCAGGGAGAAGGGACGGCTGCAGAACGGTGCTAGGCACACTGGGCTTACGACGCGTACAGACTTCAATGAAGGGCACTGGCTCTACTTGGGAGTGAGCTCTGACCTGGACACATTCGGTCATTAACACTTCCAGAAGCAAATGTCCTGGGACCGACACAGCAGCAACCGGGCTTGCAGAGCGCACATTCACCTGTTTGCTCGCATGGACGGAATTCAGATGGAGCCGGGCTCATGGGCACCTCCCCTGCTGGTGATCACACTGAGAGCACATCCACCTTTTGGCTCCCATGGACGGAATTCAGTTGGAGCCGGGCTCATGGGCGCCTCCCCTGCTGGTGGCCACACTGAGAGCACATCCACCTGTTGGCTCCCATGCACAGAATTCAGATGGAGCCGGGTTCATGGGCGCCTCCCCTGCTGGTGACCACACTGAGCTCCATGTGCAGTCCACCTTCGTACTAACACCACCTCTGATGTACTGAAACCTCAGGAACACATAGACACTGGGTTTCCTGGGTCTGATCACCTGAGAAGCATGACTGAGTGTGTGTGCGTGTGTGTGCACACGCACATGTATATACAGTCATCCCTAGGTATACATGAAAAACTGTTTCCAGGACCCTCCATGGATACCCAAATCCACAGTGCTCGAGTCTCCTATATAAAATAGCAAAGTATTTGTGCATCCTACACACATCCTCTCTTACACTTTAAATCATTTCCAGATTTCTTATAATGCTTAATGCAATGCTTACACATCACTTAATTTGCATGGATTCTATACAGTACTTGGCATGCAGCAAATTCAAGTTTTGCTTTCTGGAGCTTGGTGCAGTTTTTTTTCCCCAAATATATCTGATCTGCGGTTGCTAGAATCCACAGATGTGGTGCCCACAGTTACAAAGGGCCCACTGTGCTATATATCAAATGGTATTCAATAGTTATTAGAGTGCTGGGATGGCCATGCAGGTAACAGGACTTCACGTGTACAGCAAGGAAATTAGAGTAGCAGCTATTGCATCCCTTCCTCCCTAATTTAATTAGGTCTTAGCTACAATCACTGTCCTTTGCTCTTTTCTCCAAGCATGACTGATTCCTGTAGCACCATTTACTGTAAACCCCCGAAACTGTAAAGGCCTATACTACATTCATCTTTCCAAAGAAAATTACTAGGAGCTTATTTATTGTTGACTCAGACCAGCCCACAAGATATCATCCCCACAAGGTTCCCCAGGAAAGAATATGAGCGAGGCCCTTGACAGAGTTGCTATCGATCATTCCAAGCTCTCCACTTCCCAGTGCAGCCGGTAAGCAGGCCAGCAAGGGGCTGATGGGGGCCACGGGTCTGTTGTTAATGACCTAGTTAGCAGCTTAATCGAGAATTGGAGGGCTTATATTAGAAGGAGGAGCTCTTGTGGTAGGTTTAGCTGTTCCCTGGATTTATGGGCCAGGAGTTACGAACCTTTTTAAAAATAATCATTGTTCTTATTACGGAAAACAGGCTATCTTTAAAAGCTGTAGAAGGCTCTTGGAACACAAAACAGCTTTTGCTATTCTTTTGTCTATGCTTTTGTCTTTTGTCTATTTATTCATAAGGGAATATCGTTTTTCTTTAGTTGTTCCTTTGTGGGAGCTGCAAGCATTCTGAGGAATATCTATGGAGCATCCGTCTAGCTCCATGACACTGACCTTCTGACACCTGCAGAGCCCGAGCCTGTATTTGGCATGGATCGTGAATTACTAAGAGGCAGTGTCTGAGGAGAGGAACTTGCCTTGAGAGCCATGTCAGGCACTGAGGACCACGGCCACCCGAATGTCTGGGCAGGTGTTTCTAAGGCTTCATCCGGTTGGGCCCTCCCTGGCCCTTCTCTTCCGTAGCCCTGTGTGAGTCTTTCGACCATTTCCCATCATCTGCCTCTTCTTCCCTTGTGTGTTCATGCTAAGTGGGGTGCAGACTCTGGTCTTCTGGATGAATGGCCCTCCCCGTTACCTGGTCACTGGCTGATGCTGTCAACTGCTCTCACCTGTTTGATTCATTTCACAAACAGCTACTAAGCAACTTCTATGTCCAGATCACCCATTCTAGGTGCTGTGCTATACGCACAGGTAACAGGACTTCCTGTGTACAGCAAGGAAACAAGACGTGATTTATTTAAGATCGGTATGCTTAAAATTATAGAAGAAATCCAAATGGAGGGTGGGGTCCCAGAGAGTAAAGGGGCAGAGCTGGTTTCGTGGTTCATCTGGTTGGGTTGTGCTTGTCGGATAAAATATTGACTGCTTTATCTGGGATGACAGAAACCCAAAGTTGAGCAGTCCTCTGGGAAGGGGGTCATTTAGGGACTGTGGGTCCTGCTGTCCCCCTCCTGAAGCCCTCACTTGCTGGATTTGCCACCTGCTAATAAAGTTCTGCCTTGTTCCTAGACCTCTAAGAGATAGGGGGTCAGGGGGAGTCTGCCTTGACCCTCAAACCTGAGGCCTGGGTGCTATGGCTCCCAAGGGTCCCATGATCATCAATATGCTCCAAAGCGAATGAAAATGCACAACGAGGCTAAGGATGTGTCTTTTATGTCCACAATCCTATTTGACTCTGTACTTTTGACATTAATTATCAGACGTGCCCCATAAATTGGATATCTGAGCTCCACTTGCGGCTCTAGTGTCCAAAATAGACCCCCAGTCTGACAGTTACTACTTCAAGGAAACAGTCCATGGAATTGCATTGCATGATGTCATCTTTTACATATGAATATTCACACCTACACATACAGTGCATTGAACTTTTCTTAAATAACATGCTGTTTTCTCATGGCATTGCTTAGTAAAACTTAACAAAACCATTGAAAATATGTTAAGTCCTCATTATTCCTCTTTAATTGAATTGCAGCTCAAATTCCCGAAGTCCAGGACCACAGAGTGAAGGCATAGAGTGAGCAAGACTCCCGGAGCCCTCTGCAGACCCCTCCCTGAGGCCCTTCCTTGCCCATGGAGTGCGCCTGGCTCTGCTCTGAAACAGCCCCAGCCCTTGTTCAGTGCTTCCTAAGTCCCTGGAGCTGTCCACTGCTCGGTCTTAAAGTGTCCTGGGAAGAGCGGCTGTGTCTGCACCTCCTGCAGGCCGTAGGGCATTGCATCCATGCCAACTCACACTGGTTCCGTTTCATTGTATTTTTTTTCTTTTTTTTAATTATACTTTAAGTTTTAGGGTACATGTGCACAACGTGCAGGTTAGTTACATATGTATACATGTGTCATGTTGGTGTGCTGCACCCATTAACTTGTCATCCAACATTAGGTATATCTCCCAATGCTATTCATTCCCCCTCCCCCCACCCCACAACAGGCCCCGGTGTGTGATGTTCCCCTATTTTAATGCAAGGTTCACATTCTGGCCTCAGTCCTGGCCTAACCTGCTTTGTGATGTAGGATAAAGGACTTCTGTTCCTTACAAAATGTTTGGGCCCCAACATCAGGTTTCCATGCATTTTCATTGAGGATAAGCTGGCCATATATTTCAGAAACACTTTCTGCTTTATTTTATGTTTGCATTATTTTCCAATTTAATTAGATAATACAACTGTGCTAATAATAGAAAATAATTTTAAAATACATGAGAGCTAAAAGAAAAACGAACTATTGCTAAATCACTCAGAGCTAACTCCTAACAACAATCCCGTGTGAACTGATGAAAGCTGAAATCTACACATCACACTTTTACACCACACACTTTTAAAAAGTTTACATATATTGGAGACTGAAATGAGACACCACACACCCACTAGGGAAGCTGAAATTTTAAAAGATGTCTGTACCAAGTGTTGGAAGGAAGGTGGAGCAACCAGAACTCTCATACATTGCTACTGGGAGTGCAGAATGATTCAACCACTTTGGAAAATCATTTGTCAGTTTTCTGTAAAGTTAACATACAACTCTCACATAACCTAGCAATTCTACTTATGAATATTTACCAAAAGAACATTTTAAAAATCGTATATTCACACAAAAATCTGTATGCAAATGTTTATAGCAGCTTTATTCAACACAGCCCCAAACTGAAAAGAACCCAAATGTCCATCAGTCAATGAAGAGACACACAGCGGCGTGTCCATACAACGAACGCTACTCTGTGATAAACAGGGACAACCTGCCTTGTAACTCTTTGGCATGAAGTAGATTCTCAATAAATATGTGTTGAATGAACGTAGTCCAAGGCAGAGTGGATGCCCAGAGCAAACGTCGAATGAGCCTGGTGTATTTGAAACAAGCAGGTCAGTATGGGTTAAATTGCATGAGAAATAAGGGCGTCAGTGCAGCTCAGTGCAGACACGTGACAGATGGCCAGGTCCCATGGCAGGTCCATGTGGATACCTAGGGACTCTCGGAGAAGAAAAGGGTGGTCGGATCCCACAGGACCCTTTATATACTCAGGAACTTTGACTTTCACTTTGGAGGAAGCGAGGAGCTGTTACTGTGTTTTGAGCATTGAGATGACAGGTTTTGACTTACAAAATTATTCTGGCTCCTGAGTGGAAAATATATTAGTGGGGGAACTGGAGAGCCAAGGAGCAGCAATGGATATGGTAGGAGCTGAGAGCTTTCCTGTGGATTTTGAGGTTGGTGCAAGTATGATTTGCTGATGGACTAGATTTGGATGTGAGAGAAAGTGCAGCATGAAAGCCCACACCCAGACTTCGTTCAGGGCCACCTGGAGGATGAGATGGGAAGATCCAGATGCCGCTGAACAAGGTGGAGGTTAGCATGGGCACTCTGAGTGGGTGGTATTAATGGGATGGCCAGGTAGCCATGCCAAGTAGGCCTGGACAGATCAGTCATAGGGAGTGTAAGTAAGAGAGGCACCTCAGACTGCTCTCAGTGTCAGGACATTTGGGATAAGAGGATAATCCAGCGGAGGAGACTGAGAGGATAAGCCCTGAGCCAGGAGGAGTCGGGCGAGCATCCAAGAGGGAAGAACGGGACTGGTGCGTTGAACACAGCTGGCGGCTGAGTAAGACCAGGGCTGATGGTGCCTACCTCTGCAGCAGCATCCCACAGAGCAGGAGGGATCTGCTGCACTCCCCCATGTGTACATGCACCTGTGCATACATGCATGCATATGTATACATATACACAGGTGTACCTATTTTACTTATGTACATACATGCTTACATGTTAATTAAACCTTTTGTTTTGACATAATTGATCATTGTAGATTCACAAGCAATTATACGAAATAATTCTGAGATTCCTGTGAATCCTTTACCCATCTCCCCACCCCCAAGTGAGAACATCTTGCAAAATTATAATACAGCATTGCTGCCAGGACCTGGGCATTGAAGCACATGTATACCTATGAAACAAACCTGCACATTTTGCACACATACCCTAGAACTTAAAATATAATTTAAAAAAATAACCTACCCTCACAGCAATACCTTTATGTGTTGTTTAGATAACTTCATGACCACCTTCAAGTTCTTTCTCAGATGTCCACTTCTCAGTGAGGTCTGCCGTGACAGTCCTCCTTCACCTCTTCCCTGTCCTTACAATGTCCCACAGGACTTCTCGCCTACCAACATGCTGTACAATTTGCATGGGTATTGTGCATGCTGTCCGTGGTTTATCTCCTGGTGGAGATAAATATTCTAGGGACTGGGGCCTTCACCTGTTCTGTGATGCTTCTCAGGACCTTGTAACTCTTTGCCACAAAGTAGATTCTCAATAAATGTCTATTGAATGAATGCAGTCCTATCTGGCCTCAAATCTCAGCTTACTATTTAACCTCTCTTGATCTCAGTGTCTTCATACAGAAGCGGTTGTTACTGCAAAGGATTCATCATGGAGATTCACTGAGGTATCATTTCCAAGGTGTGATCCTTGTGTCTGGCATGGCCATGCAAGCACAGAGCCTGGCTCACCTGTCCTGTAACCTGCTGGACTCTCTCACCAAGGTGCGACCTGGTGTAGAAAAAGGGGCGATCATACCACCTGCCTGTCGAGTTTGACCTCACCATGAGGATGATGTCCAACCTTTCACGTGCCTCCTATAAGCCAGGTATGAGCTAAGCACTTTCGAGTGTGACCGCATTAAATCTGCTAACACCACCGCCAGGTAGGCACTGTGATGAGCCCATGGTTGGAAGTACAGCGCTATCATGCGCCTGGCCCCAGTCTCCCGAGGACGCAGGACCTGTCTGTCTTCAGAGACTCCACTTTTTACTGTCATACTGATGACTCCCCTAATTCATTCCACGCACCTACTCCTACCAAAGGTAACATTAGAAATGCCTTCCGGCGGGGCACATTGGCACGCACATTCCCTGCTTCTCTGATTATGCATTTAAGATGAATCCCTACAAGTGATGCCAAAACTTTTTGACCAGTCTTTGATGCTAGTTACCAAATTACCCTCCTGAACATGTTTTCACAATTTGCAGTCCCATCAACAGAAAATAATTTCACAATGTTACGAAAGATCAAACATTTTTTGTTGAATCTATTTTTCATGATATATTGTCAGATATTTATTTTTAATTCTTAGTTTTACAAATAAGACTCTTTCAACTTCCCAGTGGAGAAAATACTTTCTCTTTTGAGAATTTCCCTTCTCTTTGGATAGATTTCTTTGATCAAAAGCTCAAGACTCGTATTTCAAATTCTTTTTCAGAAGAGATAATCATTGGCCGGGCGGGGTGGCTCATGCCTGTAATCCCAACACTTTGGGAGGCTGACGCAGGTGGATCACCTGAGGTTAGGAGTTTGAGGCCATCCTGGCCAACATGGTGAAACCCCGTGTCTACTAAAAATACAAAAAATTAGCCGGGTGTGGCAGCAGGTGCCTGTAATCCCAGCTACTCAGGAGGCTGAGGCAGGAGAATTGCTTGAACCTGGGAGGCGGAGGTTGCAGTGAGCTGAGATTGCGCCCCTGCACTCCAGCCTGGGTGACAGAGACAGACACCAGCCCCCTCCCCCCCCCCCCGCAAAAAAAGAAGAAAAAAAGAAGAAATAATCGTTTCTTTATTCTCTCCCCAAGTATTGACTGAGGACCTACCAGGGGCCTGGCCCTGTTCTAGGGCTGAGAGCCTCAAATTGGCAACTGATCCTATTTGAAATGAGTTTGCCCTTTGGCTCTCCTATGAGGCTGCCTTGGGGGATGTCCCCCTTTCTCCTGGCAGAGGTGGAGACCACACAGTCCTGTCTCAGCCCCTATCCCAGACCATGTGTGTGCCCTGGGCTTGCAGGAATAGAGAAGAGAGCCAGTCGCCGCCCCGTCAGGTTTCTAGTTACAGACACAGAAAGGTAAAAAGATATGTTTTTCAGATGGTCGTGTTGGTGATGTGAATGTAAGTGTTGTTTTACATTTTTACTGCTATGAATCACTTGACAAAGTTGAAATAAAATACAAACATTTTTTATTTAAAAATATGGTGAGCTCTTTGAAGAGGTAGCACCCTTTCTAAGGCCTGATCTTCCACATCTAAGTGTCTTCCTTGGGAGTGGACACTGAGGTTTCTTGCTAGTGAGATGAAGCTTCTCTTGGGAGGAAGGCCACCTTGTGACTTTTAGGTTATGTTGCAGGGCTGTGTATTGCGCACAGCCCTTGGTGGCTAGATCAGCAGGCAGAGCCGCCTCTGGGTTTTAGCCAGCAAGTGATGGCTTCTGGGACCACTGGGGCACCAGGGTGGGGACCATGGCTTGTGGGTTATGCTTCCATTTCCTTCTCCAACTCCACAGCCTCTGTCCTTGGCTGCCTTCAGTCGCCAGCCCAGGGATCCTCACTCTTATCTCCATATGGAGGATGGCGGACAGGTTCTGACTCTGATCTGATTCTCCTTCCATTTTGCTGATAAGTCCTCGGGATTATTTAATCGGGTAAAAACTGCAAAGATTGCAAGATACAATTGGCTGAAAAACAGGCGGTATTTCTCTATATCATGGAATCCAACTGGTCTTGCCCTTGCAAGAACAGTTGAACTGGCGTCACCGCTACTATTTACTTGGGCACCACTGAGTTGCTAAATACCCTGTAATCGTATGCTGGCCGAAGCTGTCTGAGGTGTAATTTTCTTATCCTGTGCTCACTCTGGTCATCCAATTGCTCCTTCACAGAAAGTTTTCTTTGCTCAGAGTGAGATGGTCTCAGATAAAGGCTCTGTGGTGGCTTTGAAGCCAAGGATAAGGGCATCTGTCCAGCATGATGCAGGGCAATAGCCCTCGTTACCATGGTATTTTCTCAACACCCGCATCTCAGCTTTTCTAGATGGTGCAAACAACTGACATTCACAATTTCAGAGTCACAGACACACACGGTTCTATGGGGACAGCAGGTGCTGTTCCCGATGGCAAGGTAGGGCCTTGTCACCCTAATTCTCAGCATAGCCACAGTGACCTTGTAGCTATGGGGAGATGGAAGGACCATCTGGTGGGAGCTGGGAACCCTGCACCACTGTCCAGGGCTGGACCTGCTATCACCCAGGGAGGTCCTGTGAGGATTCTGGCCCCCACAGCGAGCATGACAGTGACAGGACCCCGTATCTTCGGTGCGGGGGCTCTGCCCTCCCACTAGTGGGTCTTGTTGGAGCAGCACCATCAGTGTCCATGGGGGGAAATGTTAGAAACGCAGGCTCTCCAGGTTTGTCCTGGACCTATTGAGCTGGAGTGTGCATTTTAACCAGATCCCCAGTAAGCTTGCACACGCCGCGCGGTTTGGGACGTGCTGGTGTCGCTGAAAACCCTCGCTGTGCCGCAGAATCACTTAGGAAATCAGGTTTTCAATTCTCAAACGTGGTACCCATTGCAGAGGTTTGCTTTGCGTTGTTCAGGGAAGGAGACCAGTCGTTTGCTTTTTAAATGTCCCTTTTGTAGCCAGAGGTGAGAACCCCAGGGCTAGATACCCATAGCCGTATCTATTGCTTGTCAATACCTTCTAATTTCTATGCAGGTCAATAACCATGCCCAGATGAAGAACAGTTTGGACCATCGAGGGATGACTCAAAAACACTTGGGGAGAAATATTTACGTGAACTGTACTGATGGGCTTAAGCAAGGGAACAGATAACTGTGCATTCTGGTATATTTAGGAAACAGCAGCCATTTAATTTCTCAATGTACTGGTGGTAAAATAAAACCAACAAATATGACTCGTCCCCTCCCTGGCTTTCTGTCTTGCAGTGTGGATAAATTTAATGTCACAGTGCTTTCAAGCCCTGATAGAGTTTATAACTATGATAAAATTCTGACATGAAATAAATTTTGATCCAGGTTTGTTTTATTTGGACGTTATAACTGATAGTGCCTTAAAGTGCCTGGAATTATGTTACAGTAGATTCTGTGGGTGTCTTAGGTTTATAGTGAGCTGCATCACTGCCCAAGAAGGCGGTGTGATACCCCCAGAGGGCAGCTGGAACCACAGGCTCCAGTAAGCCCCAGTCTGGTGTGGGGGTCTGTCCTGGGGACACTGCCCCACCACCAAAGCACCATGTTGCCCCTGGGGGCCGTGTTCTGAGCATGGCTGGGACAGTCAAGAATCAAGGACTTGTCCCTTATAATGTCAAAATAAGACCAACTGGAGGAGGGAGGACGGAGCCTTTTCGTGCCAGGACTCACTGACCTAACTCTACTGTCACTTTTGTGGGCATCTGCTTTCACCCTGCCAGGGTGCAATTACAAGCTCTTGTTCTTCCCAGGGGTCCCCACGACGTCTTCAGTCAGCACCGGTCATGCTCTGCTCAGCCCAGGAAGCAGGGGAGGGATACCATCTGGTGCGGGGCAGAGGGAGGCTGGTGCATAGTGGGTCTCAGGAGCACTGGGAGAGCAAGGCAAAGCCTAGTGCATAGTCTTGTCAGATGGAATGGCCTAGGCAGGGGAGGGGACAAAGCCAGGGAGGCACTTTATCCTTGAATTGGGAGGAGGTGAGTCCCACGCTAAAAGGCTCTGGGGCGACAAGAGGCTCCCAGCACAGCCGGCCTGGGGCTTGGGCCTGGGCTCTTCTCTCTCTGGGTGGTCACACTACCTCTGTCCTGCACTTCCAGCCAGGCAGTTTCAGGTCCATGGGTGTCAGTTGTTGTCTGGAGAAATTCCAGGGATTCACAGACATGAATAGCAATGCAATTCCAGAGGAGCACATGAGGTTCTGTGGGACCCTTCAGACAAAGAGAAGTTACAAACATGGAGGGGGTGATGGAGAGCAGGCTGCTGGCAGAATGAGGGGTGTCTATACCACCCCACAGGGAGCTCATACGCTTTCTGTGGTTGAGCTGGTTGACCCTGGTGGTTGGTGGCAGGGCAAGACAAGCTTTCATTTTTGCTTGAGGATTAGTAGAATTGTTAATGACTGAAAATTGATATTCGATTCACCAAAATATACCACGAACATTCTAGAAAACTAAATGCTTCTAGACAGGGGAAAACTAAGGTGGGAAGAAAGAGAGTGGTTCCATTTCATAAACTAAGTTCAGTTAGCAATCTCAGGCTCTTCTTAAGCATGTGTCCTGTATTAGTTCATTTTCACACTGATACGAAGAATAGCCTGAGACTGGGTAATTTATAAAGAAAAGAGGTTTAATTGACACACAGTTTTGCATGGCTGAGAGGCCTCAGGAAACTTACAATCATGGCAGAAGGTGAAGGGGAAGCAAAGTACATCTTACATGTTGGGAGGTAAGAGAGAACGAAGTGGGGAAGCACCAGACACCTTTATCAAACAACCAGATCTCATGAGCACTCACTCACTATCATGAGAACAGCATGGGGGAAACCACACCCATAATTCACTCACCTCCCCCAAGGTTCCTCCCTCCACATGTGCAAATTACAATTCAAGATGAGATTTGGGTGGGGACACAGAAAAACCATATTAGGTCCTGCACCCTCTACCATGCAGATTGGGTTGATGGAGACGTGTATTTCATCCCACCCCCGAGAGCTCTTGATCTCTTTGGGTGGAAGGTGGCAAGCAGAGCTCATTCTAGAAATCTGGAAGTTCATGGGTTTGAGCCAACATCATCTGTAAATCAGGGTAATGCTAGTACTTACACGGGGAGTTGTGGTGGGGATATCATAAGGTGACATGACTGCTGTCCCAGTCCTTGTGTCTGGCGTGGAGTAAACAGTATCTGTTGTAATCAGCTGATAGGTGGCCTGGACATAGGGGACTTGACTCTTAGCTCTTTCTCTAAAGCATGTATTTAATTCCTATTGCATGTATTGAAGGTGTACGACATGGTGTTTTGATAGACATATACATAGTGAAATGATTACTACAGTAAGCCAAATTAACATATCCATTATCTTCCATAGTTACTTGTGTGTGGGGGTGGTAGGGGTGGGTAAGAGCACCTGAAATCCACCCTCTTAGCAAATTTCCAGGATAGAATACAGTGTTATCCACCTCAGTCCTCTTCTGTACATTAGCCCTCCAGATGGATTCAGCCACATAACCGCAAGATCATACTCTGACCCATTTCTTCCCTTCCCCATTCTTGGTAACTACCACTGTACTCGGTTTCAATGATTTGGACTTTTACAGATTTCACATATAAGAAAGCTCATGCAGTATTTTTCAGGAGGGGTGGACCTGGATAGGAAGCCTTCAGGGACTCCCAACACATGTGTGGCAGGGGAGATCGGAGCCAGTTCTGTCTCTCAGCCCCTGGACCCTGCTGCCTCCTGGGCTCTCACCCCATAAAGTCCCATTCACTCTTTGTCCACAGGGAAAGGTGTTGGATCTCTTCCTCTTCCAGACCCAGCGTCCCCCTCATGATGTCCTCACATTTGGTGATTCTTTGGATGCTGGCTGTAAAATTCCACACATTTTAAAAAGTAATGATTTTCATCTGACATTTCATTTTGATAAGACTCCTTAAAGTTACTCAAGTCACCTTTCCATGAAATATCTGGCACCCTTGTAAGAACCACGGACAGATGGTGATCCTCACTTCTTTGCTTGATCTTCTGTGATGGCAAGAATCTCCTTGTTAGCAAGAAATGACTCTGATGTTTGCTAGAAATCTAATCCTTAAATTAGATGGAAGTGTGTCTCTCTTCCCTGCATTGGTCAATTAACCCTGAAGAATAAGTTGGTGTTTTCCCAGATGGCAGCACTGTACGTATTTGAAGCCAGGTCTTCTAGCTTCCTCGGTCACCTCTTTCGTGAGCTACACATCCATGGTCCTTTCAGTGGTTCTTCAGAGGGAAAAGTTATGGTCATCCCGGGAACCGATGCCTGACTAGCTTGGCTCAGAGGTGGCTCCCGTGCCCTGCTGGGGATCAGGGTTTTAATGGCTGTTTCCTCAAAGAAGACAAATTCCATTTGGTTTGACTTGTACTTAGTGACCTGATTTTTTCCCTTTTTGTGAGGAGTTATGACTCATGCTTTTAAGGAATTCATTGTTCAATCATGCTCAGCATCAGTGTTGGCCTTGCACCTGTGAGTGGTTGGCAGCGCCAGCCTTCCCTGTCAACATTGCAGCGCGTGCTGTTATGAGAGTTTCAGCATCTTCTGTTTGGCATCTTGTCAAGAGTTTCTAACAACAGCAAAGAGGGTTTTCTCCCTCTCTCTAAGGATGTGAATCTGCTAAGACTGGAGCTTGTTAGGAAGAGCTACAGCCTCCTGGTCATCCCATTCCTCATCTTGGGCTTCTAGATCTTAATCTGGTTGTTTGTAACTCTTCATTCAATACAGTGATGGAGGGAAAGACATAGATTCTCAGGTCAGGGCCACCAGGTTCCACATCTCAGCTTGAACCTCTCTGAGCCTTGGTGTCTCCCTTTATAAAGTGACATGGTGGGGTCCACCGTGGTGTTTGATGGTCTTCACAGGCACTGACCTGGAGATGTGTTCTGGCGTCTGCACATAGGCGAGTATCTGGGGATGGCGCTTCACAGGTAGGATAGTGGGCTGTTAGCCATGCCCCTGTGCCACCTGCTCCCTCGACCTTCCTCCATTCTCCACCTTCTGAAATCCTATTTATGCCTCTAAGTCCAGCCCAGGTACAACCTCTGCTAGGAAACCGTATGCTGTCCTCATACCCAGAATGATGCCTAGCAGGCATATACCTGTGTCTCCACACACTCAGCCATGATGGTACCCAGAATGATGCCTAGCAGGCATATACCTGTGACTGCACACACTTAGCCATGATGGTACCCAGAATGATGCCTAGCAGGCATATACCTGTGACTGCACACACTTAGCCATGATGGTACCCAGAATGATGCCTAGCAGGCATATACCTGTGTCTGCACACACTCAGCCATGATGGTACCCAGAATGATGCCTAGCAGGCATATACCTGTGTCTGCACACACTCAGCCATGATGGGCCCCTTAGGACATGAAGCAGAAACTTGTGGCAGTTTGTTTTTTCAGCTTTTACTTTGTTCTGTTACACCCCTCACTAGAATGAAGGGCTAAGGCCAGCTTTTATCTTCTCTCGCCAGCCCAGCACCAATCAGAGTGCCTGGGGCCTGGAAAAAAAATAGATTGAGGAATGAGAAGAAAGAAGCAAAATGTGCAAGCCTCATTGCTCCACTGAGGTGACAGAAGCATGGCAAGGACCAGGGCATAGACCATGTGCAAGCTCTCTCTGCTCCAGGGTGGCACATCGCATCATGTTCGTAACTATCTGCCGTGAACTGGCTTCATTAAGGACAAACTGGCATTTGTTCATGCCAGCCCCTTCCCTGTAGGTGTAAAGTAAGATAAAGTTATTTTTAAATATAACGTAGTGTAGAAACAAAAGCCATGCAGTTACAGGTACAAAGTAAACACGTGTTTGCTCATTGGTAAGCCTGGGAGAGCAGCTCACCCTCTGTCTCTTGTATTTTTCCATAAATCAGGGTAACTGTGCTACACACGCAGTTGCATACATCAGTTCTGGGATTTCTCATAAATCCCATTTTGGTATCAGAGGGAATTTATGAAAGCCTCTTTGACTGAAAAGCATCAGTAGTAGGAGAATGTTTTCACTGAAATATCCCGACAAAACCACGGTATCAGCAGGGAATACTCCCAACCCCACCCCCACCCCTCCAGGGAGGAAATCCAAGCAAGTTCAACTCCAAATCCAATGAAGACAACCTGGTGCCAGACTCTGCACCCAGATCAGTGCTGCTTTCTTTTACTGTCATCAGCCCTGGAACCTGAAGGTGACGACCAGAGCATAACCTCTGTGCTCCCCCTACCCTGGCTTCCTTGAAAACAGGGAGCTGCCCTTTTATGCCGTGCCTCTATGACAGGGCGCCTCCAAAACCAAATCCTCCCTGCAGATGGCCAGGAAGAAGGAGCCGTAGGGTTTCCCCCTGAAACTCAGGCTTTTGGTTTTTCCTGGCTGAAAGAAACCTACTTTGCATAATTTCCACTGAGTGTGCAGCTACACTAAAGTCCTGAATTAAGACTATCATTTATTGGATACTGTTTCATATAATATTTTACCAATATCTCTGATATAGGTTTCTATTCTCCAAATATCTGGGTGAAGCAAATGACTGCCAAGAATATTTTCACACTCAAAAAAGTCTGTGTTAGTCTCAGCAGAATTCCACACAGCCCAGATCCATGTCCTCTGGCTGTGGAAGGCTTTGAATTGAGCTGTGGGTGCCGTGCTGTCTGATGCAGCATCTCCCATCAGTGAGAGATGTCAGCAAAGAAGAGGAGACAGGCAGAACTCACCTCGTCCATGAATTTACACATTTCTACTGTTCTCACTTTCCATATTTTACTGTACTGACAAAAAAGTACCTGAGGTTCATTGTTAAAAAAAAAAAAGAAGGAAATATGAGAAAATAATCAATTCCCTTGGAGTCTAGTATTCTGGTTTCCCTTGTGCCAGGACATTATTAGTGAGCATTCCTAAACAGGACTGTTGGCTACTGTGGATAGGTTGGGAGGGTTTTGCAACAGCAGAAGCACACAGCCACATAGTCTAGTGATTTCTGCACAGTACAAACAGGCACAAGGGCAAGTCAGAAGATGAAAAGGCCAGAATAGAGGGCTCACACCCAGCGACAGCTATTTTTCTCATCGTCTATCACCCTGGGAGAGAAATTTTTCAAGGTAGTGAAAAGAACAACCTAGAAAAGACATCTTTCTCCTAAGGCCAGGAGATTGTGTGTGATTCAAGGTTGGGTCTTCAACTCTGAGCACAAACTCCCCCTAGCACACCGTAGCTGCTTGTGGGCACAGTGGCTACTGAGTGAGGGTCCTTAGGCATGGGCAGCTCATGAATAAGAGCGGTCCTGGAAGTGGATTCAACACTGGAATCCTGTGCGGGACAAAAGCATAAGGATGGCTCTCACTGAATCCCTCCCCTGACGCTGGCTTCCACGTAAATGGCCAAACAGCACAAACATGTGGAAGAATACCATGCTTCCATAAGAAATCCCCTGGGACTTTAGTCAGAGGTAGACAGCCAGAGGGATGGGGAGTCCATGTTGTCAACTGCAGAGACACTTGTGGAAGCTCAACACCACACATGGATTCTGAGGGAAGGGCGATGCTGGCCACTGCAGACCCACCCCACGTGGCTCACAGCATCACATGTGAGGGTGCACTACTGAAAAAAATGTTATAAATCAGTAGAGCAAGCCAATGACACCACAGTTCACAAGGATTGGACCACTGTGAAAAGTCAGGAAACCCCTTTCTCTGAAATGCATTTCCTGCAAGAAACAAAGCAAAAGCCTCATTTGAGGCCTCATCTCCTCTGGGGACAGCGCTGAGACAGTGAGTGTAGGATGAGCATCCTGCTCAGAGCTCCCCGTGAGCTTAGCTGAGCCCTTCCTTGAGACGCCTGCACAGCTCACCTTCTCCCCCGACTCCATGCCTTTCCACAGGGTTTATCCCAGGACCATCTGAGTACCCAGTTCAGGGACATCACCTGTGAGAAGAGCTGTTGCTGCCCGGAGAAGAATGCATTGTAGTAGTAGGACAAAGAGAAGCAGAGGGTCAAAAGGCTCTTGGGGCTAGTCCAGGAAAGAGAGGAAGTGGGCCTGGCCCTGAGTGGTAGTGGTAAAAACACAAAGCTGGAATATACTTTAAAAGTGGAGGAAGGCCAGTGAGGTGGCTCACACCTGTAATCTCAGCACTTTGGGAGGCCAAGGCAGGCAGATGACTTGAGGTCAGGAGTTCAAGGCCAGCCAACATGGTGAAACCCCACCTCTAATAAAAATACAAAAATTAGCCAGGTGTGATGACGAGCACCTGTAATTCCAGCTGTTTGGGAGGCTGGGGCAGGAGAATATCTTGAACCTGGGAGGCAGAGTTTGCAGTGAGCTGAGATGGCATCACTGCACTCCAGCCTGAGCAACAGGGTGAGACTCCATCTCAAAAAAAAAAAAAAAAAAAAAAAAAGGAGCAAACAGGGCTCACCCACTCCAGTAGTCTTCCAGCTGTTCTTAATGCACAGAAAATTTGATCCAAATCGTAATCTGGGTGAGGGTCTGAGGTTCCACTTGGCTTATTACACCTTTTACCAAATGGGGCTTCTGAGGGCATCCTAGAATATGACCAGGTCTCAGACTGCATGCCCCCAAGGGCTGTGACAATAAGCCCCTGCATCTCCAGACTTTGGCATGAACTAAGGCTTTACAAATGTTCAGAGTCAACCTGTGCCAAACCACACCATGCTTCCCTCAAGGTGACCTCCAGGGCAACAACCACCCTGATTTGAGCTCTGTGTCTCCCTGAAGACCTCTGCCAGCTCCTGAAGTCCAGGGAAGCACCAGGCCAGCCTTGCTTGCTCAGAGTTGGGACCCACAAAAGAGGATTTTTCATGTGTCAATTTCACTCAAATCCTTTCTAGCTGTGATGTTTGAAGAAGCATGGACTATTGAGTACAGAAAAACATGCATAGAGAAAATAAAGTTAGATCTGTCAATTTGTAATTGCAGAACTGAGGTCCGGGGAGCTTCAGCATGTTTACCAGCATCCCTTGGCTAATTGCTGGTGGAACTTGCATGAGACATCTGTGTCCTGACATCCGGTCTCCTGCAGCTCTTCCACATGCGCTGTTCCCCTCGGCTTCCCTCCGGGTGCTCTACAGGCTCTTGTGACCAGAAATGCAGATGGAATGCAAAGCACCAAACTCCACAGGGTGTGTGTGTGTGGGGGCTTCTTGTTGGAACGTTTTAATTGCTTTCTCTTATAAAATGATTCCATGGGTTACCAGGTAACTGGTTATAGCTGCAGCACCTCTTTCTATTATTCCATAAAATGCAACGATATATTAAAAGATAATTTACCAGTCTTTCAACATAGATGATCACACTGGATATGTATGTTACTTCATGTATCTGAAGAAGGTGAAAATCTCAAAAATACAGTGAGATTTAAAAAGAGAGCAATGAAAAGCAGAATATGGGGTGGGCGCACTCAACAGCCTCTCATCCAAGAACAGAGCCCATATTTGCCTCTTTAGTCTAGAGTGTGGGCAGCTGTGGCTCAAGGGCTTGCTGAGATGCAACCTCTCCCATGTGTCCCGATACTGTGTAGATGTGTGAGTCAGGAACACACGGCATTGTGGGCAAGACCCTGGTGTGCTGGTCACAGGGAGCCGTGCACTGCCATGTCTATGCCTTGGAGGCTGCAAAAGGGTCCCGCAGAGAAGGAAGGTTGAGTGGGAGGCTGGGTAGCTCCACATCCTGACAGTTGAGTTACAACCCTATGGCACCAGAGGAGAAAAACGGCAGCATATTTCAAGTGATCAGAAGCACTTCCTCTTTTTTTGCAAAAAGGCATACAGAAAATGGCCCCAGGACCAGGCTGGGGCTGCGTTGGCTTCCAGAAGTGGGAAGGGCCAGGAGTTCCACCCTCTCTAAAGTCCACTGGGCACTGAGCTGGGCCTCTCTCCCTCTGCCTCTCTCTTTCTCTTTTACCCTAAACTTTTTTTTTAAAATAAGCATTTTCAAATCTATGGAAATAAAGATGCCACATTATCACGTACAAAACTTCCATTTTTACTAGGTTCCAATTCTGGAACATTTTCGGTTCCACTAACCCACCTACTCATGAACCAGCCTCTCCTCATTTTGATCATGGAAATTTCAGGTCGATTTTAATATCAGCACAGCTCGTCCTCCTCATTGCTATTTCTCAAGTGTTTCGGAACTTTACTACATGTTGTTTACTTTTTCCATATAAACTTTAAAGTTAGCTTGTGAACAAAAACAAACAAATAAAATCAATAAACAAAAGTTCCTCTCCAAGTACGTGGCTGTGTTTTCAAGTCTACCTTAGCGGCTTTTTTGATTGACGCTTAAATATTTTTCTTTTACAGGTATCATATATTTTTTGTTAACTTTAATCTCAAAAATGTAATGTTCTGCTCCTTGTTATTGATGATAGGGTTTTCTTTCCCATTGCTTATTTTATTCTATTATGTGTTCCATTATTATTTAATATATGAAGGTTTTAAAATGTGTATATTAACTTTATACCCTATGTTAGTGAATTATAATATTGAGTTTGTTTACTGATTTTATTATTTTTTCCAAGTATCCTATCCTATCTTCTGAAAATAGAAATGGTTTTATTTTTCTCTAATAATTATGCTTCAAATTTTTCTCCCTTGCTAATTGCATTGGTTGATGCCTCTAATATAACATTAAATAGGACTGGGAATGGTGGATAATCTTGCTTTTTCCTGACCTTAGCAAAGTGCTTCTGGTGCTGCGTATCAGGTTTCCTCTTGTCTTGTGTCTGTGTTGAGGACGTATGTGTCTGTTCATTCATATGCCACTGAATGTATTGTCAGGAATGAATGACATTGCCTTTTGTTAGAGGGCATTTTAATATCTGCAGACATAACCATATAATTTTTATCTTTAGGTTTATTAATATGAGTAATTATAAAAGATCGAGCCATAATTGTATTATTGGAATAAATCACATATGTTTAAAATATGTTATTGTTTTTTCTTAAAAGAATGTTTTATTCTATTTGCTAATATTTTATGATTTTTTATATTGATATTTGTGATATTGGTCTCTTTCTTGTACTGCCATTTTTAACAGTTATAGTTCTCAATTGTATATTTCCTTCATGCAAATGATTTAGAAGATTTCTTTTTTTTAATATGTTTTCTCCTTTTTATTTCTACTTTTTAAAGAGTTTATAGAATTCTCCCAAGGTACTATTTTGGGTCTGGTAATTTTTTTTGTGTATAGTTTCTTCATTGCTTTTTATAGAAATTAGCCTGTTAAATCTTTCCTTCTCCCTTGGTTTCAATTTTGGTATGCTGTATTTTCCTGGAAAATTATCTTTTCCATTCAAGTTTTTCAAATATATTTTCAGAGGGTTATGAAAAGTAGACCTTTGCAATTTTTTAAAGCCTGTGTTTCAATGATTTTTTTTCTCCCTTGTAACTTATTATGTTGTATATTTTCACTTTCTCATGTTTTAAAATTAGGCTATCTAGTTTGTCTATTCTTTTTTCCCCCAACAAACTAATACTTTTTTAAAAAGTAAATTCTACTTTTTTTCCACTTCACTGATTTGTTTCTGTTCTGAGTTTTTGAAATTCTGATTCAATTTTCTTTTTTCAGATCATCAAATACTTGTTTAAGAAGAAGTCATTGAAGTTGGCCACTGTGTCATGGTTTTATTCTGCTGAGTAAGTTTTGACTTGAGGAAATTCACTTTTGTGGATATTGTCTGCTCTTTTTCATTCCATTCGAAGTGTCTTGTTTTACTAAAGCAGCACCTGTGGGGCTTATACTAGGCAGAGGTGAGAGGTTTGGGCCTCTCTCCCTGGGTTTCGCAGTCCAAGAGCACCTGCTCCTCTGTGTATAAGGAGGTGTGTCTCCTCTAGTCTGTGATACTCTTCTCTTGGGGAGTAAAGGGGCAGGGGTAGTGTCTGGTTCATCTCCCTTTGTTGAAAACAGTATCACTTGTTTGTTTTTCCCTCCACATACCTCATTTTCTCCTTGGTACCCTCAGGTCTCCTGGCCCACTCATCTCCTCCTCCAGCCTCACCCTCCCTCTCCAGCATCCGTGCCTTCCCAAGCCTGAGCTCCTGCCTGGCACACTCCCAAGCCCTGTCTTTGCCTTCCCAAGAGTCGATGCTTGATCCACCAGACTTCACCCCTGGTCTCAGCATTTTCCCACCCAGTGGAACTTCTATTTCTGGATATGATTTTATCTGCTTTTCACAACCACAGGCCTCTGCTCCCCTCTCCTCATACTTGTGCCATCAGCCTGCTTTCGAGTGGGTCTGGGGTGACTCTGAAGGACTTGGGTGTTTATTCCATACTTGTTACTTGGTGGAATTCCACACACCAATGCAATGGTGAATATTAAGTGTCAACTTGATTGGCTTGAAGGATGCAAAGTATTGTTCTTGGGTGTGTCTGTGAGGATGTTGCCAGAGGAGATTAACATTTGAGTCTGTGGACTGGGAGAGGCAGACATACCCTCAATCTGGGTGGGCACCATCTAATCAGCTGCCTCTGCGGCTAGGATAAAAGCAGGCAGAGGAACGTGGAAGGACTAGACTGGCTGAGTCTTCTGGCCTCTATCTTTCTCATGTGCTGGATGCTTCCTGCCCTTGATCATCGGACTCTAAGTTCTTTAGCTTTTGGACTCTTGGACCTACACCAGTGGTTTGCCAGGGGCTCTCGGGCCTTCGGCCACAGACTGAAGGCTGCACTGTCGGCTTCCCTGCTTTTGAGGTGTTGGGACTCAGACTGGCTTCCTGGCTCCCCAGCTTGCAGACAGCTTATTGTGGGACTTCACCTTGTGATCGTGTGAGTCAGTACTCCTTAATAAACTTCCTTTCATGCATACATCTATCCTATTAGTCCAGTCCCTCTGGAGACAACTATTACAACCAGTCACCAGCTATGCTCCGGGCAGGGGGCTGGGTGACTTCCTTGGCTCTCGGTGTTGAGCCCTGAAGGATTTGGGAGTGTGTGTGGAGAGGTGAGGTGTAAGCATGTGCAATTGTGATTTTGGAAACAGAATACCACTTCCTCTTTTTATTTAAAGTTTCTTTTCTACAGAATTTTGTTCATGCTGCCTAGGAACTTGTGTGTGTTACTTTACACTGTAACAGACTTAAAAAAATGCTCCACTGTGTAAAAATGTCTTCAATGACTTTTTAATATTTCCTTAGGTGGATTTATTTATTCACTTATTTATTTAACTGTTTCTCTACTACTGAACACCGATAGAACTATTGTTTTTCTTCATTTAGAATTATTTTCTTAACCTACATTTCCAATAGTACAATCAATTGGCAAAGTGGTATAAATATTTTAAGATTCTTTGTACAGTTTTCGAATCATTTTCAAATCCACATATCAATTTGAACTCCCCTGTCTATAGCTGAAAACCTGTTTGCGGACGTCTCTCCAGGATTTGACTCTTGTGTGTCCACACTGTGTCAACTTTCCTACCCACATTTCTAGAATTCCCTTCCCTGCCAGTGCAGGTGAGGGTCGGCCGCAGAGAGCTGTGCGTGAGAATCGGACACCGCGGTGCGGCAGCGCTGTCCTGAGGCAGGCACTGGGGCGGCGGAGGAGCCGGGCACTCTGGCCCCTCCATTCACAGTTCCTGGCCTGCCGTCTCCCTTGCTGACATGGGCAGCACCCAGTCCTGCAGACCCTCTAGGTCCCAACAGGTCTTCTCTTTCAACTTCTCTTACTCTTCAATGATTGGGGGCAGCTCTCTAACAAAGGATCAAGCTTCTTCTAAAGGCGGTCGTGTCCTTGGGCCTAGAGACGGTGTGAAAAAAAATGCAAGTTCCGGTCAGTCCTGATGGGGTCTAGCTCATCTTCACTCTCTCCCACTTCAGTCTGACTTTTCTTCTCAGCGTCTGGCATGGAGGATCCTACGAGACTACAGGTCTAAACCAGATGCAGAAGGAACAGGCTTGCACAGACTTCTCCACCGGTTTGCACACTGGCAGAAGCTCTATCCTTGATAATGAGCCTCTTATTCTCTATCCCTCCTAGTAGTTCTTCTTCTCTGATGAAGCCCTGGGCATGGTACCTGCTGCACACATTGATGGTGGGCTTTGGGAAGGGGCTCTAACACCACGAGTCCACGCAGAGCGCGGGTGCGAGGGTGCAGGGGTCAGTAGGCAGCTGTGGTCCTGGGAAGCGGTGTGATGGGCAAGGCTGCAGCTGGAATGATCACACCACTCAGTGCCCTTCATTAGGAAACGGGGGTCTCCTTTCAACATCGACAGCCCACTCTTGAGGCCAACTGCTGTGTCTCCCCAGTCTCCATGCCCGCTCCCGTTTCTATAGAGTGCCTCAGATACAGTAGCTGCTCAACTAATACTCACTGACTCTTCCTTTAGGAACTTGGCAGTTAGCCCTTCTGCCTTAACCTCCCCTTCCTCACCCCAGAGTTACTCTGAGGCCTACAGCATCTGCTTTACCTGCTTTGAAATGAATGGAGAACTGTCCACCATAACCTAGGCTCTTTGGGAGTCACGTAAAACACCTAGCCTGTCCTATCCTAATGATAACCGATGTAGTGACAGACAGGGGAGACAGGATGATATACCCTGTGCAGTAACCAAAAACCAAAGTATTTATTGCAAAGTTTTTAAAAGTGTCATTCCTACTTGCAAACGTTGTACTGCAGACATATGTTAACTGACTGTGCCTCCAGCACAAAGAATCAAGTGAACAAAGATATTTTAATTTGAGCTACAGTATGCGTCCTGGTTGACAGTTTTATGACGGGCCTCATAGCTTCCATATGCTGCAGTGATGACTAACTGTTTACCTTCAGAAGCAAAGGAATGCAGGAAGAAAGGGAGCAAAGGGGAAAGGAAGCACATACGCATTTAATACCTATTGTGCGCCAATCACTGGGTTGAGTGATTTTTTATTTCATTTTAGTAAAATTCATAAGAACTGTAGGAGAGGAACACTATGCCATTTTACACACAGAGAAGCCAACTCAGAAAGCGTAAGGCGCTCGCTGAATGTGCACAGCTCAAGATTCACAGAGCTTGGACTTCATCTCTGATCTGTTCAGAGGTAAAGCCATTGTTTATGTTACTTATGTACAGAAATAACAAGGCCATTCTTGGCAGGTGGACAAGACCAGATAAAAAAGTTACAGCAGAGCTAGCGATGGCATCTCTGTGTTTCCCTCCCCCCGGGACATCCTATTATGATTAAGAGAGGGGAGGACTGAGACGCTTCTCATAGATCTTCAGGCAGGGAATGTAGAAACAGTTGTCTCTTTCCTCTCAACTCTAGGGAGAAGGTATCTGTTTCTCAAGGCAGGGGCTTGAGGAGGGAAGGGAGGACCATGGACAGGACAGCCCAGCACAGCATTGATAGGGGCTGCTAAGGGGGCTTTGGATGAGACAGATTTGGCCTTGAGTCCAGATCTGTCACTCACCATGTGACCTCAGACAAGTCACGTGATCACCCTGGGCTTCAGCCTCTGCAAAGTGGAATATTCCCCACTGGGTTCTTCTGAGGGGTGTGGGTTTCACTGGGTGTAGACTATCTGCTAGTGTAGACAGAGGGAATGAATGAAGTCAGCTACCTCCGCTGCAAACCCAGAGGTGTCCTAGTGCACGCCCTGGTAGCACTGAACCCAGTGTCAGCAGAGGCATATGGGGGAGGAAGCAGAGGGTGGTGCTGCAGCCGCTGCAGGACGCTGCCCGCAGGGGTCACCAGTGCTTGCCTGGGCTCTGCCATGCAAGACCCTGCTCTTGAGCACACAGAAGTCGTGGCCCTCCATCCTCAGGCCCCCAGGAGGAGCCCTCCTGATCCGTGCCCCATTGGACGAGTTTCAGGAAAGTATCACTGCCACGACAAACTAATTATTTTTCTTCTTTGTCTAATCCAATATTCTTCTTTTTGTTTATCTTACACAATAAAAAGCTTCAAGATAAAGTCCCTTCCAAATTATCATTGCATTTTTATCACAGAAAGCTGTTTACATCTCTTGTTTCTTCTTATTTTTAGAATATTATGGGTTCTTATCCTGGGGTCACAGGGTTCAGGAAATTCACAAAACTTTGGACTCAAATGTACAATTCAGTGTGTGTGTGTTTGTGTGTGTGTGTACATGCATGTGTGCATATATTTGAGTGTCTGTTGTATTTTTGGGAAGGGGAGATTCATAGCTTTCGTCGGATTTCCAAGAGCAAAGAAACCCTGCTTTAGATGGTCTATAAAAACATCCTAATTGTATTATTTGGCAGTGCTTGTCCTAACCCTTTATGGATCACTGGGGTGTGAGCAGAGAATAAAAGCTTCAACACCAATACAGGGATGTTGTATGTTGGTCTTGGTCCTTCCACCACAGGCAGAAGAAGCAAAGGACTTTAGTTTTCTCTGCCTTTCGGCCAAGTTGTCAGATGAAGGAACATGGGTATTCGAAATTGGTGGTTCTCAGAGTGGAATGCCCAGTCGCCAGCATTCTTTCCGCCAGGGGATTTTGATAGACTGGATTAAGAAAATGTGGCACATATACACCATGGAATACTATGCAGCCATAAAAAGTGATGAGTTCATATCCTTTGTAGGGACATGGATGAAATTGGAAACCATCATTCTCAGTAAACTATCGCAAGAACAAAAAACCAAACATCGCATATTCTCACTCATAGGTGGGAATTGAACAATGAGATCACATGGACACAGGAAGGGGAATATCATACTCTGGGGACTGTGGTGAGGAGGGGGGAGGTGGGAGGGATAGCATTGGGAGATATACCTAATGCTAGATGACGAGTTAGTGGGTGCAGCGCACCAGCATGGCACATGTATACATATGTAACTAACCTGCACAATGTGCACATGTACCCTAAAACTTAAAGTATAATTAAAAAAAAAAAAAAAAAAAGCAATTTCTTGAGCCCCAACCCTGACAGGCTGAATCAGAAACTCTGGGAGTGGGGCCAGTCATTGCTGGTTTATCTGCATCCCCCGCCCCTCCCGGCAACCCTGACATGCTCCTAAGCACAAGAGCCACATTTTATTATGTACAGAAATGACAAGGACACAGCAGGAGGTGGGGGGGGGAAGGAATGAGGCCACTCCCTGGGCCTCCTGCTATGCCCTGGGCTCAGTGCTTATCTGAGTTACCGCATGCCAAGGGACCTCTTTATATTCCTAAAATGTTTGAAACCCACCTGCTGATTTGGCCTGCGGACGGAATTTGTTTTTATAGTTAATATCAATATATTGAAGCTATGTAGCCAGAGAAAATGATTTTCATATTTCAATCACATAACAAATGAGGAACCACAACTAGGAGCTGCATCCCCAGAGGGTGGCACTCCGCATGCAAACAGTGATCTGTTTCACGGGCAAGTATTTGTCAGCCTGCTGAAGAGCTTGCTGCTACCAATCTTAGATCTTGTTTGGCAAATGCTCTGAAGTGGTTCTGGGCTGGAGAGAATTGTGTCTCCTGGCCAGGGCCTCTGTTTTGGCTTCTTCATGACAGAGACTCTGTCTGAGCAAACTCTACCCAGGATCCTCGGAGCCTTCCTTTAGACCAGGCCTCAGCCTCGGGCCCTGTCCTTGGCTGTCCAGCGCAATTTTAGCAAGAATCAGGTGACATCAGTTTCCTAGGAATCCCCCACTCTCCATATCTGATCAAATTCCTCACCCCTAGCCCATGCCTCCTTAGCAGGAGCCCTGTCAGACCGGTTTAGCAAGAACCCCTTCCCCACTGTCTCCTCTGAGTGGTTTCCATCTGGTGACCACCCACTGCTTCTTGGCTGCACATTCCAGCTGCCCCTGCCATGGGTGGAGTCCAGCCTCTCTCTCTTGCTGGAATCATCCTGTGTAAAGTCTGTCTTTCCCGCCATTCATCAGTGTCTGGCTCTGCCCCTTCTGACATGACAAAGACTCCACCCCTCTTGCTGAACGTTTGTTGCACATGATATAAACCTTCAACATCTGTCCTTAAGCAGGCCAGACTCCAGGGAAGCCATGGCTCCAGGAGGAGTGAAGAAGAGCAGAGTCCCTCCAGGTCGAGGCCCCTTTGTTCAGGAACTGGAGTTTCTTCGGCAGCTGTGTTCCAATGTGCATTCATGCCCTCATGCACCTGGCAGATAGGCTGAGTGTAGTGACAAACATTCCCCAAACCCTAGCAACTCCACACCATGGAGATTTATTTCCTGCTCAAATCACAGTTTTATGGGTGACAGCCAAGTCATTCAGGGGCCCTCCAGTGGCATTGTCCCCACAGAAACTTTGGATTCCCTGCTTCAGTGTCTGTGTCCTCAGCAGATGAGGACAGAGAGGGGTGTGCTGAGCACTTCTGCATTGAACCACCCAGGGCAGAGGAGAGGACGCACCCTTGCACTGATGCTCCAATGTGGAGAGCCAGTGCCATTGGGGCTGGGGCCCAGCTCTGCTCTCAGGAGGAGAAACAGAAGCACCATTGCTGCTGGTGGAAGCCCTGCACAGTCTCTGTGAGGACAGCCTCAGCACAGAGAAAATGTGCACATGTGCAGAGACACGGCTGGGTGGGTCCCAAGGGGCAGGGGCTCACATGGCAATACCGCTTAGATCTGAGACTGGGTCCCTGGCGAAAGTGTCTCCTGCCACCCTGAGTTGTGCAGGGTCCACCCTGGTGAGCACCCATGGTCTATATGGAGCCCCCCTTGCGTGCAGATGGTGCATTTCTGGATTTCAGGTTCTGCCCCATGGGTCTCCTGCCATCAACTCCTGAAGCAGGCCTTCTTCTGACTTTCTCTCTGCTCTGGGCTTTGCTTGCACTCCAAGGAGAGCTGGGGTATCCATTGCTTCCCAGCTCAGGATGTCCAAGACCCATTCAAACTCCTGGACACAATGGAAGCTGCAGGCCCATAACCCAACACTTCTCTGGTCTCCCAGGAAGCCCTCTGCATCCACGCTCACCTGAACCCAGGGCCTTTCTCCTGCCTTGTTTTCTCCTCCAGCTTCATGCTTCTCTCTTGGGCTTCACTGGTCCACAGCCTCCCAGTCTCAGAGCAGGCGGGGACTGGCCACATGGCCCATGCCCCATATCTGCCAACAAATCGAGTCCCTGGTGCCGGAAACATTTAACACTCTTGTTTGTTACCAAATAATTATTCAAAGGCCCCGCATCTTTCATTAAATTTCAGAAATGAATAACTGTGCCCTTGCTTTAGAAAATGGCAAGACTAAATGGGAATAATCTCCCCCCAGGCAGCCCCGTGCCGCATCAGGCCTACTCTTTGCTGACACTCGTGCTGTGAAGGGACCTGCCACCCTGAATAACCCACACGGCAAGGCAGCAGCCACTGTGACATGGCTGTGCATGAGTGCTGACTCCACACTCCGGAAGCCGACTGCGTTCTCTCTCCTTGCCAGTTTGTTCTGGGTTAATTCAGTCAAAACTAATGACTTTAGACAGAGGTTTGTGTTGCCCTGGCTTTGGTATTTGGGCTTGGTGTGAGTCTTCCGAAAGCTTCACTCCAGAGCTGACGTCTCTCGTGATCTGAAGGTAGATGTTCCCCTCCCGGGTTTCCAAGCCCAGGAGAAGCACCCTGCCAATCGCTTCACATTTAGCGTCCTGTGTTCTAGAACAAGAGTGTTGACAGCAGTGGAGGGTCGGCTAAGTCTGGAAGTGAGAGTGTCAGAAGAGCCAGAGGGTCAAGGACGAGATGCGAGCACAGGAGACATCTGGACCCCAGATTGAGAGCAAGGGCTGGCAGGTGGAGTGGCAGCATGGAGCAGGATCTGGGCACAGGGATGGGGTCTGGAGGACTCTTCCAGGAGGCTGAGATGCATCCAGACTGCCCAAGTCCATCCGCTGCTGCCTCCTCCACTTTCGTGTTAAATGGGGTGTCTGATGCCAATGAGGGACCCTCACCCACTGGGGGCCTTTCCTGGCTTCTGAACTCCAAAGGAGCATATTAAAAGTTTCCTTCCCAGAGAAAAAAAAAAAAGTAATAATACTTAGACCCTATATGGTGCTTTGCCTCTTCAAAGCAGTTTCACACAGAGAGCTATAAAAATGAATGTAAACTTGTCAAAGTAACACTATAAAGATGCCTGGGAATCACGAATGTGCCATAAGTAAAATTAAATCGTGGTGATAGCAGAAGCATTATTTTTCTGCCTTGAAAACCTTAGTTACAGATTGACTATAGAAAACACAACGACTCCTATATATTTAAAGTCTGTATTTTAAACAGTTTTCCGCTATGCATGTGTCCTAGTCTGGCCTTCAGGGAGAGATGAACAGTCCCGGTGATGTTAGGTGTTATGTGTTAGGTGTTGGTGGTGTTAGGTGTTATGTCAAGTTCTTCAGGCAGAGACCCCATCCCCTCCACTGCCCACATCCCTGCAGGGGCCATGCCTGCCTGTGCCATCTGCAAAGTCCGATAAGAGTCCCTTCCTTTCCAGAGTCCCCCTTTGGATTGGTGAAAGACCGCAGTGCTCCACACCTGCTGGAGCTGCCGGGAGTCACACACCAGTCAGGCTGGCGTTCGTTCCCCGGCCCAGGCAGTGTGCAGGAGTCCATGCTGCCAGGGGCTCTCTGGCCTGTGCATTGCAGGGAATGGCTCAGCTGGTCCTGGTGTCGGGCTGGGACAGTGTGGCCTCTCAGGCTCTAGGGCAGCCGCAAAGACTCTCTACTCCATGGCTTTGGGACTCCTTGCAGGGATCAGGGAGCCCAGCCCATACACAGAGGGAGCAGACACCCTGGGAGTCCCAGCCACACCTTCACCGAGGCTGCTGTCCATTGTCCCATCAAGGATGCCTGATGGCAAACACTCCTTTTCCATTTAGAAACATTACAGACACACCTGTGTTTGTATTAAAGACATGCAGGTTCCTTCTGAAAACTCGGAGCATGGCTCCTCTAAGGGAGTCAGCCACCCGCAGAGCCAGGCTTGCTCCAGGGAGGTTCAGCCTCTGTCCTTAGATTTGTTCCCTGGGACAGTCCCCAAGGGGAGCCGAAGATGGCCATGGCAGGGGGTTCATAAGGGGAACAGAGGGCTTTGTTAGGGCTCCAGAAGGAATAGCTGTACCCGAGCAAGCTGCAGAAGCTTCCAGTCCATGGCTGCCTGGCATGGCTGAAGGCTGTTTCTTTATTAAATAAGACAACATCGAGAGACAACTGAAGAAAACTCACATTTTTTATGTCAGAACAAGCAGTGCACTCGTGGTCAGGTGTGTGGGCATCTGGATGGGCAGAAGGAGGCTCTCAGGACTCCTGTGCTCCTGAGAGTGGGGCTGCCAAGAACTGGATCCACAAGACAAGGAGAGCAGCCTCCCAGGCACATGAGATGTCCATGGAGCCCACAGGGCTGGTGAGCACAGAACACAGAGGAGACGGCGATGACGGGAGTGTGAGAGGAAACCCCGGGATCAGGGGTCCTGGGGAGAAGTGACAAGACCAAATCCTCATCTTGGGGTGCCTAGGGGAGTAAACAGGGCCTCCTCCTCCAGCCATCCCGGATCTCTCTCTCTGTCGCTCCCTCTCTTCCTCCTCATCCTACCTGCACCTCCATCTCAGGGCACTCACAGCTGGTGAGGGGCTGCTCACCTTTTGGTGTCTCCCTGTCTGTCTGCCTCCCTGGTGTCTCTCTGGGTGTGGTGGGCTCATCATGTTTGCCTCCCAGGCCCTTCCAGCAGAGCTGGGCCTGGGGTCTGTAGACCCCACACAGTACCGGGGGAGTTGTGGAGCAGCCCAGCAGCCCTAGTCTTTTTTCTCAACATCCCTGAGAGAGAGATGAAGCATGCTGAAGTCTTTCTAGAAGGAAGAAGGCTTCTAAAAAGCCAGGTGCCCCAGATGCCACTCTCAGTGGGTCCTCCTGCCTGGAGGGGCATCTCCTCCTTGAAGTACTGTTCAGCCCAGAACCAGCTTTCTCCCGGGATGTTGGCTTCAGAACTTGGAAGATATTGTGGAAGGTTCTTGAGGGGGAGAACTGTGCTGGCTCTTCTCTGTGCCCTGCCACCTGGATCTGTTTGAGTTTTTGCTTTGCTTGGTGCTTGGCAGGAGCCAGAGACTACTTCACCTGGGCTGCACCCAGGGCTCCCCTGCCTTCTGCTTATGACTGGATCTGGCCAGCAGGAATGCTAAAGGGGCACAGAACAACAGGAGGAGAAAACTCCATGCCCCTCCCCACTGTCTCACGTGGGCACCATAGCTCTGGCATGCTGTGCCCCCATGCCAGGCTCTCTCTCCTGCAGCTCCAGTTTTCTCCCATTTCTAGTAAATGATAGCATTCTTTTCTACTCCTCTTCAGGCCTGGAAGGAGTGATGCGTTCCTATATTTGCCAGTCTGCTGCCCTTAACCTTGCCTTTACCCCTCCAAATAGTTGATTCATTAAATTTCTGCAATATCCCAGTTCAGTGTGTCTTTCATTCTGGGATCCTGTCTGATACAAATGTTTGCCTCTTTGTGATCAGTTTCACCTTGGGAGACAACTACATGTCTTTATGATGCAATTAAAGGATGATTTGCCATATGGCTGACTGCACATCCCAAGGATTTTAAGAGATGAGTAAACTGAATGGCTGCAGATATACCCCCCAATATTTCTCCTGAATAGGTAAAGCCTGTGTATTTATGGCAAAATTCAGCAGCATTAGGCAATGCTCATGTTTCTAATTTGCAGGCTTCTGAGTGCTGCCACACATCTATAATGTGGGGTGGGAGGGAGGCTTCTTACCCCTCTGAAAGGCTGCCTCATTAAGCGGAGGTTTCTTTGTGAAATAATCTGATGTGCTTTCCTCCCATTATAATAATCCCAGCTCAAGGCTCACCCACTCCAGCCTTCTCAGAATTCATTGTCAAAAGTAACCACTCCTTCCTTTAAACTGACAACTTGCATTTAAGATAACCTAATAATCCAAATTTCCATAGGTAGCTTGTCTTCCCTACAGGTCTACAAACATCTCAAATGAGTTCCTTGTTTATGTGCCTGGGTTGATTAGCAAAAGCTTGCCAAGAGTGAGCTCAGAGGTGCTGTGCTCGTCCAACTCATTGGATGGATGGCTTTTGTACAGTAGTTTCAAACACACAAGCTCTTCCCTGCATTCTGAGAACACGAAGATCAATCATACATTGTCTTAGCAAGCCGGTGAAAGATCTGTATTCCATGATCTTAAAAAATAGCAGGGGGATCTTCACTTCCCTACAGTGGGTACAGTTACCAAGCATCTGACTTATTCTGAAAAGAAGGGGAAAATTCAATATTCGTGATTACCTAATGTTGCCATAGCTTGAATTACAAGTTAGAAAGACTTGGATTAGTCAGAATGGAATTCCCCACTAAGAAACAACCTGTTCTCACCAAAGTAGTTTTCATTTTCTCTGTTTTGAATGTGAATATAAGTATTAGGTAGCTTTTTCTTACCAAAGGACAGAGGCTCTTCCCCTTTTCCTCCACGGACACATGGGTCTTGATTCTACCAGCTGCTGTAAGGGAGCAGAACGCCTGCCATCTCCATTCTTCAGAGACTGCTTAGTTTTGAAGTTTGGAATTCTTGCTCTGTAATAAAACAAAATGAATCTAAAATCATTTGGCCTCCTTATACCACGGGGGAGTTCTTGAGCTAAGAGTTACCCAGAATGACACTGTGAATGAAGAGTGTAAACCGGCAGGAGAGGGTCTCACCTCCAGCACTGGTGCAGGTCTCAGCTCTGGCTGCCAGAGGAGGGGGAAGGCCTGGAGAACTTAGGCAAAGAAATTGTAAAACATGCACCTGCTCACCCACATACACATAAACATACACTCACCCACACAGTCACATTCACACACACACACACACAACCACACTCACACCCATTCACACACGCACACACTCTCACAGAGTCTCACACATTCACCTCACACATGCTCCCAGAATCACACAGACACCTCACACACACCCAGTCACATTAACACACACCCACACAACCACACTCACCCATTCACACAGGCACACACTCTCACACAGTCTCACACATTCAACTCATACAGACTCCCACAATCACACAGACACCTTACACACACGCACCCAGATAGTCACATTCACATATATACAACCACACTCACAACCACTCACACATGCACACCTTTCACACACATACACCTCATACATGCTTCCACAATCACACAGACACCTCACACACAGTCACACAAGCACACACTTTCACACACATACACATCATACACACTCCCACAATCACACAGACACCTCACACACACTCCCACAATCACACAGACACCTCATACACAGTCACCCACACAGTCAATTCACACACATGCACAACCGCACTCACACCCATTCACACATCCACACTCTCACACAGTCACACACATACACCTCACAATGCTCCCACAATCACACAGACACCTCACACACACCTACACAGTCACATTCACACACACATACATAACCACACACATCCATTCATATATGCACACACTCTCACAGTCACACACAGACATCTCATACATGCTCCCATGATCACACACAGACATCTCACACACACACACATGCTCCCTCAATCACACACAGACACCTCACACAATCACACACAGACACCTCACACACACTCATACATACATGATCACACAATGGCACATAGACACTTCACACACACTCACACACACACCCACAAGATCAAACACAGACACCTCACACACATATGCTCACACACAGACATCTCACACATACACACATGCTTACACAATCACACACAGACAGGTCACATATGCTCAAACTCATACACTGAATACACACGCCCACACAAATACACACAGGCACCTCACACACACATACACCCACACAATCACACACAGGCACCTCACAGACTCACACGCTCACACAATCACATACAGACACATCACACATGCTCACACTCATACACATACACAGCCACACAAGACACCTCACACACATGATCACATACACGCTCACACAATCACACACAGACACATCACACACACTCACACTCATACATATGCTCACAACCACACAGACACCTCACACCCTCACACACATGCTCACACTCATGCAGACACCTCACAATCACACTCATACACACACTCATACAATCACACAAGAACACCTCACACATGCTTGCACTCACACATACAATGGCACAGGCACCTCACACATGCTCACACTCATACGCACACACACAACCACACACAGACACCTCACATGTTCACACACTCACACGGACATGTAACAATCACACTCATACACATGTTCACACAATCACACAAACACACACTCACTCATACACACACACTATCACACAGAGACCTCACACACATTCACACTCATAGACATGGTAACAATCACACAGAGACACCTCACACACTCACACTCATACACACAATCACACACAGACACTTCACACATGCTCTCACACACACAGACACCCCACAATCACACTCATACACATGCTTATACAATCACAAACACCTCAAACATGCTCACACTCACACACATGCTCACACAATCATACACAGGCACCTCCAACCTGCTAACTCATTCACATGCTCACACAACCACACACAGACACCTCACAATCACACTCATACACACGCATACACAATCACACACAAACATACTCACACTCATACACACGCTCACACAATCACACACAGAGATCTCACACACTCACACTCATAGACATGCTCACTCACTTCACACTCACACACTCACATAATGACACACAGACACCTCATGCACGCTCACACTCATACACACTGGCACAATTACACTCTTACACATGCAATCAGGACTAACTTGAAGGAGCATGGGCTTCTTTGATCCTGTGTCAAAAACCAACAGAACTGCAGGTCTGGTTACTTCAGGGACCCAGGCCCCAGCCATGGTCAGGAGGAGCAGGTGGTCCCGCTCGTGAGAGCCGCCCTGACTGGCTCTCTGTCCCTCTATCCTCTGCCAGCTCACCTGCCTCTCTAGTCATCATCCCATTCCTCACCATTCTCCTGAAACCCGACCTTTACCTGCTCAGGGGCATGGCGCAGGGCTGACTTCCAGGAGCCAGCGCGGCTGATGCCTGTTGGTGATTGTGCTTATCCTGAGAACAGAACCTGGACCACAAACTGCAGAGAGCCCTCACGGAGGGCTGGGTGCTGGGGGTTGAAGGGTGTGAGGTGGACCCCCTGTCTCTGAGGAGCTCTCCCACTGGCTGAGGGAGAAGGACCTTGCTGCAGCCCCTCACCCAGGCCATTTAGAAGTCTGCAGTGGAGTGGCAGAAGGAGCTCAGGCACCCCTGAGCCGTGCCAAAATCAGGGAGCCAGTGGCAGCTGATTCTCCTTTAGTGATGTGGACCCCCTAGGTCCTGCGGCCTGGGGCCGGGACTGCTGTCCATGGTGCTGACGCAGAACTTCAGTGATCCCAGTGCCCAAACAGCCATCGGCAGCACGAAAGGGAGGCAGGGAGAGGCTTGAAACGTTTCAAGATAAACCCTACATAGCTTCTGTCTGAAAGAAACAAGAAGAAGTAAAGAAAAGGCAGCTTGAAGCAAAGCTGAAACTGCATAAAATCTTTCTAGAAAAGAAGCAATTGTTAGGGCCCTATGGCCTTTGTACAGCACAGGCTGGGGTAGAAGCTGCCAACACGTCTAAGAAGCAGGAATGTCTTTGAACACCATCCTGGGGCAGCACTCTGAGTTCCATGATCGCACTCATTCCCTGAAGATCCAAATTCCAGTGTCTTCTGCTTTTCCCAAATCAAGTCTGAGAGAGATTTTTGCACCTACCCCTCACCAAATGATTCAGGGAAGGCCACCTGCCTATGAATGGAAATGTGAGCTATAGGAAGTCAAGACAAAGCATCCGTGGAGAATCAAGGCAGCAATTCACTTTCACAAATTGCTAACACCTCTCATCGACCATCTGGCTCTGCCACAAGTTAAGCAAGTTTGTTAACTTGTTGGAGATGTGACTGCCAAATCAAGACATCCTCCAAGGGTGGATGGGGAAGGGGGTTTTCTCCAATAAGGGCAGACTGTGAATTAGGGATCCACGTGGAATCTAGCAAAGGAGCTACAAGGGGAAGCTGCTGAGCATGTGAAGAAGTGACCCAAGCTCCATTTTTCCTGGCATTTATTTACATAAATAGTTTACTTATGTTCTAGAACGGGTTGAATCCTGTGTGTGCTGGGAATTTGAAGGAGATACCGAATTCAGAAACCCTTTAAAGAAGAGATTTGGTTCAGGTATCAGATGATCGGGTATTGGAAAGCTTGTACCTGAGCTCCTCCAAATCCCAACTTTACCCCTGCGTAGGTGGTTGCTCCAATACTCTGGTATTAGCAAGTATTGCAGTATCCAGTACCACATGTACTGGGTTATTGATTTGTCCAATTCTAGCACAACAGGACAAGGTTCTCAGTATCTCAACCTTTCAAAGCTCAAAGGACATTTTACAAATTAGACTGTACTGACTGCGCTTCCGATGTTCTACTAATTTGGTTCCTATGTGTGATTTCACATACGTGTACAGTATGGGAAAGCCAGGGGCTCACAGGATGGAACTATTTTGCTAAACCTATTGATAAAAATGTCTTTCCTTTACTCCTGAGGAGAGATGATATTATAATCCTCTCTGATGCTAAGTGAAAAAAAAAAAACTATCCAAGCAGAGTGCTCCCAGGTATTTGTGCTGACCTGAACCTCTACTCCAGGGAAGGTTTCTATTGATCAGAGTACATGAGCCTCTTTATGGTTCCATGTGAAGAACATACAATAGGCCAACTTTTCATGGGTTTCATTAGAGTCCACAGCCCAACCTGAATGTTGAATTGCTCAGAGAGTGTCTACCTGGAAAACAAAGGTCTTTATAATAATAATCCATTCCAAAGAGTTCAGTTTTTCTGTCCAGAGTTCGGTTACTGACAATGGTGTGATAGAGGACATATTTTTTCCCAAGAACGTTATTAACTTAGTCCTGACTTTCAGGTTTTATGCTACTCATATTAGTCACTCAATTTTCAATACATCTTGGTCAAGTTAAATATAAGAAATACATCCACATAAAACCAAAAAGCAATCCAAATGATAGATTCATAAGCAAGGCAGAATTTTCTCCTTCTTTATGAAAATGATAGTATTTTGTGAAGGAAGTAGGATAAAAACGATTGCTTTTACTGCAAATGCAATGGTCTAAGAGTTTGGATAGTTTTATGTAGGATCTGCTGATCACACAGCTTTTAGTAATAATGTTCAGAGAGGAAATATCACCATCCAATATGATGCTTCTCCAGTAGTGTATCTAGCATGTCCCTATGTGGCATTGCTAGTGGAGAAAAATGCCTACAGAAAAGCAGCTAAGAAGGGCTTGTTTCACCTGCAAGTTTTGCTTTATTGATCTGTACAGCCCCAGCGGTCTCTTGTCTGTGGCGCCTCTCCTTGCAAGTGATGTATGTGCCTTTTTAGAGAGATCATCTGGAGACAAAGCCATAGCTTTAGAGAAGTGGCACTAATGCGCAGTTGCTGTGCAGCTTCTCTTGTCAATATGGCATCACTACCACCCTTTCTGAATACATTGCAAACGCAGTTGCTACATTGCAAACGCAGCCAACTTTTGTGTGAATTTCCCAGGAGTCCCTTCTCTGTACAGTGCTGAGTTAGAGTCATCCAGAGAGAAATATGTGCATGAGATTTGCAATATGAAATAGAGGAATGGACTTTCTTCTCCAAGGCAGTTGGAGACAGGATGTCGACAGAAGTGAAGTTCTTACCATCTCTAGCCATTGAATTTTTTGTGCTTGCACTTTGGGGTCCTGAAGCCTGAATCAAAACTCTGTGGCAGGCTCTAAGTGCCCATGGAGATGTGGAAATAAACACTATAGTTACTGTCCTCACAAAGCCCAAGCCTGTCATCAAAGGGGACCAATAACAACAAGTCCATTACCATGTGGCTTGTGCTACACACCTTGAAGCAGGTGCTGAAGGGGCAATTGCCTGCCTTGTAGATGACAGTAGGCTTCCCCGGGGGTTGGGAGGTCCAATGCCTTGTAGATGACAGCAGGCTTCCCCCGGGGTGGGGAGGTCCCAGCCAGGATGGAGGGGTGGAGAGGGAGCTGTCACTCTTTGAAATCCTCCCAGAGAGTATGCTGATGCAGGGCCCTGAGAAAGGTAACCAGACTAACAAAAGATGTACGGGAAATACACGTGGAAAGCTACAAAACTCCAATAAAATAAATCAAAGAACTAAATGAATGGAGAAAACTTCCCTGTTCATGGGCTGGAAACTTGATATTTTTAAGATGCCAATTCTTCCAAAATTGATCTATAGATAAAGCACAGTATTATTCACAACACCAGCAAGTTACTGTGTGGATACTGACAAACTGGTCCTAAAGCTTATATGGTAAGATGAAAGACCAAGACTAGCCAACACAATACTTAAAAAAAAAATATTGGAGGACTGACGGTACCTGACAATATGACAGTAATCAAGACAGCACAGTATTGGTGAAAGAATAGACACATAGATCAATGGAACAGAATAGAGAGCCCAGAAATAAATCCACACAAATACAGTCAACTAATTTTTGACAAAGGAACAAAGGCAATTCAATGGAAAAAAAGCATAGCCTTTTCAACAAACGATGTTGGAACAACTGGATGTCAATGTGTGAAAAAAAATCTAGGCACAGACCTTACAACTTTCACAAAAATTAATTCAAAATGTATCAGAAAGCTGATAAAATGCAGTATTATAAAATATGTTGAAGAAAACATATAAGAAAAGCTGTGCGACTTTGAGTTTTTGGACACGACACCAAAAACATGATCCATGAATGAAAAAATTAGTGAGTTAGACTTTGTTAACATTTTAAAACTTTGTTCTGTGAGAGAAACTATTAAAAGAAGGAAAAGCCAAGCCACAGGCTGGGAGAAAATATTTGCAAGATACACATCTGATAAAGGTTGATATCAAAATACAAATCTGATAAGGGTTGATATCAAAATACACGTCTGATAAAGGCTGATATCAAAATACACATCTGATAAAGGTTGATATCAAAATACACATCTGATAAAGGCTGATATCAAAATACACATCTGATAAAGGTTGATATCAAAATACAAATCTGATAAGGGTTGATATCAAAATACACGTCTGATAAAGGCTGATATCAAAATACACATCTGATAAAGGTTGATATCAAAATACACATCTGATAAAGGCTGATATCAAAATACACATCTGATAAAGGTTGATATCAAAATACAAATCTGATAAGGGTTGATATCAAAATACACGTCTGATAAAGGCTGATATCAAAATACACATCTGATAAAGGTTGATATCAAAATACACATCTGATAAAGGTTGATATCAAAATACACATCTGATAAAGGTTGATATCAAAATACACATATGATAAAGGTTGATATCAAAATACACATCTGATAAAGGTTGATATCAAAATACACATCTGATAAAGGTTGATATCAAAATACACGTCTGATAAAGGCTGATATCAAAATACACATCTGATAAAGGTTGATATCAAAATACACGTCTGATAAAGGTTGATATCAAAATACACATCTGATAAAGGTTGATATCAAAATACACATATGATAAAGGTTGATATCAAAATACACATATGATAAAGGTTGATATCAAAATACACGTCTGATAAAGGCTGATATCAAAATACACATCTGAAAAAGGTTGATATCAAAATACACGTCTGATAAAGGTTGATATCAAAATACACATATGATAAAGGTTGATATCAAAATACACATATGATAAAGGTTGATATCAAAATACACATCTGATAAAGGTTGATATCAAAATACACATCTGATAAAGGTTGATATCAAAATACACATCTGATAAAGGTTGATATCAAAATACACATCTGATAAAGGTTGATATCAAAATACACATCTGATAAAGGTTGATATCAAAATACAAATCTGATAAGGGTTGATATCAAAATACACGTCTGATAAAGGCTGATATCAAAATACACATCTGATAAAGGTTGATATCAAAATACACATCTGATAAAGGCTGATATCAAAATACACATCTGATAAAGGTTGATATCAAAATACACATATGATAAAGGTTGATATCAAAATACACATCTGATAAAGGTTGATATCAAAATACACATCTGATAAAGGTTGATATCAAAATACACGTCTGAAAAAGGTTGATATCAAAATACACATCTGATAAAGGTTGATATCAAAATACACATCTGATAAAGGTTGATATCAAAATACAAATCTGATAAGGGTTGATATCAAAATACACGTCTGATAAAGGCTGATATCAAAATACACATCTGATAAAGGTTGATATCAAAATACACATCTGATAAAGGCTGATATCAAAATACACATCTGATAAAGGTTGATATCAAAATACACATATGATAAAGGTTGATATCAAAATACACATCTGATAAAGGTTGATATCAAAATACAAATCTGATAAGGGTTGATATCAAAATACACGTCTGATAAAGGCTGATATCAAAATACACATCTGATAAAGGTTGATATCAAAATACACATCTGATAAAGGCTGATATCAAAATACACATCTGATAAAGGTTGATATCAAAATACAAATCTGATAAGGGTTGATATCAAAATACACGTCTGATAAAGGCTGATATCAAAATACACATCTGATAAAGGTTGATATCAAAATACACATCTGATAAAGGCTGATATCAAAATACACATCTGATAAAGGTTGATATCAAAATACACATATGATAAAGGTTGATATCAAAATACACATCTGATAAAGGTTGATATCAAAATACACGTCTGATAAAGGTTGATATCAAAATACACATCTGATAAAGGTTGATATCAAAATACAAATCTGATAAGGGTTGATATCAAAATACACGTCTGATAAAGGCTGATATCAAAATACACATCTGATAAAGGTTGATATCAAAATACACATCTGATAAAGGCTGATATCAAAATACACATCTGATAAAGGTTGATATCAAAATACACATATGATAAAGGTTGATATCAAAATACACATCTGATAAAGGTTGATATCAAAATACACGTCTGATAAAGGTTGATATCAAAATACACATCTGATAAAGGTAGATATCAAAATACACATCTGATAAAGGTTGATATCAAAATACACGTCTGATAAAGGTTGATATCAAAATACACATCTGATAAAGGTTGATATCAAAATACACATATGATAAAGGTTGATATCAAAATACACATCTGATAAAGGTTGATATCAAAATACACGTCTGATAAAGGTTGATATCAAAATACACATCTGATAAAGGTTGATATCAAAATACAAATCTGATAAGGGTTGATATCAAAATACACGTCTGATAAAGGCTGATATCAAAATACACATCTGATAAAGGTTGATATCAAAATACACATCTGATAAAGGCTGATATCAAAATACACATCTGATAAAGGTTGATATCAAAATACACATATGATAAAGGTTGATATCAAAATACACATCTGAGAAAGGTTGATATCAAAATACACGTCTGATAAAGGTTGATATCAAAATACACATCTGATAAAGGTTGATATCAAAATACACATCTGATAAAGGTTGATATCAAAATACACGTCTGATAAAGGTTGATATCAAAATACACATCTGATAAAGGTTGATATCAAAATACACATATGATAAAGGTTGATATCAAAATACACATCTGATAAAGGTTGATATCAAAATACACGTCTGATAAAGGTTGATATCAAAATACACATCTGATAAAGGTTGATATCAAAATACACATATGATAAAGGTTGATATCAAAATACACGTCTGATAAAGGTTGATATCAAAATACACATCTGATAAAGGTTGATATCAAAATACACATCTGATAAAGGTTGATATCAAAATACACGTCTGATAAAGGTTGATATCAAAATACACATCTGATAAAGGTTGATATCAAAATACACATATGATAAAGGTTGATATCAAAATACACATCTGATAAAGGTTGATATCAAAATACACGTCTGATAAAGGTTGATATCAAAATACACATCTGATAAAGGTTGATATCAAAATACAAATCTGATAAGGGTTGATATCAAAATACACGTCTGATAAAGGCTGATATCAAAATACACATCTGATAAAGGCTGATATCAAAATACACATCTGATAAAGGCTGATATCAAAATACACATCTGATAAAGGTTGATATCAAAATACACATCTGATAAAGGTTGATACCAAAATACACATCTGATAAAGGTCAATATCCAAATACATAGAGAACTCTCAAAACTCAATAATGAGAAAAAAAAGCACAGTTTTAAAATTAGGCAGAAACACCAAGCAGACACTTCATCAAAGCAGATACAAGATGGCAGATAAACATATGAAAAGATGCTCAACATCGAATCGCTTGAACCCAGGAGGCAGAGGTTGCAGTGAGCCGAGATCACGCCATTGCACTCCGGCCTGGGCAACAGAGTGAAACACTGTCTCAAAAAAATAAATAAACAAATAAAAAAAAGAAAAGATGCTCAACATCATTTTTTTTTTTGAGACAGGGTCTCGCTTTATCATCCAGGCTGCAGTGCGGGGGTGCAATTATGGCTTACTGCAGCCTCAATCTCCTGAGCTCAAGTGATCCTCCTGCTTCAGCTTCCCAAGTAGCTGGGACCACAGGCATGCGCCACCATGCCAAGCTAATTTTTCAAAATTTTTGTAGAGATGAGGTCTCACTATGTTGCCAGGCTGGTATCAAACTCCTAGTCTCAAGTGATCCTCCCACCCACCACAGCCCCCCAAAGTTCTAAGATTACAGATGTGAGCCACAATGCCAAGCCTCAACATCATTTATTAGTGAATTGCAAATTAAACAACAACAAGAACAACTACACACACATTAGAAGGGCTAAAATCCAAAACTGACAATGCCCAGTGCTGACAAGGATGTGAAGCCACAGGAGCTCTCATTGGTTGCAAAATGCAAAGTGTGCAGCCACTGTGGAAGACAGGTTAGCAGTTTCTCACAATGCAAAACACAGCTATGCCACAGAGTTCTGCAATCACGCTCCTAGGAACTTACCCAACTGATTTGAAAACTTATGATTAAGCCCAACTCTGAATGCAAATGTTTATAGCAGCTCCATTCGTAATTGCCCAGAACTGGAAGCAATCAAGATGTCCTTCAGTAGGTGAATGGATAAACAAACTGTGGTCCATCCATTCATTCGCTGTAATACTATTCAGAGATGAAAATAAGTGAGCTATCAAAGCGCAGAAAGATGTGGAGGAAACTTGAATGCACATTACTGAATGAAAGAAGCCTATGTGAAAAGACTACAGACTTTATGACCCCAATTATATGACATTCTGGAAAAGGCAACACCACAAAGGCAGAAAAACAATTAGTAGTTTCCAGTAGGAAGGAGCCACTTCAGGAGGGAGAAGGGAGCTTTCTGGAGACAGAATAAGTGAAGTACAGGAGGCTTTTAGAGTCGTAAATTTGTACTGTATATACTCTAATAGTGACGGAATAGGTGAAGTATAGGAGATTTTTAGAGTGGTAAACGCGTACTGTATATACTCTAATAGTGATGGAATAGGTGAAATACAGGAGGTTTTTAGAGTGGTAAACGTGTACTGTATATACTCTAATAGTGACAGAATAGGTGAAGTATAGGAGATTTTTAGAGTGGTAAACGTGTACTGTATATACTCTAATAGTGATGGAATAGGTGAAATACAGGAGGTTTTTAGAGTGGTACACGTGTACTGTATATACTCTAATAGTGACGGAATAAGTGAAGTACAGGAGATTTTTAGAGTGGTAAACGTGTACTGTATATACTCTAATAGTGATGGAATAAGGGAAGTACAGGAGACTTTTAGAGTGGTAAACGTGTACTGTATATACTCTAATAGTGACAGAATAGGTGAAGTATAGGAGATTTTTAGAGTGGTAAACGTGTACTGTATATACTCTAATAGTGATGGAATAAGTGAAGTACAGGAGATTTTTTGAGTAGTAAATGTGTACTGTATATACCCTAATAGTGACGGAATAAGTGAAATACAGGAGACTTTTAGATTGGTAAACGTGTACTGTATATTCTCTAATAGTGATGGAATAGGTGAAATACAGGAGGTTTTTAGAGTGGTAAACGTGTACTGTATATACTCTAATAGTGACGGAATAGGTGAAGTACAGGAGATTTTTAGAGTGGTAAACGTGTACTGTATATACTCTAATAGTGACGGAATAGGTGAAATACAGGAGATTTTTAGAGTGGTAAACGTGTACTGTATATACTGTAATAGTGACGGAATAGGTTAAGTACAGGAGATTTTTAGAGTGGTAAACGTGTACTGTATATACTCTAATAGTGATGGAATAGGTGAAGTATAGGAGGCTTTTAGAGTGGTAAATGTGTACTGTATATACTCTAATAGTGACGGAATAAGTGAAGTACAGGGGATTTTTAGAGTGGTAAATGTGTACTGTATATAGTCTAATAGTGATGGGACAGGTGAAATACAGGAGGTTTTTTAGAGTGGTAAACGTATACTGTATATACTCTAATAGTGATGCATAACATTATGCACGTGTCAAAACCCATAGAACTTCACAGAATAAAAAGTGATCCTTAATGAATGAAAACTTAAAAAGTGACTGAGGAAGTCAGGGACCCCAGGAAGAAATGCAGACTGTGATAAGACATGGGTGATATCGGCTGCATTACAAATATATAAAGCAACCTCACTGAAGCAGGTGGGGAGGGGCTGACTTAAGCAACTTTAGAAATGAGAGGCCACTGTGAGACCATAGGCAGAGGGAACTCCATGGAAGAACCAGACTCTAGTTGATAATGTTCCTCCCCACACAAGAATACCTGCTAGCAATTCAGATACTTTCCCAGATACGCTGGAACTGAACAATTAAGTAAATGACCGGTGGATGGGAGGACCTGATTTTTCAATACCGGAGTGGAAGGGAGGAGGTTAGAATGATCCCCTTGCTACAGATTAGAGTTGGAGGCATCACTAAGAACTCATGTTTAACTTAGAACAGATAAGTGGGTTTTCATGTCTTACAGATGTAGAAATATGTGGATATATGTTTATATACATGGATTAGTATATGTGTATATATTTCCTTGCTCCATCAGCTCAGAGGGTCTAAAAGAAACAATACTCCAGCAGCTATAAGCACACTGAGCACCCAGCCTTTGTTCCTGGCACCATAATCCAATAGAAGGACCCAGGGCTTCTTGGAGAAATGGCTAATTCTATGGAGTGAGGTACCATCCAGATCAGCTGGAAGCCTCTGATAGTGCCGGAGAGTAAGAAGGCACAGCAACCGCCACCATCACTAGCACCACAAACCCCCACAATGATAGGGGTGTGTCATGGGGGCACATGAGTGAACTGAAGGAGCACCCAATGGCCAAAGCTCAAGCCATTTCAGCAACAAAAGAGTAAAGGAGTATTGGATTATAACCCATAGTCTAAAATCAATACTCATGAGTTGATGCTAATGTACTCAAGGATGACTGGTTTCTTGTGGCTGTTGTAACAAATTACCACAAACTTGGTGTTTTAGGGAAAAACATTCTTATCTCACAGGTCTGGAGCCCAGATTCAGTATTGCTGGGCTGAAATGCAGGTGGTGGCAGGTCCTCTTCCGGCAACCCATGGCTGCCGCATTCCTTGGCTTGTGGCCACTTCCCTTTAGTCTTCAAGCCCAGAATCTGCAAACCTCCCTGTTCCATCCTTATGTCTCTTTCTCCACTGCATAACTCCCCACTCCTTGGGCTGCCAATGGCAACTTCCCTCAAAAAAGTACAGTGTGCAAAGGAGGAGAAGCCTCAGAGCACTTGAGCCAGGTGACCAAGGTCAACATTGAGAGGCGTAAGTCCTGATGGGACGCACGATGGATGTGCTGTGATAAAAGTGATTCTCTCTGTGACCTTTCCCCAGTGCACAACCCCAGTTACTCATGCAGACAATACCAGAGAAATTTCAACAGAGGGGCATACAAAAGATGCCTGATCAGTACTCCCTGAAATTGTCAAGGTCATCAGAAACAAAGAAAGGCTGAGAATCTGTCACAGACAAGAGGAGCCCAAAGAGACGTAAAGAGACATGACAGTGAATTGGGATGAAGCATGTTGGGTGGCATCTTCATACAGAAAAAGGACAAAAGCTAGGGAAATCTGAGTAAACTACGGACTTTAATTAACAGAAATTTCCTGTTACTTCTTCATTAATTGTGACAAAAGTGTCATACTACTTCAAGATGTCAGTAGTGGAGGGGACTAGGCATGCAGCGTGTGGAAACTCTGTGTCTTCTCACTATTCTTTAAATCTAAAACTATTCTAAAATATAGTCTACTTTAAAAAATCAGCCAGAAAAGAAAAATAAGAGGAATCCCCTTCAAGGAGTCCCCTTCAGTCCTGGACCACCCACCCGGGAAAAACACTTGTCTCTCTGGGTTCTCATTCATTCTCAGGATGGAAAGAGCAAATGCACAGGGCTGTTGTATGGGCAGCTCTAGAAGCAAATCCTTCTAGATTCCTCTGCTCCAGTTTGTTCTGAAATTGTTCATCTCCAAATTTTGATGTGAGATTTGGAGAGGAAAGACTTTCTTTCTAAATGCACATGTTGTTGTACATGTTGCTAGAAGAGAAGCAGTTGTTAAACAGCCGAAAAACTTGAGAAACGCCCTGCCCTGAGCAGGTTCCATGGCTGCCCCTGCTCTGGGGAAAACTGGCCAGGGAGCTTTATTGCTGTGTAGCTTTTCTTTCCCCATCAGTTTCAGAAGTGGGATTAACCAACCCCTCATCTCCTGCAAACAAGCCTTGGCCACTTAGAGGTTGTCAGACGTTGAGCTGCACGCTTGAAGTTGTAGAGCCAACCTTCCAGCAATCATGGCAGAGCATGCCTTTCCTCCCTCACTGGCCTCACAACCCATCTATATCAGCCAGACAGCTCACAATCCTCACCCACTTTGTGACTCCCTCCTTCCTTCTCTTGGAACTCTTGCAGTATCTCTGTGCAAGAACATCTTCCTGGCAGGCCAGCAGAGTCCTAGTGCACAGAGTGAGGAAGCATGTCTCTACTCCCAGGGCAGACCTCAGTGATGGTCCTCAAGCCCAGCAGCATCTGGGCTTGGCCTCTTGCTAGCTGCAAAAACACCTAAATTCTCTAAGCCCCAGTTATCTTGTCTATAAAATGACCCCATAGAGTTGCTGCAAAAATTGATGAAAGTAAAGAACTTAGCAGAGATATGGGCATAGATCGTGTCAAAAACACCCCCAATAATTTTGTTTTCTTTGCATTAAAAAGAACATGCAGCTTGTATTAGCTTGATATATGAAGCTGGCACTGAGAGAATTCATTGTAAACAATGTGTTATCTTTAGTCTTTGTTATGAGCCAATGGTCTGCATGCCTTTTGAGGACAAAGATGGGTCTGCCCTGCACCTTGACCCAGGTGCTCCCTAACTTCCCACTGGCCTGTGGGGCAGGCTGGGGAGGTGGGTTCAACGTCTGGATTGACTTGTTGCTGTCTTCATGCTACTCAGGAGTCTCTTTGCAGACGACGGTGAAATATTGGTGTGTGTGTTTGGGGTGTGAGGAGGCAGGACGGAGGATCGTCTATGCCACTTTGGATGTAGAGTTTTGAGCATTCTTTTTTTCTGTTGGAACATTACTTCATTTTAGTTTCTCTCCAGTGAGCTCACCAGCTTCAGAACCTTCTTCTCAATCTAGCAGCATGAGGAGTGGGCTCTCTGGCCCCTAGTGAGAGTTTTGCAGCCCCTTCCCTGCAGGGTATTTTGCCAGATCCCTCGTTTTGCTCTGTATCTTCCAGTGAGTCTACCTCCTCTCCCTCATGCCCGGGGAGGCCTCCTCTCCCTCATGCCCAGGAAATTCCCTGTCCCATTCAGGTCATCCCTCTGTAGGGGACTCCTGTACCCCAGACAATGACAGCTTCTTCGTCCATGCACTGGATTGCTGACTTTCCATCCATTCGTCGGCCATATATCAAAAGCTTAGAAACTGCAGGTTCTGGCTGAGGTTGGGAGCTAGAGTGACCCCACAAATTCATCCTTGCCTTGCTGGGCACAGGGTTGAGGCAGAAACACAGACATGTAAATGGTTCATGCTGCTTTGGGGCTGAATTAAGTAAGTGCCACAGCCTGATTACAGCAGTGTGTCTGGGGAGGGTTAATTCTGGCTGAGAGAGCAAAGACAAAGGTTTGATTCAACAAACACTTTCCTGAGCTTGCGAATAAGGAGCTGCCATCTCCACAATGAAACGGGAAAAAATGATGTTGAATATCGCAAAAAATCAGGGAGGCAGAGATATAGCTTCCACATGTGAGAGAAGTAAAATAAATCGTGACATTTTGATGAAATGTCTCAATGGTGGAGAGATACAGTATTTTTACGGTGCTGCAGGTACATTGTAATTGATCAAAAAAAGCCCTTTCAACATGGAAAGCTTTCGGGTCCATAGCTGCTCCAGACCATAAATCGCATTGATTGTGTCTTTCAGTTCACATGCCTGACTTGGGGAGAGTATTGAGAAAGTTTTTGATGGATTTGCTTACTTTTCCTCAGGTCTCTAAAAAGAGCCATGGGGATGGCAGTGGTGCCTGGAGTGTGATTCAGGCATCGCGTCTTAGAGGTCTGAGCCCAGCTCTCAAGGTCCCACATTCAAGGTGTGCAAGGAAGGGATGCATGGGAACCTCCCTGGGCTGGGCCTCCCCAGGGAGCCTGGGGCCTGGCAGCACAGGTGACTGCATGGTGTCTTGCAGATCTGAGCCAACCTTTCTCCTCAACCCGGACTGCTGTGCCTGCAAGCAGCTCAGTGCTCATACAAATCCCGTTCAGGGAGCTGGTGCTGTGTCTTCCATGTGCATCTGCACTGTCTGCAATTGGGTGGTTGGTTCTTCCCTGAGGGCCACCCACTGGACAGACCCCAAGGGGATCTCTGTGGTCTTTTTGTGCCAGGGCTCCTCTCTAAATAAAGCATCCTAGGAGCTTGGGGATAGGTACCGACGAAGACAAACTCAGCCTTTGACAATTTAGGAAATTTGTCCTTCTTGTTCCCATGCTTCCCTAGCCTCCAACCCATCTCAGGAAGAAAGAGAGTTTTCAGGGAAACTTAATGATGAGCCATTGACCATATATCAGCCGTACCTCCAAGCTCCGTCTCCCTAATCATAGTGCAGTCCTCACCTTCAGGCCACCGTGACAGCCCACTCGGGATAGCTTTTCAAGCTTAGCATTTCTGAAATATTTCTTTGGAATTCCTGATGTTTTAGAATCTATATCACTAATTAATCTGTCTAAATTGTTGACTTTCCTACCATTCTCAGAACGAAACCTGAAGTCCCTTTGTCATCTCGTCAACATTGAGCTGCCATGTTCATGCTACTGGTGATTAATTAGCTCATTCATTTACTTGACAGTGACAGTGTGGGGAATGCTATGTGTCAGGTGCCATCCCGGGAACTGGGGGATGGAGACTGGATCAGACAAGGTCTATACCTTTACCTGCTCACCTTCTGGCTAGCATTGGAGGAGGCCACCTCTGCCAGGAGAAAGGGGGACATCCCCCAAGGCAGCCTCATAGGAGAGCCATGAGGCTTCTTCCAGGCACAGCAAAGGGCAAATTCATTTCAAATAGGATCGGTTGCCAATTTGAGGCTCATATTACAAAAATATAGTATGAATGCATCATTCCATGAACAAATATTGGTGCACAACTTTAATTTTTGAAGCAGTCTGTCACCAGTATCAATCAAGAAAGGGGGAGGAGAAACAATAAAACTAAGCCATGAGTGTGAACTATCAAATGAACAGGATGGGGGCTTTTATAAAGAGAGAGGGACCTAATGTAGGTTATTTGGCATCAAGAAAAAATAAACATAAACTCCCCGAAAGGTTTCTGATTAAAACACAAAAAAGAGACTCAGTGTCATTTACGCTAGTTCTGGTTTATTCCAGGTTACCTGAGACTCTGGAATACAGTGACACAAAGCAGGGATTCTCATGACATCCTCAATGGGAGAGAAACAGAGAGAGGCAAGAGTTAGGGGAACTGCCCATCACCCACAGCCCAAGTCAATGCCACTGTCATGTCTAGTGGGAGCAATTGAGAGAAGGCTGGCAGCTGCATATGGCAGCAAGCAAAATGGTGAGCCAGATAGAAACCCAACAGAGAGCCACAGAAAGAGACAGTCGCAGAGAGCCCTGCTGGGGCCAGTGCAGGTCTTAAAGAGGAGACAAGAGACAACTCCAGTGAAGAGACTGATTTTAATTGGATCAGACTGTGGAGCAATTTATGCCCCAGGATGTTGTCAGAAACCATAAAGCAATCAGGTAGACATTGGTAAAGGATAACAGCTGGCTGTGGAACCAACACAGGCCAATGAGCGAAAGGCCTAACCAGTGAGCCAGAGGAGGAGAACGTCACCAAGCACTCAGCTGGAACCACCATTATCCCCAGAGAAGGGAGGTCAGGGTGGCATGGCCATGGCCAGGCTCTCTAACGAGTGACATCAGGGGCTGCATACTGCTGTGGAAAGACTTTACTGAGCTGATTCTGTCAAGTCATTAAAGAAAAATAAAGTCAACAAGTCAACAACAAAATAACAAGCCCTAGGTTGCTACCACATGTATATATTTTTTAATGCCCAGTTTTCTACAATATGAAAAAACAAGAGGCATACAAAAACACAGGAAAGTGTGACACATACACAGGGAGAAAGAAATAAAACAAAACCAGGCAATTAAAGCTACCTTCCAGAGTGTGCAGAAATAGCAAAAATGTCAAGCAGCTATTAAAAATAAGTTAAAAGAACTAAAAGGAGCAATGTTTAAAGAAATCCAGAAAGGCATAATGTCAATGTCTCAATAAATAAAGAATAATGATAAAGAGATAACAAGTAAACATGTGTTGAAAAATACCATATCCAAAATAAAAATGTCACTAAAGGGACCCAATAGTAGATTTGAGCTAGCAGAAGAAAACACCAGAAAACTTCAAGGTGGATTGATAAAGATTGTGTAACTGGAAGAATGGAGAGAAATAGTAATAAAGAAAAATAAGCAAAACCTCAGGGAAGTGTGGGATACCATTAAGTGTACTAAGGCATACCAGAAGAAACTGTGAAGAGAAAGGAATAAAAAATACTCAAAGAAATAATGGCTCAGGCTGGGCGCAGTGGCTTATGCCTGTAATTCTAGAACTTTGGAAGGCTGAGGCGGGTGGATTATCCAAGGTCGGGAGTTTGAGACCAGCCTGGCCAACATGGTGAAACACTGTCTCTACTAAAAATACAAAAAATTAGCCGGCGTGGTGGTGAGCATCTGTAGTCCCAGCTACTTGGGAGGCTGAGGCACAAGAATTGCTTGAACCTGGGAGGCAGAGGTTGCAGTCAGCTGAGATCACACCACTGCACCCCAGCCTGGGGAACAGAGTGAGATTCCATCTCAATAAATACATAAATAAATAAAAATAATGGCTCAAGTCTTCCCAAATTTGAATTTTTAAAAAACCCTCTCATCTACATATCTAAGGAGCTCAGTAAATATTCAGTAGGATAAACAAACATATCCACATCTCGACACATCTTACTCAAAATGTTGAAGGAGAGAAGAGAAAATATTGGAAAGACTGAGAGAAAAATGACTCAGCATGTACAAGGGAACCCCAGTGAGATGAACAGATGACTCCACGTGAGGAACAATGGCAGCCAGAAGTCAGTAGTACAATGTGTTCAAGGCCCTGAAAGGAAAACTGTTAACCAAGAACCTTATTAAGAGAATAACACAGAAAATATAGTGAAAACTAATGAAAATAATTAAAACATTACTCTAGAGAATATTCACTTAATACAAAAGAAAGCAGTCAAGAATAATCAAAGCAATACAAAAAAATAGGAAACAGTTTAAAAAGTAAAATAGCCATAAATCCAATTATATCAATAATAAAGTGGTGACTGGATTAGTCAGTGCATTCAAAGGACAAAGATTGTCAAACTAGATCAAACAAAGAAACAAACAACACAATCCAGCTATATTCTGTCTACAAGGCAGGAAAAACATTTAAATTCAAAGATATAAGTCCGTTGAAAGTAAAAGTAATTACTTGCAAATTGCAACCCTAAGAGAACTGGAATGGCTATGCTAATATCCGACAAAAAGGATTTTAAAACAAATGTATTGCTAAATGGAAGGAGGGACATGGACATGCATGTGCCAAACAAGTTCCAAAATGCTGGAGCAAAAACGGACAGCACTGATGGGAGAGGTGCTCAATTCATACTCACTTCAACCATATTAATCTGGAGACTTCAATACCCGACTTTCCCAGAATGGATGCAACCCAGCAGAAGAGCAACAGGATGCAGAAGGCTTGAACAACTTCCTCTAGCAGGCATCTAAAGAGCACTCCGCCCACCACCAGCAAAATGCACATTCTTTCCAAGCCCACATGGAAAATTCTCCTGGATAGAACATATGCCAGGACATAAAATAAGCCTCAAAAATTCATAAGGAATAAAATTCTACAAAATGCTTTTCCAACTGCAATGGAGTAAAACTAAAGCTGGACAACTGAAGGAAATGTGTACATTTACAAATGTGTGGAAATCGAGCCACACACTTCTAAATAACCGGGGGTCCATGGAGAAACCACAAGAGAAATTAGAAAACATTTTGAGGTGAGTAAGAGTCAAAACACAACAAACCAGCACTTGTGAGACGATGCTAAAGCAGTGCTTAGAGAAAATTTACTGTCAACTCCTATTTTAGCAAAGAGAAGATTCTCACCTAAGCTCCCATATTAAGAAATAGGAAGATGGTGGGTGCACAAAACATAAAGCAAGCAGAAGGGCAGACGCAATAGAGATTAGAGTGGAAATAAGTAAAACAGAGGATAGAAAAATAGAGAAAACTAACAAAAACAAACTTGGCTCTTTGGGAATATCAGCAATGTTGGAAAACTTTTTATTACACTAAGAAAAAAAAGACTCAATAAAATAAAGAATGAAACAGCAGACACTGCTATAGACCTTACAGAAATGGAAAGAATTCTCAGGGAATACTATGAACAATTGTATGTTGACACATTAGATAACTTTGATGACACAGAAAAATTCCTAGAAAGAAAATACCAAAATGGAATTAACAATAAATAAGAAATCCAAACAGATATAAAACAAATAAAGGGAAAATACCCCACGAAAATAAGCCGAGGCCCATGTGGTTTTCCTGGTAAACTTTACCAAACATTTAAAGAATTAACACCAATTCTTCACCAACTCTTCGCAAATTTTAGGTAAAAGAACCATGTCCTGCCCCATTCTATGAGGCCAGTATTACTCTATACAAAAAGCAAAAACTCCAATAAGAAAGAAAGCTACCACATAATATCTGTTATGAATAATCACTCAAAAACCCTCAACAAAATACATTGCAAATTGAATCTAGCAACTCATACAACGTTTGCCTTGGGTTAGGCAAAATTTTCTTAGATATGACACTAAAATCACAAGAGACTAAAAAAAGTAAACTAGACTACGTAAAAATGAAAAATGTTAGGACCGGCACTGTGGCTCACGCCTGTAATCCCAGCACTTTGGGAGGCCAAGGGGGGTAGATTACGAGGTCAAGAGATCGAGACCATCCTGGCCAACATGGTAAAACCCCGTGTCTACTAAAAATACAAAAATTACCTGGGCTTGGTGGCACGCACTTGTAGTCCCAGCTACTCGGGAGGTTGAGGCAGGAGAATTGCTTAAACCCGGGAGGTTGCAGTGAACCAAGATCATGCCACTGCACTCCAGCTTGGGTGACACAGCGAGACTCCATCTCAAAAAAAAATAGAGGAAAAATGTTTGTGTTTCAAAGGACACCATCAAGAAAGCAAAAACACAGCCCAAAGATAGGAGAAAACATTTTTAGATTATATATCTAATAAAAGACATATTCAAAATATATAATAAATCTTAACAACTCAACAATGAAAAGTCAAATAACCCAATAAAATGGGCAAAAGTTCAGAATAGACATTTCCTCAGAGAATACATACAAATGGCCTACAAACACATGAAAAGATGCTCAGCACTGTTAGTCATTATGGAAATGGAAATCAAAGGCACAAAGGACACTGCTTCACACCCACGAGGATATTGAAAATAAAAAAGACAAACTCAAATATTAGTGAGGATGTAGAGAAGTTGAGAAAATCAAAATGCCCTTTTGTATATTGTTGGTGGAAATGTACAATGATGCAATCACTTTAGAAGTTTGAATTCTTTAAAATGTTAAACTTAGAATTACCATATCACCCAACAATTCCACTCTTAAATATCTACTCAAGAGGAATGAAAATATACACCTCACAAACTTGTACATAAATGTTCATAACAGCGTTATTTATAATAGCCTAGAAAGTGGAAACAACCTAAATGGTCATCAGATGATGAACAGATAAATAAAAGGGGACATATCTAAATAATGGAATATTATTATGCAGTTAAAAAGAAGAAAGTACTGATACATGCAGCAACCTGGATGAACCTGAAGACATGATGCTGAGTGAAAGGAATCAGTCACGGCTGGGCGTGGTGGCTCACGCCTGTAATCCCAGCACTTTGGGAGGCCGAGGCGGGCAGATCACCTGAGGTCGGGAGTTCGAGACCAGCCTGACCAACATGGAGAAATCCCGCCTCTACTAAAAGTACAAAGTGAGCCGGGTGTGGTGGCGGGTGCCTGTAATCCCAGCTACTCGGGAGGCTGAGGCAACGACATGGGTGAATCTCAAATACATTTTACCAAGTGAAGGAAGCCAAACTCAAAGGTTACGTGCTATGTGATCCCATTTCTATGGAAGTACGTGAATAGGAAACAAGTCATAGCTTGCAGGAACGGGGTGAGAGGAGGAGCTGACCACAGATGGGAAGCAGAGGGATTGCCAGGATTGGGAAGGATTTGCTGTGATCCAGGGTGTCACGGCTTTTGCATCTGCAAAATCTCACCAAACTGTCCACTAACAAGCAAACTCTGCTGTGTGTAAAGTATCCTTCAATAAACCTAACTAAACAAAAGAGAATAAAAGACATGCAACATAAAGCCCCTGCAATACCGTCCTTTTCATCTGTCAGATTGGCAGAACTAATAACGACTTCACATGAAGGAAAAACAACAAAAAGTTGGTGTGAAAACAGGAGGAAGCTGGCTGCACCTCTTAGGGTCAGCCTTTCTGGAAAATGCATTTCCTGAAATAACACATCTGACCTGCCCCATTGGTGCGGGGCAGCAGGGAGGCCCCCAGCTCTGCAGAGGACTGAGAATGGCACTTACTGGCTTCAGAGTCACATCCAGAGGGGTCTGATTAGAAAGGCAAATTCTGGGACTTCACAAACAGGCCCCAGAGCACCTTTGTTCTGAAAATGAAACCTGGGACCATCAGAGCCTCTTTAACATGCAGAGCGTGCACCCTCCGCTATGCATCGCCTGGGCTAGATACCCGGCCCCAGGAGGGCCTGCAGGCTGCGTTCTCACAGCCCAGCATCCCCCAGGGCTGCTTCATGCGTGAGGAGGGATAGACTCATGTCTCCTTCAGAGCCTCGGAGCACACCAGGGAGCAGCTCAGAGCATGTTAGCTCAGCCGGAGCCTCACGGAAACTGGGAGGATGGTTGCTCTGTGACGGTCACTGTAACAGGTGGGAAAACTGACACTAGAGATGGGAAATCACTCATCCCAACTCACCTCACCTGACTAGAGGAGGAGATGGCTCTGAGGGTGGTCTGTCTGGCCCCCAACTGCACTTTCTTCCCCTCACCTCGAAGGAAGAGAATGAGAAGGAACAAAGAGAACGTGAAGAGGAGACGCTCTTGGGCCCAAGCCCTGAGCTCTGTGGCCCCATGTGGACAAGCTTAGGCTCCACCATTGCACAGATCAGAGCAAGCAGCGCTCCGGAGAAGCTTCAACGACCTGCCCACATTCTCAGACAGTAAATGGTCCAGCCGCAACTGGAACTTGGGGGTTAGTAATCCAATCACAGGTGGCTTTCATACTATCTGCTGCCTCCTTAAACTCTGCCAAAATGTTTACCCAGAAAAGTGAGGCCTGAGAGACAGTTTGAACAATCCATGATTAACAGTTTGCTGCTCCCTCCTCAGATTCCTAAAACTCTGTCTGCAGCCCTTTTGCAGGTATCAATGATGGACTACTTTGCAGCAGTTCTTCAATTTCCGATGAGCTGATACCCACCTGCAATGTGTCTTCACTTCTCCCAAATCATTTTCTCCACCCTGTCCCCTGAAGCCAGAGAGCCTGCCTCTGACGCCTCCATGTCCATAGTTGATGGAAGGGTTTTCTCCGGAGACAAGAGAATTTTTCCTGAGCCTGTGCTCCAGCAAAGGCAGAGTCTGGACGGAAACTGTGTTGGAACGGGCCAGCTTCTGCTGCAGGAACAGCTGCTCCTCAGATCCTGGGGGCCTCTAGCAATGGAGGCTCACATCCCTCTCACTCCGTGTCCATCATAGGCCCAGGGACTTTGCTCTGTGGCCCCCTCCTGGACTCAGCAGGTGGAAGGCCACTGTCTTGAAGTGAACTGCTCCCGGTGGGAGCTGTGGCAGGGTCTCTGTGCCAGAAGGGACTCTCCTCATCTCCACTCCTGACTTGTTGGCCAGGACACGTCACTAGGCTCCCCCACCCCAAAGGCAACCAACCAGAACCACCCTACATGGGCCCAGGTCAGGGAGAACGGGACAAATCCAACAAACGGGACTGACGTGGTGAGCAGAGAGGCACATGGAGGCGTCACCACGAGCCTGCTGTGGAGCAGACATGCGCACTTATCAAAAGTGACCCAGAGAAGGGCTGCTGGTGGCAGAGCTGCAGAGACCTGAGGGTGCTGGAAAGCCCTTCATCTGCCACCCGTCCATTCATTCAACAAACAGCGAGCACCTGCCATGAGCAGGTCAGTCCTGCCTGATGTTTACATAAGATAAGCCCTGAGAAATCCCTGTCGGGCTGGGGAGGCAGATGAGGTCACGGAGCACACTGGCTTGTCCCAAGGAGGCGGTGGCACAGGTGAGCACAGATGGGGCCTGAGCCCCATCCAGAGAGGGGAGGGGGAGGTCAGGGAGGACTCCTGGCCTCCTGGAGAAGGGGTGCCCGAGTGAGTCTGGATCCAGGGAGGGTTAGGCAGCCAGCAGGGATATCCAGGCAGTAGGGGCAGAGGCTCGGCAGGGATGGCCAGGGAGGACAGGGCAGCTGAGAACCGAGTGGGGAGCAGAGGGCAGGGCCAGAGCAGGGGTGTGGGAGGAGCATCTGCCAGGCTAGGAAGTGAGAGAGTGATCCTGAAAGCCAAGAGCTTCTGCAGAATTCAAAGCAGAGAAGTTGAGCCCAGATGCATTTCATCACTTTGCTCTTCCAGGTTTAACAGGAGGAGCTCACTGTCTGACCCTGGGGCTGTCCCTTCCCCCTCTCTGGTCTCCTTAAATCCCTATCCACAAAACATTCTATGTTATCACTTAGATCTCTTCCAGCCCCAACTTGCCAGGATTTCTGACTGTGATCATCAATGAAGCCATGGCCCTCCCACCGCACGCTGCCACGGTCTAGCCTGGGCTGTCTACAACGTAAGTGGGGTCTCATCTATGGCCGAGAGGGCTTCAGAACGTCTCGGGTGCCCAGGAAAACAAGGACTTTGAGAATGATGCTGTCCACCCTGTGACCCGCTGTGGCCCTCCCCACAGAGGAGTGTAGATGTATCCACGGGGCCTGGGGTCCAGAGGGTCTGTCTACCCATCAGGAAACAGGGCAGGGCAGTGGGGATCAGCCATCCCTGCATGGGCAGCCATACACTGAGTGCATGGTGCGCCAGCAGCAGGGAAGCCAGCTGCCGCCCTGCTGAGGATGGGGGAAGGACGCCTGCCACCCTGCTGAGGATGGCCCCGATAGAAATGGTCTAAGATGCTGACCACTATGTGGCTTGGGTGCAGCATTATCAAGGAATTTGTGAGAGGGCTCATGTATGCTTCAGCTTCTGCTCAGAGACTAATGTCTGTGGCCCCTCCAATGCAGGAGGCCACCACCCCTGCACCAGATGGGCTCTGACCTGGAGGGGTGGGGTCACCGACTCAGGGGCAGGGGCTTGGCAGGTGGGAAGGCAGGGCCAGCTTTCACCCTGGAGTGGGGAGCTGACTTCCAAAGTCCCTTAATGAAGCCTGCCTCCTTTTAAGCACATGAAAGCATTAGCCCTCTGAGGCTCTGGGTTTGGGGGTGCTGGGGCTGCTTTAGAGCAGGGTGAGAGCTGACTTGAGCTGTCTGTAGAGGGTGCAGTGGGGTGGGTCCTTAGGGAAGGGCTCAGAAAGAAAGGTCATGGGTCCAGTCTTGAGCCAAGGATAAAAGGCAGAACCTGCAGAGGAACAAGCCTGTGCCTTCCAATAAGCACAGTCCTCTGACACCTGGGCCACCGGAACATCTGGCTTATTCTTCCATTTCTGGTCTCCATAGACAGAGTGCAATCCATGCCCCACTCACTCTCAGCACGGACGTAAACATCATGAGTAGAGGGAATGGTCGTCAGGGTGCAGGGCCACAGTCAGGTTTGTCCCAATCCAGAAGCCCTATGCAGGGGGCACAGGGCTCCCTTTAGACTTGAAGGGCAAGGAGCACCTGAGCCCTTGGCAAGTAACTATCCTGCAAGTGCCCTGCACCCTGACTGTCCTTCCTTGTGCAGAGGGAACCCCAGGGTCTCTTGCGGTGCGGTGATCAGGGGCAGCTGAGGACAGGTATGAGTGTGCAGGTGTGGCACCTCAGCAGGCGGTGTGGAGAGGAGAGTGGGGCGTGGCAAGGAGCAGTCAGGCAGGCTTCGGAGCCTCTCCAGCCAGGAAGCAGCCCCTGTTGGAACGAGGAAACTAAGGGGGAGCTGACTCCTCACCCTCCTCCCTTGTCCTTTGGTGAACCCCCACTGCCACCTTTCACCGTCCCCCTGCAGCTTTGTCCACATGAAGCACCTGCAGACACATGCACCTCGCCTTGCTGTGGCCTCCTCAGATGACAGTGTGTGGGAGAGGCTACCCAGGGGCCAGAACGGGCCCTGGAGGGAGCCTCCGGGGATCAAACCGGTTCCCCAGACCATGAGCACTGGAGGTACAGCACAGCCAGATCTGAATGGAGAGAAACAGCCGGGAAGATGCTGGTCCCAGGAACCCCTGGCCCAAAGGCTGGACATTCGCTCTGTATTTCCAGCTGGACAGAGGGAGCTCCTGTCCTCCATGGATGTTCTTTTTTCCCAAATTTTTAACATTTTATTTTGAGACTCTGAAAGGGGCTGATAACATTTCTCCAGCTTCAGGCTAAAATGCTTAAAATATTCCAGGAGGACTTAGCAACATCAGGGCAAGGAATAAAAGCCTAGAACCTGGCTTAAGAGGATGTGAAAAGTTGGGGGCAGAGCCCCTATCTGCCACCACAGAGGCTGGCTTCTCGTTCTCCTGGGCTCTGACCCTCGGCTGAGCAGGGCCTCTCATCCCGGAAGTCAGGACTTTGCGGGCTTGATTCTCCATCTGGGACCCTTGTGACATCTCAGAGTTTCTCTAAGCCCCCCGCTGGTTCCCTCCCATGGAGGGATGGATATGTCCACTGGGGTCTGAAGCCTGGAGGGTCTGTCTACCCCATCGATGTGGGGTTCATGAAGGCAGCACCCCATCTGAGACCCTCTCAGCTCTGCCATCTACCAAGGCTGTGGCCTCTCTAAGGCAAACAGAATCAGCTAGTCAGTAACAATGGTCATTACTTAAGAAAATGAACGGTTTTATAGAATCATTATGCTTGGTGAAATGTTGTTTTAAAAGCTTCTTCAACAGACCAGTCTCCCCACTTAATTGCTTAAAAGATTGGAGGAGGCAAACACCTCGTGGTTTGTCTTACCTGTGACGTGAAGCCGATTTATAATACAGTGGTGCTGACATAACGTCTGAAAAACAGCCATTTGAGCAGGAAAATCAACGCCAGCACTCTTCATGTTTGAGAATTGTGCCGTGGCAGTTCACAGGGAAAAAGCTGACTTGTGCAAAATCCATCCCTGAATCCTGCTGTAGGCCAGACTGCCTGGGTGCATGGTTCCCTCGGGACTTAAAAATCCCGTTCAGAGTCAGTTGCCCAGTCTGTATGGTCTAGTTCTGATTCAGGTAGGGTCAGGAAAAGTGTTGGAAATCTTAGTAGAGATCTGGTCCCCAAAAGATGAAACCTAGTGTCACATTAGGGAAAGGAGACCACAGAGGTTGAAATGAATATTTGAATTGTGGGCCACTGATGTATACTTTCCTGGGTCAGGGATTTTTATCAAAGTCATTTTCAATAAGTAAAATGACAATGAAAGTCACAAGTGCCACACACCTGTGATTCTCCAGGGATGCTTGCTGGTCCACTCTCTCTCACTTCTCCTAGTCAGAAAGCCATCGTCCTCATATATCATCATTTTCTATTAAGTGTGCGCAACTTCTGCCAGTCTAGAGAAATTGCAGAAATACTGAAAATGTCCATTTTTAAGTTGCTTCTTTCTCCCTGCTTCATGCAAAGCTTATGCTGTCTGCAGGGCTAATTGGGATTAGGCCCCATGAGCTGTCTCGGTGTGAGAGATGCTGCGGAGCTGATGTGGAGGGTCTGTCTGCTCATCAGTGGGGCGTCCATTGTCCTATTTCCCAGAGCTAGGGACAGGTCAGCCCAACCCTTGGATCAGCACCACCCCAGGGCCTCCTGACTATGGTACCACAGCATCTGCCCGGAGGCTGCGCCAGCTCCTCCAGAGGCTCCCCGGAAAGCATCTAGGATCTGCCATCATTCTTGGAAGATCCCCCAGGCTTACAGGGGAACCGCAGTTGTAAATAATACATCACTTCCCAAGTCCTCTCTGATCTGCCAGTGCCTGAGAGCCCGATGAATTCTGCAGGCACGTGTGCAAGCACCCCACTTCATCTGCAGCCACACACTGTGCAGGAGAGGTCCTGCAGGCTGCTTCCGCGCATTCCTTGCTGGGAGGAGACATTTAAAGGAGCCAAAAGAAGCCAAAGGGGAGAGGAAAAGGAGTCACCCTCCCAGCAGGGTCGCCCTCAGGCAAGGCCAGCCCAGGGATGCACTGGCCATGCGGCAAGACTGGAAAACAGCCTGAGCCCCATGGCAGGTGTGCGAGCTCAGCCATCAGCCACAGTGGGGAGGGACCCACCCACAGAATCCCCAAGGGCAGTTGGCCACGAGGGGGATGCTGAGACCTTCTGGTGCACAGCACTGGCTGCAGGATTCCCCTTCGAAGTCACCAACATACCTTGGAGATCCCCAACAGGGAGGATGGAGAGTGAACAAGCCCCCAACACATCTGGAAGGAGGAGGCCATTGCCCACTGCAAGTCTTGGAGAAGGACCTCTTGCCACTAGTGAAAATGAGGATCCAGGTGCTTCTTTGTTGACCCGATTTACAGAATAATTTGTTTTTACTTGGTAGTACCACCATGCTGTAGGAGAAATCTTAACTAAATTAATTCTATTTAGTATACAAGCAGGTATTTGGGGCTCATGTTTAAAGGCAGCATATTTTCAGGAAAAATGAAATAAATCATTCTCTCCAGCTACTCTTTGTGCTAAAGTTCATGCAAAATGTAGGAGGCCTTCCACAGGGTGTTGCCAGCCTGGGAAAGGAATCACCCAGGAGCCTTCTTATTCGGGAGGGGGCTGCCTTCTGTGTTCCTCTGTGGCAGACCGTGCAGGGCTGCTCCGGCCTCCCCACTCGCTAGGGCACCGTTTGTCTGTGACGTCGCCAGGCTTGGCTGAGCCCTGCAGCGGGTCTTCCTGAGGCAGAAGGGGCAGGATGCAAGGTGGACATTACTCTACCCAGGAGCCTCAGGGGCGGTGAAGGACAAGTCGATCCACAAAACAGGCAGTGGTGGGACACCGTGGGAGGCCTTTCATCGCGCTGCTCCATTCCCTCAAGGCAGAGTCACCATCAAAGACCACAGGGTTGAGCTGAGCTTCTCTGAGCAAAATTGAAATGTGAGGACCAACGCTGGGGAGAACATCAGGCTCCAGGGTCCAGGATGGCCAAGGACCTGCAGTGGGCACTTTGCCAAAACTGGTGCACCTGTCTTGTTTGGGAACTCTGACGATTTTTTTGTGGGGGTGGGGGACGGGTCTCACTCTGTTGCCCAGGCTGGAGTTCAGTGGCATGATCTCAGCTCCCTGCAGCCTCTGCCTCTGAGTCTCAGGCCATTCTCCTGCCTCAGCCTCCCAAGAATCTGGGGCTACAGGCATGCACCACCACGTCCAGCTAATTTTTATATTTTTGTTAGAGACGGGGTTTCACCATGTTGACCAGTCTGCTCTTGAACTCCTGACCTCAAGTGATCTGCCCGTGTGGGCCTCCCAAAGTGCTGGGATTACGGGCACGAGCAACCTTGCCCAGCCAGGGACTTTGACTATCAAATGAACATGGTAAACTAAGCTTTCTTCCAAAAAACAGTTCTTGAAATTGTTATGGAGGATTGGTAAGAACCAGAGGTTGCTGTCTGAACACTGTGGCCCCAAATGCCCGTGTCGACGTTCCTCACAGAAATCACCTCCAGGTACCTTCCTGACGCCCAGACTCCTGACACAGCCAGCTCACCTCCCAGGGCCAGGCAGAGCTCCCCGTTTCTGCCCTGGCCCCCTTAGCTCCTCTTGGGAGCTTGGTAGGAGAGCACCCGCCTGACTTCCGGAGTCGGAATGGGCTCTATTTCAGGGCCCACAGGTGAGATCCTGCCTCCCGTCTGTGCTAGGGAGTGCACCTGTGTGCAGCTGGCCAAACTTCAGATGGTTTCGCAGCCTCGGTGGGGTCCCAGTGGGTCCCTCTTCCACACACTCATCTCCTCTCTGCTCTTGCCAATGCTGCCCATGCCCCTGGCTTAGTCACAGCTGCCCCGTCCACCCCAGCTTCAACCCACTGCCCAGCAACCTCTCTTTCTACTTCCTACAGTAGCCAGCTCTCAGGAGCAGGAATTCCTGAGTTGCTTCCACCAGGGCCATGGGAAATTGGAAATGGAGACTTTTCTAACTCCATCCTGGAAACCTTTCTCAGCTGTTTTTAAGCCAGTCTCCGCTGTGCCTTGTTATTCTAGGAGCCTCTCTAAGGAGCTTGCTGTGTCCCAGACTGGCACCTGAGATGAGCAGGGCTGGCCCTCAAAATGACCCGGCTCTTCTACCACCACTGCCCTGCCACCTCCAAGAATTTGGACTTGGAGCAGGACTCAAGACCTTCGGATTTGACCTCTCACCTCTGCCTTCTCCTGCTTCTTCCCGGCTTCACCAGCCAGATCCATTTCCCCTGGGAGTGGAGGGAGACTTCTTTCCCTGAAGTCTGTGGCTCTAAACCCTGGCTGCCCATCAGAATTGCTGAAGAGCTTTTTAAACCACTAGATTTTCTGGTCTCCCCCAGAGACTGCTGAAGTGGGCCAGGGGAAGGAAGCAGGCATGGGGCTGTTGCCAGCCTGGTGGGGGGTTCTGAGGAGTGGAGACCCCTGCTCAGGCCACAGGCTGAGGTTGTCCTTCTCTCCTTTAGAGGAAACGTCTGTGCCCCAGTGCCCTGGGCTCACCTTTTGGTGGGCACTGAAGCCTCTGGAATTGGGAAATCCTTTGAGAAGCCACACTCATGACTATGGTAGCTCTCAATGTTTTAAAAATCGAACAATCAAAGAAAGCTCTGTGCTTCCAGTGTTCAACCTTTACTCAAAACACAGAACTTTACTGTCCTCATGGCTGGGCTCCAGGATTTATTATTTAAGGGAAATGAAGTCCACTGGAGACTAACAAGAGGGCATCTGATTAGAGACAGGACCGCCTCCCTCAGTGCTGGGGTGTGAGGCCCTGGGGAATCCGACGGGTGTGGCTGAGGCTGTGGGCAAACCCCTGTCCTGTTTGCTCATCCGGGCTTCAGGGACAGTCACTGTTGCACAGGCACCATCCTCCATGGGGATCCCGTGGAGGACAAGACAGGATGCTGGTGGACCTAAGGAAATGCTGGGCACAGGAAAGCACCTGCTGAGAGGGGGCATGTGATGAAGAGCTGATGGGAAAGTGTGTGCCAGGGAGGGGCTGGAGACCCTGCCAGCCTGAGGGGAAGACCCCTGTGAGTCGGTGGTCCACGGTGGCCACCCTTCCTACACTGGCCCAGCCTGTGCCTCTGGAAGCCTGACTGTGCAGCCATCAAACCTCAGTGTCCTGCAGGAGCTGATACCAGAACTCCCCGAGGACTAAGGTGGGCCTGGAGATACCCAAACACAAGGAGGGGGCGTGGCACAGGGCTCCCAGGTGTGACGTAAGGCTGGTTTAGCTGGGACTGGCCACTGGTGCCTTCTTCGTGTGAATCATGGCATTTTGCTCCATGCAGGTGGTCAGGGTAGAGATATGAAGAGGTGAAAAGGCTTTCCTAGGATCACCGAGAATCCAGGGTAGAACTCCCAGGGTTGGAAGTTCTGGTTATCCATCTATTAGCCTGAAGCTTTGGAAACATTGGCCAGCCTTTCAGAGAACGGAATTCTCCTTCCCTTTGCAGATCCACGTGGGAACCGGTCATACCACATGCCCCCCAGGGCAGGCAGGGGCCACCTGGAGGTTCTCTGAGCACCCAGGCCCCTCTCAGCCCTGAAGGTGAGGTCAGGAGTCCCCACTGGCCGAGATATCTTGCTGGCTGGGATCTCCTGCTGACCAGGACCTCTCTCTAGCTTGAACCCCCTGCCCACTAGGACCCCAGCTGGACCCCAGCTATGCTGGCTTGTGGACCTTCAGGCTTTGTCCCCCTCCACTCCAGGAACTGGGGGAGAGGTTTACACTCTCCTTGCCTGGGAGAGCCAGAGGAGGGCACGTGGGAGGCACTCCACAGGGATTCTGAATGCATCAGAGAAAGGAAAGAGAAAAAATGTCTTTGTCCAAAGCCCCCTTCCACATGCCAACCATAGCATGGTTTCAAACAGGGGTAAGAGTTGATTTTCCCTTTAAGCAATTGCAATCAATGAAATGCACCCTAGCTTTTGTAACTAAGTTCTACCATCAGCAATTTTCTTCACACATCAAAATATAAAAATCAGATCTCATTAGAGCAGATGGAGCAGAGAGCTGAAGGCCTCCCATTGTGGGCTCCTATGATGAGACTGAAAATAAAAGTTGCTTCTGAGGGCAAGAGCTTTCCATCTGGAGTCCGTGGGGTGAGCACACCATTGGCCTGGGTAAGGGGGCTGCGGTGCGGTTTTGTTTATTTGTTTTCTGGATGATAGCTTTGTTAAGTTAACCCAGCAGACGATGACATCTGCAGAGGTTTCTTTTGAAACATGAAAAAGAAAGTGGAACACACACGCCTTCGAAATACGCAAGTCTTGAAATGACGATGGCTGGAGTGGTAAGGACACAGTTACACGGGATCCTTCTAGGTCTGAGGGGCAAGATGGTTGTGGTGTGACTTTGCCTGGTGGTCATAACATCTAATTTAGAATGTTTAAATGGCTCCAAATATCTTTCAGCAAGATTTTTTTTTAAATCAAAAGATTTTTCAAAGGCAAGTGTAGGAGGTGCTGTATCACCTGGCTTGAGCATTATGCATCAGGAGAAGATTTGTGTATTTAATTTCTTGTATATCTCCTATAATATATTCATGAAATAAGGCAATTATGACTGAAAACTCAGAGTTATGCAAATTCCTGTAGTCTTATGAATGCATGTGAGTGAAGGCTGTCCAGGGCAGTTGCACTGAACGGGCACTGCACCATACCCAATTTGTGTGAATGGTACTTTTGGGGTTGTGTGATATCTGTCGCCCACGCTGAAGCACAATGGCATGATCTTGGCTCACTGCAACCTCCACCTCCCGGGTTCAAGCAATTCTCGTGTCTCAGCTTCCCAGGTAGCTGAGATTATAGGCACACACCACCACGCCCGGCTATATTTTTGTGTTTTTAGTAGAGATGGGGTTTCACCATGTCACCCAGGCTGGTCTGGAACTCCTGAGCTCAGGCAATCCACCCACCTTGGCCTCCCAAAGTGCTGGGATTACAGGCATGAGCCACTGTGCCCAGCCTTGTCTTCTTGGAATTACTTAGTTTCCTCTAAATTTCCATCCAGCTGGGTCAATAAGGAATTTAGCTTCAGCCAGTCTGGGGGTAAAGTGATAAAAGATATCATCTTAGTCCATATGTGCTTCTATAACAAAGTACTTTAGACTGAGTAATTTATAAATACTGGAAATTTATTTCCCACAGTTCTGGAAGCTGTGAAGTCTCGATCAAGGTGCAGATTCAGTGTTTGGAAAGCACTGATTTCACCTTCCAAGACGGCTCCTTGTTGTTGTGTCCTCGTCGTAGCAAAGGACAAAAAAGGGATGAATTCACTCCCTCAAACCCTTTTATAAAGGCCCTAATCCCATGTATGAGGGTGGAGCCTAATCATCTGCTGAAGACCCTATCTCTCCATACTCTTGCTTTGAGGATTAAGTTTCAACACAAATTTGGGAGCAACACAAACATTCAGACCATAGCAGATGTCGGCTCCAAGGCAGCGGGGAAGCCCTCACAGCAGGGTCAGCAACACACTGGAGTACTAGGGGGACTCCCCAGCCCCAACCCATGCAGTTCTTCCAGGGGCCTGGCTTGAGGGGCAGGAATCCGGGGGATCTGGGGGCACGATGGCCATTCTCCACTGTGCACTTGCAGTTCCCTGGAGGGCTCTAAACCCACAGGTACAGCCTTTTGTCTTGAGTTCACTAGGCGCAGCTCCTACGCATCCCCCTGAGACTTGAGGGTGCTCCATATTCAAAGGCACAGAACTTCCCTGTGCAAGCGGCAGGGAAGGGGCAAAGGTCGCTTGACTGAGACCACCCAGGCTGCCTCTTACGTTCCATTTCTCTCTTTGCCAATACTCCCCACTTAGATTCCGATTATACCTCACTTGTGCTGTTCCAGAAACTTCCATTCCTATCCCCTTCTCCAACCAAATTCAGTGAGCAAGCTGCAAGAAAGCAGATCAAGGATACTAGTGCACAGCAGGTCTGGGCACTCCTCTACTCTAACGCCTCCCATGGCTCCCAATTTCCATGTGCACAAAGCACACTTGTGCAGCTCTCTATGTATGAGGCACTTTCCACACAGCAGTGCAGTCTTTTTCTCCAAGTGTGGCCCCCACCTCTCCTGTCCCACAGCCGGGATCCTGCAGAACCAGGCTCCTCCTTGTGTGCTGCATGGGTCCCACACTCTCTTGTCTGAGTGAATGCTCTCTAGCTGCTGTAGTGCCTGAGATGCCCCCTGCTGCCTGTGGTCAGGGCCCAGTGCCCGCTGTCATCTCAGAGAAGGCAGCTGTGTTGGGCTGCTCACAGGTCCTCCAGGAGGCAGCCAAGTAAACAGAGCAGACCACACAAGAACAGGGAGGTCTCTGTGGGTAGAGCCCTTGCAGACAGGAAGGGCAAGGGGAGTTTGTTGGCTTAACACATTTTCAAAAGCATTTCAATAGAATCACCACTGAACTGTTGTCAACAAGGAGATAGGAAAATATGTTCGCTCTCGATTGGGTTTGGTGTTACTGTGTTGTCCAGAGCCTAGTCTTGAACTCCTGGCCTCAAGTGATCCTCCCGCTGTGGCTTCCCATAAGCTTGAGCCGTCACACTCAGCTTCAGAGCATAATATTAGAAGTGTTTCGGTTTTAATGTTGAGTTTACTGCTTTTTTAAATCAGAAATATGCTATAGGAACTTAAACTCTTGTTTATATCAAATAGCTTGTGGTAAAATGGGTTTTGTTATATGACGTTTCACTTAAATCCAAGTTTCAACGAGCCCATTAAAAATGCTAAGTTAAGGTTTCTATATGCCCCAAACTGACACAAGTCCCCCTGGACCATCAAGAGATGGAATAAGAGCCAAAAAAAAAAAAAAATAGTGAGCACAAGGGCAAAGGCAAACATCTCCCATGGCACTGAGCTCCCCACACTCGGGGAGGGGGATGGTTTCTGCTGGGCAGGTGCTTAGAATGCACACGCCGGGCCTGGAAGCTCACAGTATCGGATGTGGGGTTTCCTGTCCAGCCAGTGTGGGTGTGTTCAGGCTTGTCTGATCTGCTACACGTCTGATGGAGAGCTAGATTTTCTGAAAAGATGCATCTTTTCATCAAAACAGGTTATGAATTTTACCACCAGGCATTTTGAATTCAATGTGCTCCGGCCATCACCCCCAAACCTCCAACTGCAGCACCCAGGACTTCTCGAACCATTGGAATAATGAGGTCTCTCCTGATTCTGCCTCTCGCGTTCCTCTGGTATATTCGGGTCTGCCCATTGTTTGGCATTCTTCTTTTTTCATAAACAAAACGTGTGTGTGTGTGTGTGATGAAAAACTTGTGTCAAATCGAAAGCTGTAAGTCAAACAAGTAATTTTGAAAAGATGCAGAAACTGTGGTTTATGTGTACCAAGAATAAAGGCTGGTAACCAGGGTTTGAGTTGTAGGTTGATTCCACATAATCCAATCATTTTTTTTCTAGCAAATTGGTTCTTGAAGTTAAGCTGCTGGAAACACATTATCAATCAACTTCCCTCACGCTGTTTCTCTACTGCCTGGTCCTTTGCTCCTCTGAAAGTCCTCCATTAATTACACACAGTTTGCTCCTTGCCACCAAAGACCCTGCGTTCTCCACACAATGGGTGAGGTATGCAAATGGTGGAAACCCATGAGGCCAATCAGAGGTTTACAGTGGGTTGCAAAATCCATCCATGAACCCTGCAATCTTGCAAAGATCTTTTTTTTCCCTCTAAAACACAGTCATATTTTTGGTCCTGAAATACTGTACCCTGTGCAGCCTTCATCTTGGGTTAACTTTGAAAAAATATCCTCTTACTAGAAAATATGAGGCAACTTTCTGCACTGCATGTGCACAGCTTACATAAGAAAGATTAACCATCCGTCAGGCCTCCGTGGAGGTTTTGCCTTGCAGGAGGTGAATGTCTCAGAGTGCCCAGCCCAGGTGGGGAAGAGCGCGAAGCTGCGGGGTCTGTATATTACACTACACCTCCAATAGAATCCAGGCAGCATCTCATAAGCACATGCATTAATATTTCTGCTGAGAAATGCGTGAATATTCACACTAAGAGGAATCAATAAAGATTGCAAATGGCTCCACATTAGATCAGAACAGGTTTTGCTGCCAAACGAGTTTTCGGCCAGAAAAAAAAAAAGTATTGATTTTTGGGTTGTGGCACTGCAGATGGGAGGCTGTGGCCCTCTGCTCCCTCCCCATGCTCTTGTGGGTGCCGGGGAAGACACCCAGGGAAGGGCAGCTCTGTTGATCTCTGGTGTTGCCAGGCGGAAACAGCCTCTCCCATCCCCCCTGAAGTCTGGCATTCAGGCACAGTCCTGAGGGTCCTGGGAACCTGGGTCAATGACCCTGTGGATCAAGAGTCCATGGATGGCCAGGCCAGCAGCCCTTAGGGTCCTGGGTCACATCTCCATGGTGTGGAAGCTCTGGGGACCCAGGGTTGAGCTGGCAGCCACAGTGGCTGTGGAGTGAGACTTGAGGTGAGGACAGTGGCTGATTAGCAGCCCAGGAATCCCAAGAAAGGAGGAGCAGAGACCTCCCCTCTGACTGTGGGAGGACACAAGGGAGACAAGGACGATGGAGCCGTGCGTGGCCTTGGTCCAGCTGTGGCAATCTCCTACCTTCCCATTATCTGATGTGCAATTCTGAGCGTGGTCCCCTTTTGAAGCTGTTGATGTCTCCACAGACCAGACCTATACAGAAAATGCCAAAGACCCTCACCAAAGCTGATTTTCCACCCCCATCTATTCAGTGAGTCTTTTATTATTAATTTGCCTCCATTTCCTCTCTCTCTTCTTTTGTCTCTTTCTCCATGATCTGGGTATGTGAGCAGAGAACAAATACATTTTCTCTGCCATGACTCCAATCCTGCCTACCTCTCCTGGGCTGCTCACCCCTGATGCTGACACCCCAAGTCTAAGATATTTCCCTCCAGCCTCCCAGTGAGCCTGTGACCTGAGACCTGGCCCCTGGCCCTCCCTGTGGAGGAGAGGGAGGAAGAGGAGGGGCTTCCATCACCTTCTCTTGGCCAAGAAAAATATTCTTGCATACATTCCTGATTTTTTTTTCCAGAAAGAGCCGAGATGGATTGACAGCGGAGGAGACAGGGAGGCTGAGGTCTTCACTAGCTTGAGTCTTTTCCTGGGGTATGTGTGATATGGCTTTTAATTCAGTGTCTTCTATTTCTGCAGAAACCAGAGCATGCCAATATTTTCTTGGTTCTTAATACTACCAGACATCTGTCCAGTTTAAGGACCCAGCTACAAAAATGTCACTGTATGTAAACACAATCATTCTTTATCGAGAGAACAGCTTTAAAAGAAAAATCTGGAATGCTAAAAAAAAAAGTATTTAATCAGAGGCAGATATGAGAAGTAATATCTCAGGCTAGAATACTCATAAGTAGAAACTGAGTTTACACTGAGCAGCAATACTTTTTATTGCCTCTACTTTCTCCTTTGGTTTTCTGCAAAAGTTATGATGACTTAGCTGAAATTGGTTCGGGGATATTTTAAGTTGATATAATCTGCCATTCTAACTTCTATAACCTAATGCAACCTATATCAGCAGACAACCTTCCCCTCCATTCCTCAGGTGAGGGTAATAGTTGCAGGTTATTTTCCTAGAGGCCCCTGAACTTTCACAACTTCAGCCAGATATTTGGGAACATGGGGACACTGAATGCATTTATCAGGGACCCAAGAAAACACAGCTCCCTCATGTCCAAGATCCTGAGTCTACAGGAGTCCCCACTATGCAGTCACCGGGAGGTCAAGAGAGAATCCAAGTGTTTGAGTACTTGTGTGTGTGTGTGCGCACACCTATGTGTGTACCTGTGTGTGTGCACACCTGTGTGCGTACCTGTGTGTGTGTGCATATATGCACGTACACTTTAGGTTATGTGGAAGAGTGGGCTGGCCCAGCAAGGACACAGGGCAGCGTGTGGCGGGGGGCGGTAGGGGCGGGGGGGAGGCTGCAGGTGTCACCAGACCGAAGGTATATGTCCTGACAACTTAGAGACACATTGAAAAGCAGTGGTAAGCAGTGGTAAGCAAAGCAGTGGTAAGCAAGCCACCACCTTCCCACAGTCAGGCTGCATAAGCTCATTCACACATCCTTATCTTTAAAAGACTTTTCATCTTGGAATACTTTTACATTTATACAAATGTAAGGATAACACAGAGAATATTGGTGGGGCTGTGGGGGCAGCTGCAGGGACACTGGGCACAACAGGGAGGGCCCTGGGGGCCAGGGAGCCTATGCCGGGCATTGCCATACAAGTCCCTGATTTCCCCCATTCCGGCCCGGGCCGGCATAGGAAGGCCTGGTACTGTGGTTGGGGCACTCCCCGTGGAATTAGGCAGAAGTCGCCGTGGCAGTGGGGCCCGCATTTTGCAGGACATTTTCCACTTTGGAGAGTGAGGAACTCATCCCTGGCCAAGGAGACTCAGTGTCAGAACGGGAGTTGAAGCGCAGAAGGCGCGAGGAAGACAGGACCCCTCCGAGGACCACCTGTGACTTCAGCAGCACAGAGATTGCTGAAGCCAGGCCCTGAAGTCCTTAACAGCAATATGCACAGATGTGCTTGGAAGAGCGACCACAGATCTGATTCTGGCCATTTGTCTGCTCAGCCTCGCCACCCTCAGGGCTGGCTGTGGCCTTGGGAAAACCCATCCTTCTACCTTCAACCCGGAACCATCTACCAGGCGCTCCAGGTCGCAGCTTCTGTGCAGGCCTTGCTGGCCTCGGTCTTCTGCCCTCTCTCCTCTTTCCCTCTCTCCCCTCTCTTTCTACCTTTCCTTCTCCCCCTCTTCCTGTTTTCTCTCCCCATAATTTCCCCCTTCCCCCTCCTTTCCCACTTCTCTCTTCCTCCCGCTCCACCTGCTGCCACTCTCTTTCCTTCCACCTGGTTTTTGGTTTCATCATAATGTAGTATGTATGTTTTGATGTTTTCAAGTTTTCCTCACCTATCAAGGGAAAGAAGAATTATATGAAAAAGCAACTATAGAAAGTGAAACTCTTTATCATTTCTGCTTCAATATGAGGCTTTTGGGCTTCAGAAAGAGACTCTAGACTTCAGAGAGTCAGAGGTCATGGAATCCGGACCAAGGGCAAAAGGCAGCGCAGCAGCTGCTGGGATGGAGCCCCCTTTAACACTTGGAGATTTGTCCCTGCAAGAAACAGGTAACATTGAATGATCAAGAGTGGCACTTGCCATTGTGCTGAAATTGTGTTATTCCCCATCAGCACATAATGTGCAGCTATTAGTTTCGTTATAATGGCTTAGGAGTCATCTAGATGTATCTTCCTTGATTTTTAGTTTGTCATTTAGACAGATGTTAAGTTGAAGCCTGGCTTACATTTTCACTATGAAATCTCAGAATCCATCCAAGCACTGGGGTGTGCTTCCCAAGGTCAAGTCCCCCTTCCTCCATCCCGGCTTCCCTAGGCAGAGAGGGGGACGGAGCTGCCTATGGTGCTGGCTTCAGGAGGGGAACCCCAGCTCCTTTGACCTCTACTCTCTGCAAAAGGAGGGTCCTGGACAGGAACAAGGGCTCATTCTCATTCTCCTACCTCAACCAGGAGGCCTCGTCTCAGCCCTCCCAGACCTTGTGGGCTGAGGGTCGCTGAAGGCAGTTGCTGTGGGTGGGGTTCCCATTAGCCACAGTCAGACACAGCCAGGCTCACTTCTGACCTGTCACACCCCTGGCCTTGCCCCCCGGGAGATTGTATCATCTCCCGGAAAGGAAACAGCAGCCATACTGTGTACTGCTCCTCGGAGTACTTTGCTCACCACCTCTGACAGTCTTGCCAACTGATACAGTTTGTCTGTGTCCCCACCCAGATCTCACCTTGAATTGTAATTCCCATAATCCCCACATGTCATGGGAGGGGCCTGGAGGTGATTGAATCATGAAGGTGGTTTCCCCCGTGCTGTTCTCATGATAGTGAGTGAGTTCTCACTAGATCTGATGGTTGTATAAGCGTCTGGCATTTCCTCTGCTTGCACTTTTCTCTTTCCTGCCGTCCTGTGAAAAGCACTTTCCACCATGATTCTAAGTTTCCTGAGACCTCCCCAGCCGTGCGGAACTGTGAGTCAATTAAACCTCTTTCCGTTATAAATTACCCAGTTATAACGTGAGAACAGACTCATACACTAAGGCCTGAGCTGTCTTTCTCCTTACGCACAGGAACCCATAATGACTGCTGCCCGGGGCCCTCCCCTCTCTGTAACACTCCAGTCACCACAGATGAGGCCTTGGGTCTCAGGACACAGAGGGAATGGACGAGGAATGTTGGGCCTCCAGGTTCCTGATTCTAAAAGCCAGTCTTGCTCCTACCCTGGGTGACTCTGACCTTGACCTATCCACAGAGAGGAGTGAGCCACCTCTGGAAGGCCATGGAGCAGGGGCTTGACTTTCTGCAATGCGCTCATTGCCTTGGGGGGCCAGGGGGTGGTTCTGTGGCAAAGGAGCTCACAGTCCCCCATCCCCTCATGTAGCCTGAGTGCAGTTGTGCACCAGAGCTGAGGATGGGATGGGAAGAGCAGGCTGGGCAGCCAGATACATTCTCCTGCAGCCTCCTGGGCTCGGTAATGTTCCCCCAACCCGGTGACTCCCCGCCCCTTCCCCCAAACCTCTGTATCACTCTAGGCAGATATCAGATAAAGCATGCACCCCGTGGACTTCATTTCCAATGCACGCACCTGTCTCCCTGTCTACACTGTCGTCTCCTCCAGGGCAGGGAGCAGGTTGTATTCATCTCAGTCGCCCAGCATCTCTCAGCCTGGCACACAGTAGGCACTTACAGGTGGTGTTTCATTCACCACCCAAAGAAGCTATCATTTATAGTATATATTATTAATAATATATAATTATGTTACAATGTTAATATATATGATATAATATATTTATATTATTGTGTTAATCTACTATTATAATACATTATTAATAAATATAGTAATAATGGTATACTATATTATTTATATTATAAATCTGAAGAGAATTTCTGATGTGAGCTGTTTTCCTATTAACCTGCTGGTTGACAAGGACTTCCTTCCCTTTCACTGCAAAGGCTGTGATGCTGGGTGCTCACTTTCCTCACGCAGCTACAATTGCCCTCTCCCCTGACTTCTCCCTCGTTAGAGCTAACCTCATGGGGATTGCCTGTGCCCACTCTGTTCAAGGAGTGAGATGTAATTAAGGTTGCCTTTTAACCTGGGGAAGAAGGAACAGGGCTGAAGTGTCAGTGGATTCATAAGTATGTTTCACAGGCCCCGAGGCCCAGACCACGGTTGGGGTTTCCTGTCCAGGCAGACTTCTCTCTAAGTGGACATCAGCTGCCCTGTCCTCCCTGCTGCTCAGATGCACTTACTGAAGAAGTGGACAGAAGGGATGAATACAGGAATTGGGGTTTGTGCAATGCCATCCCCAGCAGGGCTGGAGGAAGACAGTGTATGGAGGCCCTTTTAGGGGCACACAGGTCCATGGAGAGTCTGGGAAAACCCTGCCTCCTCCTCCATCTGCGTTAGGCCTCTTGCATTGCTATAAAGAAATACCTGAGACTGGGTAATTTATAAAGAAAATAAGTGTAATTGGCTCACAGTTCTACAGGCTGTACACAAAGCATAACATCAGCATCTGATTGGCTCCTAGAGAGGCCTCAGGGAACTGCTACTCACGGCAGAAGGCAATGAGTGAGCTGGCACATGGCGAAAGCTGTAGGAAGTGAGAGAGAGACTGGGGGAGGTGCTACACACTTTAAATGGCCAGATGGAAGGAGAACTCAGAGCAGGAGCTCACTCGTCCCCAAAGGGATGTCCCAAGCCATTCATAAGGGATCCAGCCCCATGAACAAATCACCTGCCACCAGGACCTACCTCCAACACTGGGGATTACAATTCAACATGAGATTTGAGTGGGGATGAATATCTAAACTATATCACTATCCCTTCATCCATCCATCCATCCATCCATCCATCCATCCATCCTCTCTCTCTCTCTCTCTCACACACACACACACACACAAACAAGCACAGGGAGGAAGAAGAGACTTCCTGGAGAGGCCACAGCCCGTTTGTTAACAGGCTTCCCCACCAATGCTGGCCAGAAGGCTGGGCCGGGCCCCACTCCTGGTTGATGGATGAGACCGCACTGCACCAGCCTCGCCCAGCCTAGCAAAAAGGAGGAGCTGCTTCTTCCAGACTCGCTGGAGCTCCCTGCTCAGTGACTGGAGAGCTGATGGATGGGAGCTGTTGAAATAGGGGAGGATTACAAGCCTTAAGTCCTGGCTCTCTGGCTCCAGAGGTTCAATAAGGCCATTTGTATATCAGAAGCAATTTTCAAACCTGGATTCTTCCTGTCAAGCTGAAGGCAGCGAGGATTCTGGGAGTTTCCGGAGCCTTGATCTTTGGATTGGTTCTTTTTAATATAACTTAAGGATGACAAATTGAGATGTTGACTTAATTCCCAGTGATCTGAAAATCAGTGCTACTTTAGGAGTTAGAGAAAGTAAATGGTTGCCAAATGTTACTACCTACATTACCCCAGAAAATGGGGGTTCTCATCTATAACCTGGGATGCTAATCACCCCAGCTCATGGGGCTAGCCAAGGAAGGCGATTTGTGCAAAGGGTTTAAGTGTAAATTGCCTGGCTGTGGTGAGTGCTCAATCAGAGCTAGCCATCATTCCTATCATTACCAATAAGCCACCCACTATTCCACATTGATTCCTGGCCCAGGGCCCCTGGGGGGTAAGCAGCCTCATTTCATCCAAGATTTTACTTTCCTCACTTTCCATGGAGGAACAGGCAGGTGAGGGACAGCAGGGAAGTGACAAAAGCAGGAGGGTCAAGATTCCCACTCGGTCCCCTGCTGCAAGATCCCGACTAGATCCTCCACTTACCCAAGGGCTTCTCTGCAGAACGTGCCGGGCCAGTGGGCCCCCGGTGAAGGGAAGTGAAGGTTGCTCGGCCTCCTTCTATTCCTCTCCTGCTAAGAATCAGAAACAAAGTGGCGTGATCCCCAAATATGTACAGTGTACATTGCAGCTGAGTCATATTTGTCAGATAAGAAAATGCAAGAGCAAGTGACACAATAGAAGAAATGATTCACAGAATTGGCAAAGGGTTGGTGGCAAGAACATATAAGGAGTTCCCACAAATCAACAGGAAAAACACAGCCCCATAGAAAAGTGGGCACAGCAGACGTTGAGCTGAAGAGGAAATGTCCACGGCCCACAGGCCCAGGAGGATGTGCTCCGATGGTCTCCAGGGATCTGGGGTGCAAACCACAGTGACAATGAACACGAACTGACACCTGGTCAGTTGCAGAAATGAAGGCAGCTGACTACACCAAGCAGCGACAAAGATGTGAACCCACTGTGCAAGTGCATTAATCCACTCGTCTACACATTTATATGTTGCTGGTGGAAGGATAATCAGTACAAGTGGTTGGGAAGCCGTTTGGAGGGATCTCCCTGCAGTGAAGGCAGGCACCTGGTGGGCTGCAGTGCTATGTCCTGGTCTGTCGCGTTGAGAAATCCCTGAACGTCCAGGGAGATGTGTTCAAGGTCAGAGCATCACAGGTGCTGGACTGTCCGCAGAAGAGGAGAGGAGCAGAGGACGGAACAGGCAGAAGGGAACACAGCCCAGCCAAAGAAAACAGGCACGGCAGGAAGAAGCCTCCTGAGTCCTGAGGACATAATCTTAAATTCCAAGAACGAACTCCCAAGATTGCTTCCAACACTCTACCTTTTTCCACAAAGATTAAAAACGAACACTTAAAATATACCTTTATTTGATTTTATTTATTGCAGATGCAATAAATTACTTGAAAAGGAGAGCAGGACGTGTTGCGTGTGGGGCGGCAGATGGCTATTGTGGGGCTGGAAGAAGGTCGGCGTGAGGTCTGAGCTGGGGCTGCAGGGCCCTAGGCTGACTGCTACCAAGCACCAAGGTCTTGCATGGGGTGGAGGGCCCACGGGGCGCCGTGATCCCGTCAACTATGCCTCACCCCCAGTTCCACTCCTCCACCCCCAGCTCTGAGGCGCTGGCTGAGCAAACCCAGCTCAGCTCTGCCAACACCAGCTGGCCTGAAACGTCATGGCCGCGCAGTCAGCAGCCCCCAGGGAGGCTCTGAACAGGGGCGCCCTGGAGGGTGGCTCTGGGCAGCTCCTTCTCTTCCTGTTCCCTGAGTTTCCTGCCCCCCCAGTGCAGTTTGTTCCAGCACTGGATCCGCCTGGCGGTTTTCTCAACACTTGCAGAGTCAGCCTCTCGTTCTCCTTCAGACGCCCGCACAAGCTGGCCAGTTCCTTCCTCAGAGCTCTCTGTCTCAGCCCCTGGAACCCCTGCTCAGCACTCAGGACCCCAGCACCAGCTGGGTGGGGCCTCCTCCCCAGAGGCCCCCCCAACGCCTTCCCTGTGTCCCATCCCACAGGGCGGCAGCGGCCTCACGGGCTCCTCCGTGTGCGCAGGTGTCCCCCGTCTGCACTTGCCAAGGCAACATCTCTTCATTTTAAAATCTGCCTATCAATATAACAGCCACAGTTCTGTCTGTTGACTGCACACTGACCGCTACTGGCGCTTATTAGATTATTGTAAAACATAGGAAGAGTCGTGTTACTAAGGAGAAGCATAAGTCAAAGGACGGAAGAGATGCCAGTGAGTCAAAGCCAAGGAGCCCGCACCTTTGTGCTGGAGTCTGGTCTGCGGCCTCTGCTTCTTGTGGCCATGACTTTTCAGGCCAGCTGGTGTTGTCTGAGCTGAGCCTGTGTGCTCGTGACAGTGGCAGGCATTTCCACAGGACGTCTGATAAGAACGATCACGCAGGCTCTCAAACAGTTCAGCCTGCTGCTTCCCAAACCATGCTGGGCATTTGAAAATGCTGGGTATTCGTTAAGCCTGCAGTCCCCAGCCCTTCCCCGGGTTATCGGAGTTGGGAGGTTTCCAGCACCCTCCGCTCACCTGTGCTAGGCGGGAGTGCCTGGGAAATCTAGGGCAAACCCAGACCAGCGTGACGTGCATGACAGTGCGTCACCAGGTGCAGGAGGGATTGTGGGGAAAATCGTGATTGCAACCCCAGGATAAGTCAACTGTGAATGTGCAAACAGGTGCAGGAGGAACACGGTGTCCCCAACACAGGGAGGTCTCCAGGAGCATGTTACCAGACTCTGGGCATCGTTTTTACGGCTTCCTGAAGGAGTGCATGACTTACAGCTTGAAAAATCCAGCAATTACAGACAGGGGGCTGTTGATGTAGAGAAAGAGCATTTTCCCAGCTCCCCTGAGTGCTAGCTACATTACAGGCACCTTACATGCCTGTCTCATCTAATTTTCTCAGCACTCTGAGGGTGGTTAATATTATCCCCATTTTACAGATATGGAAAATGAGGCTCTAAGAGTTTGGAAAACTTACCCAATGTTGTTAGAGACAGAATCAGGACTCAAACCCTAGTGGTGTGTTTAAATAACTCGACACACACACACACACGTGCACACTTGTACATACACACATCCTCAGTAACCTTCATTCAGCACAGACCTCCTACCACCTGAAGTTTCTCTCCCCTTCTCCCCCTCTAAAGGACAACTTCAACAACAAATAAAAACATAAAGCCCCTAAACACCAATAAAATCTCCAAATCATGCTAATTTGTATTGCTTGAGAGCTAATTAGCCAGACCCTATGCTTAGCACTTGACAAATGAGAAATGAAACTTTGAGAGGTGAAATCACTTGCCCAAATTCTTCCTCTCTGAAGCACCAGGCAAGGCCTCTGTCTAGTGTCTAACTTCAGAGCCCAGGCCTCTAAGCTCCACTGTGCCGCCAGTTTGCAATAGTCACCTTGACCATGTCCTCCCAGAATCCCACAGCATGCACTGACAGCCGACTCTGGCCAAACTGTGAGGGCTGCAAGGCAGACGTGGGCCCTGACCCACACTTCTGCACCATGGCCAGTTAGGTGGCCATAGGCGACTCACAGTCCTGTGAGTCCTTGTCAGCTTGGAAATTCAGAAAGGTGTAGCAGTTACCTTTCAGATGGCCATTCTCATGGGAGGATGGGTTATTCAAGTCAGAAGACACATGGATCAAGAGCAGGAAGGGAAGTCCACTTTGAGAAATTGAAACTTGAATTTGAAGTCCCTGTACTTCTCCTGGGACCTTGACCCAGGCTGCCTTTTCCTCTCTGGTCTCTAGTTCCCTAACTCTAAGATAAAGTGGTCCATCCAATAAAAATCTAAGATCTTTACGAGCCATCACTGCCTGTGTATTTCAGAACATAAACTTATTGCCAGGGCACCCAACTGCTCTTATATTTATCTCTGCTTCTTTTCAATATGTGATTTGTTTGGGTAAAATTACATGGTTGTAATGCTATTTCTTTGAGCTGACAAGAAGGAAAATGGCCTCACAGGACAGCAGATGAGGGAATGTTTACTGTGCACAGCACAGTCCTTCAGGTCATTATAGTGTAGTTACACCAAGAAGCCCTTGGATGGTGAGCTAACGCTGTTGTAAACGTATTTGCAAGTGTGGCTGGTGCCATCTGTGCTGAATTGGCTACCTGTGCTACTTGGCTGTAACTCTGTAATTCTTGTAATGGCTTCACTCATCATGCCAAAATATTAGCTGCTTATAACCTGTTTGAGGTTGTGAAATTGCTTACTATTGGCTTATAGGAGAACACAGAAAAACACCAATCTGTGAGTAGAGAAGTCTGTAACAAAAGATTGTCTCCAAGTTGGATAAGGGAAATTTTCAGCTTGCTTATCCCTCCTGCTAAATTTTACAATAAAATTTAGATTCTCTCTGCTCTACTTGGAAGAACAGACAGAAGCTCTAAAGGATAGGTGGATTCTCCTCAGCATCAGTGTCACTGTGAGACTGCCTCACCTGGAGAGGAGCGGTCTAGGAGAGAAAATAAACAGACAAAAACACACATATACACAGACCATGTAGGGGTATCAATGGAATGCTGAATAGCAATTAAATATCATTTATAAAGACAAAGGGTAATTCTATGAAACTCAGTAGAGGAAACTGCAGCTTCAGTACAATAAATGGTAACATCCTTGTGCAAGAAGCACAGTGGTAAAACCAAGAGTGGTAAACCAAGTGTGGTAAAACCTAGAGCTCTGTGGTGGTGAGGATGTGCTGGGCAGTGGTCACCACGGAGCTTTGGCAGCAGGGAAGCGGGAGTCTAAAGGTCTCTGTAGCTTGCAACTGATGGGCTGCCTGCCTGGTCTCCTTGCTCTGCTCCCCTGAATCTTGACTATAACTGTTGCCCAGTCCAGCCACTGCTCCCAAGAATGCTATCAGGAGGGGCCTGTTTCTCTGTGTGGACTGCCAAAGGATCCCTGGGCGGGACGTGAGGGTTCTCACTGTGGAACCAGGGCAACATGACTATGCACACAGCCAGGACACTGTACGTCCAGTAGCTGTGGATATTGCAGAGCAATTTATCATGCGTGACATTCTGATGGCTTTGGGGATGTTCTAGGGGTACAGGACTAGCACGGTAGCCGAGAGCAAGTGCACTGCTCAGTGGTTATTGTTGGGGTTGTTTATGAGAGAGCATGGTCGCCGGAGGTGTAGGGATGCCCATTTCAGAATTCCTCATGCCATTAATCGTCAAAAGCAGGTTCTTTATGGAATTTTGATGTAGGTAGAATTGTTTGACTGAAAGTTCAGGCTAAAAGCAAAGGTAGACGTTGGTGCAATGCAGAGCCAGGAGGCTTCTGTGCTGTGACAGTGTCTGCATAACTTTACTCCATCTGAGAGCTGAGGTTCTGTGTCACACTGGAGAGTCTGCTCACCCGTACCCCAAGAAGACAGAACAAAGGGTGAAGACAAGCAGGAAGGCACTAAGTCTACTGGAGCAACGTGACTCTAAGGTGTCTTGAAAAATTGTGAAACTAAACATTTTTGTTGAGGATAAATTGAGATGTACCAAGATTTTCATTTTTTACATGGGGATAAAAAAGAGTTTTCAAATCCCTTAGAAAAAACTTTTGCCAAAGTTTTGGCAAAGAACATTTCTATAAATGTCCAGTCTACCAGAAATGTAGATTGCTTTAGGTGTGAAATGTAATTTATCAGCTTCAACGTTCTCTGTATCCAAGACAACAACTTTAAATACAGTAGGAAAAAAACATAAAGACAACATTGCCAGCAAAATATGCTCATTAAAAGAACTATAAAATGAATAGGTAAATAGCTATTATTAGCTGTAAGCCTCTCTGTCCTTATCTCCAGCATAGGAAATGCACTTAGGTACCATAAGAAGGTTGAGCAAAAATTGAACTCTCCATGGATATAAGGACGAAAACTATTTGACTCTCCTGAAAGCAAAGGTGTGTTTCATATATAATCAGTAGAAAGCTCTTAGGACTTGATAAATCCAGAAGTGCAAATCGCAGTACAGTTTGGGACCACTCAGATGGTTTTTCTTACCTTAAAAGTATGCCTTCCTTAACTTTCTAATTCATATGCTATTAATGGTGTTGGTAATTCATAAAAAGAGGTTCTCAACAGCACAGGGTTAACACCATGTGTCTCAGGGGACATCTCTGTCTTCCTTCCACTTTAGGATTTACTCTGGCTTTCCTGCATGGGAGACACACTTACTGCTTATTGAGGTAAATAAAAGAGATTTATAAATAGAGAATGTTTAGATAAAGGCAAAACATCATCCATCTGGAAAGAGAAGCTTATCTGCAGTAGATATGTGTTTACCGAGGGAAATTGGCAGCACATTAAACCTCGCTGCCCTGTTTTGGAAGGACATAAAACTACCATTGACTAACGCAGTGGTCTATCATGGAACCAGTCCCCTGGGTTCCTATGCCAGATGTATTGGGCTATTTGTCTCCAGGGCAGAGCAAGGATGACTCCAGTACAGCATCAGAGTTAAAAAAAAAAAAAAAAGAATGGAATATACTTTTAATATATGCTGGGTCACATGTCATGCTCACAGAGGTAGAAATAATGATTTCTAAAGAGATGTATTTGTAGAGTGTTAAATTTTAGCCTGTGTTTAAATTGGTACAAATAATCCAGTCATGACTGGAAACTAAACACATGCTTGAAGAATTCTTCTCTTTACCCCTCCATTTGAAGAAAGTAAAAGAGATCATTTTATTTGATCTAACATGGAAGTTTTTAAAGTTCATCTCTTGAAAACTCATGTAACATCTCTCTCTTTTGCAACTTGCAAGATTCTTAAGCATCTGTCAAGGTTTTGCGCCAGGGAATAATTAATGTCGCCAGGTCTGGTGTGTGCTTATTTCAAGGGATACCCTCTCAAAGTTAGCCAGCCCTACCCAGAACGTGATCTGGCTGTTTCAGTCAGGATAAGGGCATGCCTGACGTCTTAACAGCTCATGAGCTAATCTAAATTATTTCATTTTATTAAAGGGTGAGAGTTGAATCTGCATACATTTTGAGAGATAACTTATTTTTCCTTGCTTTCGAACACAGCATTAAGTGCATGACTGTCTTTGCTGTTCTGAAGCAATGCGATCACCACAGAGGAGAATGGTGGTGTCGTCCTGTTAGAGGCCCAGGTGTTCTGGAAATGGCAGCTGAGCTCAGAAACAAAATCCAGGTAGCTATCCCATTTTAAGTCTTCTCTGTCATCCTGACTGAACATAAAACAATTCTCATTTCTTCTCTTGACACAACCATATGCCTCCTGATGCTGGTGACACCATCGTCAGCCACTTGTCCGAGTCCCCTGGGGGACCCTGGTGGTGACCAGGATTCCTTGTGTGGGCAGTGGGCTTGGTATCCTGCAGCAGTGCCCAGGGAAGGGGAGACCCCACCTTTGGCATCAATGATGATGAATGGTTCATGTTGCTTTGAAAAACTGGTATCAAGTCAGGCTCTATGAATGCCACCTGTCAACTGCCATCCACTGTCATGGGACGTGCTACCCAGAAATTGGGTCTCAACTCAGCATCCCATGGCCTCTGTGCCAGTGTCCAGAGAGCTATTAACAGGACTCTGCAGAAAGCAGAAGATAGAAGTCAGAGTCCAGTCATAAAATAGGAGGCACCAGCTCTTATCCTGGTCCCAAAATGAGCAACAAAAGTCCCAGCAGTCACCTGGGAGACATTCACACTCTCCATCTGTAATTGCTTCTTGTGGCTTCCGTAACTCAGGACCACACACGCAGTGGCTTGAAGCAGCACACGTTTACCTCCTATGGTGCTGGAGGTCAAACATCTAAAATCAAGGTGCAGCATCCCTGGGACCTGAGGATCCTTACGGGACTTCGCAGATATGATTCATGAAGGGTTTTGAGATGCGGAGATTATCCCAGATCATCCAGGCAGGCCCAGTGTCATGACAGAGATCCTTAAAAAAGAAGGCAAGGGGAGATTTGTCTATAGAAGAAACAGAAGGCCATGGGATGCATGGCTGCCCCACAGTTTTGTGGCTTTTTCTGTGATGGAGGCCACAGGTAATCATCGCATCCTCCTCCTTCCACTCCCTTCTGCTCCATGACTTCCTCCACTGCTCAGACCTGCTTTCCTAATGAGGTGATATAAACCTTCATTCCTGGAGTGTGAGCCTGCAATGGCTCCGCTCATTTCTTCTTTATCTGCTTTTGGGTTGTTGTAGTTTTTCACTAACTTTTACTATTGGACGCGGAAGAACTAAGAGCTGTCCCAGAAAATTCTCTCAGTTCCAAGCATACTGTTCCCTGCGCTCACAGAGTGCAGCCAACCGAATTTTCCCTCTGCACCAGGTGTCAATGAGCCCAGCAGTGGAGAACTCTCCCTTGGGCCTATGAGGTTAAATTTATGAGACGTCTTGATTGGTCCGGTGGCAGTTTCAGTGTCTAATTCACTGGAATTGCAGTCAAGTTGCAGTAGTAAGTGCTACGGTTTAAATATTTGTTCTCTCCAAAACTCATATTGAAATGGCCATTGTAACAGTAGTGAGGGGTGGAACTGTAAGAGGAAATTAAGCCATGCTGTCTCTACTGTTGCAAGTGAATTAATGCTGTAACGGGGAGAGTGGGTGCATGACATGACTGCAGGAGCAGGTTTGCTATCAAAGGGAGAGTTTGGCCCCTTGTCTCTCTCTTTCTCTCTCTTTCCTCTCACCTTCTGCCATGGGGTACACATCAAGAAGGCCCTAACAAGATGCTGGGACCTTGGAATTGGACACCTCATCACCCCAAACTGTGAACCAATACATTTCTGTTGAATGTAAATTACTCAGTCTTAGGCATTCTGTTAGAGCAGGAAAAACAGACTCTGTCTTAGCAGGTGTAGCAGCAAGAGAAGCAATTTGTACTCCCACCCCCTGATTTCTGCACCCACACCTTCTGGCTGAGGGAGAAATACTCTGCATCCTGGTGACTTGTTCAAGTGTCTGTACAACACCCTGTAATAGAGAACTCAACCCACTAGGGATATTGCTTTAACTGAGTCTTCTGTAGCGCACTACATTTTTTGGATAGACCCAACCCTCTTGAGTATGGTAGGTGTGGGAATCCTCCAGATGCCAAGGGCATGAGTCCATGTTCGCACTGCTTTGCTGTGCAAAGAGTTTTTTGGTCAGAAGTGATGCTGTGTTGAATTCTAGTGGTGAAAGCAGCATTTCCTAAAGTCCACGTATGACGGTGCTGGTGAAAGCATTAGGGGAAGGGAGTGCAAATCCATATCCACAGCATGTGTCTACACCAATAAGGAGAATTGCTCTCTTTCCATGATAGGAGTGATTCCATATAAACTATATGTAATCAGGTGACTGGCCGATCACCCCAGGAAATAGTACCATACAGGACTGTTGGCAGGTTAGCATTGACTTGTAGCAGTAGCCACATAATCTATGGTATGGGAAGTCCATGTTTTTGGGCCCATTCTTAAGCTTTCTGTCACCATGGCCACTTTCTATTAATGTTTTGGCCCCTAAAGCAAGCCCGGGAATGCTTAGGAAAGAAGATGTTGGGAACACGCCCTGTCACCTGCTTGGCTATTGATGGTCTCTTCTGCCATGGATGCACTTCTGTGAGCATGCTCTTGGGACACAAATATCTTTTCAGGTCGCATCCATTCCAAGAATAAGAGCCCCATGCCTTTTCCCCAGAACTCTCTGTCACCAACATTCCAATTCTGTTATTTTCAAGCCTAGGACCATCAGGAAAACCATTAGCCAGTGCCCACAAGTGAGCCCTGATTCTCACTTCTGAACATGTCTGCAACAGCTCACTGAGCTCAAATTTCTGCTGACCGGGAGGATTTTTTACTGCCTGCTGTCTTTCAGATTCTCTTTATTGAGTGTGTAACGCTCTAGGAGTCCACTCTGGTTGGTGCCAGCAATTCAAGCAGAACCATCTGTATGCCAGGGCTGAGCAGTTTTTCCTCAGTCAACTGGTCATAAGAAACTCTCCATGAGCCATTTGTGTGAACCGAGATACCAGAAGAAATATAGCAGGAATGGGTGTCAGAAGAACCTGAGATGTCTTTCATGTAATTGAGTAGAGCCTTCTGGGCCTGCTCTGCCAGATCCCTTGAACACTGTAGTAAGACAATCCCAGATGGCCTGTGACGAACCACTAAAATCACATGTGATACAGTTTGGCTGTGTCTCCACCCAAATCTCATCTCGAATTGCAGCTCCCGAAATTCCCTCATGTTGTGGGAGGGACCCAATGGGAGATAATTGAATCATGGGGGCAATTTCCCCCATGCTGTTCTTGTGGTAATGGAGAAGTCTCACGAGATCTGATGCTTTTATAAGGGGAAACCCCTTTTGCTTGGTTCTCATTCTCTCTCTCGCCTGCTGCCTGTGCCTTTCGCCTTTCGCCTTCCACCTTGATTGTGGAGCCTCCCCAGCCACGTGGAACTGTGAGTCCATTAAACCTGTTCTTCTTTGTAAGTTACCCAGTCTCGGGTATGTCTTTATCAGCAGCATGAAACAGTCTAATGCAACATGGTCCTTGATGTCCTGTGGTCGGGCATTTTTATGGGTTGAATTGCATCTCTCTCTTCTTCCCCACTCCCCCCAAAAATATGTTGAAGTTTTAACCTCCAGTAGCTCAGAATGAGATCTTGTTTGGAAATGGGGTTATTGCAGATGCAAGTAGTTCGCATATGCTCATACTGGACTAGTGTGGTCTGGCCCCTCGTTCAATATGCCTGGTGTCCTCATAAGAAGAGAGAGCCAGGTGCTGATAGGGACACACACAGGGAGAACGACATAGGATGACAAAGGCAGAGATTGGCTTCATGAAGCTGCAAGACAAGGAACACAAAACTTTGCCAGCAACCACCAGAGCACACCTGCCGACACCTTGATTCAGACCTCTAGCCTCAAGAACTATGAGATGATAAATATCTGTGGTTCTAAACCACCCAGTTTGTGGTACCTTGCTAAGGAAGCCCTAGAAGATTAAGAGCATTTATGCAAAGGAAATAGTTATCTTCAAAAGAGAGAACATATTTACTCTAAAACACTAAAGCAGTGGTGCCCAGCATGTGGGCTCTGAACCGGAAGCAACAGGCTCACCTAAGAACTTTTAGAAATGCAAATACTTGAACCCCACTCCAGACCCATTGAGTCAGAAACTCTGGGGATGGGGCCTGGCAATCTGTTCTAATAGCCCACAGGTGTTGTCGACGCATGCCAAGAGAACCACTGCCTGGGAGGTGCAGGGCCTCTACATGGCACCCCTGTTCAGTCCAGACCCTCTGCGCATTGCCGGATCCGGCAGAAGTATGTCTGCAGGGCAGCTGGGCTCCTTGGAGGGCATTCTCTTATTCTGAGCCCCACTCAGAAGTGGCGATCTTACAAGGCACCAGTGAATGTGAGATAGGAATAGCACTGAGTAGTCACCGGAGGATGGAAAAACTGAAACAACAGCTAAAACAGAATAACAGAAAACCCAAAATAAGGGAGAGAAAAAGGCCAACATCCTGGTCAGGGTGACATGTCCCTGACTCTTCTGGGCAAACCCAGATAAGGAAGAAAGGGGGTGGTAACTGGAGGGTCCCTGAAATTCCCTCCTTTTCCAGAATACCTAGTGATTATCACATCCCCTAATTAAAGAAACACCGATAAAATCAGAAACCCAAACTCCCTTGTGCGGGACTCACTCTCCCAGGTTTGTGTGCGTGGCCCTCTTGAGTGTGCATCTTCACTTTGCAAAAACAGCTTCTTGTCTTCCCCTTCATTCTGACTCATCTCTCAATTCTTTCTTGCAATGATGTCAAAAACCTGAAAACCAGCTGGAGGTGGGCTCTCCCTAGCATCTGGAGACCCTCTTGAGCCCTCTGGTCACACATGGATTAGAGCACGTGGTGTGTATGGTATGCACGACCTCTATGTGTGGTAGAGAGGCTCTACAGTCCAAAGCAGCATGATGCTTGCTTTTAAGTGGCAGGCGGTGCAAGGTCCAGTAGCTTGAAAGGGCCACCTCTGCATGCTTCAGACCTTCAGGAACTTCATGACATCAGAGACCTCTAAAGCTTCATGGGATTTTTCTCTTATCCTCTGGCTTACCTGCATTTTACTGAAGCATCTAAAATTGTTGCTACTTCCTCTTCTCTGGGTCCAATTAGCATAACTTTATCACTGTAGTAAACCGGTGCAATCTTCCTTGGAATAGTGAGAGAATCAGATCCCTGGGAGTTCCTTCACTATTGAAGGAGAGATGATGTAGCCCTGAGACAAAACAATGCAGGTACATCGGTGCCCCTGCCAGGTGGAAGCACGCCTTCTGGTATAGCAGAATTGCAAATTAGAATAGCAAAAAACATAATTCACCACGTCAATAGCTAAGAATCATGTTCCAGGGATTATGTTGATTTACTCCAGTAAAGAGAACATATTTGGAACAGCAGCTTCCATTAGAGTCACCAATTAACTTAATTTATAATAATCCACAGTCATTCTCCAAGATCTGCCTTCTGTATAGGAAGAAACAGATAGTTGTATAAGTTTTGAGTTTCTATGCCCTCCTCTGAATCTTTCAAGTCTTTGATGATGGATCTAATCTGTAACTTATCTGAGGATATGTATCGCATTTGGTTGAATGCTCTGGTAAGTGGGGGACTTGTCAAGGTCTTCCATATGCCCCTTTCCACCATTATAGGCCTCAGTTTCTGGGTCAGGAGCAGTATGGGATTCTGCCACTGAATATCATGGCAATTCTAACAATAAATTCTGAACATCAAAAATAACCTCAAGTTGGGTACACATGAGGCCACAATGATACAAACTTTGGTCAAAGTACCTGACTACCATTAGCTACAGTGTGGACAGCAGGTTACAGGGCTTGGGGAGAGGCATCTAGGAATGGTATTAATTTTATAGGAAATCTAGGAACCACTCAAAGCATATGATATTTTATTTTACTCAAAACAGAGTCACTCCTGTAAGTGAACACAGGGTCACTTAGACAAGGCTTTGAGGAAGAATGGGGTGACAGCATCTCAGGATTCTCCCTCAGGTGCACCCAACTTTTCCTTCAGGCAAGGCCTTCTGGACTGTGAACTGGCTTAGTTCTAGAAATTTGGTGAAAAGCTGTACTTCTCCATCTACTGACTCAGCCTCGTTTCTGGCCATCAGCCCTGGTGTTCTTCCTGTCATACAAAGATCAGGTGACATTTTAATGCTGCTTATTTATTCTATTCCCAGGAAAACCATGATCAATCGGACACTGCCCAAACTCCCTGGCACTCAAACATTCTGATGGTCACATTGTCCCTGATGTTCATGCAGCAAATGTAGCCACCTTGCTCCTGGCAGCTCAACACCACCACTCGGCCTCTGCTGCCCAGGATCCCGCCACCCCCAGTAAAACCCGGGAGGCTGGCACCTTCTCTCCTGGTCACTCAGGTTCACAGGGACAGCTGCCAGGGAGCATCATGAGGGTCAGGGTGCTTCCCTCACTAGGGTGTTTCTCCATGCCTTAGCAAAGGGCTTGTGTGGAGTTTTAGTCTGAAAGCATGGTTGTGCAGAATACATGCAAGAAATCCTTCCCACATTTGTATCCCGTAGAACTTTTGATCTCTCTCTCTCTCTCTCTCTTCTCTCTGTCTCTCTCTCTCTCCATATATATGTATGTGTATATATATGTACACACACACATGCCAAGAGAGTTCTAACATCTCAACTCCATTGATTCAAGTTTATTTTGATGAATACACTGAGTAAACTATGAGGGTCACCTGCAACTGCACAAACTCACTCACGTTGTGCGGGCTCCCTGCAAGTTCACTCGCCCAGTGCAGGCTCCCTGCAAGCTCACTCATCCTGTGTGGGCTCCCTGCAAGCTCACTCGCCCAGTGCAGGCTCCCTGCAAGCTCGCTCATCCTGTGTGGGCTCCCTGCAAGCTCACTCGCCCTGTGTGGGCTCCCTGCAAGCTCACTCATCCTGTGTGGGCTCCCTGCAAGCTCACTCGCCCTGTGTGGGCTCCCTGCAAGCTCACTCGCCCAGTGCAGGCTCCCTGCAAGCTCACTCATCCTGTGTGGGCTCCCTGCAAGCTCACTCGCCCTGTGTGGGCTCCCTGCAAGCTCACTCGCCCTATGTGGGCTCCGTGCAAGCTCACTCGCCCTGTGTGGGCTCCCTGTAGGTGCACTCATGTGCTTGGACTTGGCCCTTTCCAGTGTTATAGTTTATCCTTCTTGGTCTATTATCTAAGAATTCATTTCCATATATGCACCTTAAGTTTCTGAAATATAAACTAACAATAATCTCTAAGAAGTGGACTTAGAGAATAAGCCACTTCTTCCTGGGTCAGATTTTGTGCCTTCCCCCAAGGCACATGCTGAGATCTGACCCTGGTTGCAAGTCTAGGGGCAACCGAGGGTGGGTCTTAATGACATCCATACACCCTTGTAAGGTAACTGTCCTAGATGAGATTATCACAGAGTATATAATTAAAGGATAGTTTAATAGTATCCTCAGACATGGGGGGAGGGCAAGTGGGCTGTTTTCACTAACAAGGGAATCTCAGGGTTATTTGGGGATTCAACACTCTCAGCTTCATTTATGTCCACTTGTGCGTAATGTCACCCTCATTTCAAATCTCATGGACCCACTCCTTCCCCATCAGTGCCCCAACTTTTTCATTAGCAACTTGCTGGGGCTGTGAATTCAACTTACATTGTAATTCTGCAGCCTACACAATTCATATTGTGTCATCCTGTTAGAGAGGTCGACCTTGCAACTATAAGGAGTACGAAGTTCTTTTATGGTTACTATAAAAGTTCTGCATTCTCTAACCATGACTTGACCTGAGCGTTTAAAACCTTGTGTCTGTCAAATTCCTTCTAGAAGCATTTCATGGCATGCCCGGAGCAGGCATCTAATCCTGTGGTTCTTATCATCATTGCTAATGCTACAAAAGCCCTCAAAGTCACCTGATTTTTTAGATTTTTTGATTACTGTTGCTGTTAGTACATGCTTTGGAGCTAGTATTCCATCTCAGGTTTGCAAGAATTGCAGCCTTGCTTTCAAGCCTAAAAATGCGACCAAAACAATCCCCAAATACCATTTTGAGTGTTTGTTTCCTGAGACCACTCCTGGTGATAATTTTTATATTAGTCAAGGTCCAGGAAACAGATATTATACCCTGGAGAATTTAATGTAAAGACTTTTTACCTTCTTAGTAGAAAACTGAAAAGGCAAATAGGAAACACTGAATTTCACAGAGGTCATACCTCCAGGGAGCAATTTCTATGCCGAGATTGAGAAGGGAATAAGGGAAAGAGATTAGAGTTTTAGAATCCAGAGGCTTGGGAGACACTCCCTCTAGACTTGGGCTGCAGACCTCTGGGGCAGGGAACAGGCTAGTGAGATCCTTGATTGGAGCCTAGGTGCATGTTCCGACATCAAGGGAGGGGAGAGGGGAGGGCATGAGCAAAGATAAGGGACATGAGACAGCATGGCTTTCTCAGGTGCACAAGTAGTTTGGGGTGGCAGGGCACAGATGGGACACAGACACGGTTGCAGGAGGCGACAGAAGGTCATCCAGGGTGGTGGCTATGAAGCAGCTTGTGTGACCTGTTGAGGGGTTTTGATTTACCTTGTGAACAATGGAGAATCATTGCAGGGGTTTCAGGAGAAGACCAAAGAATTAGATTTTCATGTCAAAAGATAACTCTGGGGATAGCATAATAGATGCAGAGCCACTGAGAAATTACTCACATAGTCTGGATAGAAATGGGCCACTTCAGTTTTTAGACCAGAAGTGTTAAGGATGGTGGCAAGGATATGGTCCCAGGTGTCATGGGACCAAGTGGATGGGCACCAGAGCCAGGGAGAAAAGTCAGGATGACTTCCTGGGATGTGGCTTGAATCTGAAATGTAAGAACATCTCACTGGTGCCTCACAAGTCCTCACTTAGAAGCTCTCTGTCCAGAGCCCTGGCTGTGCTGGAGGCGCATGTCCCTTGTCAGAGCCTCTCCTGTCTTTTTAGTCTATGGATTCCAAGCTGTAACACAAGACTCAGTGGGTAATCAAGTTGTGAAGAAATGTCTATTGAGAGAACACTATTGTGATAACTCACCCTAGGTAATGGGATCTGAGACCTAGAGCCTTCAGAAAATATTACCTTGTGCCCACTGAATTTTACCTTCTACTGAAAACAAAGACCAGGATTGAAGCTAATAGAACCTTCTGAATAGAACCAAAAATCAAACAGAGACTATTGTGGACTAGACTATGAAATACCTGAATATTTGGAAATTTCTGTTCCCTGCACTAAAAATCTAGTATAAATTCACCATAACCTCCTTTAAAATAGAGATGTGATCTTTGTCTTTCTCCTCAACTACCAGCCCGAAGAACAATACCTCAGGCATCACACGTGCTGAATACATGTCACTGTTTGTTGAATGCTTGATCATACAAGTCGCTCGGAAAATGGAAGGAACATCTACTCCCCTTTCTTCAACACAGTTTGCTCCCCCAGCTCAGATGCTATTCTCAGAAACATCATGATGATGTTAAGCAGTGAGCTCCAGCAGTGTATTACACCTGCATCTGTATTAAGCCAGTACTAATTAAACATTTCATAATTCACATTATATTACATAGCCTATGCCCACCACATATCTCCAGTGAGAAGAGCTTTTATGCTAAGAAATATGCATGCATTCTCATCCACATCATGATGGTTTATATTCTTGGGTAAAGACTAAGTCCTGAGTTGTATATGTATTTAGTTTTATTTCAGTTTAAATGTGTAAGTCACATCTTCCTAATGAGAACTGTTTGAGTAACTCCTTGTTTAACATTAATTTTTTAACGTTTTTCTAGATGTGGGAAGAAGGGGCATAACCATTAAAAAACCTGTATTTGTGGTATCGAATCCCATTTTCACTAATCCCATTAACTAATGTGTTTGTCCGTATTTTATTTAGGAAAGCACTGCCTAATGGCTACTGCATGCCAAACTCAGTCACAGACACTGGAGAGGAAAGAAGAAAAAGGCAAGTCCAGTCTCTGGAGGAGGTCAGAGCCTAGCAGGAAAGATGAGACCAGTACAGTCAAGGGCGCAGCAACCGATGCCTTCTGGCATTTTGGGGAAGGCTTCATGGAAGAAGTGCCAGTTGAGTGGGGTCTTCAAGGATGAATCAATTTTTTCCAGGCCAGAAGCAGAAGCACGAGATTCCAGGCAGAGATGACTGTGTGTAGAAAATCAGGCCAGGTGCAGTGGTTCACGCCTGTAATCCCAGCACTTTGGGAGGCTGAGGCGGGCAAATCACATGTGGTCAGGAGTTCAAGACCAGCCTAGCCAACATGGTGAAATCTCATGTCTACTGAAAGTACAAAAATTAGCCAGATGTGGTGGCACATGCCTATAGCTTCTAGTCCCAGCTACTTGGGAGGCTGAGGTGGGAGAATCACTTGAACCCGGGAGACAGAGATTGCAGTGAGCCAAGATTGTGGAGACTTCATCTCAAAAAAAAAAAAAAAAGAAAGAAAGAAAGAAAGAAAATCATTGGGGTGTGTATGTGTTTGTGTGCATGTGTGTGTGTCTTGAAGGGCACAGGGGGAGAATGGGGAGATTAGTGTGACTGGAGACAGGGCTCTTGGGTGTGTTCTGGGAGCAAGAGATGAAGGCAGAGATGACAGGTCTTTGTCCTGTAGCAGGGGAGGGACCTTCCAGCTTGCAAATAGGGGAGTTCAATGGTGTTTCTTTAAGACATATGAATAAAGCCCAGAAAATGGACTGGAGCTGGAGGCGGGGAGACCGTCGGGTCCATCACATAAACAAGAGCTGTGGTGTAGAAGTGATGTCAGCAGGCTGGAGCCGAGAACACAGGACATGAGGCTCAGGCCGGTTCAGGGCATAAAATACGGCAGAGGAGGTTGTCGACCGGATATGAAATCTAAGAAAAAGATAAAAGATGACTCTAGGGCTTCGATGAGAAACTGCAAGATAGTATTGCCATTAATTTAGAAAAGTAATTTAAGAGGGACCTGCACAGGAAACAGAGACAGAATGAAGTAGGGACACACAGGGCTGGGCAGAGGGCCTCAGCCTGGCCACGGCCTGTGCATGCCCTGGCTCCCACTTCCAGGGGCTTTAACACAGGAAATGGTGGTGGAAACGCTGAGCTTCTTTCTGTGGCAGCTGATTATTTACTAAAATAAAACATAGACAAGAGCTTCTGGTAGAAAACAAAACAGAAAAGCAAAAACCCTGTGGACTCAAAGAAAAAGATCTGGAATATGTGCAAGCCTGTGAACCCCGACACTGCTCACCAGGGAAACCAGGGTGAGGTTAGGGAATCTGAGCCGTTCTGGGGGCAGCACTTACGTGTTGATCTTCCTACAAAGCTTGGCTGTATTCATAAATGACCAGAAGAGTGTTTATTAGGTGCATGGATTAAGCCTTATGAATTGTTTTACTAAAGAGTTATCTATTTTAGAATACAAGAATAATTCAAAAGAACATTAGTGGTGCTGTGTTGCTTATTAGGGGGGATTTCTCCTGCTATAACAGGCCCCCCAATTTTGATGTTGCACTTTTTTAAAAAAATAGAGGCAGGTTCTCCCTATGTTGCCCAGGCTGGTCTCAAACTCCTGCCTCAGCCTCCCAAAGCACCGGGATTCCAGGCGTGAGCCACAGTGCCCAGCCCTGATATTGCAGTTTTATGTTAACACATCACCAGGTGATGTTACACTTTTATTCTCACCAAATATGGAGCATTAATCTTCTCAAATTAATTTTTCCTTTAAAAATCATCTGATCATATTGTGAGAAATGAAGAAAAATCTACCCCACACTTCATCAAATCAACCATGGTGGTTACGTTTCTGGCATGGACCTCTCGTCTTTACTACGTCATAATCATTAACTATCAGCTGTGCCTTATTATTTATTACTGATATGGTTTGGCTGTGTCCCCACCCAAGTCTCATCTTGAGTTGTAATCCCCATTACAACTCAAGGGAGGTGTCGAGGGACAGACCTGGTGGGAGGTGATTGGATCTGGGGGTGGTTGCCCCCATGCTGTTCTCATGATCGAGGGTGAGTTCTCACGAGAGCAGAGGGTTTTATATGGGGCTCTTCCCTCTTTGCTTCCTTCACAGGCTCTCTCTCCTGCCACCTTGTGAAGAAAGTGCCGGCTTCCCCTTCTCCTTCCACCATGATTTTAAGTTTTCTGAGGCCTCCCCAGCCATGCAGAACTGTGAGTCAATTAAACCTCTTTCCTTTATAAATTACCCAGTCTAGGGTATTTCTTCATAGCAGTGCAAAAATGGACTAATGCAGTTACTATTTTCTTCAACACAGATTGACCTTCCTGTACTTATAGTCTGCACCAGCTCCCACTGCCCGCACTGTTCATTCACCTGAGGCCACGTGGAGAGCTTTTCCCTGGGGCCTCACAGCCTGCAGGGGGGCTTTGCCTTGCTCAGGGTATTGTCCCCCAGCTGGGGCTGAGCCACTGTGCTCCTCTCCATCACAGGCTGGGCACATCCATCCCTTCTGATTTTCAGTGCCATTAAAGTAGCCCAATTCACTGCTTGAGATAACACTTTGCTCTCTGCCCCCACAGGAGCAGGTGGAAGCTGCCAGGTTAAACAAGGCTGTGGCACCATCCTGAGCAATGTGGCCACCAACCCAGAGTCACTCACCAGGAGTGTGGTCCTTCTTGTGTAGCAGCACTCCCAGGGAACAACCCGTGCTTTCTCATGACATGCTGGCTAAATCCTGACCCCATCAGTGTCCTCTCCACATGTCATAACGATGTGGCCAGCGAGGCAACCATGGCATGGCAGGAGTGACTGAGTACTGTTACTGACAAGCTCAGCCTCTGTGGGGGTCCCTGGAAGGCTGTATGGTTAAGACTAGTGGAGGGTAAAGGCAGCCGTCCCTCTGCAGAGGACAGTCCATGCTCCCTGGAGACCGAGCTGTAGAAATACGATGTGCTGCCTGCAGGAATGCAGCTGCCGCTCCATCGTCAGCAGAGCCAGGCTGCTGAGAAAGACTGTAAGCTTCACCTGCAGCAGCTCTCATCTGTAGGGACTGGCCCAGGCAAGGGACTCAGGAGGGAGGAAGTAGCCTTCATCTGGCTCATACTCAGCAGGAATCTGGAGACAAATGTGCTGTCTCCAAAGGGCCCTGCCTACGGGCATTGTGCATCCCTACCTGGCCAAGCCATCAAACAACTTGGATGCTGGGCACCCAAGGAGGTGGCCCGCACATCCACTTCTACCTGCTGAGTCCTCTGCTTTTATGATGATGTGCATTCCCCACATCCCACTTAGTGTGTGTCCTCCCTCTGCCATGTGCCGGTTCCACCTGCTCCCTCCTCTGCAGTGGCCTGCTCTCTACCCCCACAGAAGCGGGTGGAAGCTACCAGGTGAAACAAGGCTGTGGCACCATCCTGAGCAATGTGGCCAACATCCCAGAGTCACTCGCCAGCAGCACTGTCCTTCTTGAGCAGCAACGTTCCCAGGGAACAACCTGTGCTTTCTCGCGTCGTGCCCCTCACCAGGCACCATCCAGGAAGAAATGCACAGAGCAGAGGTGAGTCCATTTGAAAAAACAATGATTCTTGCTTAAGATGCAGTCTGGTTAGTCTACCTCCCGCTCCCCTTCCTGAAGGCTCAGGATGGTGCTGGGGTGGGCACAGGGTTCTAGGATCCCAAGACAATGAAAAAAAGAGAGAAGACAGCATGAGTGAGTGCAGAAGCCCAGCTCGCACTTAAGGACCAGCCAGATACCTGCTTGTTCAGGGACCCGCCTACAGCCGTGCCCTGGGAGGGGCTGCTGGTGTGAAGGGGCACCCAGGGCAACTGAGCTGGGTCAAGGCATTGGCTTTCAGACAGACAAGGGGCATAGGAGGTCACACTAAGGCTAATGGTGCCACCAGTGTCAATGGTGTAGACAGTGCAGATGGGAGCTGGTGTGGAGGGCAGTGCAGGGTCACTGGGCTCCTAATAGCAAGGAACCAATGCCTTGGGCTGGGAAGTTAATCCTGAAAACCCACAGAAGCTTCCACCCCTGGGAGAGGTGGGCCCTGAGTCAGATTCTTGGAAGAAAGGGAGGTGGGAGTCTGTTTTAGGCACCCCTGGGACCACTGAGCTGGGGTGAAAATGAGCCCTCAGGACAGGAAAGCGAGAACATAGAAAAACATTCTGAGGGAGCCCACATAGGACAGAGTGATGCACACTCATCTGAGGGAACCCACATAGGACAGAGTGATGCACACTCGGTCCCCTTAGGCAGAGCAGATGGCCATCTTCCATCAAACGAAGTAAAATTCTATTTGTGTTTCTTCAAACGATGTTCAATGCCTGAAAAGAAATAGACTCCAATATGTGTTTGTGGCCAACCCTCTGGGCTATTGAAAACCTCTGGATATTGAAACTGAAACAGGGCTGACTGTGCATTGTGTGGGCCTGGGCTCACATCTGTGGCAGGGGCTGCTGTGCAGGCTGAGTTGGTGTCCGCAAGTAGGAGGCCTATGGAAGCTGGCACTCCTGGGTCACTTAGGGGAATCACAGTCCCCTGCCCTGTGGCATAAGAAAAATGGCACATCCAAAAACTCTTCCTAAATGCTTTTGGTGGCAGTGTAGACATTGCTACAAAATGGGCAAAGACACTTGATCCAAACCTCTGGAAATAACCAGATGATGCTGCACCTTTGTCCCTGCTATGGGTGTGGGTGTACGCTTATCATGGCAGCTCACACTAGCAAAATACAGCACACTGGAATGACGTAGAATGATGCTGTGTTGAGATCACTACCATCAATTACAAATTTATGATCGCATTTGGAGGGGTTGTCATGCCTGCTGTCCAAGTAGCTCACATAGGTTTTGTGCCTCGTCTTCTCTCTACAGCCTTACGGGTGAGGAGCCCCTGCCAGATGGGAGCACTCGGCGAACCATGGAATATGCTGAGCCTCATCAGGGGATTAGCAGCCCTGACCTCCCTTATCTCTTATAGATCTGAAACTGAGCATGGGCTCACATTTAAACTTGCAGAGTTTTCCATCAAGAGCTCACAGGGGTTGCAGCCGACAGCTGTGCACCCAGGCGTTGGTGGTGAAGGATGCTCAGGCTCCTGCCAGGTTCAGCTCCTGCTGGATTTACATCCTTCGCCAGGAGCTGCACAGTTTCTCCCCGTGATTTTGTTAATGCTGACATTTCAGCACACAACGAAATAGAAAGGTCATCAGCTGGCTAATTTAAAAATAGCATTTTGATCACTCATCTTCCTGGAGTGTCAAGCCCTGCAGAGCTGGTGGAATTGACATGTACTTATTACCACGTTTGGGCTCCTGAAACCAAGCTGGGTAATTTGAAGCCCTGTCTTGGGCAGCCCTGGGAAGGCCATCAATCAGTGGCATAATCACCAACAGCGATCTCCACCAGAAGCAGGCAGCTGCGAGCCGGGAGTCTCACTCCTGCTGCAAGACAGTTTTGGGGGGTCAGGGTGATGATAGTAATAATAATTTATTGGACACTCATAATGTATCAGATTTAGCATGAATTACTCAATTCAGCATGAAACAACTCCAGCCAGTGGACGCTCTGCCGATCTACAGTGTATATAGGTGAGACAACAGAGGGTTGGGGAGCCTTGGGCTGCACACTCAGAAGGAAAAGAAACAGCCTTGAACCTCGTCTGCTCCAAGGGCTCCAGAAAAAGTGGCTCCTGCTTAGTTTTCCATTGTCTCTACTGTGCCTTTCCAAATTAACACAACAAAAATGGAGGCATCTCTTCACACTGCATAAGCATTTTTACTTAAGAGAAAGCAGGGATGAAAGAGTCAAAAGTAACCTGCACCGCCTCGCTCACCACGCGCCAAGTGCATTCTCTCGCTCCGTCCTTAAACTCACGCCACAGGCGCGCATGAGTCTGAAAAGGAGGACAAGGAGGCTTGGAGAGGTTACATGACTTACCCAGGATTGCACAGCTTGCATGTGGCAGAACTCGGATTGAACCCAGGACTTCTGACACCAAGCTAGATGGCTTCAAAGCATAAGAATTATCAAATAATTATAATTAATAGTGATTGAGCAATCGCTGTTGGACTTCTGCACTTGGCTCTGTTATTGTTACAACTCCGTCACCCCTGCGCTTTTTCAGATGAGGAAATTCCAGCTGATAAGGACCGTGGGACTTACCTGTGGTGGAGAAGCCCCAGTGGCTCCTACAAGCCAGACTTATCTCCTGTCCAGTGGGGGACACGTGAGCTGCACTCTCCCTTCCTCAGGGGCTGGGGAAAATCCATTCACCACCAGTTCTGCCTCAGCGTCCTCTGATGGCCTGGCCCCTAACTGAGAGTCTACTCTCTGACCAGGCCCAGGCATCAAGTCCTGCCCAGTTCTCCTTTGGGTAGCCACAGCAATAACTGCCGTTCCAGGGACTGGGTCTGCATGGTGAACCCCTGGGTCTGAGGCTTGTCTTGCCATGAGTTTCTTCCAGGACAGGTCCCTCCTTCCCTTGTGATTTTTCTGGAACTTTATGTAGTGAAGCAACCAACATCACCAGGTAGATGCCCAAGACCCATCTGGGGAGCTTCCCAGTTTCTATCCCCACCACCCTGGGCCTCCCACCCTGCCGCTCTCCACGCCCATCCCCGTCAATCCTCCAGCCATTCATGTAGGCCCAGTTAGGAAAGTCACCCTGTCATTTGTCTATTTCATTAGGGTGATTAACAGTAACTTCTCCACTACGTCTCCCCTAGTCTTCTCTGTTCCTGTGTCACTGAGAAGTCTTTGCCCTCCTACTTGGTAGAAAGCTTCTTTTTCCTTCATATAATTACAACTTTAAAGATGGTTTCTTGTCTCTCAGTGGGAATCTGTTTATTCCTCCGTGTAAGCCTTTTTGCTTTGCTATCTAATTTCCATTCATCGTGATAAAAGATACAAGTACATTTCATTTCACCCAATCCTTTAAAAAACAGGTATCGCTTTTGTTTCTCTTAAATTTTATTACCTCTGTAAATTTATTACCTCTACATGATGACGTTCACTTATTTTTCTTAATAGATGAGCAAGTGCGAGTCTCTGTAATTAAGGCATGGATCCCAACTGCCAAGATTGGAGATCCTCCGCCTGGGAGTTTCCAAATGCTCAGAGGCCACATCCCTGATCACAATGAGAGGCCAAGTCCATGAGGGCAGTCCTGGTTCTGCTGTGGTGGCAAACGCCCAGGTGGGCCTATGCCCCAAAGCAGCAGCTCATTCTCCACGCCTGCCACATGTCCACGTGGGGTGGCCAGGCTGGCTCTGCCTCATGGTCCTCCACAATGCAGGGTTCAAGCAGATGGGGGCCAGGACCGTGACCAATGCTGTGGCAGAGGGAAAGGAGAACACAGCAGACAACAGGCTAGTCTCAAAGTTGTCACCCTCAAATGACACACATCACGTCTGCTCACAGTTCACTGGCCAGAGCCAGTCAGTGACTCTAGGCCGGCCAGCCAGCCAAGAGATAGGATCCCCTCCTGGGGCCTGGCTTGGAACATCTGTGAGCAGTAACACAGTCTGCCACAGACAACAAATCCAATCAGCTTTTGGAGAAACCGACGTGCAGAGAGAGAGGATCTAACCTACCCAGGTCACCAGCTCACTAGTGGCACCTGGGCTGCGGGGGACATGAGCTCTGTCCGTGGCCGTTGGGCCTTGATCTCACCACCGCATTCACCCACCACAGTGCAGGCAGTTGGCAAGGTGGTTTCCTGGCCACTCTCCTGGGGCATTCACACCCCACTTCCTGAGGTCATCCCCTACTCCACACAGGCCTCCAGCTCAGGATTTCCTTTTCTGGGCATCAGCTGCTGCAAGACAGTTTTGGGGGTCAGGGTGATGATAGTAATAATAATTTATTGGACACTCACAATGTATCAGATTTAGCATGAATTACTCAATTCAGCATGAAACAACTCCAGCCAGTGGACGCTCTGCTGATGTGCATTGTTCATAGGTGAGAAACAGAAGGGTGGGGAGCCTTTTTCATAAGTGGGACTTTTAGAATGATGACATTAGGTGTGCACATTTATCACTCGAGGTGCCCAAGACAGTCTCTGCTAGAACCGTGCTCAGGTGCCTCGGAGGCAGCGCCCAGGGCTGGAGGGAGGGGAGCAGCCCCAGGCTCATGGCCATCTGGCCCAAGGCAGAGGACAGCGGAAGAGACCCTGACTGCTGGCCTGCCTTGATGGGATGGTTTTGGGTCAAGTCGAGTGGGCCACAGGGGACCCAGATCTCAGGATGTCTGTTCGGGGGCTTCTGGATGAGTTTAGCATTTGAAGCAGATGGTGTCCCCAGTGTGGGTGGGCCTTGCCCAATCCACCAGGGGCCTGAATAGAGCAACAGGAGAGGAGGGGGCATGTGCCCCTTTTTCCTGCCTCATTGCCAGCCCAAGCTGGCTCCGCTCATCTTCCCCTGCCCTCAACCGGGGATTCACATCGTCAACTACCCTGGGTTTCAGGCCTCTGGACTCCAACTGAGTTACGTCCCCAGCCTTCCTGGGTCTCCAGCTTGCAGATTGCAGATCAAGGGGCTTCTCTGCCTCTATAACAGTCATGATCACATGAGTCGATTCCTCATAAAAAAAAAATCCACATGGAGATGTGGACAGACAGACAGACAGATGGACAGATGGCTCTATACACGAGATAGGCCATCGGGTCTGCTTCTCTGGAGAACCCTCGTGAGTACACTTGACACTCTCAATTTCCATAATCCCTGGCTCTTGCTGTTGTTGTTGGAGATGGAACCAAGTGTCCTTCTCAGGCCATCACCACCAGGCCCCCAAGTAGCTGACACATTGGACTTGGCTATACCTTGCACACACACATGTATGACCCCAGCTCACCTCTCGACCATCTACTCACAGTTACATATGACAAGGTCAGTGTGCTCTTCATGACCTGAGCTACACGAGTGCTAACGGGCATCGGCAGCATGTGTGGTGCTGGGCCAAGCTGGGAGAGGCTGAGCACATCCGCTGATGGACTTGCCGTGGTCGCCCACGGGACCAGAAGCAGGATTTCTTTATAGAAAATGTCCGTTTCCAGTTTCTTTTTTTTCACAAAGCCTGAGGTGTTTGGTTTTGAAAATAATGGCAAATAAAATGTGATTGGGAAACTGATTCCGCTGTGGTAGATTGAAGTTTATGTTTATAATTCATTCTGGATGAAAGTGACTAGGCCCAAAAGGTAAAACCATGCGTTGTCATTTAGAGGTGGATTGAAGTTTAGTGTGGAACATCTCATCAGTTACCCTGCAGTGACTTGTGCTGTCTCCACTGCACAGACGCTGTGTCCTGACACTCCCACGTTACCTCCAGAAGAACCTGCAGTTCATATGAGCATTGCCAGAAATTCAGGCTGCATCACCTGGGTGTGTCCTATAAGCAGGATGGAGGGAGGACAGAAAGTAGAGAGCTCTCAGCTGCCCCATAAACCTGGGACTTGGTTTGTCATCACTGAGGAGGCTCTTCGACGAAAGAATCAGATGGCACGCATTTTTGGAGATAACCAGCAAATGTCAGGAAGATAACTTCTTAATGGCTTTGTAAAATATACATGGCCATGCCAGCTGGTGGAATGTGTCCAAGCCCAAACAGTCATCGCAACGGAAGAAAACATGCTCAGATTTCTTGCATTGACAAGATGCTCTCTCAGTACCAATAGTCACGGTTTGAGCAGCGTCAATCTGTGAGTTACAAATGACCCTCAAGGCCCCGTGCAAGTGCACGATTTTCATCCCAGTTGCACAGGCTCCTCTGTGAGCATCTTAGGGACCCCACTGATTTTGAGCTCAGTCAGCTGTGGGTGAGGAAAATGTCAATTCACATGACTTTGATATAAATACTCTACCCAAATAGCACCTCCATTTTGTGCTCCCCTTGTCTGAGGAAAATAAATATCAAGTGAGGGCTCCCCAAACCCATAGAGTCATTGGTCCAGCCAGATAAACCTATAGGAAAAGGCTGGATGAAAGTTGGAAGAACCTTGTGTAACCTCACAGAGATGGCTGCACATGACTGTGGAGGACCAGGGCCACGTTCCCAGGAAAGAGAAGGGATGAGACAGCAAAACAGAGCAGGTCAATCCGGGAAGTCTTCTTGGAAGAGGCAAGTTCACTAGTTCCACGGGACAATGTGGTTTTAGTTATTAGAGATAGGAGGGTCAGAGCAGGTGTTGAACAGGAGAGGGCTTGAGGAACTGGCTTGGCTAAGCCTGGAAACAGGGTTAAGTCACATGAAGGAGGAGCAGACTGGAAGAAGGGAAGGTGGGAGTCTGCAGGAGAGGCAGAAAGGCTTCAGAGGGTGCAGGAGGCTGGATGACTCCATAGCCCGCTGCTTCCCAGACCCCTCCCCAAGCTCTCCTGGAGAGGACTCCGTTTTCTTGTGATTTTCTTTCTTTTTTTTCTTTTCTTTTTTTTTTTTTTTAGATGGAGTTTCACTCTTGTTGCCCAGGAGTGTAATGGTGCAATCTTGGCTCACCACAATCTCTGCCTCTGCCTCCTGTGTTCAAGCTATTCTCCTGCCTCAGCCTCCTGAGTAGCTGGGATTACAGGGGCCCACCACGCCTTGCTAATTTTGTATTTTTAGTAGAGATGCGGTTTCTCCATGTTGGCCAGGCTGGTCTCGAACTCCCAACCTCAGGTGATTCCCCCGCCTCGGACTCCCAAAGTGCTGGGATTACAAGCGTGAATCACCACACCCGGCCTCCTTGTGCATTTTCATACCACCTGTTCTGACATAGAGAAATGTCTCTGAGAGCACAGCTCCTCTGCCTCAGCCATAGGGAGGACCGGGTGACCTCCCTGCTTCATTAACCCTGGTTGCAGACTCAGCCTCTGTCAGCATGCATCTCAGGGACCAAGAGAGCATGGGTGCCCATGGGCCCTCAGAACCCCTTCCTGAAAACAGGTGTGATGGGATTCCAGGCTACAGAATGGAGTCTGTTAGGTCCTTGGGACACCTCTAGTGACATAGCCACCATTGTAAGGCTACCAGGAGCAACAGACTTCCCACTTCTCTGAGCCAGGCACCAGGGAGAGTGCACACACTATTGCTCATTATCAACAGGACCACACAACGCAGCTTTTAGAGAGCCCAGGGCTCAGGGAGTTCAAATAATGGGTTCAGATCACAAAGCTGGGATCCTGAGTTGGGATTTGAAGCCAGGTCTGTCTGATTCCATCCCTGGACTCTTTCCCTCCCTCCCTCCCTCCCTCCCTTCCTCCCTTCCTTCCTTCCCTCCCTTCCTTCCTTCCTTCCCTCCTTCCTTCCTTCCTTTCTTCCTTCCTTCCTCCTCCAATGCACAATTAGCAAGGTGAGAAGTTCAAGAGGTAACTTACTGGGAGAATTCTGACCCTGCCACCGGGCTGCAGTCTGCAGGTTCATTCCTCTGCCCAGGAATCACAATTCTTTCAATCTATGACCCCTAAGCTCTGAGCAGGAGGAGTAACCACACAGCTGCCTGAGGTTCAGAGCCCAGAACCAAACACAGCGTGCTGCCATTTAGCTCCTAGCTCCAGTTGTTCTGTGTGGCCTGGTCTCTGTGCCCTCTGCAGCTGCCTCACAGCCCTGTTATCCTTCCATGTTCAGGAGAGATGCTCCAGGCTGCAACCCTTCCCTTTCAAAAACTGCCACCTTTCTCCTCGAGGGACATTTCAGTGAGATGCTTAACATGCTTGGAGGCAAGTTGTCCTGTAGGAAAACCTACCCGGCTGGGGAACGGGACGCTTATCTTCTCCTGCAGGCTTCTTTTCATTTTTTATTCGGAAAACAGAACTTAGGGTTGACCTTACTCCAACCCCCAAGCTTCCCTACCATTCTTCATTGCAGTCCCTGAAATAAGGTTGGAAGGGTCCACTTCAGCCCCTGGCCCGTTATGGGGGCACCAATGTCTGCTCCTCGCTACAGAGACACATGTGTGGTCTCTGCTCCTCTTCTCTCCCCTCTGCCCCCTGTTATTTATACACAGCCCCTCTGAGGTAATCTTTGCACTTTCGAGTTCAGGTGACCTCATATTAAGAAGAACCTGTGTTTGAATTTGAGGAGTGTTTGACATTAGCCCAGAGATGGGCAGTGTGTGTCCCAGACATGTATGCAAAGTCTAACGCCACTTGGGGTCTCCTCAATTTTGGGAAAGAATGAAAATGGCTTGATTGCATGAAGGCAGCAGGGTTTTGCTGGGTGGAAACAGATGTGCAATGTACAGGGGTGTCAAAGCTGTGAGTGAACTCACAGCCACCAGAGCTGTGCCTGGAACCATGCCGTGTCCCTCCACACAACCCACTGTCCCACCTCTACCTCGATGCCACCGTGGGGACTCTGCATCCCCTATTTTTGATGCTCCAGCTGGCTCCATTTCAGGCTGTGCCAAGAGGTGACGGCAGAGGGAGACTGCTGAACAAGTGGCTGAGGAAGAGGACCGTTCTTGTTTTCTTTTTGTTTCTTCTGATTTACTTCTCTAGTGGTGGTTCCAGTGAAGGTCACCTGGGGACATGGCTTCACCCCCACAGTGGAGGCCTCTTCCCATAGAGATGTCTGCTGGAGCGCTCTGGACACAGGCAGAACCATCCGCCACACCCCACACACTCCCCACAGGCCTGCATCCTGGTCCCACAACCCTCCTCCAGCTCAGAGGCTGACGCGCACCGGCCAACACACAGACCACCCCGGGACCTCTAAGGGTCAGCTCTGTGGAAACCTGCCTCCAGGGTCTAAGTGTTGATGATCTCAATCTCTTCCTTAGATCTCCAAGTGCCTTCAGCAGTTCCTGCCTTTATGAGATGGCAGCATCTTCTACTTACCAGTCACCCAGTTAACAACTTTATACCAAACTTGTTATTCCTTATAGTAAATTATCTCTGTTTAATGGCTGCTGCAGTGTTCGCCTCCTGGCCAGCTGCTGATTGGTGCCCAGCCAGCAGAGAAACCACACCTGCTTCTGCCAGTGACGCACCAAGGGCAGGAGCCCAGGCTCCAGCCAGACTTACCCATAGGCTCAGCCACTGGCCAGCCTCACCATCTTGAGAAAGTCACTGAACTTTCTGTCCCTTGTTGCTGTAGTCTGTGCAGGTGGGAACTGCTTCGTAGGGTTCTTCTGAGGGTTGAGGCAGTGAGAAGGTGATGATCACCAAGTATTTCCCTGGGACTGTAAGAGCACTCACAAGCATGAGCTATCATTACCATGGTGACTCATAAAAACGCAAAAGTGCACCTTTCAACAGGTAAAAGAAAAAAATCCCCAAATCTTAATTCTAAATAATAACCACTATGCATATTATATCATTAGCATTAGTGTAGATTTTTCTGCCTACATACAGGTGGAAGAACAGAAACATGAAGATGAGAGAAAATGTTATAACAGAATTAGAATATACATCAGTGTTTAAAAAATACGTTAAGCTTAATTTCACTGGAATTAAAAAGGAACAGAAGTGAAACTCAGGAAACTGCTAAATTTTAGAGAAATATTTTCTTTGTTCTATTTCATAAAAGATCCCTCTGAGATTTTAAATCAAAACATTATGAAAAATACTGAGGTTTCAGTTCTTTGTTGCAATAAGTCTTCCATTTTACTCAGTAATGATCGACTCCCTTGTCTGGAAGAAGAGATTTTAAAAGGCACAGAATTTTACCCACTCACTTCTTATCTCCTTCCATTTTTGTTAGAGCCAGTATAGTATCATTATTTTGATTATTATTGTCAAGATTTATAAAACATTCTGTTCTGTAACTGTTATTCTCACTGCTGTGTATTACCAGGACTGCAAATAGATGAATTAGTGTTCACCATCAGTCCTTCTATCACAGAGTTTCCATTCCTGAGAACTCTATTTTAACTCATCTATTGGTTTTCAAAATTCAATTGGCAAATAGACATTTCAAGAGGATGTATAGTTTTGATATTCCCTGAGCCCTTCCATGCTTAAGAATAGGGCTGCCGGTGATTCAGCACTATGAACTGAAAAATTCATTACTATGTATATATTCAGGAATACTTCAAGCTTCACTTATTGTTATTTTCTTGAACTGGCAACTAAAGAGTTATGTAACGAGTTAAAAATGGATCAATGTGCAAAGCGTTTATGACCATCAACTTCAACCTGTTACAATGAAAAACTTGCTTATGTTGGTCACAGTAATTGACGGTGCTGGGTACCCTAGCTTCAGCTATGGATGCTCTCAGAGGAAATGCCCCATCCCGAGCATCTCCAGCCAGCTCTGATTGGGGACAGTGTGTGGATCCCGGAAGGCTCTTCTGGGAGGCTGCATCTCCCTGTGAATGCAGGGGCCAAGCCTCCAAAATGAGGCTCTTTATTTATTTCCACAGACCCAGGCTCCCATCTTGGACAATTTCCCTGAATCTGAAAAAGCTCCCGTTGCTTGCAGTGTAGTTTGTAGTGCAGTTCTGATGGAAATGAGTTCCCTTAGCTTTTGTTTTTTCCTGAAAACATCTTTACCTTTTGAAGAAATCAACTGTGAGGTACAATTTACATCTAATAACATGCATCTATATTAGCTGAACAGTTGAATGAGCTTTGACAAAAGTATCCATCCATGTAACCACTATGACAATCAAGATAGACAGCACTTCCACTATCCTGAGGTCTCCTCCTTCCTCTGGATTAGAAGTCCCAGGCCACCGGCACCCAGCCCCAGGCAGCTCCTAATTTGCTTCCTGGTACTGTGTATGTGTGCATGAGGCTTCTCATCTTCTAGAGTTGAAGGTAGATGGAGTCACACAGCAGGCTCTTCATGTCTGGCTCTGTGCTCAGCATAACATTGCCAAGCTCAATTATTGTTGCATTGCCTGTTCTTCATCAGTATTGCCATGTAGTATTTCATTGTGCAGATGTACCCAAACGTGTTTATATTTCACTTCTTGATGTCTACTGGAGCCACCTCTTGTGTTTTCACCTCCGTTTTTGAACAATTATTTAACTGAGTATAATTGTTGAGATTCCTTTATGGATGTCATTTCAGCATTTCCAGGTGGCCAAGGTAATAAGAGCCACCTCCATCTGACTCTCCTCACACAGCTTCAAAGATACTGTATAGCAAAATGAGAAGAAACCAAACATGTTCTTCTTAACAGAAAGGCAAAGAACACCACAAATTTCAAATTACCTATTGGCAGAAAATTAATGACAAGACTGTAGTAGTGACTTCTCTTGAGCTTCCACTGCAAATCTTTGTGGAAATCTAGTGAAATTTGGGGAAATACACAGAAAATAAAGGATAAAAACAAAAAGCCTAAAATGTACCTAAAAACGAAGACAAAAATAGAAAGTCCATCCTAAATGTAAAAACTCTGAAACAATCCCATCAGATCAATGTACTGACTACAGGGAAAATACTTAAATTAAGTGGAGCACAGAAAGACATTGTTTCTGAGGGAGAAGAAGGTAAAAATTGAGGAAAAGGCCCCCATTAGAGACTGAGTGGTGAAAAAAAAAGACAAGGCAAACTTTAGAATCCTCCATGATAAAATAGGTCCCAAAACATCGAAGCCTACACCCCTACTGCCCATAACCCCCAAAGTCCACTCAGTAGCTACACTGTGCTATAAAGACAGAAGTTTCTCTGAAGACATAAAGCGTGTAATATCCTCCAAACCATCACTATATGAATAGACATAAGCAGCCTTCATTTATGCAAAGCTAACATGAGAATAAACAGAAAATTTAGATCAAAGTCTTTCAGTGGATGAATCCACCACCAAAAAAGTGAAATAAAACTAATGCAACACTTCAAAGTAAATCAAATATGCTCAGAGAAGCACTGCATGTGATAATATTAAAAATCCAGAAATTACAATAAAATAAACAAGAAGAGAAAGAAATTGAAGTAGAATTTATAGAACTCAGAAGAGAAAGAAGAAAAAGGTACTGTCATTTAGAAATAAAGGTGAATTTAAAAACTGCCTGAGAAAGAATATATTTGAAAAGAAATTTTCATAAAAGAAGCTATAGAACAAAATCAGGAAAATAGCTAGGAGAATGAAAGTGAAAGAAGGAAGTAAAAAGGGCCAGAGAAAATTGGTTGAAATAGACATTAAGCAAGAAAACAAAATCCAACATATGTATAATTGGAGTTAGCAAAAAAAGAAAAAGTATGAATCACAAGTAACATTGAAACCTATTTTCTGCTTAACAATAAAGAAAATAACACAAGAAACTTCAAATTACCGATGGGCAGAAACTAATGGCCAGATTGCAGTAGCAATGTCTGTTAAGATTCCACTCATGGGTACTTTCCAGAAATAAAGGAAAGACTGAAGACATGCCTACACTTTGCAAGGGCCTACAGAGACCTGAGAAATTTAATGCAAAATAATAAACTATAGTATTTTAGCCTAGTAAAACTATTAAACTTTAAAAATTTATGAAATAAGATCAGGACCTCAATGCAAAAAAAAAAAAAAAAAAAGAAAAAGAAAATTAGTTTAGCATCTCAAGGCAGCAACAGGGCATAATAAAAATGGAAAAGAATATGTTAATTAAGGATTTTATATCCAGCTAAAAACAGTCCAATGTTAAGACTCTCAAATACAAATTTTAATAACGTAAGAGCACAAGGAATGCTGTTCTCATGAGTCTTTGAGGCATCTACTAAAAGATGACATTCATCCAACCAAGAGATGACTGAAAAATCATAGGCAAGATGACTGATTACTATTTAATATATTTAGTTGAATATTAAGACTGAAATATAGGTGGTGATGAGAGTCTGAGAATAATATGTATTATATATTTTGACAATATGGAAATAATAAAACTAAAAAGGGAGATAAAAGAGAAAAGGGAAAAGAAAAGTAAGCTTATTGATTGTGATATAAGCTATTGATTGAAATATAGCACAAGTGACTGTCAGGAATACCACTAAAACGAATTTTTTAAAAGATCAGCAAATTACCAGATAAGGTCACAGAAGACTAATGTGATAGAAAAAAGTGTAAGAGCGAAGGTACCACTAGAACAAAACACAAACCAATGTAAATGCCAATGGGGGTGATAGGGAGAGAGAGAGAAAGAAAGAAAAAAGAGAGAACTGGAGAAAACACATCACAGAAGGAAAGAAAAGAGCAAATATGCAAGAATAACTATTGCAACCATAACAAGAAATAATATAACTGCAGTAAGCCCAAACATACAGCTCCATGAATAAATATGAATAAGTTTAACTGACCTATTAAAAGAAAATTATTTTCGGTTTGTGTTAGAAAGCAAGACTCAATTCTATGCTGCAGCTGCAAGACACATCTGCAAAGAAAGTGACTTAGAAAGGCTAAACAGATCCAAAAACGCTGAGGTATACCAGGCAAATGAAAAAAAAAAAAAAACAGAAAACAGAAGTCAATTAAGTAGAGATAGGTGACAGTTTTAAATATCTATGCCAAAAATACGATAGCAAACATCTCCAGAGGGCTGGAAATACAAGAGTAGACAAAAGAGAACCTGGAGACTTAGCAACATAATCAAGGAGGCCGATTTTATTGAACTATGAAGGGCTTACTCCTTGAAAATGGCGAATACAGCTTCTTCCCAGCCACACATGGCACATTCATAAGAACTGATCGTTGATTACATCACAAAGAAATATCAACGTATTTTATAAAGTAGACATTTGCCAACAATCCTTTCTGATCACAGTGCAGTAAATCTAGAAGCTAATAACTAAACAAACAAACAACAACAACAACAATAAAAACAAATCATTCAGCCTGGAAATTAAAAGGAAAAAACTAAAATAACCATTCTGTTAAAAAGTTCCTGGCCGGCTGCGGTGGCTCACGCCTGTAATCCCAGCACTTTGGGAGGCCGAGGTGGGTGGATCACGCCTATAATCCCAGCACTTTGGGAGGCCAAGGTGGGTTGATCACGAGGTCAGGAGATCGAGACCTTCCTGGCTAACATAGTGAAACCCCGTCTCTACTAAAAATACAACAAAAAATTAGCCGGGCGTGGTGGCCGGCGCCTGTAGTCCCAGCTACTCGGGAGGCTGAGGCAGGAGAATGGCGCGAACCCAGGAGGCGGAGCTTGCCGTGAGCCAAGATCGCTCCACTGCACTCCAGCCTGGGCGGCAGAGCAGACTCTGTCTCATAAAAAAAATAAAATAAAATAAAATAAAATAAAAAATTCTTAAAGAGAAATTGCAAATTGAAATTACATAATATCTTTAAAAACATTGATAACAGTTATGACATTCACGGAAAGCAGTCACCAAAGGAAAATCAGTAGCTTTAAATAATGATATTAATGTAAACAAAAATATTGAAAAATGAAAACTCTAGGAAAAGAACAAAAAGGAAACCAAAATAAAGCACAGCAAAGCAAACAATAATATAAGTGAAAGTTAATATAGTAGAGAGTAGAAACATAGAAAATCTAATGAGTAATCAACGTGTGTTTTTTTAATGAAAATAGACAAGCAACTATCCAACTTGATTAAGAAAAGGGAGGAGAAAGTGCTAAAAAGAGAAAGAGAGAAAGAAAGGGAAGGGAAGGGAGGAAAAGGGGACAGGAGGGGAGGAGAAGTGAAGGGGAGGGGAGAGGAGGGGAGGGGAGAAGGGAGGGAAACGGGAGGGGAGGAGGGAGGGACGGGAAGGAAGGGAAGCGAACCATTAAAAACTGAGCGTATGGGCCAGGCGTGGTGGCTCGTGTCTGTAATCCCAGCTCTTTGGGAGGCAGAGGAGGGCGAATCACTTGAGGCCAGGAGTTTGAGACCAGCCTGGCCAACAGGGCAAAACCCTAACTCTACTAAAAATACAAAATTTAGCCAGGCATGGTGGCGTACGCCTGTAGTCCCGCCTACTCAGAAAGCTGAAGCACAAGAATTGCTTGAACCTGGGGTCGGGGTTTCCATTGAGCTGAGGTTGTGCCACCGCATTCTTAGCCTGGTGACAGGCTCAAAAAAAAAAAAAAAAAAAAAAAACTAAAAGTAGGCATAGGACATGAATAGCCATTTTTTGAAAGAAGACACACAGACATATGAAAAACATGCTCAACATCACCAATCGGAGAAATGCAAATCAAAACCACAATGAGACACCATCTGACACCAGTAAGAATAGCTATTATTGAAAAGATTTAAAAATAACAGATGTGGGTCAGGCATGGTGGCTCACACCTATAATCCCAGCACTTTGGGAGGCCAAGGTAGGCAGATCACCTGAGGTCAGGAGTTTGAGAGCAGCCTGGCTAACATGGTGAAACTCATCTCTACTAAAAATACAAAAATTAGCCAGGCGTGGTGGTGAGCACCTACAGTCCCAGCTACTTGGGAGGTTGAGGCAGGCAAACTGCTTGAACCCAGGAGGCAGAGGTTGCAGTGAGCCAGGACTGCACCACTTCACTCCAGCCTGGGCGAGAGAGTGAGACTCCATCTCATAAAAACAAAACAAAACAAAAAACAGATGTTGGTAAGGATGTAGAGAAAAGGGAATTCTTACACCATTTTTTTTTTTTTTTTTTGAGACAGAGTCTCACTCATCACCCAGATGCAATGTTGCAATCTCAGCTCACTGCAATCTCTACCTCCTAGGTTCAAGAAATTCTCCTGCCTCAGCCTCCCAAGTAGCTGGGATTACAGGCACCCACCACCATGTCTGGCTATTTTTTGTATTTTTGGTAGAAATGGGGTTTCACTATGTTGGTCAGTCTGGTCTCGAACTCCTGACCTCAGGTGATCCACCTGCCTTAGCCTCCCAAAGTGCTGGGATTACAGGCGTGAGCCATCACGCCCGGACTGGAACTCATACTCTTCTATGCTGTTGGTGGGAACGTAAACTAGTACAACCTCTATGGAAAACTGTGGAGATTCTGCAAATAACCATAAATAGAACTACCATTCAGTCCAGCAATCCCATTACTGGGACTCTACCCAAAGGAGAAGGAATCTTTTTATCAAAAAGATACCTGCACTCATAAGTTTATCACAGCACTCTTCACAGTAACAAAAAGAGAGTCAGTCTAAGTATCCATCAACAGATGATTGATAGAGAAAATGTGGTGTATATATACATAGCAGAGTACTATTCAGCCATGAAAAAGAATGAAATCATGTCTTTTGCAGGAACATGGATGGAACTAGGGACCACTATCTTAAGTGAAATCAGTCAGAAACAGAAAGACAAACACTGCATGTTCTCACATATAAGTGAGAGCTAAATAATGTGTAGACATGAACATAGAGAGTGGAGTGACAGACACTGGGCACTTGGAAGGGCGGGAGTGTTGGAGCGGGTGGTGTGTGATGAGAGATTACCAACGTACAGTATGTGTTGTTTGGGTGATGGACAAAAAAGCCCTTAGCCACTCTGCAATATATCCCTATGGCGCAATTACACTTGTACCCATTAAATTTATACAAATAAAAGATGAAGGAGAAGGAGAGGGGAAGGAATGGGAGGGAAGGGGAGGGAATGAAAGGGAGAGTAAGCCAGAAACTAATGAGATTGGTTACCTATAGGGCCTGTTGGCAATGGAGTAAAAAGTACTGGGAAGGATACTTTTGGGAGTGTTACTTTTGGTATTGTTTTGAATTTTGGAACCACATTAAGATTTTACATAGTCAAAGTCCTTAAAATACAACATGGGAATGAAGTAACACTAATTTATTTCAAGTGAATAACATAAACACACTGAAGGGAAAAAAAAACTAAACCCAGAATGTTGAACACAACAATTTGACTATGTAGCATGATTAGAAAGACAGGAAAAAAGTCTATAAACAAATAATGAACTCTAGTTAGCAAGTTTGTTTTCAGAGTGATGTGAAGTGTTTAGGGATAAAAGGACACCGTGTCTGTAACATAATCTTAAATGATGAAAAAATCCATATATATGTGTGTGCGTAAAGAGAGAACATGCACAAAAGATAAATGAGTAAAATGAAAATAACCGGTGAGTTAAAGTAAAATATAGAGGGGCTAATTTACTCTTCTTGCCTCTTTTCTGTTTTTGAAATTACGTTGCGGTACCTTCTCGCAAGATCATATTATTCCATGTCTTCTGGATCTCTGTCTGTGTTGAAATGTCAGCTTTGCTTCTCTGAACGTAGTGACTCAATTTCCCCCTCTGGCTATTTTAAAGATTTTTCTCTTTGACTTTGGTTTTAAATAATTTGAGAATGATGATCTTAGGTGGGTTTTCTTAGCGTTTATCCCACTTTGGGTTTGCAGAGTGTGTCCACTCTTTTATTTGGTATTTTAATTAGTTTGTGGCATTGGTTATGACTGAATTGTTTCCCAAAAAAATTCATATGTTGAAGCTCTAATCCCCAGTGTGGCTGTATCTGGAGATATGGCCTTTAAGGAGACAGTTAAGGTTAAATGAGGTCCTGGGGTAGGCCCTACTCTGATAGGACTGGTGTCCTTTGTAAGAAGAGGAAGAGGTGCCAGAGCTCTGTCCCTGCAGGGCCACACAGAAGAAAGGCCAACTGAGGACAAAAGGAGAAGGCAGCTGTCTGCAAACCATGGGGAGGCCAACCCCGCTAGCACCTTGATCTTAAACTTTACGGTTTACAGAGCTGTAAGAACATGCACACGCATGCTTATTGCAGCACTGATCACAATAGCAAAGACTTGGAACCAACCCAAATGCCCACCAATGATAGACTGGATAAGGAAAACGTGGCACATATACACCATGGAATACTATGCAGTCATAAAAAAGGATGAGTTCATGTCCTTTGCTGGGACATGGATGAAGCTGGAAACCATCATTCTCAGCAAACTTACACAAGAACAGAAAACCAAACACCACATGTTCTCACTCATAAGTGGGAGTTGAACAATGAGAACACATGAACACAGGGAGGGGAACATCACACACCAGGGCCTGTTGTGGCGTTGGGGGATTAGGGAAGGGATAACATTAGGACAAATACCTAATGTAGATGACAGATTGATGGGTGCAGCAAACCACCATGGCATGTGTATACCTATATAACATACCTGCACATTCTGCACACATATCCCAGAACTAAAAGTATAATAAGAATAAAGAAAAGAAAATAAACTTCTGTTGTTTAAGCCCAAACGGTGGTGTTTTGTTTTGGCAGCCTGAGCAGATGAATCCAGCAATTTGGGGAAAACTTCCGTGAACATTTTCTCAAAGGCTACTCCAGTCTCACCCCACCCTCCTTGCTTTTTCTGGGACTCTGATCCACATCAAGTAGACCTGTTCACTCGGCTCCATGTGTATCTTACACTCCACATTTTCCATTCTTCTCTGTGCATCATTTTACATTCTTTCAAATTAATTGTTGCATGGCTTAGGAATTCTTTCATCTGATATGTCTAATCTCTTACTAAATGTATTTGTTAAATTGTTAACTTAATTCATTGTTATTTTAGAACTAAAATGCCAATTTAGTTTTTCTTTCCTTTTCAGGGATTCCTAGTTTCTGATAAGTTTCCATCTTTTTCTCTGCATTCTTAATAATATTAAACTATTTTAAAATTTATGATTTTGGTATTTCAGCGCTGAGTTTTAGCAGGCCCTGTAATTTTTTCTTAGAGGTCAGCCTTTGCAGCTTTGCAGATAAAAGGAAGTCTTAGAGGCTACCAATGATGTTGTCTTTCACCAAAGTGGTAAAGTTTTCTTCTGGCATGTAAGGAGAGCACCGTCACATCTCATTGGCCCCGTCAATAATCAATTTTAGGGTTTGTTATGGCTGCATGCATTGGTTTTCATGTTGCCCTCAGGATGTGCCCCTTGCTCTGTGGGGGCGGCCCTTTTGAGATCTCAACTGAAGCCTGAGGTGCTTCTCAAAGCCCTTGACCTTGGCAGAGTTTGAGCTCCTTTCTCTTCAGTACCCTATGGCTACTGAAAATCTCCTCATTTTTTTGAGCTGTCAGCCCCTGTTTTCTGCTCATTTCTAGAATTCTTACCCTCACGTGAGTAGTTTAGGAGCTATCCAACTACTTTCAAAAAAGTTGTTCACAGATTTTCCAGCTCACTTCTCTGACTTTTCTTTCTCCCTGGGATGTAGCCCCATCGTTTTCAGCTACTTTGTTATCCCTGAACTCTGATCTATGTCTCTCAGTAAAATTCCTGCTTTCTGCCTGGAGTCTGCCCATCCCCCAGTCTCTCCTCACAACTCCACTTCAATCCTTTGAAATGGAATTCATTCCCAGGAAAGACACTAAGGTGAATGTGAAGCTCTCTTCTACTTAACTTCTCTGGAGGGCACCAACTCCTCAAGTCCCACCTGCATTAACTGCTGTCTGTGTATCCATCCAATTACACACACACATGCACACACACACATGCTTGCACTCACACAGACATACACTTACACACATGCTATTTTATATTTGTTTCCCTAGGAAGCTTGTCAAAGTTATATCTTTCATTGCCAGAACCCATGTACTGTACATTTTCTGAAGTGGATTTAAGCAAAGGCCCAAAAGAAGATATTTGATAGTTGAAATACTCCCAGATATGTTAAGACCATCAGTAAATGTCTGAGTAAAGGCAGTATCCTAAACAGAACTACAACTAGTAGTGTTATTTGATGAGTTAAGGCAGAAAACAACACTAGCATCTTGTAGAGCTACTAATGTTCACGTTTAAAAAATGAAAACATGTTTAAAATATATCATTGGCTCTACTAAAGCACTATGCAATGTCATAAATTTATTGTTAAAAATAAGAATTGGATAATTAAATTCAAAACATTCTCCAGCTTATCCATTTATTTAACCATGTGTAATGTACTTGATTGAAGCTGGAAACCATCATTCTCAGCAAACTATCGCAAGGACAAAAAACCAAACACCGCATGTTCTCACTCATAGGTGGGAATTGAACAATGAGATCACATGGACACAGGAAGGGGAACATCATACACCGAGGCCGGTTGTGGGGTGGGGGGAGGGGGGAGGGATAGCATTAGGAGATATACCTAATGTTGAATGACAAGTTAATGGGTGCAGCACACCAACATGGCACATGTATACATATGTAACTAACCTGCACGTTGTGCACATGTACCCTAAAACTTAAAGTATAATAATAAAAAAATATGGAATTTTATACCAAAATATTAGAATAAAGAACATTTAATTGCATAAATAATCAACATTTTTCTTTTTTATCAAAACTCATATATTCAAAAACCAAAATAAGTCCAAGATAAAAAACATTTGGAAATGTTCAGAAGAGTCAGGGATGAGCCTCTGAAACTGGTGAGGGGAGGAGAGGCAGAGGGCTGGATCTGAGGTCAGAGGCCCTGGGTTCAAGTCCTGGCTCTCCCTCCTGCACCCTGGTGACCTTGTCTGAGTCCTGAGGTGAACATTCATAATCCTCACACCTTCCTCACAGGGCTGCTGTGGAGTGAACAAGCTCACTTAGGAAAAGCTCCTGGAACGGTGGCTGGCACACACACACACTGGAGGCTTGCTGGTTTTGATTCAGAGACAGAAGCTTCCAGTAGGTCCAGGGCTCACCTGTCAGCAGTAATCAGGGTGGCTCCAAGAGAGACTCAGAGCCCCACCCATCTTGGGTCCATCTCCCTCTGGGATGTGTAAAGGAAACTCAGAGCCCCACCCCCCTTGGATCCGTCCTCCCTCTGGGGTATCTAAAGGGAGACTCAGAGCCCCACCCTCCTTGTGTTCATCCTCCCTCTGGGATGTCTAAAGGGAGACTCAGAGCCTCCCCACCTGGGGTCCATCTTCCTCTGGGATGTCTAAAGAAAAACTCAGAGCCCCACCCCGCTTGTGTCCATCCTCCCTCTGGAATGTCTCAAGGTGCTGCTTCTGTCTTTTCCATCATGGCAAGCTCAAGGCATGGGCTGTGGCATTGGCTTCCTGCTCCAGGTCCCTGCCACACCCTCAGAAAATGGGACAGTGGAGCCTCCCCTGGGAAGAAGAGGGCAGAGCCAGCCCTGTGTCACCAGGGATCGAGACAGGTGCAGCAGGGGGTGAGATATGGCCATACCGTCCTGGGAGGTGTGGCTGTCATCTAGAAGAGACAGCCACGTGAATCAGAAGTGAGTTCAGCTGCAGAAAGGGCTCCACGTGACTGACACACTTGTGGCCGAAGGATGCCAACCCTGTGAACCTAGAGGCTTTTCCATGGAAACAGGACATCGTGGAGACTCATCATGGGGCCTGGAGGAGGCATGATGAGGGCCCAGCTGAACTCTGCTGCTGTCTTGCTCTGTGACATTGAGCTGCTCAGCTGGCCTCTCTGAGGCTTGGTGTCCTGTCTCTAGACTGAGGTGCTTGGACTAGAGACCTCTAAGGTCCTCTCTGCTCTAACATTTTACAAGGCTGAAATAGACCCATTAAAATGTTACCCAGCTGTCTGCAAATGCCGCCATATTGCCAACGGTTTAATGATAAGAATGTCTTCCTTTGTTTTAAAAGATGTCACTTGCTCACTTTCTGAGCACCAATGGGTTCTTTCTTTGTGACCTGATCAGTGCAATTAGTAAGTGAATATTTAACACCTGAAAACCAGGCTGGAGTCCCTTTTTTGCCCTTTTTTCACTTCACTCTAACCTTGCTTGTAAAATAGAGCTAATGAACATCAAGTTTGTCATGAAGGTTATAAATCCATATGCAAATGCCTTGGGTACCAGTGACCACAGAAGGTGACAAGCGAAATATGGCTATCCCCATCCTTAGAAGCGAGCAAGGTGAGGCTACCTCTAATCATGCTGCTTCCCACTATTGAAACACTGCCTATACTTTCTGACTTGTGAGTTTCCTTTGTAAAAATTAAAAACAAAGAAATATTTTCATAGAAACTCTCTGTGTATCTGAAATAGCCAACTAAATCAAGTCTGAGTCCTGCTGACTGAGTTCTATGTCATAAGTCTAAGCATCTCTGCAGAAGATAATCTGCTTAAAATAACCATCTACTTGGAAATCTATAAGTTGCAAGTCATGATGAGAGTGATCCATGGGAGACCCTCCCAGGGGACACTTCCCCGCACACAAGTCCTGGGGTGATTCACAGCTTTGCATCTTAGGAAAATAAGTCAAGAAATTCCAAAGAGGCCTGTCAGCTCCGCGCCAGTCTTCAGTGCATTCCGAAAGATGCTTTGATCTAATTTATGAAAAGAAGCGCTGCTGGCTTGAGGAATGGAAACGGACAAACTCCCAAGCCAGAGAGCATCAGCAAATCATCAGAAGAGCTGCAGCGTCTCCTGGAGCCAGCATTCAACTCGGAGAAGGTGCTAATCCCAGCTGTGCAGCTAGGTGTGAGCCCACCTCCCGCTCACACGCTGTCTCCAGGATCCCTATTTCTGGACAAGCCATGCTCTTGTTCACTTAGAACCCTATAGAAGGATTTAGGGCAAGGGAGCAAGGTTGGACCTCTGTTCAGACTCCAACGCACCTGCAAAGTCCCTCTTGCCTCCCGTCAAGTTAAAAGTCATCATGAATCCCAGGCCGGGACTGGCTCCATCTTGTCTGTAGAAGCTCTACTGACCCTCTGCAGAGGCAATTCAGCACTTAGCCGGTGCACGTTCACATGCACCCCAGAGAACCTGGGGATCCCACATCAATGGCTTTGGCAATGATTGAGGTCCCTTCCTGAACTATTTCTGTAAGAAGATCAGCATTTTGTTTTGAAAAATAAACAATGGAGTGTTGATTGTCAATGAAAAGCCTAATTTTCCTGTAAGAGGTATGACATAATTATAAGAACTTCATATTTGATTTGCTTTGGAAATTAATACAACATATAACATTAGTTTGGAAATTAATGCAACCTGTTAAAGGGTTTTTAAAGTGTATTTTCCAATTTAAACGTCCGATCTAAGGAATGTCATAGAATACGTTAGTTTGTGTTACAGGAAATAGTGGAATTGTTTCCTTGTCCAAAAATGAATCCAGACTTGCTAATGCGTCCAACCCATTGGGAATCATGGTTTTAAAGGTGGTTTTACAATAATCAGAAGAACAGAGTGAGCAGGCATCCTGCTGAGCAGCCTCTCTACAGCCCCGCGAGGCCCTGGTGGCAGGTGTCCCTGGTCTTGGAGCCAGCACTGGGATCAAACCTCCTTCTCCAGCCTGGGATTCCTGAGCTAGTTGTGTCACTTGGTACAGATTCCCCCAGGGTTGTCAAAGGAGTGCAGTGCGTCCTGATTCTCGGAATTGAATGGGGAAGGGTTCACAAGGCCCGGGTCAGAGGAAAGGACTGTGAGGTTCCACTCCCCCAGGGACCATCTTCAGCACACTGGGCGAGCCCCCGCTAAAGCTGCCTCTGGGGTGATGGTGAGAATTAAGGGAGGGAGGCGTAGGGGCACCTAGCATACCTGCGCAAGGCAGGAGCCCCAGCAGGGCCCGCTGCTTCCCTGCAGAGGCAGCCAGTCTAGTGGGCTTGGGGAGTCCACAGACCCCTTGTCTTCTGCCTCCTTATGTCCTGCTTCCTCTGTGCCTCACCCTGCAGCAGGGTGAAGGGCAGATGGTGCAGGTGTGAGCCTGCCTCCCACTCACACACTGTCTCCAGGATGCTTCTTTCTGAACCCACCATGCTCTTGTTCACCTAGAACCCTATAGAGGGATGCCGGACAGAACAGGAAGGTTGGACTTCTGTTCAGACCCCCACCTGCCTGCAAAGTCCCTTGTGCATCCAGTTAAAAGTCAACTTGAATCCCAGGCTGGGACTGGTTCCATCTAGGAGCTCTACTGACCCTCTGAAGAGGCAATTCAGCTTGGACCTGCGCTTGGCATAGTGCTACCCGCAGTGGTGGCTCCTCATTTGCAAGAACGATAGTGACAAACCACCAAGTCTTGAACTAGAAACCTTTCTAGACAGCAAACAATACTAATTAAAGAAAAAAACAAGAGGAACTAGATAAGCGTATTCAACTACAGAGAAGTTCCCACTAACACAAATGGAGACTATTTTTTATACATTCAACTAATGTATCTTTATTGCCAGTAACTCCCTAATATTTCTAGATTACCCATAGCAAATGCATTCATTGCTTCTGGGGAACATGGCCACAATCAATGACGAAATAGATGCAGGTTGTCAAAGAGCATTTCTTATCTGGCTTGCTAGTATTTTCATGAAGATTTTTGCATCTATGTTTATCAGGGATATTGGCCTGTAGTTTTCTCTGTTTCTGAGTGTCCTTGTCTGGCATTGGTATCAGGGTGATGATGACCTCATAGAAGAGCTTGGAAATATTTCTCCCTCTTCAATATTTTGAAGCATTTGAGAATTGACATTAACTGTCTTTTAAATGTTTAGTAGAATTCAGCCATGAAGCTACCCTGTCTTGGGTTTTATTTGTGTGCGTTGGGAAGTTGTTGATTATTGATTTAACCTCCATACCTGTTATTGATCTGTTCAGAATTTTTATTTCTTTGTAATTCAGTCTTGGTGACTTGTATGTTTCTAGGAATTCGGCCATTTCCTCTATGTTATCCAATTTGTTGGTGTTTACTTGTTCTTAATAGTTTCTTGTGATTGTTTATATGTCTGTGGTATCAGTTGTAATGTCTCCTTTCAATTCTGATTTTATTTATTTGACTTTTGTTTCTTTTTTCTTAGTAAGTCTAGCTAAAGGTTTGTCAATTTTATTTATCTTTTCAAAACACCAACTCCTCATTTTGTTGATCTTTTCTATTATTTTCTAGTGTCTATTTTATTTTTTTCTGCTCTGATCTTTATTATTTCTCTTTTTCTCTACTAACTTTGGGTTTAGTTTGTTCTGTCTCGAGTCCCTTGAGGTGTAATATTGGGTTGCTCATTTGAGATTTTTTTAATATAGGTGTTGTTTTTGTTGTGAACTTCCATCTTATAACTACTTTTGCTGCATTTCATAAGTTTTGGAATGTTGTGTTTCCATTTCTGGTTGTCTCAATATTTTTAAATTTCCCTTTTGACTTCTTTGACGCATTATTTGTTAAAGAATGAAAGCAAATATTTTTGATTTTTTAAAATTTATTTTTTTGTTTCAGTAGTTTTTGGGGGAACAGGTGGTGTTTGGTTACATGAATAGTTCTTTAGTGGTGATTTCTGAGGTTTTGATGCACTCATAACCTGAGCAGTGTAACCGTACCCAATGTGCAATCTTTTATCCCTCACCACTCCCCACCCTTTCCCCTGAGTCCCCAAAATCAAATGTTTCCTTCTTATGCCTTTGCATCTTCACAGCTTAGCTCCCACATGAGTGAGAACATACAATGTTTGGTTTTCCATTCCTGAGTTACTTCACTTAGAATAATGGTCTCCAATTCCATCCAAGTTGCTGCAAATGCCATTATTTTGTTCCTTTTTATGGCTGAGTAGTATTCCATGGTATATATATTCCACATTTTCTTTATCTAGTCATTGATTGATGGGCATTTGGGCTGGTCTACATTTTTGCAATTGCAAATTGTGCTGCTGTAAACATGTGTGTACAAGTACCTTTTTTTGTGTAGTGACTTCTTTTCCTCTAGGTGGATATCTAGGGGGATTGCTGGATCGAATTGTAGATCTGCTTTTACCTCTTTAAGGAATCTCCCACCATTTTCCACAGCGGTTGTGCTAGTTTACACTCTCACCAGCAGTGTAAAAGTGTTCCCTTTTCACCATATCCGCACCATCATCTAATATTTTTTGATTTTTTGATTATGGTCATTCTTGCAGGAATGAGATAGTATTGCATTGTGGGCAAACATTTTTGATTTTTTAAAGTCAAGCTTTATTGAAAGAGAGAAAAAAATGTTTCATAGGACTTTCTAGGGCTAAGTTACCCAGAACTAGGATGATCTGATGTATAAAGAACTGGGCATAGAGAAAGTCGTCAAGGAGTTTCTGTAAAACATCACAGAATGGGGAGGTCAGGAACACAGGGCACATCCTGGCACACAGGAAAGGGAGAGTGTCTCCCACTCTGAGGGTGGGGAGGAGGGGATGGTAGTTTGGGGAAGAGGCAATGGTAGGGTCGGGGGGGGGATGGTAGGGTGGGGAGGAGGGGATGGTAGGGTGGGGAGGAGGGGATGGTAGGGTGGGGGGGAGGGGATGGTAGGGTGGGGAGGAGGGGATGGTAGGGTGGGGAGGAGGGGATGGTAGGGAGGAGGGGATGGTAGAGTGGGGAGGAGGGGATGGTAGGGTGGGCAGAACATGTCCCCCTGTGGTGCCCATGTCCTAATTATCAAAGCCTGTGAATGCCACCTCATATGGCAAAGGGGACTTTGCAAATGTGCTTGAGATTAAAAATCTTGAGATGGGGAGATGACCCTGGATAATTCAGATGAGCCCCAAGGAATCACAAAGATCCTTCCAAACTAAGAACTTTTCCCAGCCCAAAGAGCCAGACAAATGGCTTCAGAAGAAAGAGTGTGCCTAATGTCACTGACTTTGATGACAGAAGAGACCTTGGGGCAAGGAATGCAGACAGCCTCTAGAAACTAGAAAAGGCAGAGAAGCGAATTCCCCTCCAGAGCCTCCAATTACAGCCCTGATGATACCTTGATGTTAGCCTAGTGAGACCCACGCTGGACACCTGCTGTCCAGAACAGGAAGATAACACATTTGTGTTGTTTTAAGTCACTACACTTGTGGTAATTTGTGACAGCAGCTATAAGAAGCTAACAAAGATGTGGCAAGAAAGGGTGGATTGGGGGATTCTACTCTGCCTACTATCCTCAACCCTACAATCAAAATCCTAGGTTGGAGACAGGAGTTGTGAGCAGATACACACAGGTGTGTTAAACAGGCACAAATCTACCTCCGCTTTTGTGATTCTGAGCCCCCAGCAGAATCTACAAACTTTTCTAGGCCACAGTGAGAACCAGGCCATGCATGTGAATCAAATAACTCAATGCCCAATCAAAAAGAAGGCATTACCATCCATCCGGGAGCAGGCCCAGACCTGCAGTCCTGTCTTGTTAAGGCTCTCACCCATTTTTAGCCTACATCTAGACCTTTAGTGCTTCTTCAAGGATGCCTCCTGTGGAGGAAAGGAGAGCAAGATAGGCATGTTAGAAATTCCAGACAGGGGAGGCTTCCTCACTGTCACTATGAGCAGACAAGACAAAAGTGAAGCAGTGGTCACTGCTGCCTCTGGGGAGAAGCGTGCAAAGGCCCTGAGGAGGGGGGGATGTACATGGAATGTTCAAGAAAGAGTAAGGACATGCTTTTTTTTTTTTTTTTTTAATGGAGTTTTGTTCTTTCCACCCAGGCTATAGTGTAGTGGCACAATCTTGGCTTACTGCAGCCTCTGCCTCCCAGGTTCAAGTGATTCTCCTGCCTCAACCTCCAGAGTAGCTGAGATTACAGGCATCCACCACCACGCCCAGCTAATGTTTGTATTTTTATTAGAGATGGAGTTTCACCATGTTGGTCAGACTGGTCTCAAACTCCTGACCTCAGGTGGTCCACCTGCCTTGGTCTCCTAAAGTGCTGGGACTCCAGGTGTGAGCCACCTCACCTGGCCAGGATGTGCTTTTTATACCAAGCTACAACCCTAGAGCCTTAAGCAGTGCCTGACACATTGTAGGTGATAATAAACACTTGGTGAATGAATCAACACAGTCTTAGACACTCCATGAACATCCGTTCAATGAAACGAATGTGCAGCGCATTCTAGATACTAAAATTATCGGAGGAATGGTCAGTCCTTGCCCGCAAGTCCTCAGAGCCCTGAAGAGGCAGCAATACAGATATGGAAGACGCTCAAGTGCACTAAGAAAGCAAACATCGAGAGAGAGAGACAGCAAGCACCGCCGCCTCGTCTCTATTTCCCAATGTGAGCAGCAATCATTGTGAATACAGGAAGAGGAGATCTTGTTAGTCTTTCTGCCGAGGAACCCAAAGATGGATTGTGCTCCCCGCGTGGGCACAGGAAATGAAAGACGTTGGTCACCAAGTGCCACAGAATGTCTGCGCTGCAGGAGTGCCCAGGACTGACCTGTGGGGGAATTGAATTTCCTCGTGCCCATCTGGAAATACACAATTCAGAAAAGTACTCTCAGCAGTATTTACAGATGTCAGCCGCATGACTTACTACCATCCTTCATCTCAGAAATAGCTCTGTGCCACTTACCGATGGGATGGAGATGGGCATTGAGGCTTCATTTTTCCCCCTCCAAGATACAGCATCAGTGGGGTCACTCCACTCTGGTTCTTTAACTGCATTTCGGGATCAAAAGGTTATTTTCAAGCGTATAGCTAGAGTTTTTCTAGTGTAATTCTTTCTCCAACCTCCTGCAGGGATAGACTTACAAACACCTAAAAACAAACAAACAAAAAACAGTTGCAAATGATTTGCATAGGTTATCGGTGAGCCCAAAAAAGAAAAGTGAGATGAAAGTAGAAAAACACTTATTATCTCTGGGCTGAAGGATGAGCCTCCCTTAGTGGGAAATGTTTCCAACTGACACGGCATGATACATGGACAGTGAGCAGTGATGGCCACTGGTGCCTCCAGCACAGCTCTGGAGTGGATCCACACACAACATCTGCTCTCTGCACAGCGTGGGGGCCTCCTCTCTGGGTTGAGATGCCCTCCTGCAATAGAAACCTAGAAGCTGGTGAGGAGGCTGTCAGAAGACAGCTGATGCCTGGAGCCTCTGCATGACTTGTTTAGGGCTGCTGGCTCATATTTCCACACACTGGGGGGACTCAACCAACAGAAAGTTATTTTCTCACAGTTCTGAGGGCCAGAAGTCTGCAATCAAGGCACTGGCAGGGCTCCTTCTGCAGGCACTAAGGGAGGCCCCTCCCTGCCTCTCCAGATGCTGGTGGCTCCAGGAGTTCCTTGGCTGGTGACCACATCACTGCAATATCTCCCTCAATCCGACCTTGGCTTCTGTGTCTTCTCCTCTGCTCTGTGTTCTATTTTTCTGTCTTGTTGTTGTTGTTGTTTTGAGATGGAGTCTCACTTTGTCACCCAGCCTGGAGTGCCGTGGCACAATCTTGGCTCACTACAACCTCTGCCTCCCGGGTTTGAGCAATTCTCCTGCCTCAGCCTCTCAAGTAGCTGGAACTACAAGCACACACCACCACACCTGGCTAATTTTTGTATTTTTAGTAGAGATGGGGTTTCACTATGTTGGCCAGGCTGGTCTCGAACTCCTGATTTCAGGGGATCCGCCCGCCTCAGCCTCCAAAAATGCTGGGATTACAGACATAAGCCACCGAGTCCAGCCCTAATTTTCTGTCTTTTATTCGGCTCACGAGGTGTGATCGACCATCATCTCACATGCAAGGCCTGTGGCCCCTGCACTCCTGGGGGCAGCTCCTGCTCAAAAGAACAGCATCGATCCCTCAAACCGGGACCTTCCCCAGGCTCCTTGGAGGGAGAAACAGAAGCTCCATGGCCACATCCATAGATGTGCTTGGGACAGAGCCCAGCAGGCAAGCTGCTTCTCCAAGTGAGGCTGGTCCCCTGTCTGCTAGGGGCTTCCCCTTCCCTGTGCCCAGACCCCATCTCCAGGCCACACTGCTCTTGGCTGAGTTCATCGCCACTGGACTTTCTTAGGGTCAGCTTCTGCAGCTGTTTTAGAGAAGCGACACAGTGAGACCACCTTCTTTGCTCCTTTGTTAAGTAGATTTTCACTTGTTCATCCCGCATCCTATCTGCCTCACAAGTCCCTGAGTCCCTGAGTAGGCATTGGTGTGAGACGACCTGCATTAAATGGGCCCATGCACAGGAGAACTGTGGCTGGGCAGGGGCATGCAGGAGCTGACGGAGAGGCGCGGGCACAGGCCAGGTGGGAGTGGGGGTGAGCCCGCGGCTGCCTTGCCCCTTGGTGGAAATCTCTGAATCTCTGAGGCATATTCCACGTTGAGGGGCAGGAAACTGAGGCCTGTGGGGCCCGGTCAGGCTCACCTCCGGTTTTTCTAAATAAAATTTTATTGGAACACAGTCCTGTATGTTCATTGGGTACTGTTTATAGCTGCTTTCACACTACAAGAGAATTGGGCAATTGCCCCTGAGGCCTGGCAGGCTGTGAGAATCAACTGGTAACAACGTGGCCATAAGAAGAAAAGTATCTCAAGCCCTGATCAGGAATCTAGCATCTCTCAGAGGCCTGGCAGGCCTGCCCTACCTGCTTGCAGTGGCCACAGCTCCCCAGTCCAGGCTGTAGTGGCCCCTGGCCTGACCGGCCTCACTCCCCACTCCCCTAGTTGTTCTAAGGGTCCTTTCTCTAATGAACCACATACATGCACCGTGCCTCAGGGTCCATGTCCAAGAAGCCCTGAGGCGATGGACCTGAGGAGCTAAGATGCCATGCAGGATCTTGCAGATGGACGGTGGACACAGGGGCACCCTCAGGATCAGGTGGAATGGCCATTGAGCAGAGGAAACAGCAACACAGAGGCTGGGGGGATGGGAGTGGGACTGGGCTGTCCTGGAGGTGGGAGTGGAAGGTGTAATTAGGAAGATTCTGTGTGTGGGGTCAGGAGGAGTCAGACCACCATGGGCCAGGCATGGGCCAGGGGATGAGTCTTGTCCTGCATCCCAAAGGTGGCCAGGCATGTGACGTGCCCAGCACCCTGCAGGTGGGATGATCCCTGCAGGTAGGGTACTCCCTGTGGGTGGGGTGCTCTCTGTGGGTGGGGTACTCCCTGAGGGTGGGGTGCTCCCTGTGGGTGGGGTGCTCCTGCAGATGGATTACTCTCTGCAGGTGGGCTACTCTCTGCTGGTGGGGTGCTCTCTGCAGGTGGGGTGCTCCCTGCGGTTGGGGTACTCCCTGTGGGTGGGGTGCTTCCTGTGGGTGGGGTGCTCCCTGTGGGTGGGGTGCTCCCTGAAGGTGGGTTACTCCCTGCAGGTGGGGTACTACCTGCGGGTGGGGTGCTTTCTGTGGGTGGGGTGCTCCTGCAGGTGGATTACTCTCTGCAGGTGGGCTACTCTCTGCTGGTGGGGTGCTCTCTGCGGGTGGGGTACTCCCTGTGGGTGGGGCGCTTCCTGTGGGTGGGGTGCCCCCTGTGGGTGGGGCGCTTCCTGTGGGTGGGGTGCTCCGTGCGAGTGGGTTACTCCCTGCGGGTGGGGTACTACCTGTGGGTGGGGTGCACCCTGTGGGAGGGGTGCTCCCTGTGGGTGGGGTGCTTCCTGTGGGTGGGGTGCTCCTGCAGTTGGATTACTCTCTGCAGGTGGGCTACTCTCTGCTGGTGGGGTGCTTTCTGCGGGTGGTGTACTCCCTGTGGGTGGGGTAATCCCTATGAGTGGGGTACTCCCTGTGGGTGGGGTGCTCCCTATGGGTGGGGTACTACCTGCTGGTGGGGTGCACCCTGTGGGTGGGTTACTCCCTGTGGGTGGGGTGCTCCCTGTGGGTGGGGTACTCCCTGTGGGTGGGGCTCTCCCTGCGGGTGGGGTACTGCCTGCAGGTGGGCTACTCTCTGTTGGTGAGATGCTCTCTGCAGGTGAGATGCTCTCTGCGGGTGGGATGCTCCCATGGCACACCTGGCACAATGGTCACAGCAGGCAGGTCACACTGGCCGCTACTTTGACAGCCTTCCTTCTCTCTCTGCCTGCTTCCCTTCTATGATCAGTGGGATATTGGAAGGAACCACTCATCAGTCAAACCTTTGTATTATATTTAAGGAAAAACATGGGGATACAGAAGGTTTCGCAGACAAATTTTGCACGTGAGTCACTCTTCCCTCAAGGTGTGGCTGGATTTGCTTCAAACTCCCCTGGGGACAGTGCCGTTTGTTCCTCTCAGTCTGCCTGGTGCCCATGTCACTGGGAACAGCCACAGAGCCCTCTCCGCCGACTTCTACCCAGCGGGTGCAGGCAGCGCTCTGAGGACGTCCTGACTTACATACGGCGGGACTGTGATTGCGCGGCTGCAGCTCTGATCCTTCTTGGGTTCAATTTGAAGACGCCAGGAGGCCTGAACAGCCATTCCCAGCAGGGCGGTGAGGAGAGCGGTGCACCTGCTCCTAGAAGATCTACAAGGCAGCCTGGAAACAGGAGCCTCAGCTTTATGAAATTATCCATTTTCTTGCTGTGAAAATTCAAGCCTTTTCTAGGGCAGCTGCAAAGTCTGTAAAAGTAGCCTCCACATGGATGAAATGATAAGTTTTCATCTGCAGAGAAGAGCTTGTGTTCGGGTGCTGAGAACAATACTGCGAGAGAAACACGCATTTTCCAAGAGGAGGGGAGGCGTCCCCGGTGTCCACGGGAGGCCACCCCGCCCCAGGACCATGGACAGCAGTGGGGCAGCGCTGCTCACAAGCTGACATCATCACAAGAATTTTCTTTGTTACAAAGGCAAGCTTTTGACGAGAAAAAAAAAAAAAGAACCAAAAATCCTGTGGAATGGCACCCTCGACTGTCCGGATGGCACCGAGAATATGGATTCTCGTTTAGAGAAGCACTCACTCTGCTTTCCCACGCTGCTGAGGCGCTGAACCTGTGGACCCCTGTCCCTAGGGCGGCTCTCAGCCATGTGCGAAGCGGGTAGGGCCGTGATGTCACCTCTGGGTCACTCTGGCCTCTCTCACTGGCAAAGCGAAGGTGCCTACCTGGGCGGCCTACAGAGAGGCTGGGAGCTGGGGCAGGCCTGTCTATTCTCAAGCCTTCCTCGCTTCTCTTTAGAGTATCAGGCAGGCTGCACTTCTGGGGAAAAGGTAGGTGTGGAGTTTTTCCACATTGAAAGATTCGTGCTCCTTGCGTTCTTATGAGCTAATTATCATTCCGTGTTCCACATGGAGCCTGTGACCTCCGTCTCTAAGTTTCACTCTCTGCCTGTTCAGCGCCGAAGTCGGTTTCTCTGCAGCTTCGGATCAGCCCCCACCGCCCCCGCCGCCGAGGAAGCGCAGCAGAGGTGCCACTTAAACCAGACCCTGGCAAGGGCCACCTAGGGCCCTTCTAAGAGACTCCACAGCTGTTGGAAAACAACTTGCCGTAGGCCCTGAGTCACTGTTTAGATCAGGGGTTTCATCTCCAATATGAGGAGCCTGTATGATCCTTTTTGATGCCGGTCCTTAGAACTAGGCGTCTTCTCATGCGCCTCGTTCCTTGTTCCCCATTAGGAGACAACTGCTGAAAATATTAACTTCCAAATAAAGTAAAAGCGATCCATATTCATGTAATGCTAATTAAGGACATCCTGAGTTCATTATTGCCAATTTTAAAAAAAGAAGCCAGATTTTTTTTCTGCACCCAATTTCACTGTCTATGGTAGTTGAATGAAAAGAATGTGTAAGAGTGTGTGTGCCTGTGTGCACATGTGTGGAGCTGCCTGTCAGTCTTCAAGGAAGGCTTAGACAGTCTTTTACCAGGAGCAGCTGGAACCTGATCTGACGCACACGAGTATTATTTTGGAGCTAGGATACCTAAACTTAAGAACCACCTTATTTCTAAATGCCGACAACCACCACCTGAGGGTCACTCCCCATTGCTGAGAGCTAGGGTCTGATTGGTCTACACAATGAGCTGAGAGCTAGGGTCTGATTGGTCTACACAATGAGTGAAACGTGTGAACACAGAAAGTCTCCAGTGGGAAATGTGAGATCTTGGAGCTCATGATGGGTTACGCAGGCCATAGGCCCATGCAAAATAAAGCTGGGCTCATGTACGGGCGTGTGTACATGTGTGTGTGGGCATGTGTACATGTGTGCGCATGTGCATGTGTGTGTGTGTCGGGGTAAACATGTAAACCTTCTGCCCGACAACAGCATCAAGAACTGACCAGAAGGAACTATAAGGGCAGAATAATCATGAAAGACAAAACGGCCATTGGTTTCCTAAGAGTTGTCCGAGTTTAAAAAGCACAGCATCCCATGTCTGCAGAGTGAGCACAAGCTCAGAGTTTGGGATCAAAGAGAGCAGGATTTACACCTTGTCCATGACTCACTTACTTTGTAACCTCAGACTTGTCTCTTTAAACCTTACTTTTCCCCTCTGTAAATGGGATAGGTAATGATACCTCCCTCAGAGTAGAGGGGTTAAATAAGACGCCGTGCATTAAATGTGCAGCTTGATGTCTGACATAGCGTACTCGTTCCAAAATATTATTAGGTGTAACTGTTCTCTGCCGTTTATTTTTTAAATAAACTTCATTTTTATAAAAGTTTTACATGTATAGAAAACCTGAGCAGACAATACAGGCGTTCTCAATGACCCCACACCTGGTTTCCCTCACTATTAACACCTTACACCAGTGCGGTACATTTGTTATGATTAATGAACCAGTATTGACACATGTTTATGAACTAATGTGCAGACTTCATTCATATTTCCACAGTTCTTTTTCTCCTGTGTTCTTTTGCCATCCCAGGACACCACGTTGTATTAAATTGTCATATTTCCTTAGATTCCTCTTGGCTGTGATAGTTTCTCAAATTTTCCTTGTTTTTGATGACCCTGACAGTTTTTTTTTACTATAAATTTTTTTTATTGACACATAATAATTGTACATACTTATGGGGTACATAGTGATGTTTCCAAACATACAATGCTTAGTGATCAGATCAGGGTAATTAGCATACCCATCATTGCAAACATTTGTCATATCTTTGTGTTGGGAACATTCAATATCTTCCTTCTAGCTACTTGAACTAGATAAATATTATTAACTATAGTCATCCTAGAGTGCTATAGAACACTAGACCCTTTCTATTTAGTGTAATTTTGTATCATTTAACAAATCTCTCCCCATCCCCAAGAACCTATGTCAATTTTTTTAAATTTTATTATTATTATACTTCAAGTTTTAGGGTACATGTGCACAACGTGCAGGTTTGTTACATATGTATACATGTGCCAGGTTGGTGTGCTGCACCCATTGACCCTGAGAGTTTTGAAGAGTACTGGCCAGATATTTTGAAAGGTATCTCACTATTGTAATTTGCCTGGTGTTTTTTTCTTGTAGTTAGCCTGGGTTATAAGTTTTTGGGAAGAAGAGCACAGAAGTAAGTGAGATTTTCATCACATCATATCCAAGGCATATGCTGTCAGCAGGGCCCATCACTGTTGATGCTGCCCTTGGTCATCTGGCTGAGCTAGGCTTGTCAGGTTCTTCCCTGCAAAGTTACACCTTCCTCCTCAGTTCCACGTTATGTGCTCAGAAGGAAGTCGTCATGAGCAGCTCCTACGTAACACGTGCACAGTACTGCTGCATAAAATATCTGGAATTCTTCTGCATGGGACAGTTTTCTCTTCTCATTTATTAATTTATTCATGAATTTATTTTGTCTGCATGGAATTATGGATATTTATTTTATGTTTTATCTTTTAGGGAATCATAATCTAATATTGCTTGATTTCATTGCTTAAATTGTTCCAGCTTTAGACTTTAGGAGCTCTTTGATTAGTTCCTGTTCCTATCACTGTATGTGTGTGGGGTATTATATTGCACTCCCTGGCACTACAAATATTCCAGGCTCACATTGTATACTTCTTGTCTTAGTTCTAGAATCAGCCATTTCTCCAAGGAGCCTCAGTTCTTTTTATTCAAGAATGATATTTGAAACAAAGTTCTGAGAAGGATGTATGCTTATTGCTATTGGAATGAGATTTATTTTAGGTTTTTCTAGCTGACAGAACAAGGAAATAGTGTGTGCGTGTGTGTGTCCATCTCTATCTATATGAAGCCGATCATGAGTTCTTACTGTTGTCTCCAGTGCTGATCTATTATCACATGGGTCATTCTGATCTTCTTTTACTTACACGTAAACCCCACTCTTCACAGTGAGAAAATTGGCCCCCACCCTCTGTCATCCAGTTCTTAATTGTTAATTCTGGTACAAATATTTAGAAGTATTATAACAGTTAACCGATAACCCAACAGGAATACCTTTATCAATGAGTGTACAGTCTCATGAGCAGTTGTTTTTCCCTTTAAATTTATGGACTCCAATTATTTCCAGAGTTCCTTAGGTCAGTAACTCAACCCCTCAGTGACATGGTTTCAACATTACAGAATCTCTTTTCCCATTCTGCTTCCTTCCTGGTATCCCACAATCTCCCAATGATGTTTTAAATTTTTTTATACATTCAGATTCTCTCTTTGTGCTCCAAAGTTCTATGGATTTTGACAAATGCACAATCTTCTTCATCCATCATTACAGCATCACAGAGAAGAGTTTCTGTGCTTCACTTATTCAGTCCTCCCCCTCTCATTCCACGCCCTTGTCAACTACTCGTCAGCTTACCATCTCCACATCTTTTTCTAGAATATCATACGATTAAAACCATAGAGTAAGTAGCCTTTTCAGAATGGCTTATTTCACTAAAAATATGCATTGAAAGTTCCTTTCCATCTTTTGAAGCTGGTGAGTCATCTCTTTTTATTGCTGAGTAATATGCTATCGCGTGAGTGCAGCAGTTTGCATATCTATTCACCTACTGAAGGACAGCTTGGTTTCTTCTAGTTTTGGGGTGACTATGAATAAAGCTGCCCTAACATTTCTCTGTAGGTTTTTGTGTAGTCGTAAATTTTCAGATCTGTTGGGTGAATGTTAGGGGCAGAATTCCTGGATCATATGGTAAGAGTATGTTTATCTTTGTAAGAAAACACCACAGTGCCTTCCAAAATAACATTTGTATTCTCACCAGCAGTGAATGAGAGTTCCTGCTCCTCTAGATCCTCACCAGCATTTGTTATTGTCTGTTTTGTTTCAACCATTCTAATGTGTATTTACTAGTATCATATTGTTGCTTTAATGTTCACTTCCATAAAACAAATGGTGTTGAATATATTTTCTTTCATATGCTTATTTGTCATCCATATCATCTTTAGTGAGGGGTCCAGAGATCTTTTGTCCATTTATTTGTTGGGTTTTTAAAAATAATAATGATAATAATAATTTTAGATATAAATCCTCTATGAGATATGTTTTGCAAGTATTTACTGTCAGTCTGTAGCTTGTCTTTTCATTCTTTTATCAATATATTTTAATTTTAACAAAGTCTAACCTATCAGTTTTTGATGGATTGTACTTTGGGTGTTATAGATAAAAGTTCATTGCCACACCTGGGTAGCATGAACTTTGTTTTCCTATATTTTCTTCTAAAAGTGTTATAGTTTTGCCTTTTACATTTAGCTCTATGATCCATTGTCAGCTACTTTTTGTGAAAGATGTAAGGTTTCTGTCTAGATTTATTGTTATTTTGCATGTGGATGTCCTACAAATTACTCCAGCATCATTTGTTTAAAAGACCATATTTTCTTCATTGAATTGACGTTACTCCTTTATCAAAGATTGGTTAGCTGTATTTTTGTATAATTTTTCTAAGTTAATCCATCCTGTTCCATTAATATATGGATGTATTCTCTCCAATATCCTGCTGTCTTGAGTTTTACATGTTTATAGTCAGCTTTGAAGTTGGGTGATGTCTGTTCTCAAACTTTGTTGCTCTTCTTCTTTCTCTTTCTCTCATCCTCCCCTTGTCTCCCCTTCCTCCTCAAGACAAAAATTGACACCTTAAAATATTGAGTCTTTTAATATCTGAACACAGAATCTCTCTATATCTATTTGATCTTGATTTCCTTCATCAACCTTTTACGGTTTTCCACATATATACTATGCATATAGCTTTTTTTGTTTGTTTTTTGAGCTGGAGTTTCGCTCTTGTTGTCCAGGCTGGAGTGCGATGGTGAAATCTTTGCTCACTGTAACCTCTGCCTCCTGGGTTCAAGTGATTCTCCTGCCTCAGCCTCCCAAAGTGCTGGGATTACAGGCATGAGCCACTGCACCCGGCAGATTATGTATACAGTTTTAAAGACGACACTGTGTCATGTACAGTAATTCAAAGTTCTAATTGCTCATTGCTGGTAAATAAAAAAGGAATGAACTTTTGTGCATTATTTCTGTATTTTATGATCCTTCAATACTTGCTCATTGGTCCCAGGAACTTTATTGTGTATTTGTTGAGATTTTCTACATAGGCAATCATATCATTTCTAAACAAAAGACTGTTTTATTTCTTTCTTCCCAATTTTTTTTTATTTCCTATTCTCGTCTTATTGTACTAGCTAGAACTTCTAATACTATGTTCAATAGGAGTGGTGAGAGGAGATAGACTTTCCTTGCTCTCAAACCTAAGAGGACAAAACCCAGTTTCTCATCACTAAGCATGATATTAGCCGTAGGTATTTTGTAGATGTTTTTATCAAGCTGAGAAAGTTTTTCCCTATTTCTAATTTAATGATTTTTAAATCTTGAATGGGTATAGAACTTTGTCAAATGCATCTGCTGCATTAATTGATATGATCATATGATCTTTCTTCTTTAGCTGGTTGATGGGGGTGTATTATACTAATTCGTTTTCAAATGTTGAATCAATATTCTGAATTTGAAATAAACCCCACTTTGTCATGGTGTATAATTATTTTTACTCATTGGTGGATGTGATTTGCTATCATTTTGTGAAGAAATTTTGCATCTATAGTTATAAAAGACATTGTCCTGTAATTTTCCTCCCTTGAAACACCACTCTGGTTTTGGTAAGAGCATAATACTGTCCTCAGGGAACCAGGGGGGAGGTTCTCCCTCTGCTTCTATTTTCTGGAGGAGATTGTAAAGATTTTCTATAATTACTTCTTACATTTTGGTAGAATTTACCCATGGAACCATCTGGGCCTGGTGGTTTATTTTTGGAAAGTTATTAATTGTTGATTCAATGTCTTCAATAATTTTAGGCCTATTCCAATTGTCAATGTTTCCTTGTTTGAGTTTTGGCAGTTTGTGTCTCTCAAGGGATTGGTCCATGTCATGTAACTTACCCAAATTATGAGCATAGAATTGTTAATAACATTTCTTTTTATCTTTTTTAACATCGCTGGGATCAGTAGTAATGACTCCTTTTTCATTTCTGATGTTTGTAATTTTTGTCGTCTTTGTTTTTGTGTTATTTGGGCTGGCCGGAGGTTTACCAATTTTAATGTTGTCTTCAAAGAGCTGGCTTTTGATTTTTTAAATATATTTTCTCTGTTGATTTCTTGTTTTTAATTGTATTGATTTCAGTTATAATTCTTATTACATCTTTTCTTCTGCCTGTTTTAGGCTTACATTGTCTTTGTTATTTCATTTTCCAAGGTAGAGGCTTCAATTATTGACTTTAGAGTTGTTTTCTTTTCTATTATGCACTTAATACTATTTATTTTCCTCTAAGTGTTGCTTTTACTGCATTCCACAATTTTTATGTTACATTTTAATTTTCACTTAGTTCAAAATATTTCACATTTCTCTTGAGACTTTTTCTTTGACCCATGTGTTGTTTAGAAGTACATCACTTAATCTTCAGGTATTTTGACATTTTCCAGTATCTTTCTGCTACTGATTTCTACTTTAAGTCCACTGTGGTCTGCAAATATACTTTATATGATTTCTATCTTTTTAAATATATTATTAAGTATGTTTTATGGCCAAGAATGTGATCTGTTGTGGTGAATATTCCATGTAAGGTTAAAAGAATGCTATTTTTCTGCTATTAGATGAAGCATTCTATAAATGCCAATTTGATCAAGTTGACAGTTCATGGACTCTTAACTATGTCTTTACTGGTTTTTCTGTCGGCTTGATCTACAAACTTTAAACTTAGGCTGTAAATTTTAATATTCCTGAAAGAGGAATGTTAAAGTCTCCAATTATAATAGTATATTTTTCCATTCCTTCTTGGAGTTTGATCAGTTCTGCCTCACATATTTTGATGTTCTGTTGTGAGATGCATTCACCCCTTTATCACAGTATAATTTCCTTTTTCTATGTAAAAATGTTTTTTGTTCAGACCTCTGCTTTTTCTGAAATCAGTATAGCTACCCCAGTTTTCTTTTGCTTAGTTAGCATGATATAGTTTTCTCTATACCTTTACATGTAGCCTATCTGTGTCTCCCTATTTAAAGTAGGTTTCTTATAGACAGTGCATGGTTGAGTTTTGTTTTTTTAACCACTCTATTTGTCTCTCAGTCAGTGTATTTAGACCATACACATTAAAAATGATTATTGATACAGTTGTATTAATATTTACTATGCCTATAACTATTTAACTGTTTCTCATGTCCTTGTTTTTGTCTCCCTTGTTGTCTTTGGGTTTCCCTAGGGATTCCTTCTTAAATAGAGTCTATGCCTTTTAGCTCTTTCAACTGGATTTCACTCCTATGATACTGGATCTCTGTTGGATGTAATAAGGAGGTGTGGGGAAGGGGGTGCATTCTGAAATCTTACAGGATGTCTTTTAGTAGGCCTGTGCCTCTGAGCTTCACCATTGTAGGCTTTTATTTGCTTCAAACTACCCAGGTGACACAAGAAGGCCAGGGGGCCCGAAGTAAGTTAATGCCCTTCCCTCAGGTGGGATTAGGTTCTAGTAAAGTATTTTCTCATGAAATATAGCCTTTTTTCATGGAAAATATTTAGGTTTTTTCCAAAGTTGTTACTTTTTCCCTCTGTATCAAAGTCATTAGGGTTTCTTTTTCCTCTTGACTGTGAGAACTTAGGTTCCTGGAGATAAAACCAGTGAAAGTGTCCTCCCTACCCCAACTACAGCCCCCAGAGTCTCTGGGTCTCTCGCTTTCATACTAGTCCACTCTCAGCCTCCAGCAAGTCATCAAAATTATCATTTAAGTCTTTCTACCAGGCTTTAGCTCAAGTGTTTTCTGCCCTTGGGGTGTTGATTTCTGTACTCATCTGCCTCTCTAGATTTCAGGGCAGAAGCTTGTTCTGTAACCTCACTTCCGTGATGGGTCCAATAAAGTCATTGACTTTTACTTTGTTCAGCTTTTCCTTGTTAAACTTCCACATTCTTTAAATGTCACAGTTTAAGCCAAAGTTCCTATCTGCATTTCTTAAAGATTTCCATTACAAAGCACCATTGCTAAGGATAATAGAGGGCATCAGCTTCTTACTACATCTAGGGCAGACTTTGATCAATGCTGAAAGCCTCTGCTGGACCTGGCATGTTTTACAGAAGGAATGGAAGTTGGTGACTCATTTCCACTGCATGATAGTGATCAGAATCAAGTGCTGACAAGGCCTTAAGGAGCTGCCTTAGAAAATACCACTTGATAAACTGAGTAAAGTGTCATTTAGCAACTGGAAGATAATTAGAAAGCAATTACTGAAACAAAAACAAACCCTGAGAACACAAATAAACAATTAGAATCCAGCCCAAATTTATGGTCAGGGTCAGAGACTGTGTTTTAATACCTGTGTGGTAGAAGCACATTAGAAAATCCAAATTAATGCTTAATTTGCACAACTGACCTACTTATTATTGAAATACCTAGATATCTAATTGCCTTATGTAATCAGAGAAAGCTGCAGGTGCTTTTCTCTTCATTATATTCTAAGAAAATGCAATAGAAAAAATTTTATTGCATTTTTACCAGCGCACCTAAAGCTACATCTATTACACATTACTGATGATGCTTTTGAGATAAGAGCCATGCAAGTGAAAAGATAGCATTTTGTCCCACTGCGTTGGCCACATGCCTTCTGCTAGGAGCAAAGTACTGGTGTCTCCTTCCCTGTGATCCTCCTTGTTCAGTATAAGCTAGATCTTGAGGGGCAGGGGGTGCTGTAGGGACAATTCCTGGCCAGTGGCATCCCTGCTTGGTTGCCTTTTTGTGTTCTGGGGGGTCCACTGTTTAAATCTCCAAGAGTCACATTTTCCCTAATCCCTCTCATCCCATACGAGGCCTTGTCCATCCAGGGCCCAACCCTCCACTCAGACCTGGGCATGGCCCAAGCTAGGAGTGGGGAGGCCTCCCCTGGCTTTGTCCTAGGTCCTTTCTCTCAGTAGAGAAGCTTTAAGCCTGAGACTCCAGGGCATCATCTGGAAATTGTGGGCAATCGGGGGCTTTCAGCCATGGAGGCTGTTCAACATGCCCTCTGGAGACCCTGAAGGCACCCTGGATGGAAGGTGAGGCAGGAAACAGATGTATAAATTAGGAAATATTAGAAAATTAGAAAATTCAAGTGGCATTCTCATGCTTGCAGAGAGTGAGTTTGTGGTAGGGCATGTGTGTGTATGTGTGTCATATGTGTGTCTGCATGTGTTAGTGTGTGTATGTGTATATGTGTGCACATGTTTGAGTCAGTGTGCATGTGTGTGTATGTGCATTGCATGCATGTTTGAATCTGTGTGCATGTGTGTACATATGTGTATGTGTGTGCATGTGAGTGCACACATTTGAATCTATGTGCATGTGTGTATGTATGTGTGTATGTATGTGTATATGTGTGCACATGTCTGAGTCTGTGCACATGCATGGTCATGTCCACATATACGTATGTGCAGGTTTGTATCTGTGCATGGATGTGCTTGTGTATATGCCTGTGTATATGTGTGTTGTGTGAGTATGCATGTGCGTGTGTGTGTGTGTCTGTGATTATGTTCATTTTGATTAAAGAGTGACCTGGGGGCTGCTCATTTGAACAAGATATAAATTACACAATCATCCTTCATTGCCTTTAGTTTTCCAGCATGAACTGTGATGTTCTGGTCTGGGTTCTCAGAAGAGAGACAGGAATAGATAAAGTGCTGGGTTCCCAGAGCTTAAACAGGCACCTTCAGCTTCCAGGGACAGAGGATCAGAGCAGCACTAGCTCCATTAAGCTGCTAGAATGTTTTCTCTGGACTATTAATTCTTGCTCCAGGTGGGAGATGGCTGATGGTCTTGCAAGCCACGTTGACATGATGCAGGCAGCGGAAGGTTTGTATTTTCTTGCTGGCTTACTCATGATGTAACATGGTATCTGCTGGTGTTGACAGGATCCCCTGACAAACATTGCCCCCATCATCCCTTAGGCACAATTCTGGTTAGATCCCACTGGCCTGTCACTGGGGGCTTCAGTTGGTTGCTGGAAGTCACTTTGGAAGACTTTTGTAACTTCCTCTGGCTTGTAGGCTTCATGTAACCCTGTCCTCAACAGCACAAAGACCCCACAGGAGTGGGGGACCCTGTGGTCACACCCTGCAACTATCCCCAGTGCTACCTCAAAAAACACAGAGTCACACAAGTTGTGTGCAGCTCATTAGAGCTCAGGGCCAGTTTGCCTTTGATTAAAAGAAAAGTGGGTCCATGGTAATGTTTTAAGTAGAACCAAGTTCACTAAAGAGCAATAGATGGGATGTTTCCCAAGCAGGGCACAGCAGACACTAGGGCCTTTCTCATGAAGCCCAGCTTCTGCAATCCTGGAAAGAACAATGTTTATCTTATTGGGCTACGAAGCTGTGGGGAAGACAAAACAGGGCCTGCAGGACAAGCTGTATCACTTACAAGACCCAGCGCCAAAAAAGACCTCTTCAAAAGATTTTAAGAATTGCAGTGTGGCAATTCCTCAAACACCTAAAGACAGAAATACCATTCAACCCAGCAATCCCATCGCTAGGTATATACCCAAAGGGATATAAACCTTTCTATTATAAAGACACAGCCATGCGTATGCTCACTGCCACACTATTCACAATAGCGAAGACATAGAATCAACCTAAATACCCATCAATGATAACCTGGATAAAGAAAACATGGTACATATATACCATGGAATACTATGCAGCCATAAAAAGAACGGGATCATGTCCTTGGCAGGGACATGGATGGAGCTGGAGACCATTATCCTTAGCAAACTAACAAGGTAATAGAAAACCAAATATTGCATGTTCTCATTTATAAGTAGGAGCTAAATGATGAAAACACATAGACGCATAAAGGGGAACAACATACAATGAACATTACTGGATATGATGAGGGAGGGAAGAGGGAGAGGATCAGAAAAATAACTCATGGGCAATAGGCTTAATATCTGGGTGATGAAATAATCGGTACAACAAACCCCCATGACACAAGTTTACCCATGTAACAAACCTGCTCATGTGCCCCTGCAATTAAAATAAAAGTTAAAAGAAATAATTGCAAGTCGGCAGCAACAGAACATTAAACTGCAGGCAGGTACTTCTGAGTGCCAGGCGTGGGTGACAGCCCCACTCACACATCCATGAAGCTGGCCCTGCAGAGAAAGCCTCAGAGTAGACTTTCTGCCCTCTCTAGCAGACTGGTGGCTCTGCCCTGTCTTTCAACGCAGCTCACCGATTCCTCCCAGGATTGGAGGCTGAGATGCTACCATGTCCTCCAGCAGTCCTGAGTTCTCAGACCCCAGCCAGTTACGTGTTTATCCAGCAAGTGTTTCTGGGCACTACACAGGTATCAGACACTCTGCTGAACTCAGAAATGCAGCTACACGCAAAACAGACATAGGCCCTGAGTCCACAGTCCAATCGGAAAAGATGACCATTAAGTATTTGATCACTCAAAACATAAATTATGGGAGTGATAGGTGCTACCTACTAGTGCAGGATGTCCTGTAAGGAAATAACAGTAAGCCTCGGTCTGTAGACACCCCAGGCTCTGGGTGTGCTCGTGTGTACATACAGGTGTGTGGGTGCGTGTGTGTGTACATGCGGGTGTGTATGCATGTGTGTGTGTACATGCTGGAGTGTGTGTGCATGTGTGTGTGTACATGCAGGGGTGTGTGTGCATGTGTGTGTACATGCAGGTGTGTGTGCATGTGTGTGCGTACATGCAGGTGTATGTGAATGAGTGCAAGTGTATGGGCATGTGCACAGGGAGCATGTGCACACAGGTCTATGTATGTGATGGTGTGTGAGTGCAAAAGAATGCAGGTGTGGCTTGTGTTTGTGATTGTGTGTGCACATAGGTATGAACACCAACAGTAGTGTGTAATTGTGTGTGCATACTTATGAGTGGGGTTGTTTATGCATGCACACTGGTGTGTGATTGGTGTGTGCATGTACTTGTGCAGGTGTGAGTGTGTGATTGTGCATGTGGAGTTGCTGGGGTATGCATGCAGGTGTGTGATTGTGTGTGGGCGTGTGTGTGAGATGTGAGGTATGTGACTATAGTACATGTGGTTGGGTGTGAGTGCACGCAGGTGTGTGATTGTGGGCTTGCATGTGACATGTGAGGTGTGTGTGACTATGGTCCATGTGGGTGGGTGTGAGTGCATGCAGGTGTGCGATTGTGTGTGGGCGTGTATGTGAGATGTGAGGTGTGAGTGTGACTATAGTGCATGTGGGTGGGTGATTGTGTGTGGGCATGCGTGTGACATGAGGTGTGTGTGTGCATGTGGGTGGGTGTGTGTGCATGTGGGTGGGTGTGTGTGCATGCAGGTGGTGCATGTGAGTGGGTGTGAGTGCATACAGGTACACAGTGTGATTGTGTGTACCTGTGCTTGTGCAGGTGTGTGTGTGGGTCTGTGGGTGGGTCAGTTGCCTAGAGAGGGCAATGGTATGCCTGCCCTCTTTGGGGAAGTGACCTGAACATGTACTGCAAGATGAGCAAGACCCTCCCAAGGGAGGGGCAGTGTCTGGCCAGCCTCGGGGAGGAGACAGAGGACCAGCAAGATGACCCCTAAGGGAGGGGCAGCATCCAGCCAGCCTGCGAGGGAGGGGATGGAGGACGGAGTGCGGTGAGGAGTGGCATAGAGACCACCCACCATGAGCAGGCCCCATGGCCTGTCAGGGAGGTAGGGCTGTACCCCAGAGTAGTGGAAGCCCTGAGAGGGTCAGACGGGGGTGGTTAGAGGCCCGAAGCTGAGGTGGGGATTATATTGAGCCCGGGGTAGAGGGCAAAGAGAGCGCAGGGGGTCCTTTGGCAGGGGCCTCAAGTCAGAATCCCCCCAGGGTCCCCACCCTATGTGGGCAAAGAAAGGTGAGGCGTGCTGTGCTGTGACCAGGATGCAGCAGGGATGGCTTGTGAGTGTGATTGTGTTGTGCACCTCTACTCCTCACTTCCAAATGCTCTGCCCCTCCCATCCACGAACCTCTCCATCCTCAGCAATGTTTGGGATGGTTCTTCCCATCAGCATGGAGCCGCATTGCAGGCACATGTTTCATTTCTTGCTGAGAAAACAGGCCACATGGTTATAATTGAGTGGTGTGCATATGGCTTAAGGTTCAAGTTAAAAAAGAATTTTAATTTTTTAAAAACTTTTACATTTCTGTGTTCAAATCATGTGACTATACATAATTATGCAAATATGTTTTTTAAATCCTATTATTTTAACACAGCTGCGATTTGCTTTGCATTTCTGTTCTATGTGTGTGCCCCTCACAGTTGTAATCATGGCAAATAGGTAATTGTGAGCCTTTGTTTTTCATTTTGCATGATTTTGTGTACATTTTTTATATTGTGACATTTTTATGTTATTTAAAATAAAATACACTCATATGTAAACATATGTTCAACACAAAAATATTGACAATATAAAAATGCATAATGCTACTAACATTCTGAAAAATCTCCATCCATATTTTGGGATAGGTCCTTTCAGGGTTCTGTGCATAAACATCCACATGTATTTAAAAGTGGGATCTCATTGTTCATGCTATTTCAAAGTCAGCCATGTTTACATGTGTATACATACACGCGCACACCCACATGAAGGATTTTATTGTGTGAAAAAAATATACTGTGATATAATACTGCATTCTAGGTACATAATAAATATTAAAGGATTCATTTAATAAATTCACATTTCTGGTATTTTTTAAAGAAAAGGCTGTGGCTGGATTCGAACTTCTGGGCTCAAGTGATTCTCCCACATCAGCTTCCTGAGTAGCTTGGACCATAGGCAGGCTCCACTCTGCCTGTGCTGTGTTTCACGGCATTTTAACTTTTTCCATTCCCTCCCTCTTTCCCTTTCTCTCCCTCCCTCCCTATCTTCTTTCTTTACTGTTTTTTTTTTTCATTTAAGCACCGTAACAGTTTTTGAGGAATAATCCTATAGCCTATATTTTGTGTAATTGCTCAGTTATTCTTAGGAGAGATAACTAGAATCAGAATTGTTAGGTTAAAGGCTATAGACATTTAAATATTTAATACAAATTTGTCAAACATTTGCAAGATATTTGCGATAATTTACATCCCCTCCAGCGAGGCATATGAATTTTCCCATTAACTTTCCAAATATAGACAATATCCTGTTCATAATTACTGTCAATTTGATAAGAAAGAAAAATAATGCCTTATTGTTTGAATTTGTATTTCTTTGGCTTTTAGCGAGGTTGGATTTTTGATGATGTGCATTCAACATTTTGTTTATTTGGTTTTTGTTGGTTGCCTATTCAATAGCTTGGACCATTCATTTGGAGAACATATACATCACGGTTATAATAATGGGCTGGGCATCAACCAAACCTCTGTCGAGATCCCAAATCTACCAAGCTGTGAAAACTTGGGCAAGCCACTTCACCTTTCTATGACAATAGCTTCTAACCAACAGGGTCATTGTGAAGACCTAAAGGGATAATAAAATATCTGCAGATTATAGTGCACAGTAAGCCCTAAATAAATATCTGTTTATTTTTATGGGATTTTTATTAAAGTATAACACGAATATAGAATTGTGCAAAAAGTCTAAGTGTACAGCATGAAGAATTTCCAAACACAGATTGTATCCGTAGCAACTGGATCACAAAATAAACATTGCTGGAATTCAGAAGCCCCTGGCACGCCCATTTCAGCTATTCAGACTCCCCCAGGGGAACCACTGTCCTAACTGTCATAGAACGGTTTTGCTTGTCATCAGGATTTCTATAAACAGATTCCAGATGGCTCCCATCCTCCATTGCTGCCAGGTGCCAGCGCTCTTGTGACAGCTTTGCAGCTGTCTCAGCCCAGGCATGGGGCTTCAGAAGCCATCTCACGTCTGGACCCACCAGTCACCTGGGCTCCGGCCTCCTCCATTCAAGTCACAACAGCCATTCGAGTCTCTCTGGGGAGACAAGCCATCCCCACCCTGACCCACGGTCTTATACAGCAGGTGCTGTTTTGGGCCACTGAGGCTGGGGTGGTTTGCTCTGCCATGACAGATAACTGAGCAGGGTGGAGCTGTGCGTCCTCTTAGGGCCTCTCATGGCCATGGGAGTTAAGCAGAACCATCGCTCCTGCACACTTCCGGTGAGAGCATCCAGAGGCCCACCGAGAGTTAAGGGGAGGGACATAGACAACCCCTGTGGATGACTGGTGTTGAAGAATGTGTGGCCATATTTTAACTCTGCCACTGCCATGTTTACTGTTTTGTGTCTGGCTTCTTTCACTCAACATTATGCTTGCACAACCCATCCAAGGTGGAGGTAGCTGTAATTTGCTCATCCTTCTTGCTGTGTAATCTTCCATTGCCTGCACGTAGCACAGTTTATTCAACCGTTGTACTGCCCGTGGACCTTTGGATGATTTCCAGTTTAGGGTGCATTGTGGTATAGTCCCAAGAGTGTGCTGTGACCACGTCTTGGCTGTGCACGCACACACATCTCATGTGAACACCTAAGATGAGGATTGGTGAATGTTACGGAGCACACTCAATCAGCATTTGTAGGCAAAAACAAAGTGCCTTGCAAAATGGTGGCACCAATTTACCTTCCAACCAGTACGACGAGGGCCCTGCCTCTCACCCTCACTGACACTGGTGCTGCCTGAGCTTCTACCCGTAGCCTTTCTCTTGTATGTGTTTTGATCCCATTATGATTTAATTTGCATTTTTCAATGACTACTGAAGTTGAACACTTTTTCCTATTCAATGTCAATTTGGATAATCATTTTTATAAAGCACATGGTCAAGTTTGGGATCCTTTTTTTTAGTAGGTCTGCCTGTCTTTTCCTTAGTGATATAGGTAAAAATGTTTGATGTGCCTTAAGGGTGAATCCTCTTTGAATATATGTATTGTGAATATTGTCAGTATCTTTACCTACATTGCAGCTTGGCTTTTCATTTTCTTAGTGGAATCTTTTGCTAAAGAGAAGTTTTTTTAAAAAAAAACAAGTTTTAATGTAGTCCGATTTATCAAGTTTTTTTATTTATGGTCAATGCCTGTTGTTTCTTTTACATTTAAGAAATCTTTACCTACTCCAAGGCCTTGAATATGTTCTTATATTATCTTCCAAAAGCTTTATTGTCTTATCTTTCACATTTAAATCTCTGTTCTATTGTGTAACTAGAATGTTCTATTTGCATAACTAGAATGAAGCAGGGGTCAAGATTCATTTTTTTCCCTTGGAGATTATCTGATGAACCCATCATTATTTCCTAAAATGACCATCATTATTTCCTAAAAAGGCAGTCTTTTTCCCACTTCATTGCAGTTTCAACTTTACTATATTCAGGTGGCTTGATATAACCAGGACTGCCTTTGGCTTCTCTATTGCTGTCCATATTCTTGTTTCTATGCCACACTGACTTAAAAACTATTGCTTTATGTCTCAATGTGTGGTAATATAAATGCTTCAGGTTTAAACATTTTTTTTGTTTCCTTCATTTGCTATTCTTAACTCTTTGCATTTCCATATAAACTATTTAGAATAAAATAGTTAATTCACACAAAAAATGTGCTGGTGTTGAAGATGACATCTCATATTGTAACATTTTTCCAGCTATAGGGAATCTAAGGGATGAGATTGGCAGAGAGAAGCCTATCAGGTTACTACAATAGTAGTCTCTTTTAAAAATATGCTTCTGGCCTATATAGTATGTTTAATATGATTTTTAAAACAAATTGGAGATCTTATAGGTTCATTTGTACATCAATGTGCGCCACTAGGTCTGTGGTTTGGGGGTGTATGTATGTGTTTCCTCCAGTTTGGGGGAAGCAATTTTCCATTCAACCAAAGATATGGAATCAATCTAAGTGCCCACCATTGGTAGACTGGATGAAGAAAATATGGTGCATACACTACACAACCATAAAAAAGAATGAGATCATATTTTTTGCAGCAATATGGGTGGAGCTGGAGGCCATCATCCTAAGTGAACTAACGCAGGAAGAGAAAGCCACATACTGTGTGTTCTCCCTTACAATTGAAAACTAAACATTGAGTACACAAAAAAAGGAACAGTAGACACCAGGGTCTACTTGGCTGTGGAAGGTGGGAGGACGGTGAAGAACAGAAGACTACCTATCTGATCCTGTGCTCACTACCTGGGAGACAAAATAATCTGTACACTCGACTCCCACGACAAACAATTTATCTATACAACAAATCTGCACATGTACCCCTGAACCTAAAATAAAAGTTAAAAAATAGAATACAGTATTATCTTTGACCATTAGTTTTTATTGATAATTTGCAAGAAGATGTTTGTTTGGCAATCAATAATTTTCATATTTTAGGCAAAAATCTGGAAATTGTAAAAGTATTTGCCAGGTAACTCTTTCTGCAAATGGTATTATCGGTTAGTAATAAATGCCCACTGAATCTCTTGTATGTGCAGATCCATGCTAAGCATGATTGGTGGTGGCCAAATGGACAGTAATATATTATTGTCATTGATATGGTTAGGCTTTGTGTCCCCACCTGAATCTCATCTTGAATTGTAGTTCCCATAATCTCCATGAGTCCTGGGAGGGACCCAGTGGGAGATAATTGAATCATGGGACCAGTTCCCTCCATGCTGTTCTTGTGATAGTGAGCAAGTGCTCAGGAGATCTCATGGTTTTATAAGGGGCTATTCCCCCTTTGCTTGGCACTTCTCCTTCCTGCTGCCATGTGAAGAAGGACATGTTTGCTTCTCCTTCTGCCATGATTGTAAGTTTCTTGAGGCTTCCCCAGTCCTGCAGAACTGTGAGTCAACTAAACCTCTTTCCTTTATAAATTACCCAGTTTTGGGCAATTCTTTATAGCAATGTGAGTTGTGAGAACAGACTAATATAGTCATCTTCTAGAAATTTTCATGTGATGGGATGATGGACATACACAACCTACATACAAATATACATGCACACACACATGAATGCACTCATGTTTACACCTACAAGTATACACCTAGACACTCAAACACACACACAGACACACATGCACTCTCACAAGCACAACCACACACATACCCTTGCACACACATAGCTCTAGAGAGAATGATCGGTGGGAATGTCTGTGTAGGACCTCTTGGGAGCTGAAGAATGGGCACCACGTGACTTCTGGAATGATGCCTTTAGTCTCTTCCCAAGGTCACTGCTTGGGGTCAAGCACACCCTAGATTTTGGACAGCCTTCTCTGCATGCTGCCAGTTGTCAAGTGGCCTGAGCTTAAGATCTCCAAACCACAGATATGGGCTCCCATTCTGCCAGCTGCTCATCGAGTGACCAGGAGTGTGTTAAACATCTCTGATCCTTAGTTTCTTCACCTGAATCATAAAGGCAATCATTCAAGAAGTCAATGTTGGTGGAATCTAAAATCAAATGGAGACTCTGCACAAGCACTTTGTCATCTAGTGAAAGGGCTGAGGGACTCATAAATAACATGTAAACAGCAAATGGCATGGGGGTTTTAAACAAAAACATAAAGACACTTCACCACAAGAGGAAGCTTCTGACCGTGCCCCTTAACGCCGGCGTGTCCTCTGTACCTTCCCACACTCCTGTCAGCTCCGAGTAGGGCTCTGACTCCAGAAGCTCTGCCAGGAGCTCCCTGCATTGAAGGAGTCCTGTTGTCTTGAGTGCTGCCAGAGCCAATAAAGCTGGGCATTTCCTGGGACAGTTGTGACACTCCTGACCAACTGCGTTTGGCTGGAACAGCAGCCGGAAATGTGTTTTCTCTGTGGTTGTGGCTCTCTCCGAGCAAAGCTACGGAAGGCAGCCAGCTCCACCCCAGGCTGTTCTGCGCTTTTTCATCTCTGTGCTGCAGCATGAGGGACCCACGTCTGATCTACAGAGATTGCTTTCTTTGCGTGCTCTAAATGAAGCCCATCTGTCTTTCCTCCTCCCCACACTGGAGCTCACATATTAGTTGTTCTGAAATGTTGATGCCTGACTTATGCAGGCTACTGGCAAAGTGAATTTTAGTTTCTACGATCATAATGTTTCATTAAAAAAAAAAAAAAAAACCCACACTATCTCGATTTAGAATGATGCTCCTCTCGCAAATTTACCCTGCAAGGAAATTGTTTGCCCAGTGCCTCAGCTTGTGGAGAACACATTGAGAGTTTCGGGCTGCAGATGCACAGAGAGTGGTCAAGGGCTGGGAAATGCAGCAGGTGGAGGGCGGTCGGACAATGCTGGCAGAGGCAATGCTGCTTCCAGTGGGTTTGGAAGGAGTCAGGCCTTAGCTCCTGACACTAGGACACGGGAATAATGCCCAGGGAGACGTTGCCTGAAGGGTGCCCATGGGCATTAGTGCTGGTCCCGCATGGTAAGAGGCATCACCGAGTCTCCCCAGCACCCCATCAGGAGCGCCTGGCTCAGAGCAAGTGCCCAGGATGTCTGTGCAGACCTGGTGATGACTGAGGAAAGGCAGGGTCTGCAGAGCCATCTGCAGTCGCTGCCCGTGGGGTTCACGGCCGGTGTGATTCAGCCTCAGGAAGGAGGGGTCTCAGTGCAAAAGCACCAAGGGGAATGGCGGCAGACTGCCATTCATCTTGTCTGCCTGAGTATCATTCACAAAGAACTTGGAGTCACATTCCTGTCCCCACAAGCACGGAGTCCCTGGAACCAGTTGCCCACACCTTCCTTTCATGAAGAGGGTGCTGGAGACGGCAGGCTTGGCCCAGCCTCCATGCTGACATGCACCAACCCCTGTTCCTCATCCCTTTCCACCTTCAGTGTGAGGGGGTCCCACAGCCCTCCCACGATGCTGTTCTGAGGATCCCATAGGGTCATGGATACACACTCCCTACACAGAGCCGAGCACAGAGTGTGCTCAACAGAAGGCAGCTACAGTGATAGTGATGACAATTGTGTGGCATATTGATAGAGTGATTTGACCTAAGCATGTTTTATTCTTTTCTGCTTTTCTTCCAGCTTTATTGCAGTATACTGACAAATAAAAATTATATAAAATTAAGGTGTACAATGCAATGTTTTTTGTTTTTGTTTTTTTGTTTTGTTGGTTTTTTTTGTTTTGTTTTGTTTTGTTTTTGAGATGGAGTCTCACTCTTTTGCCTGGCTGGAATGCAGTGGCGCCATCTCGGCTCACTGCAACCTCTGCCTCCTGGGTTCAAGCGATTCTCATGCCTCAGCCTCCTGAGTAGCTGGGACTACAGGTGCCCACCACCATGCCCAGCTAATTTTTGTATTTTTAGTAGAGATGGGGTTTCACCATGTGGGCCAAGATGGTCTCAATCTCCTGACTCATGATCCTCCCACCTCAGCCTCCCAAAGTGCTGGGATTACAGGCGTGAGCCACTGTGCCTGGCCACAGTGCAATGTTTTGATGTACATAAACTTTGTGAAATGATGACCACAATGAAGCTAATTAACACATCCATCACCTCATACAGTTACCGTCTTTGTAGTGAGAACACTGAAGAGGAGTCTAGCAGATTCTGAGTGTGAAATTCAGTGTTGTGAACCATAGGCTTCTGCCTTGCATCAGGCCTCCAGATCTCCTTTGTCTTACAATTGAAAGTCAGTGCCCTGTAACCACAGCCTGCCTATTGACCCCTCCCCTCAGTGGCTGGAGTTTGACTGATTCCAATTCCACACAGAAGTGAGATCAGGCAGGATTTGCCTTTCTGGGCCTGGTTTATTTCACTTAGCATCATGTGCTCCAGGTCTACCATGTTGTCACCAATGGCAGGATCTCCATTTTTTTTTCTTTGTGATGGAGTCTCACTCTTGTCACCCAGGCTGGAGTGCAGTGGTGCGATCTCAGCTCACTACAACCTTCACCTCCCGGGTTCAAGCGATTCTCCTGCCTCAGCCTCCCGAGTAGCTGGGATTACAGACACACGTCACCATGCCCAACTATTTTTTTGTATTTTTAGTAGATACGGGATTTTGCCGTGTTAGCCAGGATGGTCTCAATCTCCTGACCTCATGATCCACCTGCCTCAGCCTCCCAAAGTGCTGGGATTACAGGCGTGAGCCACCGTGCCGGCCCTTCTTTTTGAATGCTGTATCCCATCCTATTCCATCCCCACTCACCCATCCACAAACATGTAGGTTGTGTCCACATCTTGGCTTTTGTGAAGACTTGAGCATATCTGACTGGAATGACTATGACACACAGAAGGCATGGCATGTTAAACTTCTGACCACGCTGTACCCAGGGGAGTGCCTCTCATGCCTATTCTGCAGGTGCTATGAGCTACCTGGGCTCCAAAATAAACCTCCTGGCCCTGGAGCCAACTCCAGGACAGAACCTGTGGTCTCAGCAGCCACAGCACCATCACCATGAGCACTAAGTCAACCAAGGGACCCTGGGACAATAGTCCTCAAATAAAGGACAGAGTTGCTCAGATGCAAGAAATGTCAGGCAGACATTGGCTCACAAACTTGCAGAAGACTCTTATCAAGCTTCACTGAGGAATGAAGAGTATCTTTGAATATAAATGATAGAAGACTCAAAAAGAAACATTATTAGTAGCTTTGTCTTGGCTGGCTCTGATTTAAACTTCCCTTTGATTTTTATAAGATTTCTCTTCCCTAAACAATAAGTGATAAACTGATAGTATCATTTACATGCAAATTAACGTGTAAACAATATCTATGACTTTTTATGTCTTGCCGTTGAAAGTTTTTTTAAATAAATTGAGACTGATGACTTAAGTTATTTCATTTGGTTTCTTGGAAAACACAGGCATGTAAAGAAGAGTAAAGGGAAGTTATTTTTCTGCTCGTAGCAATATTGAGATGAGACGTTTCTCTTCTTAATTTGAATTAAAGATAAATATTAAAATAGAATTAATTAAAATATAAGCAGAGATAATTAAAACAAATGTGGTCACTGAAGACTTAAACATTAAAATAAATTGGGTTCATGTAAAAGTTGGGCAACATTGAATAATATTGCATATTTAATCAGGGCTCAGCTGAAATTGATTGAATATGCCCTTGAAATTAACTATTGATCATTTTTAACTGGTCGGATGTAACCCAATTTATTTTCCTATAGATTTTCACTGAATTTCATAACTTAAGCAATTTCTAAAAATATTTGTTTACTTCTTATTGATAGTAAAGTGTTTTGATGTCAGCACGGAACGGGGCAGCACAGAAAACGTTTACAGAAGTATTTAAATAACAGTGAGTTTTTGTGCAGCAGTCAGTGTAGTTGTGGTCCAAGGAAAAGGTGAAGAAAGAAAACACAAATCTACATCTGCATTTAATCTATAGATCAGTAAATGTATCCATCTAAGCAATCCCAGTATTGCATTTTCAAATAGGGCGTTAACATATCAGTTTAACCCGAAAGTCAGTCTCCAGCAGTCAGTTGAAATGATTGCATATTCTCACCCATTTTCATATCATGTGCGAATTTCTCTTTATTTCTTAGTTGGTCTTCATGGTCAGGTTTCTTTTCTAGGACACTTTCTTTTCATTGATGAGACACATCTCCAATTCCAGGACCTTCCCTTTAGCCTACTGAATGCAAGGCGGAACTCAGACATAGGTTCCATGTTAGCAAGGTCTTACCTGCAACTTCGTGACAAGGGTCGGAGTTATTGCATCAGAAAGGATCCATGCTGTGAGCTCTCCTGGGACCCCAGAGAAAGAACAGCTAAGTGACTTAGTGTGGGGGGACGGGAGAGGCATTGAGAATAAAAGTTTTATGTGTTGTCAATTACTGGCTTGGATAAAGTTTATGATTCCATTTGATGGCACCTTTCTTAGCATTACTGAAGCAGAAAGAGGATTTTTAAAGAGCTTGTCAATAAAAATCACATGTCTACCCAGCATTTTCCTATATGCAATATATAACCTCTCAATTTCCTGGATATATAGCTCTGTTGCTAGTAAGTGTCTACTTAAAAGGAAAAGTGGTTCAGTTCAGTCTTAGCAGGACTCCCTTGGAGGGAAGCATTTGAGTTCACAGGAGCTCCTCATGCTGTTTATAGACACTCATCAAGGCCATCCCTAATGTCTGGGTATGTGCTTGTGATCAACAGTGTTCCCTGATGCAGAAGGTGGGAGGGCCTGTCTGTGTGAGGTGGGCTTTGTGTTCTCACACATGTATACACCTGTTGGTGCCTGCAAGGTGAGCCCTGTGACATACAGGAAACTCCCGGGATCTGGCCAGGAATGCCGGCTCTGGACACGGTTTCTCCCCAACATGTGTTTTCATATTTGGTAAGTTTTCAAGCTTCCGTGAGTCTTTTGTTCCCATCTGAAATAAAATGGGGCTTCACCTAGAATATGGGCAAGAAAACCAGTAGTTTTCAAACATTTTACACAGCAAAGCCATTAAAAAAAAAAAATCTCTGGAACTCTAGGAGATCAACTGAAACAAACAGGAGCTCTCTCGGGGCCGGTGCATTCGGGCCAGGGGCAGGGAGGGATGTCCCGCCTTCCCCAGCAGCGGCCTCTGACGCATCTCCGAGGCTCAGGGCGGGTCCACGGAACCTGACTGGATAACCATCAGACCATCAGCACCGTATCCCAGCTCCAAGAAGAGACAGTTTTGACTAGCAGCCTTCTGTGGCCTTGATCACATTCTTTCTTTCTTTCTCATGAACTGAAAACTTGTCTCTGAAGTGCTGCTCTTCTGAAATAGTTATTATTTGGAATGTGAAAAATGTTCCTCTGGATAAATGGATAAGGCAGGGGAAATGCTAGTAATTATCTTCAAATTTCACATTTTTGCGTTTATTTTGAGGACATGTATTTTAACTATCTACTGCTGCGTAAGAAAGCATCTTCAGGCTTAGTGATTAAACACAACTGCTGTATTCCTAATGGTTTTGTGAATCGATGTGGGATGGGCTTTGCTGGGTATTTTTCTCTGTTTCAGGGGTGTCAGCCTGGGCAGCAGGAGTAGTGACCCTCAGTCTCTGTCTCCCTCCACCTGCAGCCTCCTCACTGGATGAGGACCCTCAGGGGCTGGGCTTCCCATGCATGCTCGTCTCTGTGGTGGATCCACCTCTCTCTCTCTCTCTCTCTCTCTTTTTATTTTTATTTTTGAGATGGAGTCTCACACTGTCGCCTGGGCTGGAGTGCAGTGGCGCCATCTCGGCTCACTGCAACCTCCACCTCCCGGGTTCATGCCATTCTCCTGCCTCAGCTTCCTGAGTAGCTGGGACTACAGGCGCCTGCCCAGCTAATTTTTTGTATTTTTAGTAAAGACGGGGTTTCATTATGTTGGCCAGGCTGGTCTCAAACTCCTGACCTCGTGATCTGCCCGCCTCAGCCTCCCAAAGTGCTGGGATTACAAGGGTGAGCCATTGCGCCTGGCTAGCTTCGTCTCTTACATGGTGGCAAGCTCTAAATGGAAGCCTTCCAAGAGCCAGGAGGAGGAAGCTGCCAGGACAGCTAAGAGCTTGGTCCACAGGGGCTCAGTGTCCCCCCCTCCAGATTCTATTGGTCAAAGCAGGTCTCCAGGCCTACCCATCCTCATGGGAGGGGAGGAGGTGGGGCAAAAGACCACACTTCTAGGTGAGGGCATGGCAGGACCTGCCACAGAGGAGGGAACGTGACGGCAGCCCTTGCTGCAGTCACATTTAGGAAATAAAATCCTCCATATTGGGAATCCTCAGTCATTCCTCCCAGGAGAAGCACAGATGCCAAACGCTGAGGTTGCAGAGGCGGACGTCGAAAGCCCAGTGTCAGTGGGTAGGCAGGTGGCAGCTGGGTGAGAGGCCAAGAAGAGACCATCCACCTGCTGTCTGGGGGACACGTCCTCAGGGAAGGAGCCCCCTGCTCTCCTTGGCGAGGGCTCCCACCTTCCTGTGGCTCCCCCGGCGGCCCATGAGGCAATGGTGCCTCCACCCAACCCCCACTTGGAGGTCACCTCCCAAAAGCCTGAGAGGAGAGGCAGCCTTAGGACAGAGAACACATGCCTGCTCTTGAAAACCACAGGGGCAATGCGGTGGGCCCCACAGTGGACGGGTATGAATAGGTCATGTTAAGACAGCTGGGCGTTGGCGGGTGGGGGTGCTGGGGAGCTCGTCTCTGCAGGTGTCACCTCCATGCACACCGCAGACGCCCTGTGCTCACTCAGAGCCAGCTCCCCTGTCATAATCGGAGTCATGAAACAGTCGCCACGCAGGAAAAGGAGCAAAAGGACCCCCCACTCCAGGATGCGCTCACGCAGGATGGGCGCACTCAGGCGCTTGCAGGAGCGCTGTGCGTTACACACGCTGCGCAGGCGCTGCGCGTTACTCACGCTGCGCAGGCGCTGCCTGCGGACAGCCTCAAATGCGATGGAGGTAGTCGGAGAGAGGTACCTGTACCTTGCCGGGAGACGCTTTTGCCATAAAATGACCCACTGCAAGTTAAACTGAAAGGTAAGCTTTTTTTTTTTTTTTTTTTTCCAAGTGAAAACTAAAGGAATTTGACTCAGTTGGAACAAAGATTGGGAAAGGGCCTCATTTACATGAGCTGAATTGGGCAGCAGTGAAGGCTTCCCTCTGAAGCGCCTTCTACCCAATGGGCCTCTGGAGCTGGGGTCCGGCTTCCCCCAGCAGCACAGCAGGGCGTCCTGGTCACCTCCTCTGCACTCTCGAACTAGAGTGGTGGGCTAGGATGGGACACTGACACTGGGCAGGGGAGATTGACAGCAGTTTATTCGTCATTCTCAGCCCAGGGGGGTAGGTCCCAGCCTGCATGCAGGGCCACATGGACCAGAGGGAGCAGCCAGGGGTGGTGGGAAGCTGGCTTTGTAGTAACCAGGGGGTGCCCTTGGTTCCCGCAGCGGGGGTGTGGTTGGCTTTGTGAGTCATTCTGTGGGCGGCAGAGAACAGAAGTCCCCGACTCAGGGGCGAGCAGGAGCTGCTCCTAGTCCCTGCTGCAGGAGAGTGGATTTGCTAAGGGGCCTTTACTGTGAGAGCAGAGCTGAGAGGGGACTCAAGGTTAGGCCAGATAAGGCCCTTCTGGCATCACCAGAGGTCAAGGCAGCCTGTCCTATGAAGTCTTAATTCTAGGTCTTACACCACGAGGGCCTTTGGCTTTGACCTGGCCAAGTCCTGCAGCCTCCTCTCCGCACAGCTGCCTGACCAGTGCAGGGCCGGGCGAGGGCTGTGCTCACAGCGACGCAGGGAGGGTCGCTGGGGAGCAACTCAGGCTTATTTTCCACGCAGCGTCCTGAAGATGAGCCTCAATAAATACAGCACAGCTCGCCTCCAGGAAGCTTGGAATAATCACTAGAAATTCATTCCACGTCACTGCTTGGGAAGAAAACAACTTCATCCCGACCCCCAGAAGCTTCTATTTGGCCTTGTAGAACATTAACAAACACAAATGTTGTGTTTTCCTCTGAAAAATACATGCTGAAGGCCATCACTTATTTAGCTTACTGTGTTATTTGAATGATTTGAAACAGAATACGCTAGGAAAATAAAAGATAATGCATTACCCGTGCCACACACCATGTTTTCTGTTTCTTGGGCATTCTGTGCCAGACCCCTCCCACACTTATGGGGATGAGGGTGTTGATGGAATGACACGTTTATTAAGGAAATGGGACCCAGGATGGTGGGACTGGCTTCCCTGCTCTGTGTGGGGGCCTGTATCACATAGCGGGCCCAGGGCCTCCCGGTGAGCTGACCTCCTGCTCAATGTGCACGGCCAGCCCCAGAGATCCCAGCGGGCAGGTCCATGCTCTGGGCAGGCTGCGAGGATGAAGGAAACAGTGAGAGGAGAGCTGCCCATGGGACCGGGGACCCCAGGAGCAGTTGGCCCAAGCATCAGCCCCACCCACAGAAAGTGCTAGAGAATCTACAGGTCCAGCCATGATGGACCCCCAGCACCCCTGGGACACAGGAATGTCCTTCCCACCCTGATGTGGAATCTCCGGACGTGGGAAGGAAGTGCCTCGCTGCTGCATTCAGCTGACACGATCCAGCGTTTCTGAAAATACGCTATGGAAATGAGGAGAAAGAAACTGGACATTTGCAAGGTGCACGCCAGAGAGAAAGACAGTTGTGTTTCAGCTCCTGGCTCTCTTATAGCAAACTCTGAAATCCGGGGTGGGCTGTCCACTGCAGAGCCCCATCCCTCGCGGCACCCTTGGTTCCGTGTGCATAATCCATTTTCTGAGGGGTGCTTTTCTTTGATTACTGCCGGAGGGAGCCAGTCACAATCCTCATCATTCAGCCCTGGAGGGCTGTGGAGGGCCTGACCTCTCCTCACGGTGCCCTCTGTCCAGGGTGGGAACCAGTGCAGGAGCCCCCGGCCTGGCCTCCATCCTCTGGAGTTGTGAGGGGCCTGGGGGTTCTAGGTTATCTCTCAGTGTCATCCCCTCCATCAGCAGAACAGACCTGGGGTCCCCTTTCCTCTCCACCTGATGAAAGGCACAGGGTGTTTTCTCCATCACACATTCTCTTTTTTTCTCTGCTCTTCTTTCCTGAGTTCAAATAAATGTATGCTCTGTTCAAAACCCTTTGGCAAGCAAGTGCCTCTCAGTGAGCTGAAAGGCCTTCCCCGAATGCCCGGTGAGTAGCCTTGGTGTGGACCAGGAGGCATGTCTGAGATGACTCTTCCTTGTTCCCAGACATGCCCAGGAGGTGCTAAATGACCGGAGATGGGATGACACGCAGCCCTCCTGCAGCCGGTTCCTGAGCTGCCTCCACCCTGGGTACCCCATTCCAGAGTCCCCACCCAGACCTGGGCCCAGAGCTGCTGCAAACTGGCTTTTGAGGGGCTCAAGGCTTTGAGGGCCAGAGGGCAGCAAGGGATGAGGAAGGCCAGGTGCCTGGTCACTGTGTCTGTTCATTGATGCCCAGCTCTGCCCAAGACTGATGCTGATGGAGGGGTACTGACAGTCAAGGCCTAAAGGTACCATGTAGTAGTCCTTCTGGTTACACCCTTCCCATATTTCATGAAAAGTCTAGAAATTGGAAATAAAAATTCCTAAGAGTTTTGGGTGTTTGTGATACCAAGAACTACAAATTAAGAAAGACACAGAGAGCCTAGCGAGTCCATGATTTATGGGGAAGACATTCATAGGCAGTGCATCCGGCATTAGGTGAGCCAGGCAGGGCAGCCAAGTCTGGGCAGTGAGAAGCAGCCCAGGCTGGCTGTGGGCACAGGTGCCGGGCAGGGGTGCTGAGTAAACCCCTCGACTCCTACTGCGGGCCCTTGGCCTGCCTTCTCAGCTTGGGGTCCTGGTGCCTCTCCTCTTTGTCCACCCCTAGCCCATACCTTCCCCTCAAAAGGCCACAGACAGTGAGCTTTGGGGCACAGGAGATGAGCTGTCACACGCAGAATGGATTTACCATCCACGCCCATTCTTCACTCCCGAGGGAGAAGCGTTTCCATCCATATCCGGCTCGGGAGGATCACGTAAGAACAGTTCCAGGGTTAGGAACTGAAACCTAATACCTTCATTAGCTTAAATAGCGATGAAATCACAGCCATACATGAAGCAAACCCTGGTGAGACTGTTATTAATATTTAATGTAAATGGTTTTGAAAATGTCCTAGGTACCAAGATGTGGGAAAGGAAAGTCTCTGTGCTGCGTTTGTGATATGAATAATAGGCATTCGAATGCAAGGAAAAGCCCCTGGGTGAAAGGACAGAATCCCAGGCTGAAGCTCTGTCCCCTGGCACTCCTGGCCTGGGTTGTGCTGAAGGACCTGTCCCCTCCAACATGCCCTCCCCCCGGCCCCTTCACTTTGCTAAGACCCATTCTCCAACCTCAAAAGTACCCTAAAAGGTGGCAGCAGCCTGCTTGGGGCATGCTTTGGTGTTCCTCTGAAGAGGGAGGTGGGGAATATTTGGAAACCCAGCATCCCTGCAGCGTGGCTTTCCTGTGGAGGTGGACCCAGAGAGGGTTGGTCTGGGATGCAGGGACGTTGGCCCCGTCGCAAGATTTAATGCCACACAGTCCACAAAGCACAAACTCCAAGTCAACACGGGCCCCCTCTGCTTTCAAACGTGTTCATCATCCTTTCTCTCAGGAATACTTTTTTTTGATTGCTCCAAGAGGGAGCCGGTCAAAATCCTGGAAGACGTCGTTCTGGACTTCATAATCCTGAATGTTGACATTTTGAAAGATCAAGGTCCTCAACATATAATTCTGGAAAAATAATTTTTAAAAGTTTCAAGACATTTATTTACACTTTTAAAAGGAGACTTAACCGAAACATATAAAAACACAACAGAACACTTTATAGGCCACTTTACACAATAAAAGGCAAAAATAACAGACACATTTTTGCAAGCATAAAGACTCAGGTGTACTAAGGACAGCCGCATGGGTGTAACACATACAGGCGCACGGAGTGTGCTCATAAAGAAATAGGTCGAGAAGGGAGAAGTGTCCATGCATGTCACTGTGGCAGCCATTGTGCACACCCAGCTTTGTGGCTGCTCACCGACCGTGGCAGCCATCATGGTGCACACCCAGCTTTGTGGCCGCTCACAGACCGTGGCAGCCATTGTGCACACCCAGCTTTGTGGCTTCTCACCGACCGTGGCAGCCATCATGGTGCACACCCAGCTTTGTGGCCGCTCACCGACCGTGGCAGCCATTGTGCACACCCGGCTTTGTGGCTGCTCACCGACCGTGGCAGCCATTGTGCACACCCGGCTTTGTGGCTGCTCACAGACCGTGGCAGCCATTGTGCACACCCGGCTTTGTGGCTGCTCACCGACCGTGGCAGCCATCGTGGTGCACACCCAGCTTTGTGGCCGCTCACAGACCGTGGCAGCCATTGTGCACACCCGGCTTTGTGGCTTCTCACCAACCGTGGCAGCCATCATGGTGCACACCCAGCTTTGTGGCCGCTCACCGACCGTGGCAGCCATCGTGGTGCACACCCAGCTTTGTGGCCGCTCACAGACCGTGGCAGCCATTGTGCACACCCGGCTTTGTGGCTTCTCACCAACCGTGGCAGCCATCATGGTGCACACCCAGCTTTGTGGCCGCTCACAGACCGTGGCAACCATTGTGCACACCCGGCTTTGTGGCTGCTCACCGAAGTGCCAGGAACAGCCTGAGACCAAGTCCCGACTAGCATGAGACAGTCGTCCTGTGATGGGATTTTCAGGACTTCACCCCCTAGGGATTTTGATTTTTCTCAGTGTTAACATCTGGGGTTGCAGTGATTGGGATTGTGTCTTTCAGGATTAGTATCCAAAACCCTGCAAGTCCCTTGCTGTCAAAAATGTATATCTGAATCTCTTTCCAAATGTGTATTTATCTTGATGACTGTGACACCACTATTTTCACAATATATGTATGAGTCACCCTCACCAAATACCCTGCAGAATGTTTTCTCCTGAGTACAACAGCCTCTCTTCCTTTGACTCCTAAACCATATCCGGAAGGTGGTGGGTAGAGAAGGAAACCTGGTGGACCCTAGGTTTCCTCATGTGCATGGGTGTGTGAAGAACAGAAGTGGAGGAGTCTTTTGGTTCTGGCTATTGGATGCCTCCCTTCTTGCTTTCTGAATGCAGAATTTCAGTAAAAAGCTATATCAGTGTCCTATGGTAGCCATAACAAATTCCTGCAAACCGAGTGGCTAAAAGCAACAGAAAGCTATTCTCCCACAGTTCTGGAAGCCACAAGTCTAAAATCAAGATGGCAGCAGAGTTGGCTCCTTCTGGAACTATGAGGCACCACATGGTCCAGGCCCCTCCCGGCTTCCAGGAGTCGCTGCCCTCCTGGTGCTCCTTGGCTTCTGATAGCATCGCTCCAATCTCTGCTGGTGCCTCCCTTGTGCCCCTTCCCTCTGGGTCTGTGTCCCGTGTCTCCACATGGCCTTCTCTCTGTGTGTCTGTCTCTTCTCTTCTTCTAAGGACACCAGTGGCTGCAGTAAGCCCCGTCCTAATTCACTGTGACCTCATATTAACTACTTACATCTGTGAAGACCCTGTTTCCTGATAAGGTCACATTCTGAGGTTGTAGATAGACATGAATTTTGGGGGAACACTCTTCATCCCACTGTAACAGCAAAAGTCCTATTTCAGTAAGTTCTGTGGCAGCAGTCATGGGGAGGGGCATGCACCCTCAATGCTCAGGGGGTTGTGTCAAGATAGCATTCCCTGAAGCCCCTGCCAAATGTGCAGATCTCCAGGTCTCTGGCCTGAAAATGCTGACTGGTAGATCTGGATGAGGGTATTGAAGAAATAGCCCAGAAAATTCTTATCTTCATGGAAGCTGGAGAAGCTCTTTAGAAATCCTGTTGACTGGGGAAATCCAATCAACATCCCAGTAAATGAAACTTCTACATGGGGAGGAGAAAGTTGGAGCAGGTTTATCAGAGGAAGCTAGGTGGGCACTGAAGGCTCCCAGCCCTGTGGGTACCAGCCAGCTTGTCCGTTTTTGCCACCTGATATTCAGGAGTAGAGAGCGGCTGCAGGCAGGAAAGGCAGTGTCCGTGGAGGGGGAGCCTGGGGAGACACAGCCCCTCATCTTTCCAGGCCTGACAGAGCTCTAAGGGAGGAAGTGGAGCTGGAGGAATGGTGTCGCGGCCAGAGACCCAGGGATGCAACCTTCAGACAATTGTCAGGGTGGACCCTCCAGCCACAGAGGAAGGAGGAAGCCTACGGCCCTGGGGACAGCTCAGTTTGGGGGTCCTGATGAGAGAGGAAGAAAGCATCACCATCACCCAGAAATGTTAGGAGCAGACAGGAATCATAAAGGGGACCCAGGAGAGCAACGCTAAGGAAGGAAAGGGGCCACCTACCCAGAGGGGAGGAGGAAGACAGTAGGTAACTGGTTCACTCCATAGTGACTTACCAAGAGCCTTTGATGGGGGGGACGGGGCTTGGCTCCTGACACAATGGCATGTTCTATGCTCCAGACACTGCGATGGGGACTTCCAACTCCACCTCAGACTCACACCAAGGCAGAGTCTGAGGCTGATTTTACAGACGGCAAAGAAACTGGGGCACTGAGAAATGTCTTCATCTGCCTGAGGTCATGAACATCATAGCCTGGGGAACTGAGATGCAAGCCCAGCTTGTCTAATGTGAGTCCCGGCTTTCTGACTCCACGGCAACACCTTGTTCTGAGAAGACTCTCAGATCTCACAGTCACCAGCCCCCACCTGCACCCCACTCTCTCCCTGGCCTCACTGTCGGGAGTATTTTTAAAATGCATCTGCCTTGTCCTGAGTCCTTTGCGACCGTATAGAGGAGATCCTTCTGGTGACTTTCTGGATCCAAAGGAGACTAAGAGCACCTGTTGTTTCTCTTGCAAGTCTACGAAAAGCAACCCAGGAGAGAACGAAGAGAGTCCAGGCTCTGGAGTGGCCTTGGGAGAGGTACTTATCTCCATGAGCCTCAAGTTTCTCACCTGTCAAATGGGCATAATAATGGCCCATCCCTCATGGAGTTTTTGTGTGAATTAAATGAATGAAAACATAGGTGGCCGGTCGCAGTGGCTCAGTCTGTAATACCAGTACTTTGGAAAGCTGAGGTGAGCGGATCACCTGAGGTCAGGACTAGCCTAGCCAACATGGCAAAAACCCATCTCTATTAAAAATTAACTAAATGCTGCATGCCTGTAGTCTCAGCTACTTAGGAGGCTGAGGCACGACTATCTCTTGAACCTGGAAGGCAGAGGTTGCAGTGAGCCGAGATCACGACACCGCACTCCAGTGTGGGCGACAGAGCGAGACTCTGTCTCAAAATAAATAAAGAGGAATAGAAAAATAAATGAATCAAAACATACAACAGTACCTAGACCAGAGATCGTCATACAGTGTTTTAATAAATGTCAGCAATTTCTATCATTCCACTCCCCTAGCCCACGTACAGGCACTTGGTTTGATTTAGTGTTTAACCTTTTTGCTCCTGTGCTAAGTCCTCTAAACTTGACTCATAACAGAATATGGGCTCTCCCATGAGGTAAGGCAGCAGCCAGTATGCCCATGACAGGGGTATGACCCATTCAAGACAAGGGCAGGCATTGATACCAAATGGAAAGGCCCCTTATTCTAAAAGGAAAGCAAAATACCCTTCAGCCTTCAAGTTTTCTTTTTTCTTTTCTTTTCTTTTCCTTTCTTTCTTTTTTTTTTTTTTTTTTTGAGATGGAGTCTTGCTGTGTCGCCCAGGCTGGAGTGCACTGGCACAATCTCGGCTCACTGCAACCTCCGCCTCCCAGGTTCAAGCAATTCTTGTGTCTCAGCCTCCCAAGTAGCTGGGATTACAGGTGCATGCCACCATGCCTGACTAATTTTTGTATTTTTGGTAGAGATGGGGTTTCACCATGTTGGCCAGGCTGGTCTTGAACTCCTGACCTCAGGTCATATGCCTGCCTCGGCCTCCCAAAGTGCTGGGATTACAGGCGTGAGCCACCGTGTTCAGCCAGCCTTCAAGTTTTCTAAAGACACAATTGTCTTTCCTGCTTTTCAGCCAACATGGCATATCAAGTGGGGAAAATGTGGCCACGTGCCCACTGCCCACCCCACCAGCAGTGCACACCACGGACTGAGCCACCCGCCCCACAGCCTGGCTTTCTCCCGCGTTTGGGATCCTTCTTGATCCAGGACCCAGGCCTCACTACCAACTGGCTGGTTGAAGTTAACCTAGGGTTGAAATCGATTGGTTCTCCCAGTCCATAGCTTCATTGACTGGTTAAAGTTAACCTAGGGGTTGAAATCTACTGGTTCTCCCAGTCCGTAGCTTCTTTCCCCTTACCCATATTATATTTCTGAACCCATGAATATTTGAAAGGACTCCCAGGGAGGACATTAAAACACCAAGCTTACTGGGGCACAGGGACCTGGTTCTGGATTCCTGCTCTCCCGGATGGACGCCATCCGATGGCAAAGTTGACATCCAAGGGAGCAAAGTCGACTGTTCCAACGCCCTCCATGTTTACAGATCTTAACATTGGTGAAGCAGCAAGGATGTTCTTGTTAGGAAACATCCTGAGAGCCCTCTGCTAAAATACTCTCTCAAGAAACAGAGACATTTGTGAGGCATAGCTCTTCCTGGGTGATGCGCATGTGCAGGGGCGGCAGGTGCAACCGCGCTCTCCAGGCAAACACCTGCGGGAGGCGCGGCGGATGCCAGGCCCAGTAATAAGAGGGAGCACGGAGAGGAGGCTCTGGAGAAAGAAATGCACTTCCCTTGCTGAGAGAAAATGTTTCATTATGGTATTTTCTTATGATTTCTGAGTCTGTCTTGTGAGCAAATACAGGATCTACTTAGGGGTTATTTATTATAAATGAAGTAAGTGAAAATGCTCTAGAGAAGAAAGAAATATGACCACCAGGAAGAACCAGAAATTGAGCTTTCAACAAATGCACCCGTGGCTGGTGTTTCATCTGCTTCTCCCTCTATTTTCTCTTCCTCAACTGCTACTTGAACTGACATGAAGCTAATTAGATTCTCCTTTTTCAAGAGAGAAACAGTTATTAATTTTCGTATTTAAGACTCTGCAGTCCTCGTGCCCTTACAGGGACTCTGCCTTCTCCTGTGCTGAGCAGAAGCCCTGGCTGCCATTCTCAACGGTGGCCCCGGGAGCCAGGGAGACCGAGCGGGGCCAGGAAATCCCACAGGGAAAGCCCTGCCTCTGGAGACCTCACTGGGGGGTGGAGCCCACAGGCTGTCCAGGGACTGCGGTCCCAGGCACCCAACTCCACCCAACACACAGACACCCTGACGGCCAGCCCGGCCCAGCACGGTCTGTGCAGGGACCCTGGTGAAGGGTCCGTTACTCATTCGCTGAGGTCCCTTTTCTCACTCTGGACACGGCTGCAGTGTCTAACGCAGTGGTCATTTGGAAGAGAAAGCTGTATTTGCTCTCTGGTTCACTTGATCCTTAATGTTTACCTTTCTTTTTGTTTGGATGCATGTGCTGGGTATCATTTTTTTCTTAATAAAATGCTTTTGTGTTTCACGATATTACACGGAAGATATTGGTCATGGATAAGTTTACTCCCTCACTCTCCTGGCTGGAAATAGGATTTTAGGAGGCTTTGCTCTGCCCCAAGCAGCAGGACCATTGAGTCTAGTTACATATTAGGATTCAGCCATGTGGCAAGACCCTGTCTGCCCTTCCTCCATCCGGCAGCCGAGTCACCACTCTCCAAGGTCTCTGGGTAATGATGAGCTGCACGCCGGCCGCCTCAGTCCCCCATAGCCACCAGCACAGAAATCTGCACACACAGGTGCCACTTCTGCTACCAAATGAGCTGTCTTGAGGCTTGGATGCAGGCTCAGCACAACGCCGGACTCAGTTACTGTTTCACTCAATTGTTAGTTGATTAATTAATTAATTCTCATGTCTTGATAGACCAGGAACATTTTTACTATTTAACAGGATTTTTGATGGTGGCAGAGAAATGGTTGGTGACATCTGGACGGAGGAGTTTGTAGTCCTTCAGGGTGCCAACACCCTTATTTAGACACAAAACTTTTGCTTGACCACGTGTATATGTCTTAAATATCAGAACACATTTTAACCATACATATTTAAAAATATTTTAAAAGGGGCCAAGCTCAGTGGCTCACACCTGTAATCCCAGCACTTTGGGAGGCCAAGGCAGGTGGATTACTTGAGGTCAGGAGTTCGAGACCAGCTTGGCCAACATGGCGAAACCCCATCTCTACTAAAAATATAAAAGTTAGCTGGGCATGGTGGCGCACACCTGTAATCCCAGCTACTCAGGAGGCTGAGGCAGGAGAATCACTTGAACCTGGGAGGTGGAGGTTGCGTTGAGCCAAGATCAAGCCACTGTACTCCAGCCTGGGCAACAGAGCAAGGCTCCGTCTCTCTCTCTCTCTCTCTCTCTCTCTCTCTCTGTCTCTCTCTGTCTATATATATATACTAGAGAGAGAAAGAGACTTCTATACCAATTAAATAACCTGTGTAGGAACAGAGAGATGTGGAAATAGCTTGCTGGCATGTACAGGCCTTCCCACCACAATAGTCCCTGAGTCCTCACAAACATTAAGCTTCCAGTCCTTCCTAAAACCTTACCAACAAATGTGTCCGATCCCGTCCACTCCACGTGCGTCCTGAGATAATCAGGTTTTCATTTTGTTCACTTGCAGAGTTTCACAGGCCCACTCCCAAGCTGCGTGCGCTTCCGGTGCAGCAGGGCCCCTCTGAATTGTTTTCACCTCCTGAGCCATGCCGGGTGCCCAGAACTTCTCATCCCACCAGGCCCTTTCATCGTCTCACGCGGCAGAGACAGGGTGTCATCTGGGTGCAGCTTCTCTGCAAATGGGTTTGAGGGGGTCTAACGGATATAACAGCTGGTAATCCTCATGTGAAACGAGGCAGGGGAAGCCCTCATCTGTTTGGAGGTCATGCACCTGGGAGAGGCTCTCCAGGCCGATTTGGAGCCACCAGCCCTGAGGGCCCAGTGGCCCATCTTCCCAGGCACTCCTGTTCTCTCCAGAGGAGTGGCTCTAAGCCAGTGTCTAAGGTCTTCTCCAAGCATCTGCGGATTTGTCCTCAGGGGCAGGCTGCCGTCTGAAGGAGAATGGCTCTAAGCCAGTGTCTAAGGTCTTCTCCAAGCATCTGTGGATTTGTCCTCAGGGGCAGGCTGCCATCTGAAGGCGAATCACTCTAAGCCAGTGTCTAAGGTCTTCTCCAAGCCTCTGTGGATTTGTCCTCAGGGCAGGCTGCCGTCTGAAGGCGAATCGCTCTAAGCCAGTGTCTAAGGTCTTCTCCAAGCATCTGTGGATTTGTCCTCAGGGGCAGGCTGCCGTCTGAAGGAGAATGGCTCTAAGCCAGTGTCTAAGGTCTTCTCCAAGCATCTGTGGATTTGTCCTCAGGGGCAGGCTGCCGTCTGAAGGCGAATCGCTCTAAGCCAGTGTCTAAGGTCTTCTCCAAGCATCTGTGGATTTGTCCTCAGGGGCAGGTTGCCGTCTGAAGGCGAATGGCTCCAAGCCAGTGTCTAAGGTCTTCTCCAAGCATCTGCGGATTTGTCCTCAGGGCAGGCTGCCGTCTGAAGGCAAATCGCTCTAAGCCAGTGTCTAAGGTCTTCTCCAAGCATCTGTGGATTTGTCCTCAGGGGCAGGTTGCCGTCTGAAGGCGAATGGCTCTAAGCCAGTGTCTAAGGTCTTCTCCAAGCATCTGTGGATTTGTCCTCAGGGGCAGGCTGCCGTCTGAAGGCGAATGGCTCTAAGCCAGTGTCTAAGGTCTTCTCCAAGCATCTGTGAATTTGTCCTCAGGGCAGGCTGCCGTCTGAAGGCGAATGGCTCTAAGCCAGTGTCTAAGGTCTTCTCCAAGCATCTGCGGATTTGTCCTCAGGGGCAGGCTGCCGTCTGAAGGCGAATCGCTCTAAGCCAGTGTCTAAGGTCTTCTCCAAGCATCTGCGGATTTGTCCTCAGGGCAGGCTGCCATCTGAAGGCAAATCGCTCTAAGCCAGTGTCTAAGGTCTTCTCCAAGCATCTGTGGATTTGTCCTCAGGGGCAGGTTGCCGTCTGAAGGCGAATGGCTCCAAGCCAGAGTCTAAGGTCTTCTCCAAGCATCTGCGGATTTGTCCTCAGGGCAGGCTGCCATCTGAAGGCAAATCGCTCTAAGCCAGTGTCTAAGGTCTTCTCCAAGCATCTGTGGATTTGTCCTCAGGGGCAGGTTGCCGTCTGAAGGCGAATGGCTCTAAGCCAGTGTCTAAGGTCTTCTCCAAGCATCTGTGGATTTGTCCTCAGGGGCAGGCTGCCGTCTGAAGGCGAATGGCTCTAAGCCAGTGTCTAAGGTCTTCTCCAAGCATCTGTGAATTTGTCCTCAGGGCAGGCTGCCGTCTGTAGGCGAATGGCTCTAAGCCAGTGTCTAAGGTCTTCTCCAAGCATCTGTGGATTTGTCCTCAGGGCAGGCTGCCGTCTGAAGGCGAATCGCTCTAAGCCAGTGTCTAAGGTCTTCTCCAAGCATCTGCGGATTTGTCCTCAGGGGCAGGCTGCCGTCTGAAGGAGAATGGCTCTAAGCCAGTGTCTAAGGTCTTCTCCAAGCATCTGTGGATTTGTCCTCAGGGCAGGCTGCCGTCTGAAGGCGAATTGCTCTAAGCCAGTGTCTAAGGTCTTCTCCAAGCATCTGCGGATTTGTCCTCAGGGGCAGGCTGCCGTCTGAAGGCGAATGGCTCTAAGCCAGTGTCTAAGGTCTTCTCCAAGCATCTGTGGATTTGTCCTCAGGGCAGGCTGCCGTCTGAAGGCAAATCACTCTAAGCCAGTGTCTAAGGTCTTCTCCAAGCATCTGTGGATTTGTCCTCAGGGCAGGCTGCCGTCTGAAGGCGAATGGCTCTAAGCCAGTGTCTAAGGTCTTCTCCAAGCATCTGTGGATTTGTCCTCAGGGCAGGCTGCCGTCTGAAGGCGAATCACTCTAAGCCAGTGTCTAAGGTCTTCTCCAAGCATCTGTGGATTTGTCCTCAGGGCAGGCTGCTGTCTGAAGGCGAATCGCTCTAAGCCAGTGTCTAAGGTCTTCTCCAAGCATCTGTGGATTTGTCCTCAGGGCAGGCTGCTGTCTGAAGGCCGGACTGCCGTGGAATTTGCCCACAGCACATGTATGGAGCGTTTATTTCTGTGAACTGTGAATCAGCTGAGAATTCAATTCATGCTTGTGTAAACAGAAGGACTCTGTTCTTATAGCCTTTCCCACCATCTCTAGGAAATGGGCCTTTTCTCCACAGCTCAGCAGTTGCGTATTTCAGTCTGGAAACTTGAGGGAAGATCAGATCTCAGGGCTGTGGTTTCTCACCAGCGGCAAAGCCCACAGTTCTCCAAACAGCAGCGCTGCCCATTTTCCCCTGCGGTATGGGCCTTGTGCACTTCAGTTGCATAAAATAAGTGGTCTGTTGGCAAATAGAATACAAAACCTCAAGACCCATTTCCCATTTTCTTTTCTTTTTTCTTTTTTTTTTTTTTTTTTGAGACAGGGTCTCACTGTCACCTAGGCTGGATTGCAGTGGTGCCATCAAAGCTCACTGCAGTCTCAACATCCTGGGCTCAAACAATCCTATACCTTAGCCTCCTGAGTAGCTGGGACCACAGGCACACATCACCACACCAGGCTAACGCTTGTATTTTTTGTAGATACAGGGTCTCAATGTGTTGCTCAGGCTGGTCTTGTACTCCTGGGCTCAAGCAATCCGTTCACCTAGACCTCCCAAAGTGCTGGGATTACAGGCATGAGCCACTGCACTGGCCAAGATCCATTTTCAAGGGAAAATGAAGGCCAAGAGTCTGGGAGCTCTGCAGGTGTCCTGACCGTTGCCCACCCTTGTCAAGGACTTTGGAGCCAGCATCCTCTGGCTTCCCATCTAGGTCTCGCTAAATTTCTGTGTCCTACCAGACCCTGTCCCCATCACTCCTGTTGCTTCTCAGGTTGCCTTTTTCTATCCTGGTGAATGTTCTCACCTGCTTGTCACCCACCTCCCCACACAGGTACATAGGAGTGCTATGAGCACCGTCCAACACCGTCTCCTCACTCAGGACCAGTGGGCCAACATGCAGCAGGCACTAAACACAGACTACATGTCGTATTATATAAAATTGAGATTAAGAGTGATTATTATATTTTATAGAATGATAATTGATATGTAATATGTATATAGGGACAATTCACTCACTCATTCAAGAATATATATGTGCATATTTTACTACAGCTACTGTTTATTTTTGCCAAGTGATAATGGTTTTCTTTTTTTTTTCTTTTTTTTTTTTTTGAGATGGAGTCTCACTCTGTCGCCCATGCTGGAGTGCAGTGGCACGATCTCGGCTCACTGCAAGCTCCACCTCCCGGGTTCACGCCATTCTCCTGCCTCAGCCTCCCAAGTAGCTGGGACTACAGGTGCCTGCCCCCACACCCGGCTAATATTTTGTATTTTTAGCAGAGACAGGGTTTCACCGTGTTAGCCAGGACGGTCTCGACCTCCTGACATCGTGATCCGCCCACCTCGGCCTCCCAAAGTGCTGAAATTACAGGCGTGAGCCACTGTGCCATATGATAATGGATTTCTATATAAGGTATTGATGTACATTTCACTATATACTATGTTTACATGAACAGATAACTGATTTATAGGAAAATATTAGGTACATTCTAATCTAGGAGCTCCTTGGCTGTAGAGAATATTGTGGTGGTGGCTGGTATTCTGTAACCTTGTGTCTACCCCTCCCTTCTGAGAAGCCATTGATTGAGATCTCGCTGAGGCCCCTACAAGTCCTCTGAGGCAAACACCCTTTAGATTAAATATTAAAGAAAGTTGAGAAGGAGGGAGAAGAGAAGCCTGGGACATGACTCCTCCCCAAAAGCACCTTCCCTTTCAAAAGCAATGGGCAAGTGGAAGTTCTGGATGCTCTTGTGAATGGATTGCACCAACTGCATAATGTGAATAAAATCGGGACTATGTAGGTCGGAGGGTATCCCTGTCCTGCCCAGCCTCCCTGGGAGTGAAGGCGCTCTGGGCTGAATGCCTACGCTCTGCACCAGCATTCCCATTGCTGGGAAGGCCCCTCGCTCTCGCTCATCAGGACCGTGGCGTGTCTGGAGTGCCTGGAGTCGCCAGGCTTCGGGAAAGCACCAAGGCTGGCACTCACGGATTGCTGATGTGCTATTATGACAGGCACCGACTCACCTCAACTCACAGCAGTCCTGCAGAGTAGGTGTTATTATTCACACAGATGAAGAAACCAAGACACAGAAGGTGAGCTTGCTGAGGATTTAGAGCCACAAAATGCTGGAGCCAGGGTTTAAACTGGCCAAGCACACGTAAGCACCACGTGATGAAGCCTGGAGCTCGTGTGCGCAGACATCCGTGTGACAAGCATGCTGTGGGCAACATGGTCAGCTTTTATCTTCGCAAAGCGCCTCCTAAAACAGCCTCAGCGGGCTTCCTGAGAGGAGGGTTGCATACAGGTGTTTCTCAATCTCATGATGCCCTTCTCCAAGGCTCCAAACAGTTGCAGGGCAAGGGAAGCCCCGGCCTCCTTTCCACCTTGCTCCTGATTCTTCCAAGAGAAAAGGAGCTATTTTTCTAAGTCCTCAGAGTCCAGGAGATGCCTCTGCTCATGTTTCGGGTGGAAGCCACTGTGTGTCCAAATGTCCTACGTGCAGCCATCCTTTTGTTACCTCCTTGGACCAAGCCCTGGAACTGAGACCTCAAACCCAGCTGTCTTTCTTTGCCATCCCACACTGTTGCCCCGTCCCACCCCCAGATTTCTCCCTAGTGCCCTGAAGCACAAACCTCAGCTCAAATTGTGGTGGGGGCAGCATGGAGTCACACACCCCAACTCAACTTCCTCAAAGAGTTCAGCGTGACTATTTCACCCCAGACCCACAACAAACTGGAGGCTCCTTTTTCCATGATCACGGCCCCAGGTTGTGGAACTCCCTCAGGAACCCCCCAGGGATGAGCGAGCCCAGGATGCCAGGAGCATCTGAGCTGCCCGAGCCCCCAACCAAATGCCATCCGACAGCCCTCAGCCGCTTTTACTTCCAACAACACTCGTGGTCCATTCACAGCTGACGGAGCCAACATGGAGATGGCATCTTACAACATCATTGTTTCTGTTCTACAAATGCCTTAAAAGAAGACAGCAAGCAGATATCCCAGCGAACGGCAGCAGAGTTGCAAATTCAATCAGAGTTTAAACCTGAACTACTCCCAGAGGAAGAAGACCTGAGGTTACAACCTCATGAATGATGCTCAGAAAGCTGGGGCTGCTGGATAGTACCTGGCTCCCCGGGTATCCAGGCTGAAAATGGCCCACCCTGCACCAGCAATCAGACACGATCTGCAGATGAAACAACCCCAGGCAGGGTGGAAGGGCCCCGTGGTGCCATATTCCAACCCACAGTTAGCACCTTACCCAATGCGCAGCGGTGCCTCCTGCTTCTTTCTTTGAACACGTGGGACCCATGCTGGAGGCTGGAGGCAGAGGCCAGGGCTGCCCTGTTTGAGCACCCCCTTGAGAGGATGCAGAGTGCCATGATTGGAAGGGTTGGCTGCTCTGAGGAGGACAGGAGAACTAAGGAGCAGAGTTGGGGTGGGGGATCCTCAAGGCTTTCCTGCACCCCTACTGCGGGAGGAGAGGCCTTAGGTTAGAAGCCTGAGCTTCCATTGCAGAGCATAAGAACAGGCAGACACAGGCAGGGCCCCGGGTGCTGGCATCTGGGTTTCCTGATGGGAAGAGCCTGCTCAGCCATGTCCAGAAAGCACTGGGTAAGACCAGTGTTTTACTGGTTAACATCTCACAACGAGCTAGGGTGCAGAAGCGGAAGGCTGACTTCCAGCCTTTGCCAATTCCTGTGGTGTGTATTCACCCCACCACTCCAGTCTACCGATATGAAGTCTCTGCAGGGGAAGAGGTGCACGTCGGTGCTTGGGAGCCTGGGCAAGTGGGCTCAGGAACACCACCGGGCACACCCCATCCTTGCTCTCCCTGGTGTAGAACTAGGCAGCCTGCCACCCTCCTCCAGTGGCCACTGCTGACGCAGCATCCATGAGTCCCAAGCCGCTGTGATGTCCCCTGCAGACTGGTGCTTTCAGCACAATCACGTTCCGTCTCCCCTGGCAGCCCTGAGTCATCTGTTTCCTCTTGGAATGTTTGCAGATGAGTTGCAAGAAGCAGTTGCACAGCTCCAACAGGTTCCTCTTCAATAAATCCATCCACGTGCACTTACAGCACTTCTATTTTCCTGGCCCCAGTGACTTGCGAAGTGAACCCAGACTTGTGTTTCTCCTGCCTGACCTCACTTCCATCCAGTTCCACAAACCTCCGTCCTGCCAGCCCCTCATCACAGGCTTGTCCCCTGGCGGTGGGTCTGAGTGGAGTGTGATGGCACCCAGCTGTCCCCGTGGGCAGGTGCTGCCCTAGACACGGAGCAGTGCAGGAGATACAGGGCTACCAGGGAGTGCCAGGCGCCCAGAGTCTGTATCTGGAAAATTGACTGACTGAATGATTTATATGTCTAGGCTACTGAGGAGGGAGGTCTTTTTACTGAATCACTGCAGGTATCCAGGGAGTGGCCTGGGAGGATGGTGAGGGCAGCCCAAGAATTGAGGGGAAAGTGGACAAAGCAATTCAGGGGAGTCTGTCTTGCCTTTCCACTCATGCAGTTTATAGAAGCTTTAAGAATTGATGAGTTCGTATTGTTCTTAAATAGTGCATGCAAATGGTGAGTGTCCAGACAGATCCGCAGTGTGTTCCTGCCTCCCGTCCTGTGCTCATCAGCCCCCTGGCAATGCCCTTCCCCAGGGCCCTTTCTGCAAGAAAGATATGCACTCACCTCCAGGCTGCTGGTGAACCTAGTGTATTTTTCTACTTACCACCCAGAGCAGCAACGGATATTTCAAGGGGTGTTGTTTAGTGTCCTTGGTTATGGTTTTGTTTTGTCCTAAAAGCTTCAGCTATTTTCTTTTATAAAAGTAAGATTTATTTATTACAGGAAATGTAGAAAATACCAAACCTTGGAAACGTCTATATTTCTACAAATGAATCAGTGTGGGTTCCTGGGAAGAGCATGGATTGGGGGATCCGGTGAAGCTGGTGTGAACGCCATCTTCCCAGCAACCACGCGACCTCTGGGAGCTACCTCACCTCCCCATAGAACAGGTGCAGTATTGTTTCAGAGTTGGTGTGCAGGTCAAATATCCTGCACCATCCCGTGCACCTGCAAGACGCTGAGCACACAGGCACCTTAGCCTCTGCCCCGAGGCATCCATATCTCCCGCCAGGTGGAGAGACCCTGGAACTAGTGGTGGTAGTGTGCCACAGTTAACTTTGGTGTCAACTTGGCCCATGGAGTGGCCAGATATTTTTTCAAAAAATTTTCTGGGTGTGTCTGTGAGGGTGTTTCTGGGTGAGATCAACATGTGAGTCTGCAGACCCAGTCAAGCAGAGGGTCCTCCGTCATGTGGGCGGGCCTCACCGGTCAGCTAATGGCCTAAACAGAGTCAAAGCCTGACTGAGAAAGAATGCCTTCTCTTTGCCTCTTTTTGGACTGGGACCTGGGTCTTCTCCTGCCTTTGAACTCAGACTTGGACTAAAACTTACACCATCACCTCTCTTGGGTCTCCAGCTCACTAACAGCAGATCTTGGGACTCGTTGGCCTCCATAATAACATGAGTCAGCTCCTTATGGTGAGTCTCTCAGTTCCCTCGCCACACACATTCACAAACACACACACATACACACACACAGACACACACACACACACATACACATATTTCCTATTGGTTCTGTTTCCCTGGAGAACCTAGACTAATCCATCACGCTTTCTGTGTCCAGCATGACAACACTGGCATGGAGTTTGGAATCACTGGATGAATTAGCAAATGAATAGGAATAAGGAAAAACTCAATGTGGGTTTTAAAGACCATACGGGCAGGCTCACCAAGGTGAAGATGTTTTGGGAAGAGACCTCAGAGAGCATGAGCTTCAAGCCCAGGAGGAAATGGAGCAGGTGTCAGCAGCAGCATCTTGGGCTCAGTGGAGCAGGTGGCAGGTGAGAGGGGCAGATAAGAGGTGGGGGAGGGAGAGCAATGCAACCAACATTTCTGAGTTTCCAAAGATGCTGATATTTTGATGTAAGATTTAGAAGAGTGGTTGGGTTTGGGAACTGGACAGTGGGGATGGTTCCACAGTACCGTGAGTGTACTTCAGGTGGAACTGGGCAGTAGGGATGGTTCGACAGTACCATGAGTGTGCCTAAGGTGGAACTGGACAGTGGGGATGTTTCCACAGTATCGTGAGTGTACTGAAGGTCACTGAATTATGCATGTTAAAATGGCTAAAAAGCAAATATTATGTTTGTGTATTTTACTATAATTTAAGTAAAGAATGGTTGAAAAATGAGTTAAAGGTTTGTATGGAATAAGAATATTTAGACTATTAAAGAATTTAAGAAAGTCATGTCTGCACTTGGGAAGTGGGGGAGTCGTGACACACTTTCCAATCTTCCGCTGGCCTGTGAATGGCTTCATGTTCTTCTGGCTGTTTTACTGCACTCACAACAGCTGGAGGGCAGTGCATGGGTTGCGCCCAGTGGTTCAGGTGCTGACACGCGGGTCTGCCCAGGATCGGTGCATGGGAAGAAAACATATCCCCTAGGTCTAGTTCCTCTGGAATCAGCAAGGATCCCATGGAATGAGGTTTGTTGTGGATTCCCAGGAGAACTCTGAATAGCACTGGGGACCTCAGGTGCACCCATGGGAGCTGCGGCAGCCATCACAGGCCATGGCCTCTTGCCCTCTCGCCAGCACAGTGACACACAGAGCCTGCACTGCAGACTGTGCAGGAGAACGGGATGGGGGCTCCCAGCTGGACCTGGAACAGGAGACCCCATCGTGTCTCCCCCAGCCGGCTTCCTTGTGTCATTTGACACCATGTATGGCTCAGAGTTGGTGGAAGAATGAGGTGACCTACATCAGCCCAGGAGGCAGGATGCTTGCCGGCCAGGATAGTGCAGACAGATGTGAAGTGACAAACGCCACCCTTGATAGATGAGGAGATGCATTGGTGAAATGAGAGGGGTGAACTCTAAATGTAAAGTATCAATCATTAGGTTCAGGCTGCAGAGACGCACGGAAGGTGCTGAGCTTGACGGCATTCTACGACCCAGAGGCACGCTCCCCAGCGATTGCTGCCGGGCACTCTGACTCCAGGTCCCTGGGGACGAGAAAGCTCTAAGTGGGACCTGCTGTTCACACTCCCCTCCCTCTCCTGAAACCTGCTCAGCCCAGACCCTCCCTCCTACAGGAGCCTGGCCGGAGCACCCCTTGTGGACTCCCCATGGGACCCCTCATGGGCCACTCCACACCCTTCACTCAGGCCCTGGAGCCTTCCCTTCGCGGCTCCCACAGAGCAAAGCAGCAAAGCCAAGCTCCCCAGACCACCTGACCTGCAGGTGAGCACAAATCCACTCCGCGAAGTGAGCAGGGCTGCGTACAACCACACCTCTCTTGGGGCCTTTTCTCCAATTCTCCAGGAGACTACAGCATTTGGCCTCAAATCCGCAGGGCAGCATGGTAAGACTCAGCACTTTTAAAGAGCCCTGCTAAGAATAGCAGCGGTGCCAACCAGCAGTCTCCCTGGAAACCTGGACCAAGAGGAGCAAGGGAAGGCGGGTCACTGAACAGAGGATGCAAGACCACAGTGGGACGAGGCATGGGGGGACACTCTGACTTGGGTACAGGGCCCATGTGGAGACACTGGCCAGCCGGATGAGGGGTGCAGGGCAGGCAGGGAGGGAAGGAGGGAGGGAGGCTGCTGCCGAGGGTGACGAGAACTGAGGCCTGGGGCCAGCCCAGGGGAAGGGAGGACTTGAGGTTGTCCTTGGAAACACAGGGGCTCTGGGAGGGGGTGGACCAAGCCTCATTGGAGCCCTAGGTTCCTGGGGTTGTTCCAGCATCCACCTCCTCCAGCCACCTAGGCAGGGACTGAAGCAGCCATGGTCTAAAGACCCCACTGGCCTTCTGGCCCCTGAACTGGGTGATGGGGGCTCAGGGCCCTGGGAGCACAGCGAAGAAGGCAGCCAGGGGAGCAGAGGACAGCGGAGGGCAGGAGGGGCTGACGGGCGTGCGGGATATGCAGGAAAAAGTGCACACATGTGTGTGTGCAGCATGCACATACGAGTGTGTGTTTGTAATGTGTGTGCCTTATGAGTACAGGATATAGGGAGTATTTATGTGTATGTATATATGCATATGCAGGTGTGTACGCATGACATACATGAGGCATATGGAGATGTATATGGGTGTGTGTGTGAGTGTGACTGTGTGGGGATTGTGTGGTGGGGGTGTGTAGTGTGTGTGAGTGTGTGAATGTGTATATTTGTGAGGTGGGTGTGTATCTGTATGTGTGGGGTGTGTGTGGTGGGGGTGTACGTGCTTGTGTGGTGTGGTGGGGGAATGTGTGATAGGTGTGTATGTTTGTGTGTTGTGTGAAGTGGGAGTGTGTGTTCTGTGTTGGGAGGAGTGTGTGGTGTATATGTACATGTGGTGTGTCGTGGGTGTGTATGTTTTTGGTGTGTGTGGGGAGTGTGTGGTGGGTTTGTAGGTTTGTGTGTGTGGTATGCGAGGGGAGTGTGTGGTGAATGTGGGTGAGTGTGTGGTGGGTGTTTGTGTGTGGTTTGTGTGTGTGGTGTATGTGACTGTGTATGTGTGGTATATGTGGTGGGGGTCTATATGTGTGGTGTGGGGGGGGATGTGTGGTGTGAATGGGGTGGAATTTGTGGTGGGTGTGTAGTGTGTGGTGTGTGTGTGGTGTGTGAGTGTGTGTGTATATGTGGGTTTTGTGATGGGGGAGATTCTGTGTGTGAGTGTGTGTGTATGTGTGGATAGTGTGTTGGGAGTGTGTGTGTGAGTGTGTGTGTAAGTGTGGGTAGAGTGTGGTGGGAGTGTCTGAGTGTGGGGTGTGTGTATTGGGTGTGTATGTTTGTGTTGTGTGGGGGTGGTGTGTATGTGATGTGTGTGTGTGGGTAGAGTGTGTTGGGATTGTCTGTGAGTGTGTGTGGGGAGTGTGTGGTGGTTGTGTATGTGTCGTGCATGTGCTGTGTATGTGGTCTGTGAGTGTGTATGCATGGGTTGTGTGTGGTGGGGGAGTCGTGTGTGTGTGGGTAGAGCGTGGTAAGAGTGTCTGTGTGTGTGTATGTGTGGATTAAGTGTGGTGGGAGTGTCTGTGAGTGTGTGGAGTGTGTATGTGTGGGTAGAGTGTGGTGGGACTGTGTGGGGGGGGAGTGTGTGGTGGGTGTGTGTGTTTCTGTTGTGTGGGTGTGGTGTGTATGCGGTGTGTGTGTGTGTGTGGGTTCAGTGTGGTGGGAGTGTCTGTGTGTGGGGGAAGTGTGTATTGGATGTGTATGTTTGTGTTGTGTGTGGGTGGTGTGTATGTGGTGTATGATTGTGTGTGGGTAGAGTGTGGTGGGAGTGTCTGTGTGTGTGGGGGTGAGTGTGGTGGGTGTGTATGTTTGTGGTGTGTGCTGTGTATGTGGTCTATGAGTGTTTATGCATGCGTTGTGTGTGGTGGGAGTGTCTGTGTGTGTATGTGTGGGTAGTGTGAGTGTGTGGAGTGTGTATGTGTGAGTTGAGTGTGGTGGGAGTGTCTGTGTGTGAGTGTGTGAGTTTGTATGTGTGGGTTGAGTGTGGTGGGAGTGTCTGTGAGTGTGCCTGTGTGTGTGTGGGGAGTGTGTGGTCGGCGTGTATGTTTGTGTTGTGATGTGTGTCTGTGTGTGTATGTGGTGTGTGGATTGAGTGTGGTGGGAGTGTCTGTGTGTGAGTGTGTGAGTGTGTATGTATGGGTTGAGTGTGGTGGGGGTGTCTGTGTGTGGAGTGTGCGTTCTGTAATTGCACACTGGCGTTTACTGAACACAGCCCTGTCACACCAGGCCCTGGGCTGAGTGCCTTGCGCCTGTACCTTCCCGACACTTGCACTTTGCTCAACATGAGAAGGGCCGCCCGCCGCAGCTGGGGGACCTAAGCCGGACAGAGGGGAGCCTTGGATTGAATCGGGCTCCGACTCTAACTAGCTCTGCAAAATTTCAAGCAATGGCAGCTACAACAGGAAGTGACATTTAAATAAATAAATACAGCCCACTAAATGGAAACCCAGTGAGGCCCAGCCCAGCCTCCCCATAGCTGCATCCCAGCCACACCTGCAGCACGCCACAGTCTTCCACCCTGAGGGGAAGTAGGACCCACGGAAGGTCAAAGTGGAAAGAAACAACTCAGCAAATTGCAGCTTAGAGATATTTCGGAAACATCCCAAAACATGTGACTCCACGAACACGCTGCCAGCCCCTCCCAGGCTTTGGGTGGCTAGGGACCTGGGAGGCCTTGAGAGCTTCAGGTTCATGGGTTATTCTGGCTTCCAGCGGGCAGTGTGGATATCCGTGCAGTGTGGACAGTTTCCACACTGGGCCCTTGCTGGGATGGGCAGCTTCCTCCTCATCCCTCCTGTCCAGGAGCCTAAGGTTCGGAAAAGTCAGGGTAGGGTCTGGACGTGGCTCATCGGAGGAACTTGGCTGCTCTGAAACCTTCTCCGAGGGTGGAAACAGAGCTTGGTCGTGAGTGCCCTAGGGCTGCTGTGGGAGAGTACTACAAACTGGGGGGCCCAGGACAGCAGAAAGAGATCCGCTCCTATTCAGGAGGCCAGGAGTCTGAAATCGGGGCAACAGTGGGGCGGTGCATCCTCTGAAGGCCCCACCAGAGAATGCTTCCCTGCTTCCTTGCTCCCCTAGCTCCCCTGCTCCCCTGCTCCCCTGCTCCCCTGCTCCCCTAGCTCCCCTGCTCCCCTAGCTCCCCTGCTCCCCTGCTCCCCTGCTCGCCTGCTCCCCTGGCTCCCCTGCTTCCCTGCTCCCCTGCTTGCCTGCTCCCCTGCTCGCCTGCTCCCGGCAATCTTCAGCATTCCTCAGCTTGCAGCTGCATCACCCCAGTCTCTGCCTCCTCGTCTCCTGGCTTCTCTCCTGTGTGTCTCTCTCCTCGTAAGGACACCAACCCCTAATCCGTTGTGGCCGCATCTTAACTTCATTCCCTCTGCAAAGACCTCCCATCTAAACCAGGTTGTATTCACAGGTACAAGGGATAGGTCTTTGACACATCTCCCAGTGGAACCCAGCGTGGAGGAATTTGGACTGAGTCAAAGTCCTACCAGTCAGAAGGGACCATCACTGTCAGCTCAGGGGGCCTGAGACTTCTCCCCTACATACAGACTGAGACTCCTCCCCACATACAGAATGAGACTCCTCCCCACATACAGACTGAGACTCCTCCCCACATACAGACTGAGACTCCTCCCCACATACAAACTGAGACCTCCCCACCTACAGACTGAGACTCCTCCCCACATACAGACTGAGACTCCTCCCCACATACAAACTGAGACCTCCCCACATACAGACTGAGACTTCTCCCCCACATGTAGACTGAGTCTTCTCCCCACATACAAACTGAGACCTCCCCACATACAGACTGAGACTTCTCCCCCACATGTAGACTGAGTCTTCTCCCCACATACAGACTGAGACTTCTCCCCACATACAGACTGAGACTCCTCCCCACATACAGACTGAGACTTCTCCCCCACATGTAGGCTGAGTCTTCTCCCCACATACAGACAGACTTCTCCCCACATACAGACTGAGACTCCTCCCCACATACAAACCGAGACCTCCCCACATACAGACTGAGACTTCTCCCCCACATGTAGACTGAGTCTTCTCCCCACATACAGACTGAGACTTCTCCCCACATACAGACTGAGACTTCTCCCCACACAGATTGAGCGCTGCAAGGCTCGTGATGCTCAAAAGGTCTGAAAACATCATCGCTGTTTTCACTTTTCCTTTTGTCTCAGTAACAGCACAGGTACAGACATTGGCTCAGCCAAGAAGGCACCTGGGCTCAGAGGGAGTACGACCCGGGACTCCCTAAGAGAGAAAGCAGAAACACAGGTGCAAGCAGAGGGACCCTCCAACCTGGAGAATCCCCGGCAGGTGGTGCATCCCTATTGTCTCTGGAGGAGGCTGCAAGTTCCTGGCCCCTAACCCTCGCTGACCCCAGTGCTGTGTTTAGGGGTCTAAAGAGGGGCATCACCAGCAGAATTACAGCTCCCGCCTGTGTGCCTGGAGGAATGCAGTAAGTGCAGCCTTTTCTGAGTAAGCACAGTCTTGCTTTTGCAGACCTGTGCTCCCTGCCATGTGCAGGAGCTGGGCTTGTCAGAGGAGCAAAGTGAGGGCAAAGAGAATGGCTGAAGCTCTTGACCTCACCAAAGTCAAGAGCGATCCTGTCCCAGAACCCCAGAGCCTGCCTTCAGGAGGGAGGTGGGCAGGGAGGGGAGAGAGAAAGGGAACATGCAGCCGTTCATCAACGTCTGTCCTCTAGACGACCTTGTCAGGGCCACCTCTAGAGCCCTGTGGATGGGACTTCAGCCCATCCACAGCCTTAGAATAAAATCAACTGGATACTTGAGAAATCAGAGGTGAATTTAGACCTCGGCTCAGTGATTTTATATATATATATATATGTCTGCATGTAATCATAATATCCAGAGCGTGGGGGTAGGGGCAGGACAAGACATGCATTTTTTGAGAAATGAAGTGGTCTTTTGAAGCCTTAAGAAGATCATGGCATTATCTTGCAGAGTAAAATCCGTATCCAGGAGAGCAAGAACAAATCAAAAAAGCCCTGCTCGATCTGCTCTGGAAGTGAATTGAGCAACTGCCAGGCACGTGGTGTCCCAACTGATCTAGATAAAAATCAATTTTGTTATTTCTCATTCTGCAAAACTGGAATTAAGCCTGGGCAGAAAGAATATCTCCATTTCCAATTCAGCAGAAAGCTTTTTCCTTTTTAAATAACTACAGGCTTACTCTTTGTCCAGTCCCTTCCTTCAGCCCCCTAATAATAACAGATAATAATTTTTTTCGGAGGCTAACAAAAGATGGCTTTGAAATTTGAAGGGAAGCTTTCATAATATTTAAAAATTGTTTTTTAGAGAATGAAACTGCCGTCCATGCATTTCTTGAGGATAGAAGCAAGTCGAGGACCAGCAGCCTTTCGAGGGACCCCTTTCCCTGAGGCAGCCGCAGTCGGGCTCTAGAGGTGGCCCTGACAAGGTCGTCTAGGGGACAGACGTTGATGACGGCTGCATGTTCCCTTTCTCTTTCCCCTCCCTGCCCACCTCCCTCCTGAAGGCAGGCTCTGGGGTTCTGGGACAGGATCGCATTCCCCAGGCAGAGAGGACTCTTCTTGGGCCCTGCTGAAACCTGCAAGCCTGGGAGGGCACATCCTGTCCCAGACTGGGAGGCCGTACAGATCTTCGGTAGTTCTGTGCCTCGGGGTCCCGACTGGGAACAAACTCGGCCCTCCAAGGGGACACTGGGGAGGCTCAAATGCGGAGTCTGTAGGGAGAGCCACAGCAGGGTCTAGGCAGTTCAGATGGGATGGGAAGCCCCCGGCCGGCAATGCCACAGAGCCTTCCCAGCCCTCGGCCTGCAGGGGCCCAGGCAGGTGCAGCTGAGCAGAACCCAGGTGAATCAGGCAGAGAGCTTCCCAGCGGAGAGCGACCACTGCCTCCCCAAGCTGCTGAGGCCACGCACAGGGAGCAGGGGAGGAGCGGGGGGAGGGGCTCCGGGCTCCTTCGGGTTCCCTGCCCAGCCGCTGGCAGCCGGGACACTGGCCAGAGCAGTCCTGCCAGATCCAGGCTCCCACAGCACCCCACAGGGCAGCGCAGGTGGGAAGCAAGTGGACGGTCTCCAACTTCGAAGCCATCCCAGTAAGCCCGCGGGAGAGAACCGTGCCCGTAGAGGTCTCAACAGGTTGTCCTGTGTGTCCACAGCCTCACTAGGAAGAGATTCTAGATGTATTTTGTGCTCACTGACGTGTGTTTGACATTTCTCAACAACCCATTTATTTAGAAACATCAATAAATGAATGTGTAATTGGAAATGTTTTGGCAGGGCCTCCACATTCTTCAGCCGTGACGAGTGATCTTTCATCGCTAGTGACAGCTCTCTGCCTGCATCAGAGTTCAGCAGGTGAGTCTGTCCCCACCATCTCTGGCTTGTGCGGCAGGGAGGGTTGGCCCGTGGCTGTCCTGCCTTAGGCACAGGGGGCCACAGGGGCTGGTGGGGGTCAGGAGAATAATCATTTGGGAGCCATCGAGTAACTGAACAGTCACTGAATCGCCAGTTCAGTAAGAGGTGAGTGGAGAAACCCAAGTTCCTGGAGGAGAGACACTGCGTGGACCTCGTCTAGCTAACGGGCACGGAAGGCCCTGGAGGAGAGACACTGCGTGGACCTCGTCTAGCTAACGGGCACGGAAGGCCCTGGAGGAGAGACACTGCGTGGACCTCGCCTAGCTAACGGGCACGGAAGTCCCTGGAGGAGAGACACTGCGTGGACCTCGTCTAGCTAACGGGCACGGAAGTCCCTGGAGGAGAGACACTGCGTGGAACTCGCCTCGCTAACAGGGCACGGAAGTCCCTGGAGGAGAGACACTGCGTGGACCTCGCCTCGCTAACGGGCACGGAAGTCCCTGGAGGAGAGACACTGCGTGGACCTCGTCTAGCTAACGGGCACGGAAGTCCCTGGAGGAGAGACACTGCGTGGACCTCGCCTAGCTAACGGGCACGGAAGGCCCTGGAGGAGAGACACTGCGTGGACCTCGCCTAGCTAACAGGGCACGGCAGTCCCTGGAGGAGAGACACTGCGTGGACCTCGCCTAGCTAACGGGCACGGAAGTCCCTGGAGGAGAGACACTGCGTGGACCTCGCCTAGCTAACGGGCACGGAAGTCCCTGGAGGAGAGACACTGCGTGGACCTCGTCTAGCTAACGGGCACGGAAGTCCCTGGAGGAGAGACACTGCGTGGACCTCGCCTGGCTAATGGGCACGGAAGTCCCTGGAGGAGAGACACTGCGTGGACCTTGCCTCGCTAACAGGGCACGGAAGTCCCTGGAGGAGAGACACTGCGTGGACCTCGTCTAGCTAACGGGCACGGAAGTCCCTGGAGGAGAGACACTGCGTGGACCTCGTCTAGCTAACAGGGCACGGAAGTCCCTGGAGGAGAGACACTGCGTGGACCTCGTCTAGCTAACGGGCACGGAAGTCCCTGGAGGAGAGACACTGCGTGGACCTCGTCTAGCTAACAGGGCACGGAAGTCCCTGGAGGAGAGACACTGCGTGGACCTTGCCTAGATAACAGAGGAGAGACACTGCGTGGACCTCACCTAGCTAAGAGGCACGGAAGCCATGTCTGGGACTAGGAGAGTGAACTCAGCTCCGAAGGACAACTGGGAATTGCTTCGGGAGACAGGAGGGTGGAAGTGTGTTCCAGGCAGTGGAACAGCCTGCAGGAAGGCCAGAGCTGGAAGGGAGCATGGCTCAGAAACAGGACATGGCTGGTGTCAGAGGAGCTGTCTCATGATGAATGGGGAAAGGGCAGGAGAGAAGGGGTCGCTGTAGACACAGAGGGTCTGTGCTGATCCCCGTCCTATATCTTCAGGGTGTTGGGAGTCCATGAAGGGTCACAGCTGGCGGTGGTGAGATCCACAAGTTTCAGGGAGAATTCACCTGCAGTGTAGGTATCAGGTAGATCAAGGCAGTGGGGGCGCCGGGGGCAGGTAGAGGAGGCAGGTGTTCAGGCCAGAGAGGCTGAGCTGGTCGGGTGGGCTGCAAAGGCCAAGAGGGAAGAAGGTGAGGCTTAGAAGGAAACAGAGTGTCTTCAGAAGACATCCTGTGGACGGGCACCTGTGTGCCTGCCACTCCTCTCTGTGCGCCTTGCCGGAGCTGGAATCCTTGGGTCATTTGAGTGCCGATTCTTCATCTCACCCCTCCATGTGAAGAACAGCCATGAATGCACCCTCATCTGCAATCACCCACCAGCATGCAAGGTGTGCACAGGCCCAGAGCTGTGGTCTCCTCATCCGCAATCACCCACCAGGATGCAAAGTGTGCACAGGCCCAGAGCTGTGGTCTCTTCCTTACAGGCAGAGTCCGCTCCCCAGGACCCGCCTGGTGCTGGAAGGTCAGTGGGCTCAAGCTTCATGCCTGCTGAGCGGGACAGGGCAGCCTTCCCTGGCTCCTGCTGCTGGGAGCTCCCTCACTGCTGAACATGAACCCAAAGGCTGTGGCCTGTTTCTCATCCTGCCCCCTGCCTTCCTCTTGTGGAGAAATTGCTCAGGAGCAAATGGAAAGCTGCCGCCTTTGGAACTTGAGGCTTCCCAGGAGACACAGCAGCCTGAGTCCTACTCCAGCGGCCTATCCTAATAAGAAGAGATTTGAACACAGAGACACACAGGGACAGTGCCATGTGATGGCTGCAGTGATGTCTACAAGTCACGGAACTTCAGGGATCGCCGGCTACCACCAGAAACTAGGGGAGAGGCATGGAACAGATTCTTCCTGTGAGTTTTGGGAGGAACCAACCCTGCCCACACCTTAATTTTAAAAGTCTGGCCTCCAGAACTGTGAGAGAATATGTTTTTGTTGCTTTTAGCTACTCAGTTTGTGGTACCTGGTTGTGGCAGCTCAAATAAACTGACACCCAGCCTTTATTGCAGATGGGGAAAGGGGCACAGGGTAAAGGGCCGTCCAGACTGCAGCCCTGGTGAAGGGGACGCCCATCTTCCTTCTGTGGAGCACAGAGGAGATAAAAGAGCTTGTTTGGTTGGAAGTACCTTATTTCTATGTGCAGAGACTGATGTGAATTCACAAACGGCATCAATGTGCCTAGATATTAGGGTACAAGAGTTCTTCGAGCTCACAAGGACCTCAGAGGTCCTGAGTCTGCCATGCATTTGGATGTGAAGTTTGGGATGTTTGCCCCCACCAGCACCCCCTCACACAGATGCCCCGGTGGACACCCCAGCAGGCCCTCCCTCGGCCCCTTCTGCAAGGCGGGACTTTTCATGCTAAAGGGGGTGGGTTCCTGACATGTCCCAATTCCAGAGTAAAACGAAGCCCTGCATCTCCCGTGGAGCATAAACCCATCAGGATATTTATGTCTTATATTCCTGCTGGGAAAATCTCTTCAGAATGCTGAAACCTAGAGTCAGTGGCCAAAGAGAGCTGGTTGTTAATTGGTGGGGAGTTGGGAGCTGTGTCACCCACAGCCTGGGGACGGAGCTGGACGTCCCTTCCCCAGCTCCCGGTCTTGCTCTCTCTCTATCTCCAGGCATAGAGAAAGCTGACAGGCAAGTCTCTTTCCACTGATAGCTGGAATTTGGCATTGATGGCGTGAGCTCTCTGCAATCAGCTTAGAATTGCATGGCGCTGCGATGGAAAATGGGGTTGACGCTGAGGCCGAAATACCGCTGTGCTCAAAGTGAGTTGGGTTGTACTTGAAGAGGTCTCATCATAGAAGCTTATTGTGTAACTTATTTTTGGGAAAAAGAAATCCCTGTGGGCCCACCTGTGGGTGTTATGAGGTTCCTGAACGAGAGAGGCTTTGAAAGGAATCCATGCCCCTGGGATGGAGGTGCCCAATTTCAGAGAGAGCAGACGTAAACGGGAGCCAGAGATGCTTTAGAATCTGCTTGAGAAAGATCATCTGCATTCATTTCATGCATGCCCCAAGAATGTGAGTAAAGCTTAGAGTCTTCTAAAAGAGTGGAATCAAACAAGATATGTGGAACTAAACATCTGTGTCTGCCACTCATTTTCCATTTACCCGGCTAGAGCCGCTCTCTGCCGTATCTGCCCTGCCCTGTGCCTGTGGATGGGCCGATGCAGTCAGAGGCCTTCTGGCCCCACTGGATGTAACCAAAGGCGCAGGGGCGGGGGGCAGCAGGAAGGGTCCTAGCGGGGAGAAGAGCACGGTCAGGGCATAGGATTCACAGGCTCGTTCCCTGCAGGGTGTCTCAAGCTGGCGTGTCCCTCAGCCAAATGCCCATCTCCTCTCGCTGTAGCCCTCCCCCTGCTGGTCTCTCTGCCAGCTTCAAGCAAGGCCTCATCTCCACCTCCCAGCCCCACCTCCGGCTTCAGGGAACCAACGCCACACTGACACTAGCACCCGGACCCCACCCTGTCCCTTATGGCCTCTCTCATACATCGTCTCCTCACTCGCACTCCCTGAGCTGCCCTTGCAAGTGAGCCACGGCTTCCTGCAGGGCCCTGGCACACCAAGCCCCTCACAGTCACCGCTACTGATCTTTCCACTTGAGAGCCAGTGATACCGTGACTTTGTGTGGGTCTTTGAAGAAACTGTCCTGCTAAGTAAGTATCTGCTAACTCTTAAGCCACATAACATGCTAGTCTTTGTATCAACCCTATTGGGGTTTGTTTTTCTGTTGTGTTCTAGATAGCTACACACCCCACCAAAATCATTTCATTATTATCAGCTGAGTCATGTCTAAAAAAATGTCAAGTTATGGAGACTTCATAGAGAAGGGAGGGGGTTTCAAGTTCCACAGCACTGCATGGCTGGAGAGCAATTGTAGGGGCATTTGAAGAGGTCCTGCAGACTGTGAAAGGGTTGGCCAAGGGGAAGGATTGGAGAGAAGCTGTCTATGACACAACGTCTAGGCAGTAGGTCGCCTTATGTGAAAGTTATGTGAGGCTGCCTGTCATTTCTTAAATATTTGAAAGCACAATAGACTCTAGGCAAAAAGAAAACGTGCAATGCAGGCCCACAGACTCATTCATTCATTCAGCAAATCATCATTGAATCCTATGCGCATACCTGGCAATATTCTGGGTGCTGGATCACAGTGAGTGACACCGGCCTTGCTCTCCGCCCTCTAGATACTCACAGTGCAGGGTGATGTCATCCAGGAAGCAGGCGACAGAGCTGTGTGGCCGGCTCCACAGAGGACAAGGATGAGGTAGGATGCACACTTGTGATGGGGTGTTCCATGGTCAGGAAGATCAGGGAAGGCTTCCAGGAGGAAGTGGCATCTGAGCTGAGGACTGCAAAACTGTAGGAGTGCACCAGGCAGAAAGGGCGGGGGAGCGGGGTCCCAGACAGAAAGAAAGATGGTGTTAAGGAGACAGGGGAAAGGGCCAAAGATGCGCGGCAAATGGATGTGGAGGGATGTGGGACAACCTGGGGTGAATTGTCAGGGAGGGTTATACTAAATAATTCTGCTTTATCTCCGGGACAAGGGAAATCACTAACGGACCTTAGTGCCTTAGGGACAGTCAGAGATTTGCATTCTTGTGAGATCACCCTGGCTGAGACCAGAGCAGAAGCAGGCGGCTCTGGAAATAGGGAGGAGGAATGCACGCAGGTAGAAACACACATGCACACACACACATGCACTCGTGCACACAGAAACACACATGCACACACACATACTCATGCACACAGCTACACATGCACACACATATGCACTTGTACACACAGATACATGCACACACACGCACTCGTGCACACAGCTACGCATGCACACACATCAGCACACATGAACACATCACACAGGTATGCACATATCACTTATTTATGCACACACAGAGACAAACATACGTACATGCACACACTAGTTCTAATAACACAGGCAATGTCACAGTTCTTGTGTGGTAGCTCCTCGGATCTCCTTGGTTTAGGCAACTCTTACAATATCTGCCAGGAGGAGGTGGTTGCATAAAATCACTTTAAGTGAAGCTGGCCAGAGCCTGGATGAGACGTGCGCCGTGGGTCGCTCTGGGTCACTCCCCAGCCCTTGAGAGTGTCTGCATTTGACTCTCTCGTGATGAGCTGGGAAACGGCCCCATCAGTAGCTGTCTTGCTTCCTCAGTTAATTCTCCACCAGATATTTCTGGAAGGAGTGAACAAAGCTTCCTATCATAGCCTACATTCCAGGATGAAAAATTGCAGTGATCGGCCTTATCTTTCATGCTTTAACCTTCATTATGTCAAATGTTTTCTTATCATAGAAATTGAATAACTTCAATCCAGCACTGGGGTCATATTCCCCATAAGTAAAAACTAAAAGTACTCTCTGCCATCAGCATGCGCCGCAGGACTTTGGGCCGTCTCAACCTAAGGGACACGTGTGGATCTCAGGAGCGGGAAGAGCATGCTGTTTTCAAGCCTAAACCCACCCTTACACTCAAATGTAAAAGTTAAAAAAAAATTCCTATTAATCTACTGCCTCATGGGAACAGAACAACCCTCCTTTGTAGAAAACAGAAGACCGAATGCTCAGTACACAAAGTATGTGAGCAGCAGCGAGTCTGTACAGGGCTTCAGTCTCCATTCTCACCTCCTCAAAGGAAAGAATTCGTCCGAGGGGGATAAGGCAGAGTGAGAGACTGAGGCAAGTTTAGGGCAGGAGTGACTAACTTAGCACCTCTTGGTGCCGTTGAGTCATAGACAATGTGTCTGCAATCCTAAAAGAATAAATTAAACATAATTTGGCCAAGTTTATCTTTTTTTTCCCTAGAGATAAGGGGAAGAAGTTAGCCTTGTGCCTTGAAGATAATAGAATTAGCTGCTCTGTCCTCCCGGGGCCGTGGTCTGGCCCTCTGTCCCCCTAGGGGCCTGGCCATAGCAGTGTGATCCTGGAGAGCCCTAAGGACCTCCCACCAGTGGATGCCTTGGGGAAGGAAGGGGAAGTGGAGTGTCATGGTAGGACAACAGCCCCATCACCTCCGTGTCCCAATGCAGAACCCACCAGTGCCCGTGGAGCAGAGTCACCCATGACGGCGAGCAGCGTGACCACAGGGGTGACCACCGGGGTGACCACCGACACCGCAGCCCCAGATGCAAGCCCGATTCTGGCCTCTATGCTTTGGGCCTTGTAGGGAATAATATACACTTTTGGGTGAGCATTGTTCCCATTTTATTGATGAGAAAACTGAGGCTCCCTGGACACTTTGTGCTCTCCTGGCTTTCCAGGCCCATAGCTCACACTGTCTCTGATCTTCACAGCCACTGTTCAAGACAGATACAAATCATTTCCCAGGTGGGCATTTTCACCGGACTTGAAAATGTTCATTGTGGGGATTTAAGTGACTCCAGGTCCCTGAGACTGTGTCTGCTGCAACTGATTGGCCTGAAGAAGCCGGAAGGGGAGCGGAAGGAAGCAGAATACGTCCCAGTGGCTGTGGAGACCCCTGTAAACCCACCCGAAGGTGGGAACCAGTTGGAAGCCAGGCTGCAGGGTTCTCAGGGCACCCTCAGCCCAAGGACCATGGGGCCCACGGCTGGTGTTTAGACTCTTTCCAACCAGCGGCCTGGGTCACTCGTGTGTGTGCATGGAAGTGTGCATGTATCTGCACACGTACGTGTGTGTCCATGCATGTAGGAGAGTGCCCATTAGCTCACTGAACCACGCTGCAGGTGCACAGCCCCACAGGCAAGCTGGCTACACTTTCCACACTGGCAATCAGGAGCTCCAGTGCTCAGATATGCCTGCCGCCTGCAGAGGGAAGCTTGGTGACTCCAGAGCCCTGCTTGGCTCACAGGAGTGGTGACAGCAATGATACTGGCCACCAAATCCAGCCCCACTTATAGAGGAATCTCAGCTTGAAGGCCCCTCATGGGGGTGGCGAGGGAGTCTTCAGACCATGTCCAGGAGCCGTGGCTATGTGGCAAGACCACCAGGACCCCCCGACCCCAGGAAAGGAACTAAGACCTTCTTTGGGCATCCCAGCAATGGTGGTAGGAGGATTAGGATAGGGACAAGGGGAGCAGGCCAGGGATTGATGCCCATGCATGCAGATGTTACCATTACCAGCATTAATAGGACCAAGAGACTGGTGACGACAGACACATCTGTGCTGGCTCACATCACATACATGAAGAAACGGAGGGCAGCAGAGATCAGGTGACATGCTAGGCACCTTCAGCTCCTGGATTCAAACCCGCCTTCATCCAACCACACAGCTGGGCTTTCAGCTTTTCAGCCAGATATAAAAGAGCTGAGCTCTGCACGCAGTTCCTTCTTGCACGTTTGCCCAGCTGAGCAGTCTCCTGGGTCTTAGCATGCATGAAAAACATGGCCAAGTCTCTAAGTACCAGAAGTTTACAATTTCAAAGATGTGAGGGTAATGATAGAAAACTTCTCAGCAATCTAAGTCCCCACCCCTTTCCAAGCACATTTGAGAGACCATATACAGCTCCTGACCTCCCAGGTCTGAGTGACACACAGCTCCTCGGTTTTGGATGCCATTCCTGCCCCCACCTGGCCTCCCCACAGTCCTCTCTGAGGCCCGACACTCTTGGATGCTCCTGAAGCCTGCAGAATGAGGCTGCGCTGTGGTGCTAGCACTGTCAGCCTGACTCTGGCTCTCAGCGTTGTCCTGCACAGGCTCTCCCCAGGGCTGCTTCATGCTGCACACTCCAGGCCCCTCTGAGAGGTTTCGATCCCGTGGGCTGGCGGGCCCAGGAATCTGCATTTTACCATGGAGTGATTCCGCAGCCATCATCTTTGGAGATCACAGCTCACTGTGGAAAGCTGTAATCACATGATGCTGTGTGCATCAGCACTAGAATTGAAGGCTGTGGAGAGCCCAGCCTTGGCCGTCACATTTGCCCCCTAGCCTCTGCAGACCTCTGCCCCGCAGCCCAAGATGCTGGGGCATCCCTGACCTTCCTCTTAGATGGTCCAACTGAGAGCCGCTCCAGGTAGAGATTCCCCCGACCCCTGCCGCACCCCATGCAGATCCTGTCACCCAACAGGGAGGGGCCGGGGTCATCTCACCCCAGCCCATCTGATAAAGCAAAATTGCAGGTTTCCCGCCTGGATATGGCTGGGAGCCATCCACTGTGTCCCTGCCTTCCGGGAGGGAACCAGAGCTCTAGGAAGTGTGGGTACCCTGCCTTTGCCAGTAAGGTTTTGCTCATTTGGGCAGGTGAAGCCAAATTGTCCTGGGTTCTACGTGAGGCCCGCCTTCTGAAAATATTTCCGGGCCTGTCCAGGAGCATGTTTCCCAGCAGTGAATCTGGGTTTTTGGAATAAGCCCCATAAGAGCTACAGAAAAAGAGCTCCAGGGCTGCACCTGCCCCAGGCCTGCCAGACCCCTTGCTTCCCTCCCAACCAACTAGTTCACCAGCCCTGGGTGACCCCTCCAATCTCCCTTGGGATCAAACGGGATCCTACCATGGCTAGCCCTAAGTCTGGGCCCAGCTTCCGTTTGGTTCTGTGTAGACAGAAAGCTTAGGGTGCACTCAGGAAAGATGGCCTTTGGGCCACACAGGCCTGGCCCTGAGCTGACTGGTGCAGAGCCTGGCACAGGTGGCATTTGGTAAACCCTGGCTGTACACCCTTTTCATTGCTGCACATGGCTTGGGGAAGCCCAGGCCCCTCCAGTCTGCCCTGAGTGCTGACGTCTTGCCTTAGAGAGGCCTTCCTCCAATGCTGTGGCAAAAGCAACCACACAGACTGTACGTAAAGTCAAACATTGCTGCAGGGGACCAATCCCCTCCACATGTTTTCAATCCAGGTATCATTTACCACGTGTTTGTTTACTGACCCAGGGATTGGATGGAATCACTTAGGAAAAATGTTTAGAAGGAGAAGATACAATTTAGTGCAAATCAGTTCCGTGATCAGCGGCCACCTTCCTTATTCTCTCCCTAAATTCTAGGTTCAGATTCCATTTCCTGATCGTCCCCCACTCATGCTGAAATGTAGCTTTAATGTGACGGGAGCAGGAGAGCTGTGCAGGAGACACGTGCTGGAGTGAGCCTGCGGGGCGTCTCTGTAAGGGGGTGGAATTTTTCAGCTGAATGGAAATGTGCTGGAATTCACGATTCCTTCCCAGTGATCACCAGGCAATTTCTAGCAAGCTACGCTGCAGAACACAACTGGACTTGATGGGGTTCCTGTGGAATTAGAAATCCGTGAGAGCTGCATTGACTGTTGAAGCAGAATAGCTCATATCTGCCTTTAGTCACGCACAGTATTAGTTCAGCAGCTGATGATAACATAATGATGCCCATAAATATGGTAAAGTCGGCATAAAACAGTGTGCAGGTTGTCGTCGAAGTGTAGTGGTCAAAGCCAGTTACCTGTAAACCTTCTGCGGCTTGTTTGCATCCATCACCCATGTCCTGGGAGGAAGAGTGTCCCCCAAAATCCATGTACATCTAGTGCCTCAGATGTGAACTTCAACTGAGAAGCAGCCTTTTCTGAAGCTATTAGTTAAGATGAAGTCACACTGAACTAAGAGAGGCTGTAAGTCCAATAACGTGTGTCTTTATAAGAAGACGAGAGGAACACACAGGGAAAAAGCCATGTGACAACAAAGGCAGAAAGTGAAGGGACACGCCTGTAAGCCAAGGACCCCAGCAACAATGAGGGGCTGGAAGAGACGAGGAGTCATCCTCCCCTAGAGCCTTCGGGGGAAGCGCAGCCCTGTAGACATCTTAACTTTGGACTTCTGGACTCCGAAAGAGTGAGAGGAGAAACTTTCATTGTTCTAAGCCACCTGGTGCTTGGTCATTGGTCCTGGCAGCCCAGGAAGCTGACACACCCAGCCAGAGAGGTTTGTCCTACTCTGAGGGCTGGTGGGCGAGGTCGTCCTCCAAGGATCAGTGTGGTCATTGGCCCGCGTAGAGCAGGATCCTGTTTAGGATAACGTCTTTTCCCTTTGCCACATTCTTCTATATTTTAACAGGTGTCATGTGGAAATATACCTGATTGTGTGGATTTTTTAAAGGTTTATAAATAGTGTACTGTCTTCCCAATGTGGGCAAACAGAAAAGGCTAGAATCACTTATGATCACCGATAAACGAATATGTGTTATTTGGGGGCTCGTGACGTTTACAGCTGAAGAAGAAAAAAACTGTGAAGTGCTGGATGACTCCAGGGTGAAGAGGACCTGTCTGAGAGTTGGGATGCAAGTAGCTTTCCTACTTGCAGAGAAATATTTGGGGAGAGGCAGGGGCAACACGATATCCCTGGAAGGAAAATTCCATGATGAGCCAGGACCTTGGTGTTGGATGCTGTGTGTCCACTCAGGGCCACAGGATGAAGGGATCAGGGCATCTAGTGGATGGGGCACCTGGGCTCTCAGTAGAGCCAGACCCCTGCCTGGCCAGGAGACCTCCACCAACTTTGACCTTCCAAGGTCAATGCCAGGGAGCAGGTCTCCTGGCCTCATGTCCCTGAACTCAGTGCCAAGCCTCACTCTCTGAGGGACATCTAGAAAGCATGTTCCCATGAAGGTGGCCTCGGGTGGCCACACCAAGGGCCTAGTACATAATGTCAGGGGCTTCTCATAGGAAGCCCAGCAAACCCCAAAATGTGCAAATTCACACTTGTGATATATGCAGGGTCAGATAAGACTTTTAGCCCCCATCCCCAGTGCACTTTTTTTAAAAAGCAAAACAAAGAAATTTTTAAAACTTTAAGATCAAAGCTCTGATTTGGTGCTTGCTTTCCATTGGATACAGGAGCCTCAAGCCCAGTCCTACAGGAAGGTCAGTGGTGCAGGTGCAGCTGCAGCTCCCCAGGTCAGGGATGGGTCTGGAGGGCCTGGGGAGCAGGCGGCACCCCTGGAAGGTAAGAATCACAGTGCCCTGCGTTCTCTCTGTGTCCTGGGGTGCCAGTTCTCATGGCCTCTGTGCTAAGCCCATGGTGCTGTACCTGGGCAGGGCTGCTGTTCTCTGGCCTGTGGGTGCTGGCTGCAGGTGGGCTGGGCATAGACCTGGTGCTCACCAGGATGGAGGGCCATCAGGAAGCATACAAGCTTGTTGAACTCATGGGGTGAGAAAAGTGACAGGTGTCAGGCTAAGTCCTGAGCAGGGTGTTGATCTTCAAAGATGTGCGCATGTCCAAGCACAAGGCAGCCCAGACCCACCCACTCACCGAAAAATGGGTGTTTGTGGTACCTGTCTTCCCTTCCCGACAGGCCACTGGATTAATCATCCAAGGACCATGTTGTTTTGGCTGAAAGGGATTTTGCCCCGGCGTTTTGCTCTTAAATTAGGCTAACTTTTTATTCCTACCTAATCATGCTGAGCCTTGTACAGAAAGCAAGTTGCAAAGAGGCTCATATGTACACGTGTCCAGGGGCCCGTCTCCCACGTGGGATCACAAAAACTCAATGCCCAATTATTCTCTGATGCTTTTAGAAATGATTTGATGGATTCAGAGCTAGAAAGTATTTGCTCTCTCCCCTTAGGATGGCAGCCTTTCTGATATTAGCCAAAATAGGATAAAAGAAGGATGGCATGGCTTATGTCCCCTTGCTGCAATTTCTACTACCATCAAGGAATTTGTTACCACTATTGGAAGAATTATGAAGATGCTCAAGAAAATAAGCTGTTAAGAAAAGGCATTTAGGTATAATAAAATGAAAGGCAGTGCTTCTTCTTGCCAGAGGAATTATGCAGAGGGACATAAAATGCGATGTTATAGCTGGAACGTTCTCACTAACATTTCCTGCTCAGTGGTGACATGAGGACGGACAGGATGGAGTAGAAAAACAAGCTGAGGATGGACTCGACTACAGCCTGAAATTTTTCAAGGGACAATGGACCTCCCTTCACCCTTGCCTGAACTCTGAGGAGGACTCTCATTGTCACTCAGGAGCAGCTGGTGAACACTGTGGAGCAGCGGCTGCATTGGCAGAATTGTTAGGAAACTCTGTGTCACCTATGTTTGTTCTTTTCTCTATAAACCTGGAATCAGTAAGCATTCCAGGACCATCTTTCTATTGGTTTTGGGGGAGACGGGTTAAAACAATGAGCCCAAAGAACTTCCTGAACCTGGGAGGAAGAGGTTGCAGTGAGCCGGGATCACGCCACTGCACTCTAGCCTGGGCGACAGAGATTCCGTCTCAAAAAAACAAACAAACAAACAAACAGACAAAAAACAATGAGCCCAAATTAGCTCACTAAGTGTGAGCTTTAAATTAAAATAACCCTTGGGAATCCACGTAGGAAGTGCGAATAAGGGAGAGGGCTGGTCAGCCAGGAATGGATTTTAGCAAGCCAGGTCCTAGTTGACTTTGCTTTTTCATCTTTCAGCATTTGCTGATTTTGTCAAAAGCCTCTCTTCTTTGGATAGGATTAGACCCAGTGGCAATGACTGACCAGAGACAGTTGCCCTGGGTCATGGCCTGGGGACCCTGAGCAGGTCTGCCCAGCAGAGGTCGGAGCACCAGCCTCTACGGTAAGGCAGTTTTCACTGCACTCACTCAATTAATCAAATCAGCTCAATCCATACGTGCACTTCTCAAAATATATGAATTGATCCTACGTGTTGTAAGCAAACACAGACACATCCAGCTCCTTATTTACTTAGCCCTGATCTAAATAATGATGTGCTTTTTTGCTGACATCTTCTCACAATTCAGCTTTGTTTTTTTTCTTTTGTCCAAGAAATGTCTCTAGAGGTAAACGGATCTGAATTCATCTCACATTTTCAGCATGGATTCTTTTTATTTCTTGCTTTAAAAAAAAAGACAAAAACAATGAACCGTGCACTGTAAATAAGGAGAAATGAAATCCACTTTTTTCGTGATGATAATGCTTAAACCTATTTCCCTAGACGAAGCTTTTATGCTAATACACAAGCCCCATTATGAATACATTTCTCATATTTTATGCATATGAGTAAGCTCAGTTACACAAGAAATGCAACAAACACAAACAGGAGTGAAGAAAACAAAGACAAGAAAGAGGAGCTGCAGGAGGTGCCACCCTGTGTCATCGTCACCAAATGGAGAGACGTCAGGGCACCAGCTAGGGCAGGGGCTGCCTCCACAGGGGTGGGTGGGAGCAGGCCATACCCTTTTACCTACCCTCTCAAGCCTCACACTGGGACCTTCCCACCTTCCCTCCACTGCTCTGCAGCAGGACTGAAATGACCTCAAGTGGCATTTACCAAGTCACCTGCCTGACCTCTCATTCTGCCACTTCTGATATCCTGCTGTGGTCTCCACTGGGAAGAGCCAGCCTGGGGCAAGAGGGCGAAGGAGCTTGGTCCCTGGCACAGAACCAGAAAGGACAAGGAGCAGGAGATTCAGACGGGCAAAGGGAGCAGCTTGTCCTCCAGGAGCCTGTTCATCTTTTCAGCCTAGGCCATCCTCTGAGAACCCATAAAAGTATCTTAACCAGGCCCCTGTGGCCCTGCAGGTTCTTGGAGCATCCTGGGCTTCACTGTCAGCATCTGCTGTGTGGGCTGAGCACAGGGGCTGGTGCTGCATTCTCTACCAAGGCCCTGGATGGTCCTGCAGGGCTTCTCTGAACTTTCCTTTCTATCCAGAGATCCCAGGAAGAATCCCAGCCTCACAGCCCACTAGAGATTGCTGATGCCTTTGAAAGAATGAAGGGTCCCCTATACCTCCGACAAACCAGGGAGCCTTTGGTGCCAGCACTTTGCTAAAACTGCTTTGCTGTGGCCCCCCAAGGAAGGCTGAATGGCAGTGGGACTCCGCCAGCATCTGGCCACATCTGGAAATGAAGTGAGTATGGAGGAGATGAAGCCAGAGAGATGACAATGTGTGTTTGGAAAGTACATGTTATCCAAGTATCTGTGACACCACCCTACCTGCCTTGATCCTGTCTTCCCAACTCCACAGGTGTTTAGGATAAACTCAGAGGGCTTTTCTCTTCGGTTTCCGACCAAGGACAATGCATCTTTGAAAATGGGTTTGGAGTTCTGAAGTCCTGTTTTGAAATCCAGGGAAATTCCCTCTCTTCAACTCAGCAGCCCCTGTCATGTGACTGGTCATTCTGCCACAACTCGGCATGGCTTCGTGTTGCATATTTAATAATTGCTGAGCATGGGGCTTCTCAATGTCAATCACCTGAGGAAGAAAACAGCTGCTGGGGAATTAGTGTGGCTCAGGGAACAGATCCGTAATTAGACTTAACACTCTCCATCAGCTCGGAAACCTAGTAAATCCCACAGGACTCACCACAAAGGACTGTGGAGTCCACGGTGAGTGAGCCCGCTGTGACTGCAGCTGACGTGCCCTGGGGAAGAGGAGGCAAGGTGTGCAAGGGGCCTAAAGGGCACAGCTTACTCCACAGGCGTCTGGAGCCTGGCTCCACTCGGGATGCTGTGTCGGCCTATGAGGTTGCAGGGCTGAATGCACAGACTGTCCTAGAGGGCTGCCAGCTTATCCGGGGAGGCAAAGAGATAGGCTGGTAGTTGCTATGCAAGGCTGCTAGGATGCAGGTCAGCAGGGCAAGCAGAGGCCACAAGCCATATTCCAAGTGCTTAGAAGGTAAAAGTCAGGCTAAAAAATTGCTAATATAATACGTTCATCTTCTGACCCTGGCAAATACACTTCACAGGACACCATTGAAAACCACGTGTGAATCTATTATTTGGATAGTACTGAAAATTGGCAAAATATCAAAGATGATAAAATTAATCATCATTGCATGTGTCTGAATTCTGTGGTGATTGCCTGGTGAAATCTGAGTAATAAAATGAAGACACAAATTCCATAAAACAAAATCTATCAAACCATTTTGTTTGCTTTCATTTCAGCAAAATGTCTAATTATGATGTAATTAAGGAGCATTTTAGAGCTTGCATTTTTCTTTAGAACTTGTATATTTGACAGTAATGTTACATAGAATTAAAAATAAAATTCACTGGCATTCAAAAAAACTTGAACATTTATCAAAAATTGAAATAAATATAAAATTTCAAAAAGTATAATTATTTTATACATTGCAAAACTTTTTTCTAAAATAGTCAAATATCTATTAACATCAGAACACAAAATAGAAATTATAATTAAGAAATATGAAACTATTACAAATAAATTATTAAAATAAATCTGAATTTTTACATTCATCATTTTGAATTTTTAGGTCAATTATATCAAATAACTTTATATACAATAAAACATATCACAAGTTCATTACTCAGCATCCATCCAGTTGACCAGATAAAGAACTGATATCGTGCTTCATTCAGACCCCTTCTCCAACTATACAGATTTAAATTTAAGAGCTTTAGGGAAGATTTAGTATGGAAGAACATTGCTCAGTCACACTGTCTCAAACAGCGGCAAGTTTTGTGCAAATTCACGGGCATCTGCAGGGGGAGGTCTGTGACACAGCTGGAGAGGGGTATTGTTGTTGGCAAGAGGTGCCTGCAGGCCTGTGCTCCCGAGGAATTCTTGGCAAGCTCCCCACATGGTCTAGCCTCTTCCCTGAGTCCTCTTCCATGGCTGCGATCCTCTGTGCCTGGAGGAGCCAGGAGCAGGGGTGTCCTGGGTGTGGGGGCCTTGGACTCCTTTGCTGTGTCCTGCAGACAGTCCCCCTGTGAGAAGAGCCCAGGGCAGGCGACAGGGCTTAGGATACGGGAGAGAGAACCCACCAGTCTGAAGGGATGAAGCAGAGAGGGAGCCAGAAGAGGGCGGGGAGCAGGGGGGCAGGAGAGAGGAGTGCTCTGAGAGAGGGCCAGGCGAGGGGCCCTGCCAGCAGGAGCAGCCCCAGAGCTGCAGCCCAGCGTGGGGTGTGGGGCATTGGGAAACGAGGCCAGCCAGGGTCGCAGGGCCACCTGCTCCTAGGAACTCAAATGTCCCCAAGAAGGTTTGGGGCCCTCATCACAGGAGAGAGTGGAGTGTTGAAGGCCTCTGGGGACATCAGCTGCAGGACGGTGCAGGAGCCTGTGGGTGACTCCTTACAGGGTGGATGTCCTGGTACATCCTCTGGTCTCCATTAGGTCCTGTCTGCTTCCTCCCTCCTCTGTCCCCTTCATGTCCGTTGTCCTCACCTCTCCCCTCTCACCCTTCATGTCCTCTTCTTGTCCTTTTAAATTATCAGGAGCAAGAGACAAGGATTCTTCACTGCTCACACTCCCCTCAGCAGCCTCACCCTGGCTCTGCCTCTCCCAGAGTGGGACAGCTGGGACACGTGCCCTGCACCTCCAAGGGCAGCCTCACTCCTGAGCAAGCTTGACCTCTGCTTGGCGGCTCAGCCCAAGTAGGTGTCTCAGCTTTGGGGCCCTCAGTCTCCACAGCAAACCCCAAGTTCTCAAACCCACGGCCCTCCTCCTCTCATAGACCAACCCCCCAACTACACTCACAGGGCAGTTATTGGGAGCTCAGCCCTCAGCCCACTGTCAGCAGAGGGGATAGACACCCTGTCCCCCTTTCAACTCAGGATGCCATCAGGGCCAGCAGCGTCTGCTCACACATGGGGATCCTCAAAGGGCTTCAGTGCTGGAAAATCACAACTGAGAGATGGAGGGAGGCTACACTGACGTGCTGAGGGAAGCAGCCAGGGGTGGCTGGGAAGGGTGCAGGTGGCTGGAAGAGGCATCTGAACTTCCTCCCCAATACTGTGACGCCCAGGGCCCCTACCCTCACCCCATGAGGAGAGCTCCTATGAGGCAGAGTGGGGCGCACTTCACAATTCATGGGGTGTGTCTGCAGACTGGTACATGATGGGCTTAAGTTTTAAAATCATTCCATTTTCATTTTACTTTTGGTTGGATAATCCCAGTTTTTGAAAGCTGCTTTTAGCCATTCCAAGAATTTAGTTGAAGTGGATGGATTCCCCTCCCAGCCTGTCTAGAGAGCCCCCATGCAGGTAGAGTAACCTAGGAACTATCACATTCCTCTAGTCGGCATTCCCTCTGTGCACCCAGGTCCCCTCCACTATGAAGGGGACCCAGCTCTGTCCTGCCAAGGGGGCCTGTGAAGATTGCGTTAACTGCACAAATTGCTTGTAAAGCATGTGTGTTTGAACAACATGAAATCTGGGCACCTTAAGAACAGGATAACAGCGATTTTCAGGGAACAAGGGAGATAACCTTAAAGTCTGGCTGCCTGTGGGCTGGGCAGGACAGAGCCATATTTCTCTTATTACTGAAAATGGGTAAGAGAAATATTGCTGAATTCTTTCCCCAGTAAGGAATATTAATAATTAACAGCCCTGGGAAAAGAATGCATTCCCAGGGGGAGGTCCTCTAAAATGGCCGCTCTGGGACTGTCTGCCTTATGCAGTTACAGATAAGGGATGAAACATGCCCTGGCCTCCTGCAGCGCCCCCAGGCTTGCTAGGATTAGGAAATTCCAGCCTGGCGAATTCTAGTCAGACCCGTTGTCTGCTCTTGAACCCAGTTAAGATGTTTATCAAGGACAATGCATGCACAGCGGGACATGGAAGTTCATTAGTAATTCTAGTTTCACTCTGACCTTGTGATCTTGCCCTGACCTTCTGCCTTGTGATCTTTTGTCACCCTTGAAGCATGTGATCTCTGTGACCCACACCCTATTCGTACACTCCCTCCCCTTTGAAAATCACTAATAAAAACTTGCTGGTTTTGTGGCTCGGGGGCATCACGGAACCTGCCAACATGTGATGTCTCCCCCGGACACCCAGCTTTAAAATTTCTCTCTTTTGTACCCTTTCCCTTTATTTCTCAGACCGGCCAACACTTAGGGAAAATAGAAAAGAACCTATGTTGAATTATCAGGGGTGGTTCCCCCGATACCCAAGCCCATGACCTTCCAATGGGGAGGCTGGGCTGGAGACTAGACACAGCTGAGTAAGAGGCTGTGAGCAGCCTCTCCTGCCCTGGCACTGTGATCCAGGGGTAGAGCTGGGGCCAGAGAGCAAGTGCCCGGCATGGGTACATCTGACTTGAGCAGGCTTCTGAGGTGGACATAGGCATGGCTGGGAAAGGCAGAGTTGATGCCCTCACGCCCAGCTCCTCCCAGCCGAGGTGGCCCCAGCACATCCCCCAAAGTGCCCAGGAAAAAGTCCATGTAATCATGGAGTGCAGCTCCCCTGTCCCAGGACTCTGGGACCCCGATGCTTAGTGTGCTCTGACCCTCAACAGTAGCCCATGCACCTTTGTTTTAATGCAGAATCTGGGGCTGGCCCAGCTCCCAGGCAAGGTGTAGACACAGCAGTGTCTGACCATGCTCTCCAGGATGGCTGAGGAGTCCCCCCACCCTCACGGCCTCAGCAGGCAGAACCCGGCGGGGCAGAGCCACATTTGGCTCTGCATGGAAACCTCTGCAGAGCCTGGGGCTGGGGTCACTGGTGCTCAGAGAGGGGCCAACCACCTGGAAAGCAAAGCAGGACCCACAACACGGCATCTGCTTCTCAAACAGCATGGAAGACACCACAGGAACACAGGTGATAAGAACCGTTGAGCAGGCGGGATCCCAGGCTGCAGCCCGAAGGTGCTGCTCTGCTGGTAACAGCGCAGAGGAGGGAGGGCCCGAGATGGCTCACTCAGCAGGAGTTTCAAGGCTGAGGAGAGGGAGGGGGGACAGAGGGGACCCTGAAGGGGAGCATCACTCACTTGTGATCAAGCACAAGGTGCCCTCCAAGTCCTCAGCATGGAGGCCAGCCGGGCTCTTTCTGAGCATGGCAGGAGCCTTTTCCTTGCCTGGAGGAATGGGCAGCCCCTCTCTGTGCCCCTCGTGCCTACTTGTCTCCTCGTTTCCAGGGTGGTGTCTGTGTTCAGGCTGTTGGGGCCAGGGCAACTTCTGACCCACGTCTTTGCAGGGCCCAGTGTCTCCACTCTTGGCTAGTTCAAGAGAGGGCTTCTCCCCAGCCTGGGTGATCTGTTTCCCTGGGACCTGAAGAGTTGAGTTGGGAAGTGGGGCCTAGGCAAGTCTTGCCTGGTGGGGAGGCAGTGAGGAATGAGGCCACACTGCTCTCAGAAACCAGGGAGGTTGCCCTGGGAGCTCAGGCTCTGAAACCAAACTCCTTGCTCCAAACTCTGGTGCTGCCATCCTGTGGGATTTGGGTAAATTGCTTAGCATCATCTGTCTCAATCTGTTCTTGCTGCTGTAACAAAATACCTTAGACTGGGAGGATGTATCCATAATAGAGATTTATTTCTCCCAGTGCTGGAGGCTGGCCGTTGCAGTGCCTGGTGAGAGCTGCTGTCTGCTTCCAGGATGTCCCCTCCAGAGGGGACAAATTCTGTGTCCTCAGGAAGGGCAGAGGAGTAAGAGGACCAGCCAGTTCCCTCCAGCCCTTTGGTAAGCACCACTCCCATCCCTGAGGGTGCAGTCCCCATGGCCTAATCACCTTCTAAAGACCCCATCTTAATACTGTTGCACTGGGGATTCAGTTTTAGCAAGAACTTTCAAGAAAAAACAGACATTCAAACCACAGCACCATCCTCCCAGGTAAGGACAGAAGCTGTGACTTCAAACCTCAGGCCCCTCCAAATCAGGGGCAGAGCTCCTGTCACCCCCAGCTCTGCAGCTTCCCAACTCTGCCCTCTGCCTGTCTCATCATCTGTCCCTGCCCAGTGCCTGCCTCATGCCTGGAGGACCCCACTTGCCCCCAAAATCTCCTAGCCTCAGCCTCAGCAGCCCCTCCCCACTGCAGTCCTGAAAATATCAGCAAGGCCAGCACAGCCTCACTGATCACTCTCCACAGGTCCCTTCACACCAACACCCACTCCTCGCCTCCTGTGATGTCCTCAGGCTGTGCCTTGGAACCCCTCGGGGACCCCTTCCTGTAGGTCTGCCCTGCCAGCCCTCAGCCGGCCAGGGCACCTCACTGGAAGCCCAAGCCTGTCCTCACTCTGTTGAGTCAACACCACTGATGACTGCCCAGTCACCTCTGACTCAAGCTTCAGATCCTCTCACCCAGGAAAGGCGACATGGGGACACAGTGAGTGGCACCGTCTGAGTCTGCACTCCAAGGAGAGGGCACCACCCACCCAGAAACTAGCCCAGCCACACCTTGAGTCCCAGCCCCAGAACTGTGAGAAAAGGGTCTGCTGGGTAAGCCCCCAGTCCGTGGTATTTTTCGGTGGCAGCCTGGGCTGCCTAAGACAAAAGGGAGCTTTATGTTATCTTTCTTTCCCTCATAAATAGGATATATAGAAAGATGATTCAAATTTTCCTCTATTATCTTTTATAATTATTTTTAACTTTGTTATTCAGAAAAGGGTCTTTCTTTTTTTTCAGGTGCAATGCCATGGAAATTCTTAAAGTTGTTGTCAGGTTTGAAAAAAAGCTCTGGGATCTTTGTTTCCTAAGATTTGGGGGAATTTTAAGCTTGCTTTTTCTCATTGTGAATATAAAATCCTTCTTGACTGACTGGATCATGCTAGCCAATCTGTGGCCAGTATCAAGGGCTTTGTGATAGTGGCCCCACAAGGTTTATCTTAACTTTGTTAGGCTCCATATTTCCTTTCAAATTAGGAAGAAATAATAAGACCAATTGCAGATGTGATTGGCAAGGCCATTCCAGGCTGAGCGTTAAGGAAGAGGAATGGAGGGTCCTTCCAGGAAGGGAATCCAGGCAGGACAGTGTAGCAGGCTAAGCAATGGCCCCCAGAAATATTACATTCTAATCCTGAGAAACCATGTTAACTTATATGGCAGAAGATATGATTAAAATAAGGATCTTGAGATGGAGAGATTATCCTGGATTATCCAAGAGGGTCCTAAATCATGTGTATGTATCCTTATAAGAGGAAGACAGAGAAACATTTGACACAGACAGAAGAGGGTGGCCCGTGCAACCACAGAGGCAGAGACTGGAGTGATGTAGCCACAAGCCAAGGAATGCCAGCAGCTACCAGGAGCTGGAAGAGGCAGGAGACAGATTCTCACCTGGAGCCTTTAGAATGAGCATGGCCCTGCACACCTTAATTTAAGCCCATTGATACTGATCTTGGACTTTTGTCCTCCAGAACAGTAAGAATGTCAATATGTGTTGATTTAAACCACTCAGTCTGTGGTCATCGGTTACAGCAGCCACTGAAAACTCAGACAGACAGTGAGTGGACTGGTGGGCAGCTCACACACGGGGCCAGGTGGGAGATGGGGATGGACATGAGCTGCCAGCAAGTGGCCGTGGGGGGCCAAGCATGGCTCTAGGTTGAGGGACCAACGCCTGTGAATGGGTCTGTAACACATGGCGGGCAACGCAGTGGTGCTCCAAGCATTGGCATCTGACTCCTGCCAGGGTTGGGCCCTGCTGTCCCAGGAACCTGTGATAGTGGAACTACACACTAAAGCAACTGAGACACATAGTTCAGCCCTTGGAACCCACACAAAGATGTCCCCAGCTTACAGAATCCCCAGCAGGCCCACTGCCTGGTCCCTGACCAGAGGGTGGGCCAGAGAGTAAAAGGACGGCACTTGTCAGTTTTGGTCATAAAATACAATGTCTGATTCTGCAAAATCTGCACAAGTATTTCACCATGTGGATATATTGCCAGGACCTTTGCAGAGTCTTTGGAGTGCTCCAAATTTCAGCCTCGGGTCAGTAAGAACATAGCATCAGGTCAATCAGAACACAGCCGTCTGCACCTGAGGTGGAGCCCAGCACCTGGTACTGTCTGAAACCTAGTACTGAAGGAATGAATAAAAGAAGGAATGGACTGATGTATGAATTTTGCATAGAGGAAAGTGAGTCCACTTTATAACACACTGTATGCTGCCACAGAGGCACCATCGTCTAGCCCGGCCATGGATCCACAAGGCAAGGGCCACGGAAGAGTAGCCCCCATGCTGAGATCCCCCGGACCCAGCCGTCATTCACTGCCAGTCACACCTGGGAGAGTAAGCAGCCCAGCCTGCATAAACCACCAAACTCATCCATGCACTGCACGTGAACCTGCCCTGGGTACGTTTGACCGAGAATTGACAAGACTTCCCAAACACAAGATGATTTTATTTTACCTAAAGTTGCACATCATCTTCAAAAATTGATTAATACAGTTACACTTGGACTTGCTTTGATTGTGCCATTAATTTAGAAGGGTCAAGAACCCCAGGCTCTTCTCCCTGATTTTTTATTCCTCCCTTCAATGTAAGGGTTTTAGAGGGAAAGCATTACGGTTTAATGAGGTAAGTCCATTTCCTCTTATCTTTTTATGCATCTCATTTATTAAGTCTGGAATAAGTATTTAATGAGGGCCCACCAGGGATGGCCACACAGAGATGCTGATGGCCTCTGGCTTCCTCCTCCTGCTGGCAGGAGCATTCTCCTGGGAACTGGACACAGGGCTGGGCCTGGGGTGAGTCGGTCCTCCAGTGGGGGGAGGCTTGGGCACAGAGAGGAACAGGCCTTCCCCAAAAGAAAGACCCAGGAGTGTGCCTAGAACCTTCTATTAGAACCCAACCATCAAGACCAACTTCAGGGATTCCTGGCAAGCTCAGATCTGGGGCCATGAATGACACACAGTGTGTCTGACTTTCGTGAGCAGAATTTATTCCAAGCCTGATGGAAAACCACAGAGGCAGTGACTGGTTCCTTTCATCACCTCCCAAGACGATGGGGCAAAATGCAGCTGACATTGAGAACAGGATGAGGCGGGGGCCAGGGTGCTTCCATTTCCAATATGTAGGAATGTGAGTGCGCAATGCATATACAGGTTCACACATGTGCACACGTGTGTTTATGCATATGTACATATATGTATATATTCATGTGTGCACACATGTTCATACATACACACACGTGCGTAGCACCCTGCATTATTTCATGGAATTTTTGTTTTCTGTTGCCATTTCTCACAAGGTCTACAGCACTGAGTCTTGAGAGTTGCATCCCAGGAAATGGAGAACATGCACCATTTAGGTTTATTTTTTTGATACTGAGTCTTGCTCTGTCACCCAAGCTGGAGGGCAGTGGTGCCATCTCGGCTCACTGCAAGCTCCGCCTCCCAGGTTCACGCCATTCTCCTGCCTCAGCCTCCCCAGTAGCTGGGACTACAGGCGCCCGTCACCACGCCCAGCTAATTTTTTGTATTTTTAATGGAGAGAGGGTTTCACCGTGTTAGCCAGGGTGGTCTCGATCTCCTGACCTTGTGATCCGCCCACCTCGGCCTCCCAAAGTGCTGGGATTACAGGCGTGAGCCACCGCACCCGGCCCCATTTAGGTTTTTAATTAACACTCTTGTAGGATGTACCCAGAGCTGGGTGCTGCAATGAGATGGGATGTGCATTGAAATGCAAATATTCATGCCCCAAGAGCCCCAGGGAGGCAGGACCCAGCCCAGCCATCCTTACATGAACTCAGGGCGTTTCCTGCTGGCTCATGCTTTTCCTCTGGGGACGGGCCCAATGTCTGAGCTTCCTGGGCTGCAGTAACTCCATGGTGTCTGTGGTCACCCCACTGGACCCCAGTTGCAACCAGCCTTTTATGAAGACTCACTCTCCCATTTGAACCATCTCCAGGGAGCTCAGGGCCCTGGCCTAACATGCATGTGACCTTGAACCGTTCAGCCCATTTTGGGGTCTCTGGGTCCTGCGGGTGCAGGGCAGAGGCAGAAGGAGGGGATAGGAGACCCCCTCCCAGTGGTAGCTGTAGGGGACTCTGATTCATGTCCCCAGGGTTTAATTAAACTGCTGCTTCAGCCTTGTGTGTTATCCAGGTGTACTAAGTAAGGGCTCCTCCCTCCACTTGAAAACAGATCATACACCCACCCTGGATCCTGTGTCTCCGGGAGGGTCCCCAGTAGGCGGCATCCACGGTCAGGCCTGGATGGGGGCCAGAGCAAGAGGCAGCAGGGGGTGAAGCTCAGCGGCTGCAAGTCCTTATTCATCTGCACTGCTTGTCAGGAGCAGAGGAGAGTAGCCTCCAGACCCTGATAGATGACACCAAGGTCAAGGTCAAGCCGCCATGAAGAAAGTGTTAATGGCACTGGAGACAGAGCCAACCCTACATCCCTGGGTGATGTGGGTGATGCAGCTATAAATCAGTCTGCTGGGTCTCGGCGTCTTCGAGGAGGGAGCATGCCCCTCCCGGCTGCGTCCCCTGCAGCTGTGTCCTCTGCACGCCTACAGGGAAGCCTTAGCTGGGCTGTGAGCTTCTCTACACAGTCTCTGGGGTCAGTGGGAAGGGACTTGCCCATCTGCCATCAATAAGATGAGACCCATGAACCCCTAGAGGATGCATCAGCTTCAGGCATCCAATTTCTCCTCACAAACCAACTAGGCCAGCAGGGACCCCAGAAAGAGAGGGGACTGAGGTGGGCCAGGCTCCAGCAAGGCCCACGAGGATGAGCTCACCATGGGGACAGAAAAACGTGGGGTCCAGACACAAGTGAACCCTGCTGCATTCTGCAGGATGAGGCTGACCTGAAAGCTCCTCTTGCCCGCAGGGACAAAAATGACTCCTTATTCTCACTTCTGCCACCTCCCAGGATGCTGCCTTTCTCAACACCTACCCTGGAGGAATCTGCAGGCTTCACCCTGCCAGCGTTCTGATGAACACATATTTACATGAGTACTATTTCTCCTAAGCACCCCAGACAGGGGCAGCCCTGCAGCCTTTGGAGGCAGGAACCAGCTCCACCCAGACAGGGCCAGAGGAGAGCAGGCCAGTGAGAGAATGAGAGGGACTCCTGCTCTTTCCCGGGGGCCTCAGGCTCCCACAGGACTCAGGGGCCCTAGCATGAGCCCTGCTGACCTCGGCCTAGCATAGCCCCTCCCAGTCCACTGAAGTGTGTAGGTGAACGGCAGACACAGTGCTAGGGCACAACTGCACTGGGCAAGCAGAGGTCACTCCCCAGGGGTGCTAGACTGCAGGCACAGTTGGCAGGGGCCAAGACCCTGCATCAGGGGCTCCTTGTCACTGCCTAGAGGGGCCTTTGCACTCCCAGCCCAAGGGCCCCAGGTACCTTCCACCTGCACACACCTCTCCTGGCCCTGAACCCATGTCTGAACTCTTTCTCCCCACTCTTGGCCACAACTCCCAGATGGGTCCCTTTCCCATCATTCCCAGAGGCCCCACCCTCCCAGGATCATCCTCAGCCCTGCAGAGGAGGCGCTTCCATTTTCACACCTTTGTTCTCAGCAATGAAAGCCAAAGATTTTCACAGCCGTGCATCCCAAATCCGGAACCCCTATCAACTGTGCATCCTGAATTCCCATCCCCTAACAACTATGCATCCTGAATCTCAAACCCCTAACAACTGTGCATCCAGAATCGCCAATCCCTATCAACTGTGCATCCCAAATTCCCATCCCCTATCAACTGTGTATCCTGAATTCCCATCCCCTAACAACTGTGCATCCTGAATCTCAAACCCCTAACAACTGTGCATCCAGAATCACCAATCCCTATCAACTGTGCATCCCAAATTCCCATCCCCTATCAACTGTGCATCCTGAATCCCAAACCCCTAACATCTGTGCATCCTGAATTCCCATCCCCTATCAACTGTGCATCCCGAATCCCAAACCCCTAACATCTGTGCATCCTGAAATCCCATCCCCTATCAACTGTGCATCCTGAATCCTGAACCCCTAACATCTGTGCATCCTGAAATCCCATCCCCTATCAACTGTGCATCCTGAATCCCAAACCCCTAACATCTGTGCATCCCAAATCCCAAATCCCTAACAACTGTGCATCTGAAATCCCCAATCCCTATCAACAGTGCATCCCAAATTCCCATCCCCTATCAACTGTGCATCCTGAATTCCCATCCCCTATCAACCGTGCATCCCAAATTCCCATCCCCTATCAACTGTGCATCCCGAATTCTCATCCCCTATCAACTGTGCATCCTGAATTCCCATCTCCTATCAACCGTGCATCCCAAATTCCCATCCCCTATCAACTGTGCATCCCGAATTCTCATCCCCTATCAACTGTGCATCCTGAATTCCCATCTCCTATCAACTGTGCATCCCAAATTCCCATCCCCTATTAACTGTGCATCCTGAATCCTGAACCCCTAACATCTGTGCATCCTGAAATCCCATCCCCTATCAACTCTGTATCCCAAATTCCCATCCCCTATCAACTGTGCATGCTGAATCCCAAACCCCTAACATCTGTGCATCCCAAATCCCCAATCCCTAACAACTGTGCATCTGAAATCCCCAATCCCTATCAACTGTGCCTCCCGAATTCCCATCCCCTATCAACTGTGCATCCCAAATTCCCATCCCCTATCAATTGTGCATCCCGAATTCTCATCCCCTATCAACTGTGCATCCCGAGTTCCCATCCCCTATCAACTGTGCATCCTGAATTCTCTCATCCCCTATCAACTGTGCATCCCGAGTTCCCATCCCCTATCAACTGTGCATCCCGAATTCTCATCCCCTATCAACTGTGCATCCTGAATCCCAAATCCCTAACAACTGTGCATCCTGAGTCCCCAACCCCTAACATCTGTGCATCCTGAAATCCCATCCCCTATCAACTCTGTATCCCAAATTCCCATCCCCTATTAACTGTGCATCCTGAATCCTGAACCCCTAACATCTGTGCATCCTGAAATCCCATCCCCTATCAACTCTGTATCCCAAATTCCCATCCCCTATCAACTGTGCATGCTGAATCCCAAACCCCTAACATCTGTGCATCCCAAATCCCCAATCCCTAACAACTGTGCATCTGAAATCCCCAATCCCTATCAACTGTGCCTCCCGAATTCCCATCCCCTATCAACTGTGCATCCCAAATTCCCATCCCCTATCAATTGTGCATCCCGAATTCTCATCCCCTATCAACTGTGCATCCCGAGTTCCCATCCCCTATCAACTGTGCATCCTGAATTCTCTCATCCCCTATCAACTGTGCATCCCGAGTTCCCATCCCCTATCAACTGTGCATCCCGAATTCTCATCCCCTATCAACTGTGCATCCTGAATCCCAAATCCCTAACAACTGTGCATCCTGAGTCCCCAACCCCTAACATCTGTGCATCCTGAAATTCCATCCCCTATCAATTGTGCATCCCAAATTCCCATCCCCTAACAACTGTGCACCCTGAATCCCGAAACCTGAAGCAAAACCCTTCCCTGTCACTCACCTGGATGATCTAAGGAAGCCACAGCATCATTCCAGAAGCCATGCTCCTGTCTCCTGGCTAAGGCTTGCTCCCAGCTCCTGGCCTGGCAGGAGTGCTGCACTGCCTGGTACCCTAGACCCTGCATCCCAGCTCACAGCCCCTCAGCTTCACCGGCCACCTCTGACAGAGTCCAGCATGTTCTCCCTCCTGCGCCTCCCAGATCAAGTACACACTGTCTCTCTCCAGTTCTATGGAGGCCTCCCTGCTCCAGTGATCTGTCACCTGCCCTCACCAGATGATCCTGCCGAGGCCAAGCTGGGACCGTAGCTGTACCTGTGTGCACAGCCTTCTGCAGAATGGACAGGGAACGTGGTGACTTCTTGTTGTAAGGCATGCTGTTTGTTCCCTGTTCCCTGTTCTCCTATGTCTCTGTGACATAGGAGATGGGACCCAGGTCTGGGTGACCTGGAGTAGCAAGGGAGGTAAGTTCGCACTTCCTGCTTAGCCATCCTCGGAAGCCCTGCAGGGATAGCCAGGGCATTGGGGTAGTGGGGAATCCTGCTCTTGGCTGGGCCTCACTGGCTGGGCTGATCAGGGCGTCTGCTGTTACAGCCATCTGGGCTGAGGCCCTGCTCTGTGCTGCTTATCACCTTGGAAACACACGTTCCACATTTCCATGTGCCGTTTCCAGTCAGTTTATAGAAGAGGCCTGAGGTGAGTCCCACCTGAGCGGTGTGAACAGGTTAAGCATCCTCTCTGAGCCTTACTTTCCTCATCTTTAAAATGGGAATATGCACTGTGTCCCCTAGGAGGTTGCTACTGAGACTTCGTGCTTGAGGACACGTAGGCACACAGCGCGCACGTTACGTGTGTGTCATGCAACATAAAACCTGTCTGCCTGCAGCAGCCTGCCCAGAGGTGCAGCTACCCACAGGGGAGGGAAAGCCCAAGACACCGGGCCCTGAGGACATGCCTCCAGCAGTGTTTCTTGACAGGGCCAGTGCGGTCACAGAGTGACGCCCCTCAAGGATATCCATGTCCTGATCCAAAGAACCTGTAAAGACATTACCTTACCTGGCAAAGGGAATTCAAGTTGCAGGTGGAGTAAGTTTGCTCATTAGCTGACCTTAAGCTGAGAAGATCATCAGGATGACCCAGTGGGGCCCAATGTAATCACAGGGGCCCTGAAACTGGGAAGAAGGAGGCAGAAAAGGAAAACCAGAGATGTGGCATTAGGAGGACTCTGCCTGCCTTTGCCAGCTGTGATGATGGAGGGCATGGGCCAAGGACAGCAGGCAGCTCCAGGGGTTGGAAGAGATGAGGAAACGGCTTCTCCAGAGCATCGAAAGGGAACCCTGCTGACACCTCCATGGGAGCCCAGCGAGGCCCATTTTGGACTCTGAGCTCCAGACCTGAGAGCTGACTGATGAATCTGTGTGTTCTGAGGCCACCAAGCCTGTGGCGTGGGAATGAGTGACAGCGGGGCAGGAGCTGGCGTGCCCTTGCTCTCCTCACCTCTCCCATAAGGCAGGGGCTCTGTGTTAACAGCTCATCTTCCTGCATCTGTGGCGTCAGTCTAGATCTTAATCCAGCCTTTTTCAAGCTTGAAAGGGTGTATAACTTTGTTAAGACAGCTAGCCCCTTTCTAAATTACAGCTGCTTTGTATAAATTATAGCTGCTTTTTATGTCCATAAATCTGTCCAAAGGCCTTATTTCTAGGCAGATTAATATCTTTTTTCCAGACTTTAAGACATCTATTGGTGGCATTACTGACTGTTCACTTGCTTTCTTATTCTTTCTTTTTTCTGTTCTCTCTCCCTTCCTTCCTTCCTTCCTTCCTTCCTTCCTTCCTCCTTCCCTCCCTCCCTCTCTCTCTTCCTTCCTCTTTCCTTTCCTGCAGGAAGTCCAGGCCAACACTGTTCCTGGTGACTGCCTTGGCACAACACAAACACAGTTGTCCCCGAATGCTAACAACAGTGACTTGTGGGACAGCTGTGTGCAAGGTCACTGGCCAGAGAAGACCTGTGGCCATGGCTGACTTTGCCCTGAATGGAGAGTCAACAGGGAAGGTGCAGGCGGAGAACCAGGGGCCAGGACGCATGCAGGTGCCTGGTCCTCACTTGCCTTGTTTGAAGTGAACGGGGCTTCTGTAATGTTAAAATGCAACTTTCACCCATCTCCATTTGTTGCAAAAATAGTGCCATGAACCTGTCACCCACGTGAAATGGAGCAGAGTGATGACAACGCCAGGCATTTGAGACATTTTCTTGCTTTTTTGTAGAGTCCTTGTGATTTCTACATAGATAATTGTGCCATCTGCAAATGGGAACAATTTTATTTCTTGCTTTCCAATCTGCAGGCCTTTATTTTCTTTTCCTGACCATTGTGCTGGCTGAAACACCCCACCTTAGATTGAATAGGAGTTGTCAGAGGGGACGGATGCAGTCAGTCTTTTATCATTAAGTACGATTTCAGCTGTGGATAGATGTTCTTTATCAAGTTGAGAAAGTTCTCCACTATTCCTATCTTTCTGAAAATTCTTGTTATTAATGGGTGTGCATTTTGTCAAATGCTTTCTCTACAAGAGTTCATATAATCATGTGATTTTTCTTCTTCAGTCTGTTGATATGGTATATTGTGTTGATTGATTTCTAATATTGAGACAGCCCTGCATACCTGGAATAAACCCCACTTGCTCATAGTGTATAATTATTTTTAATTTATTACTGAACTTTATTTGCTGATATTTTGTTAAGAATATTTCCATTTATATTCATGAGATTGTGATCGACAGTTTCATTGTTTTGTATTAAATAGTCCTATAATTATTCTGGAAATTGAATTCATAATTTTAAAATTTCACACAAAATGTCTTGAGGCCTAGATGGTTTCACTGCAGAATTCTGTGATATCACATGGTTTTAGCATCAGGCCGATACTGGCTTCATAAATCAGTTGAGAAGGTTTCCCTCTCCTAGTTTCTGGAGGATATTGCATAGACTTTGGGTTAACTGTGCTCTAACCATCTACTAGAATTTTGCAGTGAAACGTCTAGGACTCAGTTATGAATTCAATTTCCAGAATAGCTATAGGGCTATTCAAATTATCCATTACATATTGGGTGAGTTGGGTAGTTTGTACTTTTCAAAGAATTCCTTTATTTGATAGAAGGGGTCAGATTTAAGTCTGTAGAATGGCGGCTTGTGATATTCTATTATTTTCCTTTTGTATCTGCAAGATCACAGTGCATTTCCTATTTCTTTCCTTGTATTGGTGATTTGTGTCTTTTCTCTTTTTATTGCCTTAGTCTTGTTGGAGGTATGTCCGTTGTATTGATCTTTATAGAGAATCAAGTTTTTTGTCCATTGGCGTTCTGTATGGTATGTGTTTGTTTTCAATTTCATTGACTTCTGAACTTCATTATTATTTTTTTTTCCTTCTGCTTGCTTTGGGTTTATTTTGTTCCTTTTTCCTTTTTTGAGAGAGGGGAGCTTAGATGATTGATTTGGGAGATTACCTTCTTTCTAATGTGAGTATTTTGTGCTATGCATTTCCCTCCCAGTGCTGCTTTACCTGCTACCTACACATTTTGATATGCTGTATTTTAATTCTTATTTAGTTTGATATACTTTTAAAATTTTTCCCTAAAACTTTCCCTTTAACCTGTGGGTTATTTAGAAGTTTGTGGCTTAGCTTCTAAGTGTTTGGAGAGATCCTTCCTTTCATTCTGTTATTGGCTGTAGTTGATTCTATCATGGTAAAAAAAGACGATGTGCATGGCTCCAATTCTTTCGAATTTTCTCAAGATGGTTGTGGGCCAGCATATGTCCTATCTTGGTCTTGGTTCCCTGGGCACTTGTAAAGATTGTTTACCTGCTGTCGTTTGGTGGAATGGTCTATAAACATTGATTAGATCCTGTTGGTTGATGATATTGTTGAGCTTTCTATCCTTACTGATTTTCTATCACTTGTGGGGAGCACAGTGTGGCAGTCTCCAACTGTAAGTATGGATGTATCTATTTCTCTTTCAGTTCTATCAGTTTTGCTTCAGATATTTTGAATTTCTATTCTTTGGTATATACACATTTAGCAATGTTTTCTTGCTGGATTGACCCTCTTATTATACAATGTTCTTCTCTGTCTCTAGTAATTTTCTTTAACAAAATGTCTACTTTATCTGATATAAATATAACCATTACTGCTTCCTTTTGTTTAATGCTTTCATGGTATATTTTTTTCCATCCTTTTACTTCCAACTTGTATATACCATTTTATATCAAGTGAGCTTCTTGTGGATAGTTTATATTTGGATCATGTTTTCTTTTTTTAAAAAATTCACTGTGATACTCTTTGTCTTTTAATTAGTATATTTAAACCATTTGGATTTAATATAACTATTGATATTTTATGGCACAAATCTGCTCTTTTTTGTGTGTTTACTGTTCTATTTTTAAAATTTCTCTGTTGTCTTTATTCTGTCAGTTTTAAAACGTGTTTCAAGTTCCAGTTTAGTATTTTTATAATGTTTTTGATTGTATCTCTTTGTATAGGACTTTCAGGGATTGCTCTATATATTAGTAGATAATGTGTGTGTATTTATATACACACACATACACACATATATCTTAAGTATATATTTATCTGGTGATACATGTGTATGTGTGTGTCTGTGTATATTTTATATACATATTACATATAATATATACAGATGTTCCTCAGCTTACTATGGGGTTATGTCCCGATAAACCAATTGTAAGTTGAAAATATTTTAAGTTAAAAATGCATTTAATATCCTAATAAACCCATCACAAAGTTGACAAATCATGAGTTGAACCACCATAAGTCCAGATGCTCCTCAATTTACAATGGAATTACATCCCGATAAACCCATTATAAAGCCAACAAATTGTGAGCCCATCCATTGTAAGCCAGGGACCATCTGTATATGTATTTTAAATATATATATATGTAAAATGTAAGCTGTATTACCATAAGATTGTGACAATTATAAGATATAGAAAGATAGATGAAGGGACAATCATAGTCTACTCTTGTCAGTGTTTTACCTAGTCAAGCAGTGAAGTGCACAAATCTTCCTTCCTAGTCTACTCTTGTCAGTGTTTTACCTAGTCAAGCAGTGAAGTGTACAAATCTTCCTTCCCTTTATTTCTTTTTTCTCCTCCATTTATAATGTGATCACCTGAAATAGTTCCTCTACATGCCTTGTGAAACACATCATACAGTGCTATTGTTTTTCTTTAAGAATCAAGCATAATTTAGAAAACTTAAAAGGAAAAGGGTAATCTATTATATTTGTCCATTTGTTTGTTCTATTTGTCTTGCACCCTGACGTTCCAAGATTCTTATTTTTTAATCATTTTGTTCTGTTTAGAGAACTTCCTGTAGTCTTTCTTTTAGTGTGGAATTATTGGTGACAAACTGTCTTAGCGTTTCTTCAACTGAGAATGTCTAGACTTCTACTTTATTCCTGAAGTATATCTCTTTGGATATAGAATTCTGGATTGACAGTTCTTTCTTTTCAGCACTTGAAAAATATTGTGCCACTTCCTTCAGCCTTCACAGTTTCTGATGAGAAATCCACTGTTCTTGCAATTGTGTTTCTCCCTCCCTTTGGGTACTACATTGTTTCTCTCTGGTTATTTTTAAGATTTGTTTTCTTTATCTTTCATTCCCTAAAGTTACATATATATATATATATGGAGAGAGAGACAGAGAATGAATGAATGAATTCTGGATATATCTCTCTAAGGAGAGAGAGGGAGAGAGAGAGAGAGTTTCTGTGTATTTCTTTATATATGTACAGTTTCTGTGTGTTTCTGTGTATTTGTATATATAAATACACACACACACACACACACACACACACACAAACATACACACCCTATTGGTTCTGTTTCTCTGGAACCAATCTTGTTCCAGAGAACCAGGGAGAGAATTCTGGATATCTCTCTCTCTCTCCCTCTTTCTCTCTATATATACATCTATATATAGATATATAGATATATGTAAATATCTAGATCTATAAATATATCTGTATAGATATATACCTAGAGAGAGAGAGGGAGAGAGAGAGAGGAGAGAGAGATTATAAGGAATTAGCTCGTGTGGTTACAGAGGCTAGCAAGTTCCAAGACCCACAGGGTGACTGAGCAGGCTGGAGACCCAGGAGAGTGGGTGGTGTAGTTAAAGTTTATCGGTCGGCAGCCTTGAGAGCCAGGAAGAGCTCATGCCTCATTTCCAGTCTGCAGGCAGAAAAGTCCCCATTGTCTTAGCTCAAAGGCGGTCATGATGGCAGATGGAGCTCCCCTTTACTTACGGTAAGGCTTGCCTTTCATTCTCCTCAGGCCATCAGCTGATTGGATGAGGCCACTCACACTGGGGACGGCATTGACTTCACTCCGTTCACCACTTCAGACATTCATCTCACCCAGGACCCTCACAGACACACCTAGAGTCACGTCTGACCAAATGTGGGGGCACTCTGCTGTCCAGCCTAGTTGACCCCTAAAACTAACCACCATGACATCTCCCATGTAGGAATGCATCTATCAAAACGAAGACACTAAAACTCACATAACACGACCAAACTAAAGACATATTGGGATTTCCCAGTTTCCATAATGTCCTTTCGCTGCCCTGGGATCCAGTTCAGGACCCCACGTTTCACGAAGCCATCAAACCTTCTGAAACCCCAGGCTGTGCCAGAGCCTCAGGCACCACTTTGATTTATAACTTTGACAGTGTTGAAGTGTACTCCTGTGGTATTTGTAGAATGTCCTTTCACTTGGCCTGTCTGACTTTCTTCTAATAATTAAACTGGAGATACTTGTTTTGGGGGAGGCTACCAGGGAGGTGAAGTGCTCGCCTCCTCACAACCCGTCAGGGGCGTCGACATCCACATAACCAAGTGCAGATGAGTAAACCTCGAACACGGGGTTAAGGTGGTGTCTGCCAGGTCCCTCCCCGATACAGTTACTGTTTTTCCCTTTTTCCTCTATTCTTTGGGAAGTGAATCACTAAGTCCAGCCCACCCTGAAGAGGGGAGAGGATTCAGCTCCACTTCCTGAAGCCGGGAGCGTCTACATACATGGTTAGGAATTCTTCTGAAAGGAAGGCATGTTCCTTCTCTTTTCTTTATTGATTTATTCAATCATTTGTTCAATCATCCTCATTCCAGAGGGAGCAGGTGGAGACTCCCCTGTAGGCATGGACACATGTATGCTCCTTGTATACTCTGGGTTATAACCCAAAGTCCAGGTTCTCCACTTCCCAGGGGGTCTGCACCGACTTGGTGGTGCAGATCCCGTGCCTGCTGGCAGGAGTACAGATTTCCTCTCCATACCTGTCCTTCTCTGATGCCACTCTTCACTTTCTAAGGCCTCTTTACCTTCCCTTTATTTCCTCTGCCGGCAGAACAGTTCACTTTCCTTTGGAGGATTTCTGGAAGTTTCTGCCGTGGAGATGACAGAAGGAAACAGCCCGCATGCTGGGCCGGGCCCTGCGAGGCTTCGTGCCAATTCCTGTTGGCAGCCCCAGGACGCATGTGTTTCAGGTCACTGGCTCCGCGCAGCACCCATACTAACCATAGGGTCAGTCCAGCGCCACAAGCCCAGGAGCGCTATGTGATTAACACTGGCCCCGTGCCATGGGGGTTCAGCCTGCCCCAGGCCTGCCCTCTCAGCTTCCACCACGTGGGAACCAACAGAACGTCTGCCTTGTGTGCCAGGCACCGGGATGTGCTGCTTGGCAAATGTAATGCACCTGACCCTTTGCTTTTCGTAAGCAAAGGAAAGAGCAAGTCCTCTCCTTCACTCCTTCCCTGATGCTGCAGGCTCCACGTAATGAGGGTGCAGGATGTGATGTGGATGTCCCATCAGTCTTGATCAATGGAGTTCTGCTTGCTCTCACTGTCACCTAAGCATAATGATGCTGGAGACACAGAGGAGGTTCATCTCCAGGGCTCTGAGTGGATCTGTCAGGGACCAATAAACCCAAGAAAAAAATAGCAGAAGAGGAAGAAGGAAAGACCTATAGATTCAGTCTGCAGTAAGAGTCCCCCCATCACATTTGCTACTCCAATGCCTGACTCAGAAAGGGCTTTTATTTGCTGAGAGGAAACGAAGATGGTCCAAGATGTACCAGGGGCAAGTGGCCAGGCTGAAGATGAAGCCCTAACCTGCCAAGGCTGCCCGTTGTGATGGGAAGAAGCAAGGTCCATTGTTACTGGTGACAGCTGGGAAGGGTTGGCTATGGAGAGGGACCAGGGGCAAAGCCACTGGCTCACCAGCAATGAGGCTCATCTAAGCAGGGGCCTCTGGACCTGGAGGGAGGCACTGAGAGGCCAGGACAGCAGCAGAGACCAGGGTGGAACACAGGCAGGAACAAGGAAACAGCCAGGACAATGCTAGTCATCCTCATTCCAGAGGGAGCCTGTGGAAGCACCCCTGTCCGTGCCTCCTGGCAGAAATGGCAGCTGCTGCTGCCCCATTTAATGTCCAGAGGAGCCCAGGACTCTGCCGTGGGGCAGGGCAGGCAGGGAGCCACAGCAGGAAAGCTCCAGGACTTCTGTTGATCCGTATATGAGATACGGAGGTATTGTTAGGGCAGAGATAGAGAGGTGCTCATATTTGTGATGGAGTGGAGGGCAGGTGACAGTCTAAAGGAAGGGGCAGGCAGAGGGGTCAGCTGCACAGGACTAGGACATACCTGCAGCACAGGTGCAGACTGCAGCACCAGGGGCGGGGACCACAGCACAGATGGGGATCTCAGAACAGGTGGGGAACTCAGGACAGGTGGGGATCTCAGGACAGGTGGAGAGCTCAGAACAAGTGGGGGCTTCAGGGCAGGTGGGGAGCTCAGGGCAGGTGGAGAGCTCAGAGCAGGTGGGGACCTCAGGACAGGTGGGGATCTCAGAACAGGTGGAGAGCTCAGAACAGGTGGGGGCTTCAGGGCAGGTGGGGAGCTCAGAACAAGTGGGGGCCTCAGGGCAGGTGGGGAGCTCAGAGCAGGTGGGTATCTCAGGACAAGTGGGGAGCTCAGTGCAGGTGGGGAGGTTAGGGTAAGTGGAGAGCTCAGAAAAGGGGGGGCCTCAGGACAGGTGGGGAGCTCAGCTCAGATGGGTAGCTCAGGGCAGGTGGAGAGCTCAGGATAGGTGGAGAAGTCAGGACAGGTTGGGGACCACAGCACAGGTGGGGATCTTAGGACAGGTGAACCACTTATTCAGACCTGCCTCCAACCAACCCTGGCCTCCTCCCTTGCCTTTTCTTCCCACAGGCCCCATTTCCAGCACTGTTCCCAGCAGCCTGGAGGAGCTGCTGTCAAATGAGAAACTGCCCAAGGCAGCCCTTGCCCAATCCTTGCCACAGGGTAGAGGGAGACTTCTGCCTCTCTGATTTCGTTAATAGGGGAGGGTCTGGTCAAAGTTTTCAGGGTTCATATGTGGGACAGTGTGTTTTAAAAGCAATAAATACCTGGACCCCGCAGACAGCATGTCGCCTTTTAATAGTCAAACTAGAAGGATATCAACTATTTCAGAAACCTATGTATCAATGGTCTATGCAGGACTGTTTGGAGAATTTCTTGGTGAGAAGAGATCAGTTTGTCCTTAACCCTGCCTTTGAAGCTGACCAATGAGAAATCCCTCTTGGATAGTTTATCTGGGCTATGGGCTTTATTAGCAAATATTTAAAACAGCTCCAGAGAATCATTATACAAGATCAAAGTAGATAATTAAAAAGCTGATTTGCTCCTGAGTAGAAGAAAATTATGCATGTGTTTGTGTGTATCTATCTATCTATCTATCTATATATATATAAACTGTTTTCAAATATGAGCTTGAGCAAGCCCATATGTTACAAATGTTTTTATTTTGAAACTTCAAATACATCGGATGTTATTTATTTGCATTTAATGTTTAGACGAAGAGGAAAAATTTCTCCCCGCAAGCAAATTAAGGCCAGGACCACAATCTTGCAAAGGCCAGATTCTATCACTCTGGTTAATTGGGTCTGTTGTCAAGGTCACCCTGTCAATACCTCAAGGGCAGCAGAGGGCACAGGTGCTGCTGGGAATGGATGGGCACGAGGCCGGCTCCCGGGGCTGGCTCAGGCCCGTGGGGAGCTCTCAGTCGCCGCCCCAGCCATCTTTCTCGAGGCAAGTGATCTGGGGTGGCGGTGCCCTCCACAATGTCCTGGGTAAGTAAATGACTGTGTTGTGCCTGAGAGATTTACAGCCTGCCCCGTTCTCCTGTTTATAGCTTTGGAGTTATTTTTAACCTCACAGAACATCTAAAATGTCCTCCCCAAGCTCTGTGGCGTGTGGACAGCCAGATAAACTCAGAGGGCGCTGCGGGCCGCAGGATCCTTGGGGGAGGCTGCCAGGGTTCGGGCCTGCAGCCCAGAGGCAGGAGCGGGACAGCCCTGACCTGTCAGCTCCCTTCTCTTTCTTGGGTCTGTGCTATGCACTTGGGGCTGGGCTTGCAAAAGCCTCTTCAACTTGAAAATGTAAATTGGGAAATGTGTTCACAAAGCCGCACTCCTTGTGTGCTCAAATAGTCTTCTGTTCAGCCCTGAGAGAATTTTCTCACCTAAAGTGAGAAGCACGAGAGAACTGGAAAGAAATAGAAAATCAAGATACCTCTTCCCTGGGGAAATCGAAAACAAGATGATGTGGGTGAATATCGGTGGAAACTGTGGTGATTCTGGGGCCCTTCTGCTGCATCCAGCGCTGGCGTTCAGAGAAGGCAGACCTCGGTGTGTTTGCCGGGGATGATCAACAGGGCTCCACGCACCTCCCTGCTTCCTGGGTTCAAGATGGTTGAGGCTGTCCTATTAATGAAGATTCATGTAGAAGTTGGGTAGAGTTGAGTCAAAATGCATCTGGTGTCTGCAACGTGATAAGGAGGGAAATGAACATTATGCCAGCCTTGTTGTGCTAGACTCGGGGGTGTCTTGAGCCTTCCCCATTCTTTCCAGTGTAATGTTATTCATCCACTGCAGCCGAGTTGCTCGCTCGGTCGCAACCCAGAGCAGACGAGAGCACCACCCGGCCATGTCTGTTAGGTCCCTGGTGGTCGCCATCAGGCCAGGCTGTGGCACTGTGCATTGCCAAAGAAAAACAATTTCAGACTTAGGTAAAAAGAGACTTTTATTCAGAAGGATGATTGCCGCAAGAGGAGGACCCCTACTGCAACAGGGAAAGGTGTCCTGCAACAGGGAGAAGCTCAGACCACGAGATCTGCAAGAGTCCCAAAAGTCAAGCAGAAAGGGATTCTCTCTTTCTTACAGCGGGGAGTAAACAAGGCTAGGAAGAAACAGGAAGGGGCGGTGTGTGGTGTGACGAAACGATTCATCAGGGAACGTTCTCCAGAGTCGCTGTTTGTGAGAAGTTGTTCCACACTCCCATTCTCCAGAGTTGGCCAAAGCTCAGAGCTGGGGAAAGGCGAGAAGCCTGTGTCAGAGAGGAAATGACGTTTTGTCTACCCTTTTAAGCTTAGCGTCTGGGGCCTGCAAATTAAACTGGCAGAGGACAGGTTCACTGGAGGGAAAGTTTATTTACACATGCAAAGCTCATCGATGCAGGAGTGCTCAGTGATGACTAACTCAAAGCAGTGGCTAGAATCTGGGGTGCAGGTACCCAATTCAGCAGGGAGAAGGGATAAGAGAGAAAAGGCCTTCATGAGAAGAACAAATAGGTTTCTTTAGTTACGACAAATGGGTTTTTGGCAGAACAAATGCATGTAATCGTGCTCGTTTATGCAGCTGTGAGTGATCACTCTGTCTTCCCCATGGGCATGAAACTGTCCTGGAGAGAGGATTTTTGGTAGACTTACTCTTGCTCTCTCTCCTGGGAGCAGAACTGCCCCAAAGAGGAAATGTATGGCTCCTTTATTTCCCAGAAGTTACTGCTTTTAGTCAGATAAAGGGAGCTCCAATGAGGCTCCTTCCTGCATCTGTTGAATCTCAAATATCTTCAGCTTAAAATAATCTTAATTATTTTAATACCAACTCTGGGCTTCCAAGTGCATCCCCACACCTGACTAAAGGTTGGCTAAGTCAAATTAGTGGGCGTTTTGTCCAGAGTGGTCAGTGGAGACAAGTATTATACAGTTTAGCTCGTCATTCATGCAGCAAAGCATGGGGAAGGGGAGGGTCTGGATGTGGCCTGTCCTAGGTAAACAGAGGCAGCTGTGAGCCTCATCTAAGTCACGCGGATTTTGTAGTGAGCCCCTTCCCAGAGCACCGGGGTTGGGGGCGGGTAACTTCCCAGAGCACCAGGGTTGGGGGAATTTAACTTCCCAGAGCACCAGGGTTGGGGGAATTTAACTTCCCAGAGCACCAGGGTTGGGGAGATTTAACTTCCCAGAGCACCTGAGTGGAGGGAGGGAATTTAACTTCCCAGAGCACCAGGGTTGGGGAGATTTAACTTCCCAGAGCACCAGGGTTGGGGGGATTTAACTTCCCAGAGCACCAGGGTTGGGGGGATTTAACTTCCTAGAGCACCGAGGGGTAGTTGGGGGCATTACCTGCTGCTGTTCCCCAGGATCACAGGAGACTGGGCAGTGATCCGGTGGGTTCCAAGGCAAGGCCAGGCTGTGGGAGTCTTTTATCACTGGCATTGCTTTTAGATGCTGTCCAGAGAATACCCTCTTTACTGCCTGTGCCTGGGGTGGGCCTGTCCACCACACACCCTGAAGGCCACTGCAAAGCCTGGGTATTCAAGCAGTGGGGAGGGAGCCCACTCAGGAATCGTGCCAGCAGAGTGGATGATGAGAATTGAGAATTTTAAGAAAACAGTCCAGGGCTTACTCCTCCTGAGTATATTTGCAACTCTGATTTCAAACATGTCTTTGGACAGCTCAGCTCAGCGGGCCTTCTGCATGGCTGGGAGTCTCCCTGAGGTCTGCGTTTCCCAGGCTTCAAGTGCTTGACCGGACCGCATTGGGATTAGCCAGACTGGCTCGTGCCCTGTATTGAAGGCACCCACATGCACCAGTGGGTCCACATTCCTGGGCTACTCTGCTGGACACAGGACATCTCAGTGGCCTTGGAGGAAGCAGAGAACTGCTCTGACTCAGTGCTTTTTGTCAGAGACATGTGCCCTGGCTGCAGGCACACACCTGCAGGGCTGTCATTCATATCCGAAAATTGTCCCAGCTCATCAGAGAGCTTCCCAAAGGGCTGTCCTGGAATATCTTAGCATAGACCTTCCATAGGGAATGTAGAAGTGTGTCAAGGAAGAGCTCAGATTTCAGAACTTCCTTGCCTAGGGACGACAGGTGTTGGCTGTGAATACTTACTAGCCCTGCCCACTGCACACAGGAGACACCCAGGAGATATTAGCAGGTGCAGCAGGCAAAGGGGCTGGAAGGCTTAGGACAGCCCTCATGCCCACCCACTCCCTGGCACCCAGATTTGCATATGGGGAGACTCACCTGCTTCTCTTTCACATGTAAGTGCCTCTTAGGCTGGCTTTCCAGGTTACTGCAGCTACCATTTTCTCCCCAAGCCGTATTGCTGGTGATATCTTTGGGATGGACTCCAAGAGGAAGGGGACAATCTCAGGTAGAATGGGGGCTCCAGGGAGGCAATGCATGGAGCATCAGGTGGCCACCTGGGTTGGGCAGGAGTCGGTGGGGGAGAAGGAGGGTCAGGAGGCTAAGAAGTGGTCAGAAAAGAGAGGAAGCTGTCCAGCCCAGCCCAGGTACCTCAGGGCAGAGGAGCTGAAGAAAAGATGAAGAAGGACAGAGACCCCAGGCAGGACTTCCCTCTTTACCAGAAGTGTCTGTCGTAGGCTTTGCAGGCTGCCGGTGTTCTCAGGACGTTTCCAGCATCTTCTGCACTGCTGCCAAAAGTCTGCTGTGCTGCCTCGCGCCGTCAGGGGCTCTGTCCCCAGCAGGCTGCTGACTCCTCTAATGAGGGCCTTTTACACTTATCGGTAATTGGTAATTGTTGGTTTAAGATCCCAAATAATTACTGATACAACGTCTTAAGAAAAAGAGAAGCAATAAAGTCATCTGGTTCAAGCGCGTCACCTTGGGATCCACAGAGCACAGGGAGCTAGAACTGCATTTTCCATACTAGAAGATTCCGCCGTGAGCTTCTGGTCACTGGGCTTGGACTCCAAATGCATTGCTCCCGAGGGTGGGCACAGCTGTTGTAAGTGCTGGCCTATAATTCCATCAAGTTACCTGCAGATCAGGATTGCAAATCCCAGGCATTCACTCCCCCATCTGGCCCAGCAGGTAGCTTAAATGACCTGTGACTTCACGAAGTCTGGTCCTTGGTTACGAGCTTTAGACTAGCTATCAGGGAAGAAGAAAAAAGACATACCAAGAGATTGGATCAGGGGAACAAAATACAAACAAGTTTTGTCTCCACTGAGCTCTGCAGAGTGGATTTGAAAGGGTTTCTATTGTGCTCTCAGGAGAGTCCCAGCAGGGACAGGGATTTTGCTTCTTGTCTGCAAGCTGTTGATGGGCGGGGCCAGAGGGGCCACACTGGGCAATCTAGGGACCCCTTGAAGCTCTGGGCTTTCGCACCTGCACCGTCTCAGGGCCTCAGCCTGTGGGACTCTGGCTTTGGTTTTTTTTTCCATAGGAAGGGCGAGGAAAGAATGTGCTTTTCCAGAGCTTGAGTGGTCATGAGAAGAAACAAGAAAGCAGCCATTGGAGGAAAGCCAGGGAGACGTGGGAAGGAAAGCCTCCTCATCTGCAGGGAGGGCAGAGGGCAGGAGGTGCTGGGCTGCAACCAGGGACATGTGGGAAGGAAAGCCTCCTTGTCTGCAGGGACGACAGGAGGTGCTGGGCTGAAACCCAGACAGAAGCCCAAAGGTGCAGCCAGCCCCACCGGATGGCCAGGCAGGCCGAGCTCAGGTGAGACATGCAGGTCACAGCAGAGGCAAGGGCGGCCCTGAGGCCCCAGGCAGCCCAGCCTCCACCCAGCCCAATGTCACAGCAGAGGCAAGGGTGGCCCTGCAGCCCCGGCATCCCAGCCTCCACCCCCAGCCTCCACCCAGCCCATAGCAGCATCAGCAACAGGGAGGCACAGGGGCTTTTGCCACAGACTCTGCCAGAGGAGGGCATCTGGGCAGGGAAAGATGATGAGGTCGAGATGCCAGGTGGGCAGCCAGGTGGGGAAGGATGGCAGCCAACTGAGCAAGAAGCCATCCAGGGAGTCGCTCAGGGGAGGGCAGGGGTGTCTGCAGTGCAGGACCCGGCTGCCTCTGCTCATCTCTGCTCAGGGGAGGGCAGGGGTGTCTGCAGTGCAGGACCCGGCTGCCTCTGCTCATCTCTGCTCAGGGGAGGGCAGGGGTGTCTGCAGTGCAGGACCCAGCCGCCTCTGCTCATCTCTGCTCAGGGTTGGGAAAGCAAAGCCTGGGGAGGCTTTTTGGCTGTTGGTGTCTGGGGAAGCTGGGGTGATTGCTGCCACAGGGGCTGTCCTGAGGTCCTCAGCGTGGTCATTGTGGGGTTCTTCGGGTGTCCTGCTGGGCTTCCTTCTGAGCTTTTCTGGGCACTCAGACTTTCTAGCCCCGCGTCTCCACAGCCTCAGCAGGCCCCCTTATCACCCTCATTCCCTTATAATCATGGAAGGGTATGGGGAGGCCTCCCAAAAGGCATCCCATTTTAGCAGACCTGCTTATGTACTTCTTCTTCTCAGAGCTCTCGCAGAGCATTCCGCCAGCCTCCAGTTTCTCTAAATTGTCCACTTTCCTGTCCCCTCCAGCTCTCCCCGCTGCCCTGGCCATTTCCGATTTCAGTCGTTACGAGAGTCTGAGGGGGCCCGGCCATGGTCATGGGCCGGAACACAGCTGCGTTTCTGCAAGTCTGTTTTTAAAATCCCCTGAACTGGACTCATTTTGCTGCAATTTTGGATTTGGGTCCCATTTGCTCTGATGGTTTGGCTTCTGGGATGGTCAGAAGCAATCATTTCCCCCATTTCTTTCACTCTCTCTAATTTTCTTCTGATTCCTGATATCTTCTCTGATTTGTACTCAGGGCTGCTCTGCTCTTGGACTGCAGTGCCTGATGGGGGAAGGAGGCGGGCAGGTGGGGAAGGAGGCGGGCAGGTGGGGAAGGAGGCGGGCAGGTGGGGAAAGAGGTGGGCAGGTGGGGAAGGCCTGCAGGGCTGGAGTTTAGTGCTCTAAGGTCTCAGCTCCTCGGAAACCCATGGGTCTGGGAATTCTTTCTTTTATTGTACCATGAAGTTCTGCAAGGACCCAGGGCTGAAAATAGACACAGTAGTTTTTCCGTGAAAGAGGAGGCTGAGTCTTCAACGGCAATTCTGGGTGGATGCACCCTGCGGGCTCAGTGTCAGGCCCAGAGGAGGCAGAGGCTGGGGATGCAGGATGGGGATGAAGACGTGGCAGGGGAAGTTTAAAGACCACAGGACCTGCAATCTCCCTCGCTCGGCCCATGAGTCCTTCAAGCAAGTTCCTTCAGAGCCAGGACACCTCACCTGGGCAGAGCTCTCACCTTGTTGAAAATGAAAAACAGCCACTGCAATTCTCATCATTCCTGTGATAATTCTTCCGTTTGTTGGAGACGTGCACCGACGTGGACCGCTGTGAACACACATGCAAGGCACAAGCCCTGTGCGGTGGAGCAAGGGGAGACGCAGGCCCAACCCTGTAACAGTGTCCAGGGCTCTCACATCTGCGCTGCTGAGACCGGCCTGGTGGGCTGGGACCCACAAGCCCCCTGCCGCTGCTGAACATGGGGTGGGGCCTAACAGTGAGTTTTGAGTGGCATCTCTTAGACACAGACTGACAGAGCAGGTTGTCCCTCCTGCCCTGTGGCCAGCACAGGGAGAAGAGGTGGCCTAGAGCCAGCGTCATCCAGGCAGCAGTGGCCACAGGACCTGGGAGAATCCCAGAGCCCTGTGACTGTGGTTGGGCAGGCTGCCTCTGGCTGTTGCCTGCTATTGCTCCAAACTCCCTCTCTCAGGTAAACCCACGCCCAGAATCAGGAAGGAGATGATGAAAGGGCCGGATTCAGAACCAGCACCAGAGCAGGGCCTGCCCCAGGTCACCAGTGCCGTCTGATGTCACAAAGTGCCTCTACAGCCCCTTGGGTGCCTGGGCTGGGGTCCGGCCATCCTTCCAACTGCTCCAAGTGGAAGGAGACCCCCCAGGAAGTCCCACAAGAGCAGGAGGCCTATCCTAGGTTTCCATGAAACATCTCCACAGCCCTTCCTGAAGCTCTGCTTGCTGCCTCGTGTCTGCTGCACTTTGAGAACCAATGGAAGCTCTCTGCGTGTTATCGTGGGTCTGAAGTTCTCGGCCTGATGGTGAAAACATCAAAGCCCAACACAAAACTCTTTTCCTCTGGGTGCATGTGCATGTTTTCTGGAAGAATATCCACAGTATTAACCGAATTTTAAAGACGTCTGTGGTCCCCACACCACCCCCCAAATTAAAAGTCTTTGTTTGATACTTTTACACACACACCCTCACCCATGTGCTCTCTGTCTTACACACACACACACACATTTCCTTTGTCAGCAATGACTCCTTTCAGCTAAAGGCAGCCCATGGTGCTGGCGCCCCGTGCAGTGAAATCTCCCTGCTCTCGTTGGCCCTCTACCAAACTGCATTTGAAATGTCCAAGCACCTTCTTCCAGACTCCATCTGCCCGCCAAGCTTCTCTAGGCATTTTATTTATTTTTCTTGTTTGCTTGCTAAGAAACCATGCTGGAAATACTAATTCAACCTCTAATGAACCCAAAAGCTTCGGCCACATTTGCCTCTTCCTGTGAGTATGTCTAGGGATTTAGGAAAGTTTTCCAAAAATTATTGGAGGAGCTACTTTGTGTTCTGCTGGAAGAATTCGGCAGAGATAGGAACACCCACAGGGCCCTCTTTCTCTCTAGTTACTCAGTCCCAGTGCAGAGGACACCCGGCCGCATCTACATCACAGACGGCTGGGTCCAAGGCCTTGAAACAGCAGAGCATGAGGGGCTGCTGTATGCTTCGTGCCCGGTGTCTGCTGCTGTCTGGAGGACACGTCACCAGCTTCAGTTGTGGAGGGCCTTCTGCCATTTCACCAGGCTTCAGGCCTCTGAAGTGTCCAGCTCCACACTCCCGTCCCTGTCTCCAGTCCAGGAGGCCATGCTTGGTCCCCGCTGTCTATTGGTTTTATTGGTCGTGGAGACAACATTGTTCTGGAGAGGGAGCTGTCTTGGGAGGCAGCCGAGATCGCCAGCTCTCCCCGCCTCCCTGTCTCCCTCATTCCTGGTCCTCGGCTCTGGGCGGCCTTCAGTCACTCAGTGGCTTATGGGTGGACATTTGCCAGTTTGCTTGTATCCAAGCAGTTTTACAAATTCATTAGACAGAAAAAAGAGGCTGCCACGTATTGTAGCAGCTGAATTTAAAAGGCTTTGAAAGGATTGTACTTCAGGAAAGAAGTGTCCCCTCCCACCATCTGTCAGATTTGGAAGAACTTTATTAGGATGCTGACCCTGCCCCATGCGGCTGGCCTGTGGCTGCTCACAGCCTGGAGTGTGGCTCTTTCCCCCCTGTCTCTCTCAGCTTCTCACTCACCTGTCCACCTGGTGCACTCAGGTGAGAATCAGGATGCAGATGGTTACAGAGCTATTCGTAAAATGAGATTGCATGATTTAGCCAGGAGCATCTGCTGTTGGTGCATCTAACTTCTGCGAGGAGCAACAGGACACTGGCTCATAAACTGCCAGCATTGACAACCATCAGGAGCTATGGCCCCAAATGTGATCTGGCGCTTTCCCCACTCAGGGACCGCAGCAAATAATCACGTGGTGTCCCGGGTCTGCACCTGGAGGGGTGGTGGCCGCTCTTTCTGAGTGTGGCTCCCATACACATGTGGGAGGGAGCACAAGGGAGGCCATTCCCTGATGGGCTCCACAGGGCCTTCCAGGCATTCTTTCATGCAGATACTTTAGATGTTAATAAAAGATGACCCCAACTGTTCTCGTCGGGTTCATGTACACCTTTCCACATTGTGAAACCCGTGCTCGGTCTCCAGGCTTCATTATCCATTCTCTGCCACACTCATCTCCAGCCCCGCGCCACTCCTTCCTTCCCTTATCCCTCTCTGCTCTCGGCCTCCAGGGTACCCCTCTCTCCTGGGCCTTCTCCTGAAGCTCTGCTTCTCTTTCTCACAATCCAGACTGTCCCTGGCTGGTGGCCACTCAGCCCCTGTCGTGGAACCTCGTCCGTTCTCCACCTCGGTTCATGCCTTAGGTGATTTCACAGGGTGCTATAGCTCAGGATACCATTGTGTGCTAACAACTCCCTGTCCAGAATGCCAGCTCTGCCCCCTCAGTCTCCAGACCATGTGTGTCCAAGGCCCCTCAGCATCATATACCCAGGAGCAGCTGGAAGTGAAGATGCCCAAACAGGCGCTTGGCTGGTCCTGTCCTCACAGCCCTCTTGGTGTGTTCTCTATCCAATCACTGAGGTCAAAAGACTTGGGCTCTTGTCCTCGTGTCACATTTCCAATCCATTAGCAAATCATCATGGCTCTGTTTTCAAAGTCTATCAGAATCCGACCACCTCCTGCTGTCTGCCATGAAGATCCGAGTTGAAGCTACCTTGATGTCTTGCCTGGCCTATTGCACGAGGGTCCACCAAGAGACGGGTTTGGTTTTCTTTGACTGAGTTCACTGCTATGATCTCAGGCCCTAGACCAGCATGGCAGGGAGTAGGTGCTCAACAGATATTTATTGAATACATTTTTAAACTGGCCTCTTTTCTCCAGTCTACTCCCCCATAGAAGCATTAGAGTCGCCATTTAAAAATTATATTATGTTTGTCTTCTGCCTAAAATTTTCCAGTACCTTACCCCCACTCAGGCTGAGGCACAGCATCCTGCACACTGTGAGTGCCTTCACACTGCCCACCTGCCTGGCCCTGGCCCAGCCCTGCTGACCCCCTGCCCTCTTCTTCTCCTAATTTCCCACCGATGCTGCCCAGCCACAATGGCCTCCTTGCTCTTATGCACACCAAGCAGAGCCTGCCTCAGGGCCTTTGCACACATGCTTTCCCCTGCCCAGACATCCACAGGGCTCAGCCTGTTTTATTGAGCTTTCTGTTCCAATGTGACTTTATCAGAGTAGCCTTCTGTCTTAGGTCATTCTTGCATTGCTATAAAGAAATACCTGAGACTGGGTAAGTTATAAGGACAAGAGGTTTAATTGGCTCATGGCTCTGCAGGCTGTACAGGAAGCACAGTGCCAACATCTGCTTCTGGGGAGGTCTCAAGAAGCTTCCAAGCATGGCAGAAGGTAAAGAGGAGGCAGGTGTCTCACCTGACAGAGCAGAAGCAATGGGCAGGGGAGGTGCCACACACTTTTAAATGACGAGATCTCCTGACAACTCATTCACTGTGATGAAGACAGCACCAAGCCACAAGGGATCCTCCCCCATGACCCAAACACCTCTCACGAGGCCCCACCTCCAAAGTTGGGGATTACATTTCAACAGCACGTTTAGAGGAGACCCACATTCAGACCACAGCACCATCCTTGACCCTCCGTGATGTTTATTTTCCATTTGCCCCTCCATATACCCTTCTCGGAAGGCACAGACCCCATAACCAAAGCTCTCGTGCCTCTGGCTTCTGGTTGGGCTCAGTCAATGGAAGGCAGCAGCATGAGACAAGGAGGGAGGAGGGAGAAGAGGGGGTCAGGGCCTTACCCCTTGGCCCCTTGCTACCTCTCTTTGACTCTGGCAATAAATGCATTTCTCTACCTATGACTGCAGCCCAAGTAGGCAGCCCCTTTTTCCATACTCACAGCTCTCACCAGTTCTGGGAACACTGCTCTTTTCTTTTGCCTCCTCAGGTTTAAAGACGTTCATGGCTCGATGCTGTTTCCACTCCTGACGGCTCCACCATTGCTTCTGGGCTCCTTTAACTCCTCATGCAGCTCTATAAATGACCCTCCTGCTAGCTCTCTGTAGTTAAACTCTGTGAGGTTGCCCTCTCTGTCCTGCTGGGGTCTTGATTGATACAGCATCCTACTTAAAACAGCTCTTCCTTCCATGTCTGCCTGCCTTTGCATTATTTTTCATTGAAACTTCTGTTAGCCGGGCATAGTGGCATGTGCCTGTGGTCTCAGCTACTCAGGAAGCTGAGGCGGGAGGATCGCTTGAGCCCAGGAAGTCAAGCCTGTAGTGAGCCAAGATCCTGCCACTGAGATCCAGCCTGGGCAACAGAGCGAGATCCTGTCTATAAAATAAGTTAATTAATTAGTAAACTTTGGTGGTACCTATTACACTTCGACTGCTTTAACAATGTATTTTCCCTGTCGTTTGGGAAGAAGAGGCAACATGCTTGGTCGCTGTCTGTGGTCCTGAAATGTCTTTCCCTATGAGGTTGGGGATGTGTCTTTTGGAGGCTGATCTCTGTCCCCCCATGTGATGCTGTGCTTGCACAAAGCATCATGATTCTGCTTCCATGTCCTATCCATTAGGTTTTAAACCTAGGCTAGGTCTGCACAGCTTGAAAACTGGGGCCTTCTCCTTGGCAGTGGCACCTCCCGAGGGTATATCAGACCCTCAAGTTTCTTGAGACCATTGTCCACAGCCCCCCATGTCCTCTTCCTCTCATAACTGCTCACTGCAACTGAGAACCATGAATCGAAGGCCTAAGTTGCATAACAGATTTGACTCCTCCAAGGAGGCCCTCCCTCTCCACTAGAAACCCTCATTGCACAAGCAGAGCTGAAACACAGAGGCAGCTCCAAGCACTGGGGAAGAGCTCTCATCTCCCCCAGCCTCGTCAGCATGAGAGTGGTGCTGCTAATTAAATCAATTGTCCAGATGGCTTGGCAAATTGCTCAAGCCTCCCTTAGAAAGAAATCTCATGCCATTTAGTTGGAGCAATAATTTTTTATGAATAAAATAATTAGAAAAATATATGTAAATGGAATATAATAATCCATTAGCAAAAATTATACCCTTGTCTTTTTTCCCTTTAACTGTGAAATACTGAGAGGCAGGATGACACTCAGAGACCTCCTGAGTCATCGTAAGAAAGCCATGGAGAAACGCTTTGGGGACATCAGGATTTACACTGATTATTTAAGTCATGGAATGTTCCATTTCCCACCAGCCAAGGAGGATACAAGGTTCAGGGTTCAAATCTGAAAAAATATCAGGCATCAAGTCACCATGTGGTCCTGGTTAAGCCAGCAGAGATCCCTCTAAGCTTCAGACTCCTCACCTCTGAAATTTGTTAGGGAATTAAAAGGGCTGCGGAATTTTGGACAGTGGCCTGTGTTTCCAGGATAATAGATATTTGCTGCACACCGTTATTTGAGAATGCATTGGCATGTGCTGTGATTAGGAAATAAGCTAAACCCTAATGTGCTGGGTTGTGCCATGAGAGATTAAAGGCCATGGGAGGGCTGATTGGCCAAGAAGAACAAGGGGCTGTGGGTGGACAGAAGCTGTTGCAAGGCAATGACCAGGGGGTGTCTCCTCAGACACCCCAGGGGACCTGTGTGTCCTAAACTTCCCAGGAACACGTGGCATGGCAGCAACTCCACGCACAGGAGGAAGACTGGGAGGGCTGCCTTCACACATGGGCTCAGGAGAAAGGTCTAGAAGGATGTGCAAGCATGTGGCAGGGCTAGGACAAACTCCCCAGGACTGCTCAATGGATGGGGTGGGGCTGGGTGGGGAAAAATGCACTATTTTAGTAGCAAATCCCAGAACCATGCTAGGCTTCCTTCTTCAATGCAGGGGTGTTTCCCCATGGCAGGGGCTGCATGTTCTGTAATAGCCCTCCCAGCCTGGACTGACATTGAGTCTTCCCAGGGCCCCAGCTGGATTCCGACCTCTGTCTTTCTTTCCTGCATGAGCCTCCTCTCCTCCAGCGATCCTGTCTTCCTTCCTGCCAGCCTTTGCCCTCCTTTGGTCGCTCCTAAAGCCCATCATCCTTTGGTCGCTCCTAAAGCCCATGATCCTTTGGTCGCTCCTAAAGCCCATCATCCTTTGGTCACTCCTAAGGCCCATCATTACTGATCGCCACAGCCCCTCCATACACTCAGGTTCCAGCATCTCCTCTCTGGCCAAAGCCTCTAGCTCCCACCTTCCATCACCCCAATCCCAACACGCCTCCACCCCACCAGCCTTCAGGCTACTGATTTTATCACGACGTCCTCAGCTGTCACCCCCCATGTCCATGCTTTCTCCCTCCCTCAAACTAAACTTAACTCCCTGGTTAATTTTCACAATCACTCCTGTGCATGCTCCCAGATCCTCTGTCCCTCCCTGTCTTTGTTGTACTATATTTGGCTAAATTTCAACCCAGGTTAGATCCAGCTCTCTGCCAGGTTCATTGTTGACTGCCTATGTGACTGAATGTGACTGATGGAACACAGCCTTCCCAACTGGCTCTGCAAATCCAAGTTTGCTGCCATCAAGGCCATTCTGACGCTGCCCAGAAATCTTCAGTATTTTCTGTTTGGTATACTATTCTCCCACCCTCTAATGCCTCCTTCAAAACTCCTCCTGCCTCCTGAAACTTGCAACAGCCCCTTTGCCATGGTACACCTGCTCTCCTTGCCATGGTACACCTGCTGACCTTGCTTCCTGTTTCACCAAGAAAATAGAAACAATCAGAACACAATTTTCTGTGCCTCCCACCTCTGCCTGCCCATCTGGATCTGTGTCCATGTACTTTACTTCTCTCCAGCGTCACATCCCAACCCCTCCCCTGGTACCTGTGGGCCCAGCCTCTCTCCTGCTCAAGGACATTGCTATAGCAATTCTCCCCTCTCTCCCCAGCATCATCAAACCTCTCACCGCTGGATCCCTCCAATCTGCACATAAACATGCTGTGGCTTCTCCCCATGAAAACTAAGAGTAAAACATCTCTCCACCCCTCTTTTTTCTGCAGCTACTGCTCCACCTTCTCCCTCCTTCCTTTAACAGCACAACTCCAAAATTTAAAAAAAAAAAGAAAAAAGAAAAAAGCTGCGTTGCCTGTAGTTTATTTTGAATCTAATCCAAGAAGGTTTTGGTTCTTGGCATTGGCTGATGTTATGTTCATCCTGATGGGGCAGAAGAAAATGAAAATCATAACAAGAGGTGAACTCCGGTCTCAGGAAGTGGTACCCACCCACCCAGATGCTTCAACCCCAATCCAAGTGGCTGCCTTTGATCCCCTCCTTACCACCAGCTCCACATCTGAGCCCTCAGCTGCTCACATGGGCTCTACTCGCCCCACAGTAATTCCTGAGTCTTTCTTCACTGGACCTCACCATCCAAGACCAAACTGCCCTGCTGTCTGGTCTCTTGACCTGCCCTCTCATGGCCCCTCTCTACATGACAACTTGAGTGATTTGATGGAGAGTACAATCTGAGCATAAATGTCTGGTTTAAACACCTCGTGCCTTCCCGCCATGCTGGAATGAGCCACATTCCCCTTCATGTCTATGGGGTCTCATAACATGACCTCCGTCCGCCTGCTTCTGCAACTTCATCCCAAACATGCCACCAGCAGACAGGATGCTCTAGCCACTGTCAGCCTTCCCTCCTTCCCTGAAACAAGTCTAACCTGTTCCCACCCCAGCTGCTTGGCATCTGTGAGTTTCCCCATTTAGAATGCTCTCCACCCACGCGCCCCATGCATTTTCCCTCCTTGCCATCCAGGCTTGCCTCCACTCTCCCCAATTCATGAGGCCTCACTGTGACCACCATGGGTACCACTGCCCATCACTGTCCATCACGTTCTTCTCTTCCTTTTCCATATAGAGCTTTGTTTTGGGGGTTGTTGTTGTTGTTGTTGTTTGAGACAGGGTCTCACTCTGTCACCCAGGCTGGAGTGCACTCGTGCAATCTCCGCCTCCTGGGTTCAAGTGATTCTGCTGCCTCAGCCTCCCGAGTAGCGGAATTACAGGCGTGCGTCACCACACCCAGCTAACTTTTGTATTTTCAGTAGAGACGGGTTTTCACCATGTTGGCCAGGCTGGTCTAGAACTCCCAACCTCAGGTGATCCACTCACCTCGGCCTCCCAAATTGTTGGGATTACAGGCATGAGCCACCGTGCCCAGCCCCTTTTCCTTAGAGCTTTGATTGTCATCAGAAATGTCTTATGTGTTTTTCCCATCTTCATGAGAACACCACTTCCACGAAAGCAGCTTCCTTGCTATTGTGTCGGACACGGCAACCCCAGCACCTAGAACAGTGCCCAAGACAGTGGGTACTCAATGGGGACATGGGGGAATAAGTGGAAAGTGATAGCGCCTATCTTGGGCACTTCTTTGAAGCGTCATTTTGTTGTTGTTGTTCTTTATAAATTTTATTGATATAAAAGGTATGTAGCATAGAATCTACAAATATTAATAAAATGCGAAACACATGTATTGTAAATTCTGTATAGCTAAATATATCTCAGGGAATTTTTTTTCTAACATCTTGTATCTGTAGGTAACCTATGATTGCAAGTATCAATGAGTGTAGTTCTGACATGACTATGGGTTGATAATTTTATTTATGTTAACAAGTAACATGAAAAGGAAACAGCAAATATTTCTGTCAGAATTTCCAATGTTCATAAGTGACAAGTGAATTCTTCGCTCACTTAAATTACAGCTTTGAATACTGGAAGAAGATATCCCCATGTATTTGTGTGTACATATGTGTATGTGCTGTTCACGTGCTGGTGTCAGGTTTTAAGAGCATCAGGAGAGACAAACCCTGACCCGTGGAGCTTTTCAAACTTCTCCTTGAATATTTGCTTATATCCCATTAGTCAAAGCAAATCACATGGCCAATCTCAAAGTCAGAGTGAGTGGGCACTAAAAATTACAGGGTGAGGGAACCAATATGGATACAGGAAAGAAATAATTCTTGGCCATGTATATATTCAATCCATCATGATGCCTTCAGCCATATGTCATAGAAAGCTCACATAACAATGGTAAACTATAAAGATATGTAATGTATTTCACATGGAGTTTGTAGGTAGGAGGTTCTAGAGCATCTTCTTCAGCTCCACAATCTTCTGTTGCAAGGTTGGTGTCTCTAATTCCCTTGACTTTATCCTCTTGATCATTTTTGGAAGGCTCACCTCTTAACTCTCACAACAACACTACAAGGTCACACCTTACTATTCCAACTTTAAAAGTGAGAAAACTGAACCCCAGAAAGATGTGTGGTTTGTCCATAGCCACAGAGCGAGGCAGCACCAAAGCCAGTGTGGGAGCCCTAGTTTTCCTGACACCAAAACCGAGCTGGGTTTTGTAGATTTTACTTGAGAACAAGAAACATGGCATCAAGTAGTCAAGCATAACTTTGATTTTCTCTTTCTCCCTGAAGCACAGAAAATAGAGGACAGTTAAATGGTCCAGCCACCAAAAAATGGAATGAAACAAAACATACCATGGGAAAATCGTTTCAATTTTTCTCCACATGGTTTCAAGCAGAGCACTCGTTCTTATACTCTCATGCTGATCAAAACAAAGCAACTATATTTTCATATAGAAAGTGGCACTTTCTCTTTCTAAAATTTGTGTGTGAAAGTGCCTTTTAAACTTCCTTTTTAATGCTGTTTGACATTATGAGAGGGGAAAGTGGTAAATCGATGTCACACTCTTCATCATGACCTAGAAAAATAGTTGTGTTAAGCACTAAGCCACATCCTCGGGTACTGTGTAATTATTTCCCCAGGAATATGCATGTTGGCAGTTGTAAAAGTTGTACTGTACTTTATCATGCTAATCAAATAATGCCTTGCAGAGAGCAATGGCAGCTCAATATTTTAATCCAGCTTGTAGAGCACTGTATACTTTATTTCATCGAAAGCCATTGTCAAATAGCATGATAATATTCAGGGGGCCCCGGAACATGCAGGAGATCGATGCACTCCTGTCCATCCTTCTTAGTATTTCACATATCTGCAGCATCCTTGACATGGAAGCAAATCTGCCCATCACCCCATTAGGCCTGGCAGGTTAAGGCTCGATGGGAGCTCCCTCACACATTTCCCTGTGCCTCTCAATTGTATTTTCAGTGGTGCTTTAAGAACTTTGACTATGAGCCGGACGCAGTCCTGTAATCCCAGCACTTTGGGAGGCTGAGGTGGGTGGATCATTTGAGGTCAAGAGTTCGAAACCAGCCTGGCCAACATGGTAAAACCTCGTCTCTACTGAAAATACAAAAATTAGCCAGGCATGGTGGCATGCACCTGTAATCCCAGCTGCCTGGGAGACTGAGGCAGGAGAATCGCTTGAATCCGGGAGGCGGAGGTTGCAGTGAGCTGAGATTGCTCCACTGCACTCAAGCCTGGGTGACAAAGCAAGACTCCATCTCAAAAAAAAACTTTCACCATCACTTGAAAATAAGTTCCCACCTCCTAACCTCCCCAGATTTGATGTTCCAAGGCCAGGATGACCCGAGAATGGCTTACTCAACTGATTTCACCCAGGAGCCCATTAGACACATGAGTTCAGTCTCACGCTCTGAGAGTGTGTCTGCCAGGCCTGCTCACAACAAGTGTATAAATCCAGGTACACGGTGTGGTGACACGGGCGACCTCCTGGGAAGTGTTGACAGGCTCTTCCATCTTAAATGGATGGCCACTCTCTTTCCGGTCATCACCCTCACCTGTCCTTCCCTTTATGAGTTTCTTTCCTTCCCCACAGGGATGCATTAGGTTAAGTGCAGCAAGGATGACAGTCAGTAGTTTCAAAAAGACAAATCAACACAAATTCCTTTGTAACCAATTTTTCTTTTTCCTATCAGAGAAAGCCAAGATAAACCAGTCATACAGAAAGAGCATTGCACTCTGGGTGTATATATGATTGCAAGAGTTTAAGGATATTTTCTAGTTAGAACTATAAAGGAAATTGCCCTCATAGCTTTCCATTTTTTCTTGACATGTTTCTATAAGAAGACAAAATTTTCTCTTAAGGCACAGACGACCTTGATTGCTTGGAGCTTGCAATTTCTCTTCCTAATTACTAAATTAATTACCTCTGGATGTAGCAATGTGTTTTCTAAATAGATAAATGCTGTTGTTTTAAATATGGTTATAGTGTGAGTACATTTTAGCATGTACAGTATTTGCCCTTCCTTCATTCTTTTAGAATTAACTGGGTTTTGAATTAGGCATGCTGTTTACTAAAAGTACCACTTTCTTTCATTTATTCAACAGTGTTTATTTTCCTTTTTTTTTTGAGACAGAGTCTCACTCAGTCACTGAGGCTGAATGCAGTGGCGCAATCTCCACTCACTGCAATCTCCGCTCACTGCAATCTCCGCTCACTGCAATCTCCGCTCACTGCAATCTCTGCTCGCTGCAATCTCCTCCGCTCACTGCAATCTCTGCTCACTGCAATATCTGCTCACTGCAATCTCCACTCATTGCAATCTCCTCTGCTCACTGCAATCTCCTCTGCTCACTGCAATCTCCGCTCACTGCAATCTCCTCTGCTCACTGCAATCTCCTCTGCTCACTGCAATCTCCACTCATTGCAATCTCCTCTGCTCACTGCAACCTCCGCTCACTGCAAGCTCTGCTCACTGCAATCTCTGCTCACTGCAATCTCCTCTGCTCACTGCAATCTCTGCTCGCTGCAATCTCTGCTCACTGCAATCTCTGCCTCCTGGGTTCAAGCGCTTCTCGTGTCTCAGCCTCCTGAGTAGCTGAAATTACAGGCATGCACCACCACACACAACTCATTTTGGTACTTTTAGTATTTTGCCATGTTGGCCAGGCTGGTCTCAAACTCCTGACCTCAAGGGATCCACCCACCTTGGCCTCCCAAAGTGCTGGGATTACAGCCATAAGCCACTCTTCCTGGCCTATTTTTGTTTTCTGTAGCCAAAATTTGATATTGTTTGGATTCATTTTTTTCTAACATAACATGAATGCACCCCATCTCATTGCAGCTGTTATAGAGTTGGGTAAGGCATTGCCCTTTGTTCTCAGCTCCAGTCTTGCACTGCAGAAAAGCCACCAGCTCTGTCCACTGCAGTTTCTTCTAACAGATGGCACCCTGCAGCTGGCTCCCCACTTTGGTCCCTGAGCACAGCCTTCAGGACTGTGCCTATGGTGGGGGATTAGTCCCAGGAGCCAGGTCTCATGGTGCATCTTGGAGGCATGGGACCAGGGGAAGGTTTGGTGAGCTGCTCCTCCTTGAATCCTTGTAGAGAGTCAGAGCCACCTGCTGGGCTAATGTCTGCAGCTCCCCAGAGATGCTCAGAGGCAGGTTGGTGGTGAAGGTAACTTAGGCCAATGTCCCCCACTTTGCACCACTCCTGTGCATGGACATTTCAACAGTGTGCTGTCCTCAAGAGAAATATGCTGGGCACCTAGCAAGGTGGTAAGATAAAGAGGCAGTCTGGGCGTGGTGGCTCATGCCTGTAATCTCAACACTTTGGGAGGCCGAGGAGGGAGGATCACCTGAGGTGAGGGGTTCAAAACCAGCCTAGCCAACACGGTGAAACCCCGTCTGTTCTAAAAACACAAAAATTAGCTGGGTGTGATGGTGCACACCTGTAGTCCCAGCTGCTTGGGAGGCTGAAGGAGGAGAATCACTTGAACCCAGGAGATGGAGGTTGAAGTGAGCCGAGATCACACCACTGCACTCCAGCCTGGGCAACAGAGTGAGACTCTGTAAAAAAAAAAAAAAAAAAAAAAAAAAGCAACATCAGCTGTGTCTCTAGCCCTGAGTGAAGTTTCCGTGGGACTCTCGCAGGTCATCTGCTCTCTCTGGGATGACCCAGGAGGGCTCTGCATGTCCGTCAGTCCACACGTGGGAGGACCCTGGGAGGCCGAAGCTGCAAGCCAGGGACATGGGAAGATCTCTAGGGGAAGGAGTGGGCAGCACAGGCTCTCCTGAATAGATGGCCAACGACGGGTGCTGGCGAGGGAGGAAGGCACCCACACCAGGCCTCCTTTCTTGGGGAGCTGGGAGGTCTCTTCTCCTGCAGTGCGTGGACAGACCAATGGTCCTGAGGGCAGTGTGATGCATCCTCACCTGAAGCCAGGCCAGCTCCTCCACCATGAACACTCACGGGAGGGCATCGGCCTCCCTGCACCTCTTCCCCGTCTGCCCGGAGGCCCCAGCGGCCACTCCACCCTGTGCCAATCCACACAAACCTCTCCAGAGCCCCTGGCGGGCTGCACCCAGCAGGACTTTGGTGCAGGGAGGCTGTGCTGAGAGCGGCAATCAGCCTGGTTCCGGGGTAGGGGGCAGGATTGGGGTCTGTGTCCTCCCTCTGCTGCTTTTCTAATTTTATGAACTTTCCGAGAGGAGCTCTAGTCAAGCAGTTGACCTTCTCTGCCTGAATGCAGCTGAACTGGATGGAAGGGTGTCTGTGAGACGCGCTTGCACTGCAGCTGAGGAGCCCGTGAACGTGGGCGCCCTGCCCAGGCCACCCGCCAGAGGCCACAACCCCCGCGCGCTGACCCGACACTGCGTGCCCACTGGCCTCCAACAGAAGCCCAGAAGCAGCTCTTAGTGTGCAAGTTACTATCACATAAAATCTCTTTCATTTGTAGAAATGGGCCCTGTTGCCCCCGCCTGTCTTTCTGGTTCTGTGAACGACTCGGGCGCCCCAGTTAGCACAGATGCCTTTTTTCCTCTTTTCCCTGTGGTGTGACCTCAGATAACCCCTAGGGTTCGTAGAATTACCGTAGCCCTTATCATCAGTGTCACACATGAGCGTCCTCCTCTGCACAGTGGGAGTGACATATATTTCCCAGAACCCCGTGTGGGAGCCGACACTGCCATCCTTGTGAAGTGCCTGCCAAACGCTGCTTGGTGTGAGGCAGACACTTAACCCAAGACAGGATGCTGAGCAGCCACAGGGAGCCCATCTCCTCTCTCCTGCCTGATTAAAAGCCCTGGGCGGGAATTATTTCTGTGACTGTCCCACCCGCCAGAGCTTCGCAGAGCTCAGCGAGGCAGTGCTTGAGCCCTCTGAGTTGGACCAGTCAACCCAGAGCTGGCCCACCCTCCTGGGGGGGCCTGTTCTTCCCCCAGAGCTTCCCTCCAGGAGCACTCCCGGGAACTGAAATACTAACCTCCACCCTCAGAAAAGCACAGCTGCCAGTAGCTGAACAGCGCCTTCAAAGAGGCTGCCCAAGCCACAAGCCCGCCGTCATCCACTCTGCTTTGTTCACTTGGGGCCACGGCCTCTTCTCTATCCCTGGGCCTGGGCCTGGTCACTGAGGCATCAGCTCACTCTGTGGGGAGGGCCATGCCCCACTGGGGGGCTCTGAGAGTTTTGCCACCAACTGCACTTACACACTCGGAGGATCTTGATTAAGTATCTACTGGATGCCAGACCTGAGCTACTGCCATGAGGTGGGCCCTGCATGGGATATTCAGGATCTCCCCCTCTAGAGGCTCGAAGCCTCATAACTGCTGAACTGTAGGGGAAGGATGGCTGGAGGGGAAGGACAGAAGCGTCGCATTCCTTGGCCTAACTCTAGGCCACGTGTGCCGGGGCTACACTGGCATTCATGCCAGGCCCTGCTCCCCAGGCCGTGTGAACTCTGCTGGCACAAGCCATCCCTCATATGCCTCTGGGACCCCTGAGCCCTCAGTGCGCGCCTTCATTGCACCTGCTCTGGGCCGACACAGCAGGCAGCAGACAACTCCACCTGTACCAGGAGCGACGCAGGCAACGAGCCGCCCTGAGGGACCCTCTGTGGGCTCAGAGATCAGCAGGGCAGGTGCTCGTGAGGGAGAACTGGCCACTAAATCTGCAGGCACCTTTGCTAACTTTGTTTGCCATTTCATCCTCAGGAATCCCCGAAAGGAGGCGGAATTCCTTGCGTTTTACAGTTGAGAACATGGGTCTCAGCAGAGCAAATCTCCTTATTCCACAGCCACATGGTACCGAGGGATGGCACTGGGATCTGAGCTTTAGCTGGCAAGCCCTGCCCCTGCGGTGCCCATCCTGATGGCCAGGCCCCAGCCGCCCCACGGAGGCGCCCGTGGAGTCTGCCCCTTGGTGCTCAGAGCACGCCCTCAGACTCATCAATTTAAACCTCCTCGTTATGGTGCTTTTATAACTGGGCATTACTGCAGATGAAAAATTTTGAAAAGATAAAATAATTTTGACTCGATTTTGCTTTTGTCATTATGGAGAGCAATGAATCACTGAAACAATCGCGGGTGCCAGCCGTTTTCATTTCATGCATTGTTTCAGAGGGAAACGTTCACTCTGCACCATTCCGCAGCATCCTGTCTGCTCTCAGGAGCACACCCTTTCCTGGCTGGCGTGGTGTAACGTGGCCGTGGTGGCACGCAAGAAACCCTCACCAGGAGGGGGCTTCAGAATGATGCCATCTTCTGTGCTAAACAGTTACTGAAAATAACAGGATCTGGAAAAGACACTTCTGTTAAATTCCCCAAATGGACTTGCCTGTGAGTCCTTTAGAAAACAGCCTGATTAGACCGTGAATTGGAGCTTAACTCTCCCACCTGCCTCAGGAGCTGAAATAAAAATGAGGAATGACTGCAATGCTGCTCCACTCAACTCCATTTTAATTGAAAATTATGTCTAAGATCACTGCCTATCTGGACTTCGCCTGTCTCCCTCTTTTCAGAGTGCATGAATTTATGCACCTGCTCATTTTAAGAGCCTCACTATTTCCCATAAATATGTACGGGTTCCTGTTTGTTTGTACAATAAATATTACAAAGATCATAAGGAAATTAAAATGGAGCTTGAAGATGGCTGTCCTCCGATGATATACTACATATGAATCATGTCCCCAAGAACTATTATCCCCAAACATCAGGGACCCTATATGAATATGTTTACTCCTTGGTTCTAAATTGCAGAAGAGAGAACCTCCTAATGGGTTTATAGTTTATCAGTGAGTTTCGGGGAAGCCAGAGATGGATGGGTTCTCTCCAATAGTGTATTCATTTACAATCAACCACTGTTCAATTTTGCAGTCTATTTGTTTTGGTAAACGGGAGCACTAGTTATAATTCACTTGGTTTTTAAAGACAAACATATTATCTACATAAACATAGGAACAACATTCCTGTAGATCAAGTTAATCAGGAGGTATTTATAGAGATGTTTTAAGGTAAAAATGTCAGTTTTCCTTCTTAAGCATTCCATTTCTTTCTTGGGGACAGGGACATTGGCCTAAGATGTAGATTTAAATAAAATTAGGTTTGCATTATAAATTAAATGGCTCTAAAGTGAAGCATGACTTGAGGATTGCTTTCGAATTGGTCAGTGAAATAGCCAGTCCTCTTGGAATGCACCTGCACCTCTGCCGTGAGCAGCTCTGCCCTGAGAGCGTAGCTGGTGTTGGAGGCTGAGAGCTGCAACAGCCCCATCTGACCTGGGCGGGGTGTGGAATGCCAGCCCCACACCAGCAGGCACACTGCTATGCTACTGCTGTGTCCCAGGGTCTGAGAGCATCCTAGTCCACAGTAGATGCTCAGTACATATTTGCTGAATCATCAAAGATGCAATGAAAACATTCCCACAAGGGACAATATTGGTTGAATCGCATGGGATAATAAATGGGGAGCATGACAGGCACCCCAAGGCCCTTAGGGTCAGCATCCAGCCCGGGCTCCAAACTGGTTCCACTGAGTCCTTTCTCAATAGACTGAAGCCGGTCCAGGTGTCAATCTCAAGGCTTTCTGAGGATCATCCTGGACTCAGGCAGAGACCACACAGCAGCCCCTCCACAGGGCAGAATGCTCAGGAAGCTTGGCTGAGTATGGGAGTCAATTGCAGCTGCCAGAGCCTGAACCTGCCGGTGGACTGATGACACCAAGACACTGCTCACGTGGGAATATCTGCTTTCCCTTCATTTATGTGACCTATCCAACAGGCTGCAGGCCCTATGCCCCCCAAAATGTGGAAGTGTCCACCTGGTATGCCTCAGACCAAGAGCTGGAAAGGATACTCTTGGGTGGCCCCATGGGCTAGAATTAAGACTGGTCGAGAGGCAGAAAAGGCCACTGCGTGGGATTAGGTTATAGCTGCGCTTTCAGCAGCCATCTCTAGTGGAAAGGCAGCCAGGCTCACTGTTCCGGGCGAGATGAGAGGACACACCTGCTGGAGGGGGTGGGATAAGTTGGGGGAGGAGCTCAGGGTGGTGGGGCATGTGGGTAGATCTGCAGAACCTGCCAGGCCTTTTGCGTGTTAGGGGCTCTCAGCCAATCTTGCTGAGAGTGTACTGGACTCACGGGAGACCAATCCCACAGGTACACTATAGCCACCCAGTGCATCTTCTCCCAAAAGGAGACAGGTATTCCAACCTGCGTGAAAAAGATCCAGTGCAGGATGGAACAGGCCCCCTGTCCCAAATGTAGCTCCTCTGAATTTCCTCTGACCATGTCCCTCAGACTGTGTAACCTCCACTGTGCTAAATAGGAAAGATTGGGATTGCTGTGTAGTGGAAGGGACTCCACTTTACACATCTGCATGAGTCTAGCAGGAAGCAGATCTCTGGCAGATCAACATTTTAAAAAGGAATAGATGGGAGGCCAAGAAGGGCTGACTGCTTGAGCCCAGGAGTTTGAGACCAGCCTGGCCAACATGGCAAAACTCCATCTCTACTAAAAATACAAAAATTAGCTGGGCAGGGTGGTGTGTGCCTATAATCCCAACTGCTAGGGAGGTTAAGGCACAAGAATCACTTGAGCCTGGGAGGCAGAGGCTGCAGTGAGCAGAGATCATGCCACTGCACTCCAGCCTGGAAGACAGAGTGAAACCGTTTAACAGCAACAACAAAAATAAAAACTGTAGGAGGACATTTATCTGGGGGCCAGCTGGCAATTCCACCAAATGCCCATGGCTATTCTCACAGCACAGCTATGGTCAGCTTCTCTCCAGCCATGGCTTGGAGAGAAGAATGGTCTTGGGCACTGCCCACCATGCCACAGCTTCCTCCATATTGCATAAGGCTTGCCTCAGCAGGTGAGATGCTCATGCAGGTGGAAGAGCTAGGTGCAGCCAGCCTGAAGCACCTGCATTAGACACAACCCACCTGAAGCAGAGGGTCCACAGAGACGAGAGGTACTGCTGCTCTGGGCCCACCACTGCCTGCACCTTTCCCCGGTAAAGACCAAGAGGCACTCAACTGCCCAGCAATACCAGGACTGGAGCTCTGGCTTCCCTGTAGGAGAGGAATGAGTAGCCAAGCCCAGGCCCACCCCTCCCTGGAAGAGCCTGCCTGGATGGCCTTCCACAAGGACCACCAGGGAGCGAGGACTGCTCCAGCCTGCAGGGAACCCTTCTGGTCCCAGCTCAGCCTCTGCTGCTGACCCTGGTTGATGCTCCCAGAGCCTGGGAGCTGCTCCATGTGCAATGAGATGGAAACCTCATGTCCTCGCTGCAAGAAAGATATGACTCAAGGTCATCTCACTGAATCTTCCTCCAGGTCCTGATAACTAGAAACCTACTAATTTCATTGTTTTTATGTAACAAGAATCTGAAGTTCCAAGGGATTAATTAACTCCAGAATCACAGTTGCTAATTAATGGAGCCAGTTTTAAAGCTCTTACCCCAAATCCTACCACCTCCATGAAGAAATAAGACCTTTGCATTATTAACCAGGAAAGCTTTGGGGTACAAATGGTCTGTGAATGAGTGATCTGGGGACAGGGGTCACTTTTCAGAACTACAGGAGTTTATAGGAAACAAGATCTGTGACTGCCTTCCTGCCACACACACAGACACACACAGACACACACACACACACACACAGAGTAAACCAAAAATAAAATTCTAAGTCCCCTAACTGACTGAATGGACTCCTCCTCTTGGCCAAAGGGATTCCAAAGCAACCTAAAAAATCCTAGTTCAGGCCATGATGGGAAGTGGGGGTTGGACTGACTCATTATACCTTCCTTCCTCTGGAATTCAGGCACAACTGACCAGCACTAATGTGAAAGCAGATATCTTAAGACTGACAAAGCAGACTCTTGGTAGCAATAAGATACCACATTCTAACCTGACTGTAGCATAAAACCACATGACAGATAGCAGGCCCTGAAATAAATCAAAGTATTTTACCTCAGAATATATTTTTTGACCTATTCTGAAATGGCCCTGCAAAACTATCTCTTGTGGGAGAAATTTACATTCTGTGAAGAATCCCCTTCACTTCCAGGTCATTTTCTGATCCTGAAAAAAATTAACTGAGAGCCTAGCACCTTTTAAAAGTCTGAACAGGAAACATTTGCCATCTATTGCTTCTAAGGGCAGCCACCCAGGAGACTTTATCTAGATAATAAGAACATTGGTCTCTAAAATTCCTTATCTTAACCCAGACACTCCTTTCTACTGAATCCAGTTCTTTAGATAATAATTTAACTATTTCAGCCAATTGCCAATCAGAAAATCTTTGAATCCACCGGTGTTTTGGAAGCACCTGCCTCACCACCACTTTGAGATGTCCCACCTTTCTAGATGAAACCAATGAATACTTCACATGTATTGATTGATGTCTTATGTCTCCCTAAAAGGTATAAAACTAAGCTGCCACCCAATCACCTTGGGCAAATGTTCTCAGACCTCCTGAGGCTGTGTCATGCGTCACAGTCCTCACATTTGGCTCAGAAAAAAATCTCTTCAAATATTTTACAGAGTTTGGCTTTTTTCATCAGCAACACACATGAACACACACGCACACGCAGACACACACACATTAGTGGTGCTCACAATGGCTTCTCTGAACCCCAGCGTCTCAAGGTCAAAGAGCATCCCACCAATGACCACCTTTTCTGCACAGTCCTTTCAAAATAATGGACGGAACACGGCTGTGATTTGACACGGCCTCCTCTTCTGCACTCTGTGGCAACTCGTCATCCGCACGGTGCAATCATTTTGGCAGCTTCTCTAAAAGAAGGTTGCCCTTTTTGGAGTGTAGTTTGCAAAGTAAAACTGCTGAGGCATATTCGTGGGCTGAGACTCTTTAGGCCCCTTTGTCAGGAAGGACTGAACTGGGCTGCAATCGGCTCTTTATTCTGGTGTCGCCGCTGGGTGCCTCCCTCCATCCTTGCCTTCAGGCATCTGCGGCCATCTGTTCTTCCTTCACTAATTAGGACGTAGGAACTGTCTTCCCTCCGCTGCCAGGTAGGTACACAGAAATATGGCAAGTTGTGGCTCTGAGCAGAGCCTGTCCCAAGCCCAGGCCTGGCCACAAAACATCAGCGTCAAGACCAGAGGGGACAGGAAAACATAGAAATCAACACCTCTAGTTTTTATGAAAAACTTTATAAAGAAAGTTTAATTTAAAAATCCCTCTATGCTAAAGAGTAAATTATCTGTGAATTTTGCAAAAAAAAAAACTGTAACCCAAACATCTAGGTAAATGGAATGGCTTCTGCACACACACACACACACACACACACACACACACAGCACACACATGTGCACACATGCACAAATGCACATGCACACACCAAATACTCACAGGTGCACACACACATCTCCATGCCTATGAGACTAGGACCCATCCACGAGCCAGACTCCCTCAAAACTCCACCCAATAACGGGAACAGGGACACCAGTGAATTTGATCAGGCCCTGGTGGCAAACATCCCCCTCAGGAAAGGTAGATGCTCTCATATGTTACTGAATCCTCTGGGTATCCTGGTTCCTAATCTATAAGTCAAGGTGACTAGTGGCAAGCCCTCAGAAAAAAAAAAGGGGATTTGGGTCCCAGACAAACAGCTCTGGGACATCCCAGCTGCCCACTTTTAATCTCTTCTAAGTGAGGAGAAAAAGCAGGCTTGGAGTAGAGGACATTAGTACAAGCCCTGGCCGTGGCTGGGCACCACCACTCATAATAGGAAAGTAGCGGCCGGCATGGTGGCTCACACCTGTAATCCCAGAACTTTGGGAGGCCGAGGGGCATGGATCACCCGAGATCAGGAGTTCAAGGCCAGCCTGGCCAATATGGTGAAACCCCGTGTCTACTAAAATACAAAAGATTAGCTGGGCGTGGTGGCGCATGCCCGTAATCCCAGCTACTCGGGAGGCTGAGGCACGAGAATCACTTGAACCCAGGAGGCAGAGGTTGCAGTGAGCCTAGATTGTGCCGCGGCACTCCAGCCTGGGCAACAGAGTGAGACTCCGTCTCAAATACATACATACATACATACATACATACAGACATACATACATACATACATAGATGAAATAAAAAGATTAAAAAATTTTTAAATGAAAGTAGAAGTGATCATTTAAAATTCCTATATAAATATTAGTTGCCTTAAAAAATAAGCCTACCTCAGCCTTTCTACCTGGTGGTGGTGTGTGGGGTGTCTGTTTGTGCGGTGTCTGTGTGTAGGGGGTGCAGGGGTATCTGCGTGGGGGCTGTTGGTGTGGGGGTGTCTTTGTGTGGTTATTGGTTTTTCCCAGCAGCCAGAACACGAATGTAGCTGGATTGTGTGGCTGGAACCACTGGGCTTCAAGAGAATATCATTTAAAAGTGATTTTTTTTTAAAGAGTATGATCGATGAAGAAAAAGGAAGAAAGCAAGAACCACCATTGGAAAGTTGGTTGCCCCAGAGAATAAAGTTTCCCAGTGTCTATTTAAAGTCTCATATTTGCTTCAGATAGTATTGAGTTGGGAAAAAACCCCAGGCCTTTCATGTGAAGCACGATTGTTGTAGTCAGCAGGTTGGTGAGCTCCGGCTCAGCAGGTGCGAGATAGCACTTAGCAATGGATCGCACTGATGCTCAGGAAACAGCAGGTAGAAATATCTCCCCATTTGTACCCTGTGCTTATTGATTGTTTGCACGTTAAATAGGGATTTTCTTTCCACACATTAGGGAGATGTCCATGGCCCAGGCAGCTCTCTTCCTGAGGTTCAGTCTCCCAGAGCACTTCCTGGGAAGGCGCTGGAAACTCGCTTTCAATTCCAGAGCAAGGCATGCCCTGTGTGGATAGGGCTTACAACACTAGCCGAGCATAAAGTGATAAAGTAATAAAAAAGTGAAATTTGTTAAAATCAAAAAGAGAAGAGGACTCTATTTGGTTGTACTTACTGATCAATTTCTGCTGCAAATGTGAACAAACACAGATGAAATGAATCCATATTTATGATGATCTTCAAGGGAAAAGACAAAATGCCTCCCTTTGCACCGAGAACCAAGATGGGTGTTGTGCTGGCCAAAATTGAGTTCCACAGAAGTCACTGCTGTGACCAAGTTACCCTCAGCAGGACTATTATTAACTACCCATGATGGGCTCTTGCTGAAGAGGATGAGAAGAGCTTTTACGTGTCTGCATGCCAGGTACTCCACAAGCCATTCTCTCTCTAACCCTCACAAAACCTCCATTTGGAAGTTACAGGAATGGTTACAGTTTATGGAGGAAACACAGAGCCAGCGTTGCTGTAACTGACCAGAAGGCTGCCTGCTGCTACCTGCTCCCACTGGAGTTTACATACATGCACATGGAACCTGGAGGCTTGTCTTAGTCCATTTTCTGCTGCTATAACAGAATACAGCAGACTGGGTCATTAATATAGAACAGAAGTTTATCTGTTAATATAGAACAGAAGAGTTCTGGAGGCTGGGAAGGCCTCGAACAAGGAGACAACATCTGGGAGGGTCCCATCATGGCAGAAGGCAGAAGGGTGGAAGTGAGCATTTGAGACAGAGAGGAAATTAGGCCAAACTCATCCTTTTATCAGGATCCCACTCCTAGGATGACTAACCCATGAGCTCACGACCCCTTCAAGGCCACTCCTGGGATAACTAACCCATGAGCTCATGACCCCTTCAAGCCCACTCCTAGGATGACTAACCTATGAGCTCATGACTCCTTTGAGCCCACTCCTAGGATAACTAACCTATGAGCTCATTACCCCTTCAAGCCCACTCCTGGGATGACTAACCCATGAGCTCATGACCCCTTCGAGCCCACTCCTGGGATAACTAACCTATGAGCTCGTGACCCCTTCGAGGCCACTCCTAGGATGACTAACCTATGAGCTCATGACCTTTTCAAGGCCTCACCTCCCAATACCATTACAGTGGCAATTAAATTTCAACGTGAGTTTTGGTAGGGACCTTCCAAACACAGTGAAGCTCCTTCTCATCACAATACCATTGCCTCTTCCTCCGTCCCAGCATGCTGATGAGGGAGTGAGTTTTTATACGTAATTTCACAGAGTTGTTTTCATTCAATTTGAAATTCATGCTTTGGGGTAGTTAAAATCTAGATATGTTATTGGAGCTGGAATTGCATTTCAAATGAAGAGAGCTAGGAATGAATCAGTGTCTATTTCAGCACAATCGTTAGCCTTATGTTCAAGTAGTGAAACATTCACTGGCCTCAAGTCAGCTTTGCCCCCGCAGAAGCTCACTCCCGTGCTGGGACTTTCTCACTGGTTTCATTTCCTTAAAAGCACATGTCCTAACTTCCTTTGTGCCCCCTCCAGCCATCAGCACCCAAAGGTCATTTTGCCAGCACATCCCAATGGAAATGCCTTGTAGACATTTTTATATTTAGTCTTGCCTTGGCTTATCTTTATCAGATTATTTTGTTGTAAGGATGATGTACGTGATCTACAAAAAATAAAAAATAAAATTTTCTCAACTCCCCTAGAAAACATGTCTCCCCATCCTCATCTACTCCCCCCACTCCCTTCTCTTCTTCCTTCTCCCTTCCCCTCCCTCCACCACGGCTCTTACCGCAGTAACTGCTCACCTCAACTCCCCAAGAATCTGTTCTTCCCTTGCTCTCATTTCACTTCCTAGAACATGTTTCCTTTAGGTAGAAAAGCAGAAAGAACACACTTTAAAGTGTCCATCAAAACTTCATACCCTTAAAAGGGTCCATCAAACTTCGGATCCCATTTGTCTATGCTTCCCCTAAATTCCAGGGTGTTTTCTATGGACATATTATAGGCATGGAATATCATGCTGGTTGCTGTAGAATTTTATGCATGCACTGGCTTTAAAAAAATGTTAAGGTATAAATTACACAGCATAACATTCACCCATTTTATGTGTATACCACAATGATTCTTAATAAATGCATCAAGCTGTGGAAACATCACCACATTGCAGTTTGGGAGCATCTCTGTCACCCCAGTGAGAGCCTCATGGGCATTTATAGTTCATCCTGTTCCCATCCCCAGCCCCAGGGAACTCCTAACTACTTCTGGCTCTGTAGATCTGCCTGTTCTGAACACTTCCTATAAATGGACTCATGTGATACGTGGTCCTGTATGTCTGGCTTCCTCTGCAGGGCGTAATGCTTCCGAGGTTCATCCACGCTGCAGCGTGTCAGCGTTCTGCTCCTTGGAATGCACATCCTGACTTCTCACCTGGTTCCCTGGTAGATGAGGACCTCCACCCAGCAGACATCATGCGTGAATTCAGATTCAAAAAGAGTGGACAGCCGTCCTTCTTCTTCGCTAAGCCACGGCTCAGACAGTTCATTTATTTTCAAAGTTTTATATTTGTGTCTTTGCCATCTTCAATGTAATGTGTTCCCATCTCTGGCTATTTCAGCCCTTTGCACACACAAACTTGGATTTTTAGAGAACACCTAATTGCTCCTCATGCTTGTTCCAAGTTGATAGTAATAGCTGTGCTTCCCGCTGAGGCCACACGGCTCAGTAATGAGCTCCCTCCCTCCGTGCTGTGCCTGGAGGATCAACTGCAGTTTTAAGTAGGGGCTGGCTCTGTGGCATCAAATGCTGTTACATAAAGCCGAACTAGGGAAATGGACGACAAGGCCAAAGAGGGGATATACACATCTGTGTGTTGAGGTACATGTATATGAGTGCACGCACGCATATGCCCGTGTGTTTTTTACGAGAAGAGAGCCAGGAGTCAGTGTGGAATAAGACATGAAATTCCTGAAAATAGATCTCTTTCAGCTATAGCAATGGTCCCTTGGATGGTGATGATGCAAAAGTGCGATCCATCATCAGCCTGGCCAATTTCTAGAAAGGCAGCTGTCCCCAGGGCAAGGAGGGCCAGGCACAGCCATGGGGCTCAGGAGCCCCATCTTGACCCCAAGGGAGCAAGGGGATACACAAATCCTTAGGGGAGGCTGAAGGGGAGGCTTCTTTCTGTCTGGGGCTTCCTGACCATCACCAATCAGGGATGCTTTGGCATCCAGAGTGGGCAAGGGAATCACGAGCTTTTAGCTTGCTGCCCTCCTGTGTCACAGGTCCTAGGATGGCTCCCAGCGGCAGCTACTACAGGAGGACATGCCTTCTGGTCTAGGAGGTTGGGAAGGTTCCAGAGCAGCATGCATCGGCTGCAGATCCTGCAGGGCAGGGAACAGCACCCCTGGCTCCTGGACCCTCGGGGCCTTTCCTCAACCTGTAGGGGCTCCATGAATCTTAGCTCTGGTTCAGCAAGCAGGGGCTTTAGTAGGAAAGGCAGCCATGAGCCCGAGGGCTTGGGGGTGGGCAGAGAAAATGACAGAGACCATGAGGGTCTGGGTGGCATCCAGGAACCCCGCCCAATGGGATATGTCCAGAGGCAGCCAAGGCTGGTTCAGAAGACCTGGTGATGGAGCAGGTTCTATCCCTGCCACCTGCATGACCTTGCTGTCCACAGGAACACTTCATGAAAGATGGTGTCCAGCTGCTGGCAGGCCCTTTGGGGACAGGGGACAGCAATCCTTACTTGTACATCGGCATCAAGCCCACACAGAAAGCACCAAGTCCACACTGGGGACACACCACTGTCCTTTCCTGAGTGCCCAGTGACCTGGAGTGTCTAAGAACAAGCCCACAGGTTGGCCACTGTGGACTCACATGGCTGGCCCCTCCCCAAGTGCCCAGCTCTCAGAATGTGCTTGCTGGCACAGAGGATTTTAAGAAGGGGAAACATTGCTGTTACAAACTGTGCTGGTAGATGCATGTCAATGTGCATTTGTCAAAACCCCCAGAACTGCAGAGCAAAGAGGGAACCCTGGTGTCAGCTGTGGTCTTCAGTGACTCATAGCATATCAGTGCACGTTCCTCAATTGTCCCAGATGTCCATATGAATGCAAGATGTCAAAATAGGGAAAGCAGTGTGTGCAATGGGGTGGGTAAAGGGAACGCTATGTACTATCTCAATTTCCTGTCAACCTAAAACCGCACTAAAGGCCGGGTGCGGTGGCTCATGCCTGTAATCCTTGCACTTTGGAAGGCCAAGGCGGGTGGATTACTTGAGATCAGGAGTTCGAGAGCAGACAGGCCAACATGGTGAAACTCCATCTCTACTAAAAATACAAAAATTATCCAGGCATGGTGGCGTGCCTGCAATCCCAGCTACTCGGGAGGCCAAGGGACGAGAATTGCTTGAACCTGGGAGGCTAAAGTTGCAGTGAGCCGAGATTGCACCATTACAGTCCAGCCTGGGAGACAGAGTGAAACTCCAGTTCAAATAAATAAATAAATAAACTGCACTAAAAAAGGTAAAGTCTTACTTATTTAAAAATGGTAATTTTGTAAAGTGCCTGCTGAATCACTGAGCAGTGCCCACCCCCTCAACAGGTGAATGTGGCTCCTGTCCCCAGCTTGAGGGAGATCTGGTTTCCAGCCTGCCCTCGGGGTCGGGGGAGCAACGCTTGGGGAGCTGCCCAGGTTTTCTAGGTCCCCCTTTCTGGGTCGTCAGGCATTTGGGAACTATTGTTTCTTTCTGTTTCCTTGCATCCCTGGGTGAGGGGATTGTGTGGGAGGTTAACACAGAAACGCGTGCAGGGCCAGCCTCCCCGTTGTGGGCAGATGAGCAGGCTGCTTCCGAGATGAAGCTGATTGCAGAGCTCCTTTCCTAATTGGTCTGACCCGGGTGGCAAGTCAGGTGCTCTCTGGGAAGAAATAGTGTCTTAGGGTGCACTAATTCTCCTTCCCAGAGATTAAGACGCACACTCCCAGAGCTTTTCGCATTAACACGCAGCTACAAATGCATCAGTTATCTCATCAGTATCCTCCCTGCAAGGCCTTTCTCTCCCTGCTGCCTTGTGGATGGCGTGTGTGACTCACCTCGGGAAACAGCAGAGGATGAGGACTCCTAGTGAAGAGCAGAGCCTTCAGAGGATGCAGAGCTGGGCTGGGGGCACCTGCTCACCCATCCCCAGAGGCCTTCCTCAGCGTGTCTTCACGCAGTAATTGAGACGAACTGTAATAAGAAAAGTGAACATTCCGGCACCTGGGAGTCCTGGTAGTGGGTAAAGGTGGAGAATCTGGTTCAGTCCTCAGTGTCCCACAAGTGCTTTCTCCCCTTATCACCACACGATGGATGGTAAAACTGACACTCAGAGGGTTTCAGTCTCCTGCCCAAGGTTTCAGGGCAGAGGAGGCAGAGATGGGCCTTGACCTACCCAGACTGACTTCAAAGCCATTGCTCCATCCTCCCTGCCTTTCCAGATCACTCCTTGCTGTGGTGCCCTGGACCCGGGGCTGCCCGCATGCTCACTCGAGGGAAAGGGCTGCAGGGAGTGGCCCTCTCCTGCCCTCCCTGGACAGGGTGGCTCCGGGTGGACAGAAAGGAAAGGGGGGCGGTTCCCACCTCTGTCTCCAGCCGGACCACACAGCTGCCCCCTCCTGCTTCCCCGAGTGCCTGGCAGCTGCTCAGGCTGCCCTGAGGTGCCGTACCAGGCTGGGCTGCGTGGTACCCAGTTGTTCCAGGCGTGGAATGACGGGGAGCGTGGGCTCTGAGTCGGTCAGCTCCAGCTCAGGTCTCGTGCCTCCCTCTTGCTGATTGGGGATAGTGACATTTCATTGACCACATGCCCGTGGGAAAGTTACGTCACCTTTCTGTGCCTCAATATCCCCACCCCTTGAAGACTCTGTCCCATTCCTTGGCTCAGGCTCATTCGTTGTGGCTAAAGAAACCCCAAAAGAGGCCCCTGAGGTGGCAGAAGGTGCCTCAGTGATTCTCAGGTCCTCTGGGCACGCGAGGCACGGTGTGCCCTGAGCACAGTCCCCGTCTGGTGTCCTACTTGACCATCTCCGCTTTAGTAGCCTGTCCCATGGGTTGGCCGGGGGTCAGTACGCTAATGCAGATTCATCCGTGGTGAGAGGGGGTCCCCCTTCTGCCAGGCTAGGGGGTCCTCCTTCTGCCAGGCTGGGCGGTCCCAGGTCAGGAAAAGGGAGCAGAGGCAGTGACTCCCACTTGCCATTTGGGTACCCCCACCCCTGCAGAAGCCCACCCTACTCTTCCCCACTGGGCCTACCTTCCCAGCCACACTACCACTTTCCCCCTCCCCTCCTTACACAAATGGCTTGCCATAGAGGAAGCCCTGTGCAGGAAGACAGAATCAATGCTTGCGACAAGCCAGCACCATCCGGTGGAGGAAGCAGACCTTGTACCTGCTCGGACCGCCTTCTCTTCACTCTCCCCCTTGTCCTTCTGTCCACGCAGGTTCAGTAGACAGGAATCCGTCACATTTGATCGCAGTGGGCTTCCTGTATAATTGTCTCCCCAATCAGTCGGTGAAGGTGGGACTGGCAGGTTGGCCTGCCTGGATGCTTCGTAAATAAGTGACCAGTAACACATATGAAAAGAAGGAAGAGAACCAGAGCCAGACAGAAGTTAAAGCGGAAAAGCAGGTTTCATTCAGTAACTACCGCAGTGGGGGCAGTGAGACCTGGGTGTGCAACTGAGCTGCATTCTAAACATAGCAAGAACAAGTGGGGTTTACAGCCAAGGAGCTGGGGCAGAAGGGGCAGTGCCTGGAAAATCTCTGAGAGGGGGCCTCAGGGGTAGGAGAATTCTTGCCAACCTGGCCAAACAGGATTCTTGCCAAAGGCGGGCCAGGATGAGCAGACACTGAGAGTAGGGAAAGGACTCTTGCGAAAGGTGGGCCAGGATGAGCAGACATTTAGAGTGGGGGATAAGGATTTGATCAGGTGTGAAGGGTGGAAGCTTCTCTCTAAATGGACTTAGCGGGGTTCTTGCTGGAATGAGACAAATCAGGCCCAGCAAGGATGGGGACCAAGGCCACAGCCTAGTCAAAAGAGAAGCCTGACTAAAGTCTGATCAAGGAGAGTGTCCTTTCAATGGGAAGAAAGGAAGGAAAGAGAAAGGTAGAGGAAGAAAGGAGAGAAGAAAAAAAGGAAAAAGAAGAAGAGGGAAGAAAAGCACTGTGGATAGGATTAGTGAATTGACAGGTTCGCTGGTTGATGGATTCATTCATTGATGGATTAATTAATGGTTTAGTTAATTGACATAAAGCAATCAGTACAGTGCGTGCCACTTGGAAGGAACACATGGTTGGATGAATGGATAAAAAAAGAATGAGTGAATTAATGAAATGAACAATAAACTAATAAGAACATGTCATGTCTGCCTTACAAGCAGCAGATTCAGAAATAAAATAAAAGGCAACAAAAATTAAATATCTTGTCTGTTAATTTATAAATTAGTCAAATCTGACTTTTTAAAGAAGTACCATCACTTTGACACCAATTATATTTACACAGGGTCATAAGCACTTAAAGATGGTCGTTGCGATACATTTTTCCCTGATTCTGATTCAGAAAGATTTTCAGCCTCTCTCAAATGTGGATGACATGCATCATCCAGAAAAGCATCAGGTGCAGACGTGCTGCATCCCAGCTGTGTCCGACGCCAGGTCCTTGTTCCATGTCAGTTTCCATGAGGAAATCGACTCTTTTTTTTTTTTTTAATCTACGTGTTTATTTGAGGATGACAGAAGGGAAGGGAAGCCAGCGCCTCTCTTCCTTGTTCTGATAATGCACTTAGGAGGCAGCGTGCAAGCAGCAGGGAGCCCTCCCCTTTCTTTACAGAAGAGGGCTAGAAATGGCCACTCCATGCACGGAAGGATGCCCCGTGTCGTTAGTCAGAGGGAGGCACGTGAGGTACCACTCCCCGCAAGAAGGGTAGGTGTGTGGAGAAAGTGGCATGCTCATACCCAACTGCAGGTGCAACCACTTTGGAAAACAGCTTGGAGTTTCTTACAAAAATCAAGCAAACAACTACCACTCAACCCAGCAATTCCGCCCTAAGGTATTTACACAGAGAGATGAAAACATATGTGCACACACAGGCTTGTGCAGGAATATTAATAGCAGATTTCTTTACAATAGCCTCAATCTGGAAACCGAGAAAACACTCATCGAGGAGCGGGAGACACCAACTAGGGTGTATTTTACAACAACTCATCTATGGAATGAAGAAAACAACCACAACATGCGCACAGCAACACAGGCTGCACTCACAAACACTCCGCTGCATGCGAATGGCAACACACGGTGCCCTCGGAAACACTCCACTGCACGCACACAGCAACACAGGCTGCTCTCACAAACACGCCACTGCACGCGCACGGCAACACAGGCTGCTCTCACAAACACTCCACTGCATGCTCATAGCAACACAGGCTGCACTCACAAACACACCACTGCACGCGCACAGCAACACAGGCTGCTCTCACAAACACTCCGCTGGGTGAAAGAGACAGGAAAACACAAACACTCAGATGCACAGAATGCATCTATTCCGCTGATTCTACAGCAGGCAAGACCAGGCAGCAGGGACAGGAAGAAAGCAGCAGTCGCCCAGGACAGGGGGTGAAGGTGAGAGTCCAGAGCACTGGCTGCAAAGGAGAAGCAAGTAATGCTCTGGAGTAAACACTTGTCAAAATTCATCAAATTGTCGCTTATCATGAGTGTGTTTCATTGTATGGAAGTCACGCTGCACTAAGGTGATTTTGAAAGCAGGCTGTCTGTTTAGAGCGCAGCGGTGGCTTTGGGAACTTCCTCCAGGCCCTACCACCCTACATCCAGCAACGTTACATCTGTTCAGGGACACGCCCTCCCTGCAGAGCACCGCTGCCCCACCTGCCCTGCCCTCTGCAGGAGCCATGCATCCCAGCCTGTGGCTGTCCAGCCCCAGAAGCCTATTGTCAACTGGTCCAGCATCTGGCTGCCTGGCCAACTGGGGCTGGAGCTCGGAGCCTGCCCGGCACTGGCTTCGCAGAGAACACTGCCGTTTCTCCCCCTTCCCCTCCGAGCAATGCATGCTCCCAACAGAAATTTGTGCTCACCCCGTGAGCTATTTTCTTTTGCTGTTTTGGTGTGTTTGTGCGTGTGTTCATCTGGATAGATAAGCCAAATGTGAATGGGCTTTGCACGTAAAAGAAGTGCAAACCCTTGCCCAGCAGTGGAGAAGGTCGTTTTTCTGGTTCCCTGTCCAGACCCTCACAGCCCCTCTATGGGCTGACCTCCATCCTCACCAACCCCCAAACACACTTCAAAGTGCTTCTCTAACGGGGCAACAGATGGCCTCCTCTGAGAGCTGCCCTGGACACCAGCACCGTCTCCCCTGCAGTGGCACCCACACTCCACTTGCCCAGAAGACCAGAGCAGCCACGTTTCAGCCAAAAGCCAATAAAAAACAGAGCGGGCTCTTCTGCCAGTGTGTTTTCAAGGTCATGAAAATCCCACTGTTTTGACCAGGATTTCTTTGTGATTTCAACTCTGACTCGAGGGATTTGAAACATGGGTTTTCAGACTCTGGAGGTGCTCGGAAGACACACGTGTTCCCTCCGCTCCACTGTCCTCTTCCTCCCGGGTACCACTTGCTGTGCTGAGGCTTGAGGTCCTGCCCAGGTGCAGCGCAGCCTCCCTCCTACTCTGAAGGCTCCTCGGCCCCATCCCTGCCTGTGGCAAACTCGCCTGGCCACCAACGACCACTCTCAGCCATGTAGCCCCATGCTGGCCGTGCTGCCTCTCACGGTCAGCAAAAGAATGGTCCCACCAAGCCTCAGTGAATCCACGCAAATGTGAGCAATCCAGGTAGTTTTAAATCATGGGCTGGCACATCTTTCCTGGAAAGGTGATTATGGTCTCTGCCACACATCAAAGCCATCCTTAGCTTGCAGGCCATACAAAACAGGGCTAGATTTGGCCCATGGAACCCCCACCCTCAACCCCACCTGGGGAGGGGAACGTGAGTCCTAGTGCAGGAAGGACTTCCTCTGCAGACCCCAAGCCCAGGCAAGCAACTTGTCTGATTTCTCTTTCACCCACTGATAACCGAGGTGCCACAGATGCTAATTAGCCAGCCCAGATTTCAGAACCGGCAAGTGGGGGCACCTCCCACCATGAGGCAGCTGATCCACTTAGGGTGACCTGTCCATGAGCACAGCCACGGGCTGTGGGGCTCTCAGAGCCAGGGACAGAGGAGGTTTCAACCCTGGTCTCCTCTGATCCTTACCATAACCCAGAGCCCAGGAGGGCAAGTCACTCCCCAAGACCTGTCTGCCTCCTGGACAGGGAATGTCACTGCTGTGCCACCCTGTTTTCCTATAGGGCAGAGAGTGGGAGGCAACAAACAGGATGGCCAGCCTCCTTCACTGTCCTTCCTCACTCAGAACAGACCTGCCCTGGCTGCTGTCACTGTCCTGCTTAAAACAACCAGTGTGGAAATAGTGCATGCACCAGTCATTTCAGACCCAAGGAAAAGGATAACTTCTGGGTGACCCCATGGAACCCAAGGTCAGCTGCCCTGCTGTACTGGCATGCATGGGAAGGCTGCGGGTGCTGCAGGCAGCGGCTCCGGGCCCAGAGAGTCCAGGTGTGTGGCTCCTGCCTTAGCACAGACCTGGCCAGCAGAGTCCATAGGTATTTGGGATTACTCTAATTTAGGCAACTTGTATATTTGCTGCTTGGAGAATAAACTGTCAGCTGATTCTAAATGCTTAACATTTGGAAAGTCAAACCTTTCCTAGGGGTTTGATGTGAAAGTTAGGCACTTTTCTCTGGAGACAACAGAAGTGTCCGGGCCTGTGCCTGCTGCTGTCTGGTGGCCCGGGATGGCAGGCTTCGGTAAGCATCAAGGAATCCGCACAGTGGAGGCTTCCACTGAGGTGCAGCAAAACATCTCCCCAGTGGGAGGCCGGAGTCCAAATCCAATTTAGTGGCGAAATACAGCAAATATCAACAGGAACAAAGAGTGAGATCCCAGGCCCAGAACAATCTGAGATGGGGCCGGGCAGTGCCCCGACAGGTGGGCCAGGGTCAGACAGCGGGGTCCATCTTTTGACATCATCTATGTCTCCTTCACTTCAGAAGAAATGGCCTTTGAATGTGAAACTGTCTGAAAACAGTTGGGTGACTCCACAGCAGTCCCTGTAAAGCAGCTACGATTCTTCATTCTGAAATAGGTACATTTTTCAACTCAGCTGTATTTTCAGCTGAACCACAGAATGCTCTCAAGGCCAGACAGGAAAATCTTCCTCAGGGGAATTATTTAGGTTTCCACAATAATACTGAGCTATTTTTGATCAGCCTTTAGCCGGGGCAACTTTCCCTGGCTCTCAGTGGGGAGCCACAGATGGGCCTCGGGAAACTGACAAGAACAGCAGCCACCACTATGGTGCACCTTGTGCGTCTCTTCAGCCACATCAGCTGATTCTCACCACCATTGCCAGGCCCAGCGCATGCGGACTGGAGCAGAGCCAGGCCCACTGCGTGGGCAGAGGAGCAGAGCCAGGCCCAACGCACGCAGACAGGAACAGAGCCAGGCCCAACGCACGCGGACGGGAGCAGAGCCAGGCCCACTGCACGCGGACGAGAGCAGAGCCAGGCCCACTGCACGCAGACGGGAGCAGAGCCAGGCCAACTGCATGGGCACAGGAGCAGAATCCCTCCCTGGCCTCAAGGAGCTTGCAGTCTTCGATCAACCAGGAAGGGCCACATCTGAGGGGAGGAAGCGGGAATGGGCACGACAAGGAGGTGCTCCCTGGGCGGCAGCATCAGTGAAACTCCCCACATAGCACAGGAAGTGCAGCACCCATGAAGAGAAACTGCCCTCATTGGATTCAAACTCATCCCCCCATAGTGGGCCAAAAGGAGCTTTGGGAAAATCACCCCTGCTGGCATTATTCCAAAAGCCAGACAGAATTCTGGAAAATTCTTCCAAAACCAGCAGTGGTCACAAGGTTCGCACAGAGCCCCCCCACCCCTCCCATAAGAAAGCACAGCCCAAGACAGTGCCTCAGGTGCCTACCACCAGCACCCCAGCTTGGACAGCCTTGCTCTTCGGTCACTTGGACTCAATCCTGTTCCAATCCCAGGAGCTGCAGAGGTGTAGACAGGGATGCCCAGGGCTGCTGTCCAGTCACTGCAGGAACAGAGAGCTCAGGGGGAAGCTCCCACATCCTGCCATCAAGCAATCCCCTTCTAAGAACTGCCCCTGGGGCCAGAGAGACGGGAGAGAAGAGAGCATGCTTGGTCTGAGTATTCCTAACTCCCTGGCAATTGAAAGCTCTCCCAGCACTGACACTTTCCATGTGGGGACTTAAAGTGACTGCAGCCTGTTGGGGGAGCCACCGAGCAGCTTCATGTCTGTGATTCCCCAGATATGTGATCTTGGTCAACTTATTTAACCTTGCTGTGCCTCAGTTTCCTAGTTTGTAAAGTGGGCCAATCATACATTGGCAGAAATTCCTTGGATGGTGCCACCCTTTCCATTGGGTGGGACATTCACTGAGAAGGGACGTCCCTGTGGGAACTACATTTCCCAGCTGCCCTTGCAGTTCAGTGCACTCATGTGACTGAGCTCTAGCCAACGAAAGACCTGAGAGAAAGCCATGTGTTCCAGTTGTGGCCTCACCCACGCAAAGCTTTTCTGGGGCTCTCCTCCATGCAATTTCCCCTTTTCAGACTGTCTGGAAAGGAAAGGGTTTTCATGGCAACCTTGGAAACCATGTGTGTTGAAAAAGGCATATCTCCATCAGCCTGGGCCCCTGAGTGATTGAATGGTGAGTGTGCCCAGCCACCAGCTCATCTGCCCACTGCTCTTAGCCAGAAATCAACTTCTACTGCCCTTGAGCCATTTCCTGCTTTGGAGTCTATTTGTTTCTCTAGTTAGCCTACAGTACATGACAGATAATACTCCATGGCGTTTCTGGGAAGAATAAATAAATTTATGCAAAGAAGATAGAACAGAGCCTACCACACAACAGCTGGCTGCTGCTATTATTATTCCCTCGTCTGCGCCCCAGCCCAGCCCTACAGTCCCTGCTCCCATGTCCCTCATCTGCACCCCAGCCCAGCCCTACAGTCCCTGCTCCCATGTTTATGGTCATTGTTTATGAGCTCATCTAAAGCTTAGGTCCACGGGAGAGAATTAGACGAGCCCCTCTGTGGGCAGAGAGGGTCAGAATACATGGGAGCATTTGCAGCAAAGGAGAAAAGCTTTCCCAGAGGAAGTCCGTGGAGTAATCTTTAGAAATGAGAGAAGAGACAGGGTATCTTACTCCATTTTCTGTTCCAATAAGTGAATACCTGAGACTGGGTTATTTATAAAGAAAAGATATGTATTTCTTATAGTTTGGGAGGCTGGAAAGTCCAGTGTCCAGGGGCCTTACCTGGTGAAGCCCTTCTTGCTGGTGAGGACTCTCTACAGAGTCCAGAGGCTGTGCAGGATATCGCATGGTGAGGGTCTCCTAAGTGACGGCCAAACTGGCTTCTATAATAGACCCACCAGCATGATAACTAACCCACTTCCTCCATAACCTATCAGTCCATGAATGGACTAATTCATTCACAAAGGTACAGTTTTCCCAAACGTTCCTCCTCTCAACACAGCTACACTTGAGAAATGAACCATTGGGGGATATAGCCAAATCATAGCATTCCACCCCAGACCCCCAAACTCACATCGTTCTCACACATAAAATACATTCATTCCAAGCTAATAGCCCCAGAGTCTTAACTTGTTCCAGCAGCAACTCAAAAGTCCAAAGTTCCAAGTCTTATCTAAATCAGATATGTGTGAGATTCAAGGCATGATTTGCCTTGAGGCAAATTTGTTTCAGCTGTGAGCCTGTGAAATCAAACATGTTATCGACTTCCAAAATACAGTTACAGCCAACCATAAGAAAGACATTCCCATTCCAATTCCACATGACATCTTACAACTCTAGAAGGATCTTTCAGTCCTTGTACTGCCTCCTGGACATACTGGGGTGGAGGTTGGGCCCCCAAGACCTTGGGCAGCCATACCCTCATTGCTTTCCTGGACTCAGCCCACACTTCGTCTCTTCCAGGCTGACACTGTACACTACTAGCTCTACTGTTCTGGGGTCTAGGTGGTGACTGCACTCACACAGCCCCGCTAGACATTGCCCTGGGGGACTCCCTGCAGCAGCTCCAGTTGTGCCCACATTTCCACTTGGCATTTTGCCATGGCGGGGGCTCTGTTCTAACTCCACCCCTGCAGCTGGCCTCTGCCTGGGTCCCAGGCTGTCCAAGGCATCACCTGAAATCTGGGTAGAGGAAGCCGCGTCTTCACAGCTCTTGCACTCTGCTTGTCTGCAGAATTAGAACCACACGCTCAACACCGAGGTTTATGCTTTGTACCTTCCAGATCCATGGATTGAGCCAGACCTGGAGTCACTTAAGCCACAGCTATGGTGGCCTGGGAATGCCACACCAGAATGTGGGGAACGGAGATCCTGGGTGGCTGTGGGCAGTGACCCTGTGCAGGGCACCCCAGGCCCGTCCCTGGAAACCATGCCCCCTCCTAGAGTAGGACAAAGGGGGAAAGACCCCACAGGCATTTCAGATGGCTCCAGGCTAACCTCCTGTGTCAGTCGCCATGACAGGCTCTTGGCCATGCATTTAGTCTCCTCTCCTGGGCATGCTTGTCCACTCTTTCCATGGCCAGGGTGAGAGTGTTCCAAATCCTTTTGCTTTGCTTCCTTTTTAATCACAAATTCTGTCTTTAAATCATCTCTTTCCTCTCTTATTTTACGGCGGGCAGTTAAAAGTCTTGAAACTTACTGCCGTTTCGTGGTACGTTCTGGGCTTACTCGAGACTGTTGCCTCTTTCTTCTTCCCGTGGCTCCTCTGCACTGCGTTGCTGTGTGGCAGCCTGAATGCCCTGCTGCTCAGCTGCTGCTTCTGTCTGCTCCCCTCCTTCATTGCTCCTCAGTTCTGCATTCCGTAGCCTCCCAGGATAGGGAAGCAATTCAGTCAGTCTTTGCTGTTTTGTAACAAGGATGGCATTTGCTCCGGTTTTCGATACCTTGCTCCTCCTTTCCCTCTGAGGCCTCCTCAGAATGGCATTTATTGTTCAGATTTTTATCAGCAATATGGTCATGGTCACATAAGTAATCTCAAAGCAGTTCCAGAATTTCTATAGTCTTCTCTTCCTCTGAGCCGTCACTAGAGTCCCCTTAGTGTCCCATTTGTAGAAAGACAGGCTTTTCCCAGCCCCCTCCTTTAAATTCTTCCAGCCTCTACCCATTACTCAGTACTAAAGCCGCTTCTGCATGTCAGTTGTCTGTGGAGCAGCACCTTACTTCTTGGTACCAGGTTTCTCTCTTAGTCTGTTTCTATTGCTATAAATGAATATCCGAGACTCAGTAATTTATAAAGAAAAAAAATGTATTTGTTACATTGCTAGAGGCTGGAGAGTCCAAGATCCAGGGGCCGCATCTGGTGAGGGTCCTTCCTGCTGGTGGGGACTCTGTAGTGGCCTGGGGTGATGCAGGGCATCACAGGACGAGGGGGCTCATGAGAAATGCTCAAACTGAGTTTAATAACCCATCCTCATGAAAACTAACCCACCACCTCCATAACCCATCAACCCATGAATGGATCAATTCCCTTATGAGGGCAGAGCCCTCCTGACCCACGCACCTCCCCAGTGCCTCACCTCTCAACACTGCTGTAATGGGGACATGAACTTCTAGGGGTCACATTCAAAGCATGGAACAGGGTGGGAAGTTTCTGACTTGAGAATACCCTTGCTCTGGTGGGGGAAAGAGTGGTCAGAACAAAACAGGAAGATGGTTCCCTGGGTCCCCACAAAGGTGCCTGGGGGTGCTGGCTTCCAGATGTGATGAAAGATGCTCCCCTCACGTCCAAGCCCAACTCCAAGGCAGAAGTGCCTTAGGGGCCAGGATGTTTTCCATGGCTAGGATGCCATGGTTAGGGTGGCCTGGGAACGCTGCAGCAGAATGTGGAGAGCAGAGTCCACAGGTGGGCAGTGGAGACATTTCCTCCACGTTTCAATTTCCTGAATTGCACGGGACTCATGGGAAGTGGCATGACCCTTCTCCAAATCACTGCACTTCCCATCAGCCTGGCAGGACAGGGAGCACAAGGTGGCCGGGTTGGTGTGGGCGGCGGACGATCCACATTTATGTGGCAACTGTTTGTGTGGAAGGCCTGTGCTCTACTAACACGCTGCTGGGCACCCTGCCTTGGGGGGCAGCCCCCAACTATGTCTGGTCTATGAGATGGACGCCCCACAGGAGAAAAACGGGAAGAGATGCAAGGGAGAGAAAAGAGAGAGGGAAGAGAAAGAAGGATGAGGGAGAGACTGCGACAGAGGGAGGAGCCGTCCTTAGCTGTGGCTGACTCACAGCTGATGGCTCACGTGGCTTAGCGCCATGGATGAAACCTTCCTACTGCCTCTCAGGGGCTCCGTCTTAGCCATTTAGTTACTCAGCTTCTCTGTGTCTCCACTATAAGATAGGGATAATAATAATCACAGGACACAATGAGGTGATGGGTGCCAATTGCTCTGAGTGTCTAAAATATAGTAATTAATGACTCGATCAACTATCCCTACATCAGTAGCTTAAACACTGACAAGAAGAAAAAAATAGAGTCTTTTGTTTTGACATAGTTTTCAGATTTCCTCAGCTACCAAGAAGCAAGATACAACCAACCATGACCTAAATAGCAAGCAACTGGAGGCAGATAAGAAAGTTGTGAAGGTGTCAAAATTAATAAGCCAGTTGATGCAGGTGGATGAGGGGGGACCAGGCTGGGGAGAGATGGCATGAATGGGGCGTATCGCAGACTCTGACACTCCAAAGTGCTCCACGTGGCTTTTCTTTGTATTTTCTCTTTCTTGAAAAAGTAGCGTGAATTTGTTTGTACTGCTGTAAACACACACACACAAAAACTGCAACTGATATTTTACAATCTCTGTAGTGGATGACAAATAACTCCCTGGTAGGAGGCTGAAGTGAGCAGTGCTTCCTAGTCTCCAGGAACAGCATCTGAAGTCTGGCTGGGTCCACCCGATGAGGCATGGCTTAGCTCCATCTCATTCCCCTCTGAGGCCAAGCGGAGACCTCAGCTACCACAGGGGCTTAGGAACCCATGCCCTTGATCCTGCCTCGAGGCTCATGGCCACAGACACTCTATTCCATTCAGTCCTCCTCAGGGGGGGCGGCTTGTTTCTGCCCCCTCCCCCCACCAAGTCCCACCAGCCCCTCTCCCTCTGACCACTAAGCCATCTCGGGAGCGCTCCAGCTCGTTAGGACCAGGCTCCTCGGTTTCGGTAAGCACACCTATCAGCATGGTTTGGTCAGGAAAACAGAATTACTCCAGGTATTCCAAGCACAGAGGCTTACATGGCCATCAGGAAGGCCAGAGGAACAGATGGCTGGGAAGCCCCTACCAGAGAAAGTGAGCTGCAGGAGCTCACCTGAACCCCACGGTGAGTCCCTACTGTCCTGGCCCAGAGCCCCCAGGCTCAGCACCCCACCACAGCAAAGTGGGCAATTCACAGAGCTCTCCAGGAAACTCTCAGGTTCCTCTGGTTTGCTATTGCCCTCTGCCAGCTGTGCACACATCTGCTTTCAGCCGTGATGAAATCATGGCTTCTTCCCTTCCACGCTCAGCTAACTTGCTTGGCTCCTGCTGGCAGGCTCTAACCAGCACCGTTCAGAGTAGAGGTTCTAGGAAAGTCAGAGGATGACATAGACAGGGATGCACATGGGAACATGTGAAGGTGCCAACCACACACTCCACAGAGGCTGAGGCTTCAACTTGACGGCAGAGTCTGATTAAACTCGATGAGGAAGGGGTGGCGAGCCACAGAGAAAAGCTGGTCTCTAGGAGCCCCCTAGGCTACTGGGCCACAGAAGCTCATTTCTCCTCTTTTGGGTGAATTTGGTTACTATTTCCTCAAAACCTGATTAATATGAAAGGTTAGAGTGAAGACACCTGCGGGGGGAGGATACCCCAAACAAAAACTGGTGAGTACTTAAAAACAGGCAGCTTCTAAGAACAACAAAACCCAACTGGAAAATATATAATGCAAAGGGCACTACTTTATAATAGATGGGCAGCATTTAAAAATCAATAAATCTTTCATCAGAGCTTCATCCTGCTGGAGAAATGGTTAAGGAATTATGCAGAACCACGGCACATGCAGCAGCAAGGGACCTGTCTTCATCCGCATCGGCAGCAGGAAGAGAGGCCTCCCGGGCCGTTGGATGAATCCCTGGGACTCTGCCAGTGGCCTCCACAGAGATGGAGATAGAGCTATGCCTGGAAATGGCTCTGCTGAGAAAGACAATTTGGAGCAGAGGTGGCCAGTCCAGCTTCTATTTCCTTTCAGCCCTGATTCTGTACAAATATTCTCTTTTGGCCTCTCAAAAATTTATCCCCCTGGGGAAAGACAACATTCCAGAAATCCTGCATTCTCAGCCTTCTTTAGAATCTGTTGATGAGCAATGTCTATGTCAGAACAGTATCAGCACTCACAGTTTAGACCATGGTCACAAGAGGGCACCCTGAAAGTCTACATGCACGGAAGCCTTCTCACAGCCACATGTGCTTTCCTGGGAATTCCGTAAGCCCAGCTTCCAAAGCACCCTCATCCACTGCAGGACATGTATCCAGCATCCAGCAACGTGACTGGCACTGCAGAAAACATCAGGCACACAGGTGAGCTGCTCTTCCTGCCCTCAAGGAGTTTGCAGTTTGCTGGGAATTTATAAAAGCACACAGGAAGGCAGGTGAAGACCTTCTCAAACAAGACAGAACAAGGTGCAGAAAGCAGTAGATTTTGTGACTGAACAAGCTGAGTGCTCTAACAGCCTCCTGGGCACAGCTCTCAGAGTGGCAGACCTGGAGGTGCACCACCCAGACTCCCCTGCAAAGAACAGCTTGCTGCCTGCCTGGCTGCTGGTGCCAGTAGATGACCTGCAGTTGCCGGAACCCCCAGGATCTGCCTCAGTTACCGGGAGCCACCTCAAAAATGGCCATGTTCTATAAGGGCAGTCACACCAATGCATGAGGAAGGGGTATAAAGGCCAAGCCATTCTTGCCCCAAATGGGACAACTCCAATAGGGTCTACGGAGGCATCACAGAACATCCTTACAACTCTTCCTGCCCAAACTCCATGCGGCAAATGTTGATCCCGAAGAGCCCTCCCAGTGATGATTCTGCAAAGTCATTCTGTCTCGGAGTAGGTGTCTCAGGGATCCCAGCTGGTGACCATCCGCTCAGCCTCCATCCACGTTTTCTGCTTGCCTACTGCCCCCCAGCTGTCTCTGTCTTGTGGCAAAGATCTGATATTCACTGGAGCCATCCCCAGATGCTGCCTCCTCTCTCCCCAACCCCACCTTGTCCCCTAGAGCCCTGTTTGCTGTAGCACCCAAGGCCCTGCCCTACTTCTAATTCTCTTTGGACGTTGATGACCCCTCTTTTATGTAAAATGTACCAAACTCTCTATGATCTCCCTGCTGTGGTCCTTGCTCCTTCCACCCACTGGTCAGTATCCCTGCAGTCGATTCCTCTACTCACCTGCTTTGTGAGTGACAGCCCTCTGGACTCAGTCCTGTGTTGCAGGAGTGCCTTTAGGGTTTCACTGATCACATCTAAGCCAGAGACTCCCCAGTGTGTGGAGTCTCCTCTGTGGCCCTGACTGCTCTCCTGAAGTATCTGATGCTACAACCTGGTTGGTTCATGCAGCCTTGATCCCTTCGAGCGGTAAAGAACTTGCTGTGAAAAGAGTTTTCTCCTTCAGCAATAACACCCACCATGTGGCATGTGTGGCATCACATTAAGGCTGTCCATATTCAAACAAGCAAATCTCTGGAATTATATGCTTCAAAACATGAAAAACAAGAAAATATGTAACTTAAAAGGAATTAGGCCAAGTGTGGTGGCTCACACCTGTAATCCCAGCACTTTGGGAGCCCGAGGCAGGCAGATCATGAGGTCAGGAGATCGAGACCATCCTGGCTAACATGGTGAAACCCCGTCTGTACTAAAAATACAAAAAATCAGCCGTGTGTAGTGGTGGGCGACTGTAGTCTCAGCTACTCGGGAGGCTGAGGCAGGAGAATGGTGTGAACCCAGCAGGCGGAGCTTGCAGTGAGCCGAGATCACGCCACTGCACTCCAGCCTGAGTGACAGAGCAAGACTCTGTCTCAAAAAAAAAAGAAAAAAGAAAAAAAAAAGAAATTAATCTCTGCTGATAACGTTTCAGCCACCACGATACTTTGAAGATGAAGAGGTTCTTGGATGGAGACTCCCACTCCAGCATCAGTTAAGCTTGCAAAAACTTGGTCTGACCCTGATCTCCATGTTTGCCCTCAGAGTCGAGCTCAAGATATGCTGACTTTAAAAGCCACATATTTATAGTCTTCAAGGTACTCTAAATTCACACGGTCCCTACTTTGACCTCTGTTTCTCTCATGCTATTTAAGATACATCGCATGAGAAGCAGCTTAGCTTCTTAACAATATGGTCAGATAGATATTTGATCTAGGGTGAGCATAAAGAATTAAATTATGCAGGTGATAAAAGCTCCCAAGGAATCATTTTGAGTGGGTGATAGGACCCTAGGCAAGTAGTCCTTATGATGGCACACCAATGCTCTCATCAAAGCCCAGGATTCTTTTCCATTGAGCCAGGTAATCAGATCAGCATGGACAACAATGTCTGCATTGTATATTCAAAGCTGCTGATGATCTGGAGAAGCAGAATAATTGAAGAATTGATAATTGACCATGATTACGTCTATTGATGTCTTCCAGGAAGTTTTATCTGACATGGTTGTTTTTAAATATGAAATTAAAAGAAAGCTCTGTTTCCACCAGAAAAGGAAAGTTTGAGTTACAAGCCAGATAAAAATATACTTCCGTAGGAACAAAGTCATCTCTGTAAAGAAAAGTCAGAATAATTGCGCTGAGCAGTCATCATCAGAAGAAAAAGCCATTAAGTGTTATTGAAACTTAGGGTATCCCCTCTAGCAACGAGAGTCCATAGTCTGATGAATGTCAAGTACTAATCCAACACTAATGTGATTTAATTTTATGAATTGTTTGCATAAATATTAGAAAACATCTTGAGAGAAACATACTGTATTATACATCTGTGTACATGGTGGATGCATGCAAATGCTCTGGCCCAGCTCCTGAATAATTCATTTCAGTCATTTTATTTACATAGGAAAATGATCCTTGATTTGTTTGGCAGATTTTAAGCCAGAGCTTCTGTTGGTAAACTGAGCCCCTAGTGTGCAGCCAAAAGGCACAGGGCAGTGGGAGGTCCTCTGTAGAGCAGACAGCAGCCTTTATCTCATTGAATTCTCTGATTCTTTAGAAAACAAGTATGTTTGATCTGGTCCATTTTAAAAAGTCTTAGCTCTGTAATGGTACTTGCCAATCTGCTTTCAAAAGAAGCATTCCCCCTTTCTGTGCCTCTTTCATCCTGTTTATGAGTGCCCTCTTCTTGCTCTCTTTCTTTAAAAAAAATGCTTTTCATTCTTTCATTCTTGTTGTTGTCTTGAGAAAACAAATAAGAGAATGGGAAGATGAACTGGGGAAAAATCTTTGGAGGAGGCATGACAGATGCTGAGAAGATTTAGGGCTCCCCTCCCCTCCTCACCAGCCACTTGGAGAACTAGGGGGTGAGAATATGCAAGGGAGGATAAGTCTGAAGGCTCTGACACTTGTCAGTGACGTGGTGACCACAGGGAATGAACTCCTTGAGGATGCTTAGTAGAAAACCACTCTACAAACTCTTAGCTCCAGCTCCCTTCCTTCAGTGAACTCCTTACACCAGGGTGTCTCTCATCTGACGAGCTTTAGCTCTCCTTTCCCATCATGGCTGCCCAGGTCCTGGTGACTCCCTCTCCAGTACTCTTCCCTGAGCTTCTGGAGTACAGGATTCCAGAAGGAATTCCCCAAGGCTTTGATACTGTTGGGTGAAGGAAGAAGACAGGGACTTCTGGGGCTACATGTCCCTGAGGATGACCTCGGCCTGTATATCCCATTGAACACCACCACCATCTGGCCCACCTTCTGCTCTTCATTCTACAGTCACAAGACTGTGTTCCTCAGGCAGAGGGAGGACACCTCTGTGGGGCAGGCATGTGGTTGCCTGAGATGGCCAGATTCCCAAGGTCATGCCAGACCTCAGTCACATTTATTCTCTTTGTCCATTTCTCCTTCCCCAGACGTTGGGTCTCCCTCCAGTTCCTCTGCCTGCTACTCCTTCTCCATATCCTCCTCCTACTCCTACAGAGCAGTGTCTGGACATGGGAGTCAGTGTCCTGCCAGAGGGGAGCTGAGGAAGGAGCCGCACCAGAATCCTCTTCCTCAGGTTGGGTCTCACTCTTGGATGGGTAGTGAGACCTCCTCATGTGGTGAGCAGGGTGACAGTGTCCTCAGGACCCCCGGCCCCCTCTTGTCCATTTCTTCATCTCCAGTGTCTGCTCTCAAGTACCCTCTCCTTGCCCTCTTAGACCTGTTCTCAGTAATGCACTTGGAGTGGTAAGTGCCAATAAGTCCTTTATTCAGAAAAAAAAAAAGAATCCATTCCAAGTGCACAAATCATCAAAAGTGGGTACCATCCCCTGCCCCAAATGCCTTGGCCGTTTCCACATTTCCTACCACTTTCTTCACAATGGAGGCCTATGTGGTAGTTCAGCCAGTGGACTGCTGGAACTGGAAGTGCTTTCATTGTACTTCCGGGGCATCCCAGAACAGCACCCGGAAAGACGGGGAATGAATGCCCCAGCTCCCAGCTTTGATGTGTTCTGCGGGACCTACCGGGCCTCCATCGCCCACTGCAGGACTGGACCAAAGTTTCCCTCCGTGAGACTTCGCCAGATACTGCACCCCCATTTCATTCTCCCTCCCCAGTCTCAGCTCCCAGCTCCTCCTTATTTTGGAACACCGAGTAGCCTCCCACTTCCACTGAATCCTGGTTTCAGGTTCTCTTTCTAGAGAACCCAAACCAAGACACAGGCATACAGTGGAAATGCCCCTTCTCTTCCCATGCCTAGACCCACGGGCCTCCCCAGAGGCAGCTCCTCGATGTATTACCTGTTTTAGGAGCGCACCGGTCTGGTAACACAGAGCAAAGACGTGTGGCTCCAGTTTCCTCGTCTGTAAAATGAGATGATAGGGTCTACATAATAAGATGGCTTCCTTATGAGGGGTGAAGTAGTTGATATTTGCAAAGTGCTTAAGGTGGTGCATGTACACAGAGAGCACGAAGGAAATTTCATTAACTAACTACCTGCATACATGCTTGCATCTGTAAACTTCTGCCCTCCAATTTCAATTTTGACTTATTGCTGGATCAAAGAATCCATTTTTACTGAATCCCTGTGCTGTCTCAGCTGCCTGAGGCTTGGATGAACAGGAGGTACAGGTAGCTACTGGAATCTTGTACCACAAGCCTGGCAGGGCCTTGGTTGCTGGGAGATTAGGACACCGTTCTTTTTGGAACGCAGCCAATTCGTAAGGCTTCATCTAAGCATAGGTCAGGTGAGAGGCTCTAGTGGACACGAGGAGACCAAGGGGCTGGCTGTCAAAGCCTCAGTCCTTCCAGAGTGAGTTCTCATGGAGCATGCCCCACATCCCAAGAAACAAAAAAGCAGCTGGAAGTTTGCTTTGCCATGGGAGCACCACTCAGCCAGGCCCCTACAGAAGTGTCTAGGCTGTGTCATTCATCATACCATGTCCAGCAAGGCTAAGGTTTGGCCATTCCCAAGAAAGATGCACTCAGTACCAGAGATCATTGCTTTGCAGTTAGAAAAAGTGAGGGACTTTGGCCTGAAATTTTTCCTGGAATCTAATATCAAAGTTCATCACACTTACAGCAAGAACATAGTGATAGCAGCCAGAAAACATATCAATTTCTTGATAAAACAGTTAGGGAAAACAGCTAGACAGCTGATCAGTTCATCAGTTAATCCATTCCAAGACCAAGAACCAACAAAGATTCAATAAAATATATTGATTATTTTGGGCTTGATCTATAGGACTCTGAGAATTAAGTCTGGGATTTCAGACTCATTAAATCCCTCATCTCAGGAGTTTTTAAGGCTGTTTTAAGGAACGCTTTTTCTGCATTTGGCTCCCATTGTTGGAATTTTATGTTCTTTAAGATTTGTAGAATTTTAGTAATGTACAGGAGGCTGTTAATTTCACTTCTTATATCTTTAACTTTTTTTTTTTTTGAGACAGAGTCTTGCTCTGTTGCCCAGGTTGGAGTGCAGTGGTGCAATCTCAGCTCGCTGCAACCTCTGCCTCCCGGGTTCAAGTGATTCTCCTGCCTCAGCCTCCTGAGTAGCTGGGATTACAGGCATGCACCACCACACCCGGCTAATTTTTGTACTTTTTGTTTTTTTAGTAGAGACGGCGTTTCACCATGTTAGTCAGGCTGGTCTGGAACTCCTGACCTTGTGATCCACCCACCTCAGCCTCCTAAAGTGCTGGGATTACAGGCGTGAGCCACTGCGCCTGATCGTCTTTAACTTCTTTTTACCAAGATGGCTGTGTGAAGTCTCTTACTGGACTGTGTTTTTATTTCTGCCCCTTTAACAATTTCCAGAAAATCTTTAGATTTCACAAGCAAAAAGAAAAAGACTTTATCGGGAGTCAATAGACCCTGAAAAATAAATCGCTGTCTGAAATGTGAGGTATCAACAAAGCATAATTTTACTTTCAACACATTGACCTGAAATCTTTCTGTGACCAAAATAATCCCAGGCGAGATTTAAGTATTTGTGGAAACTAATTAACTCTCTCTTTCCATAGCAACTTCCCACAGATTGGGTGGCAGTTCTCAAAGAATACACCTGATCTTACCATGTAAGTCATGACAGAATTCAATTGCATAACGAGAGGAGAAATCCGTTAGTATTTATAGGCCCCCAGAATCACCTTTATTTTTCTCCCAATGTGACTTTAGATCTTTAATCAACACTTCCTTAAAGCATGAGAGGCAGAATTTCTTGAAGACACTGATGTGTGCAGTCGTTAATATTTCAGTTTAGACCCACCCACTCAATCTAACGCATGTTTGAAAAAACAGAACAGATACAAATAATTACCAGTTAATACAAAAGCATGAAAAGCAAGAATCTTGTACTCACTAGCTCTATTCAAGACCCACAGGGGAAACCAGTAATTGCTTAATTTGGAGGATTTCCCTCAGGTGCCCGTGGATCTGCTTTGGAACAATACCTATGAGCATACCTTGCAGTCCCTTTCCCCTTCTGACCTGAGCTAGGTGTCAGATGAGATGGCAGGGGTCCTGCCCTGCATAGTTCTGCAGGCCTGTGATGCCTTATGCTGGCTGCAGGCCTCTGCATCTGTCATTCTCCACCTGCACATCCAGATAGTCTACCCCTCCTACCTGCACAGAAGAAAATCCTTTAAATAGCACTGTACCAAAAAAAAGCTGGTTTCCACACCTTTAGATAAAAGCTTTGTGTCTTCATTCACTTAACAAATATGTAAGAAGCATGCCAGTGATGTATTGGGAGAATGGTTTCTAGGGAAAAAATGATGTATTTGTGGTGTTTGTCAATTTTTTGGTGTAAATATTCTTAGCATGGCCATTTTACCTACAAACAGAACATCACTGGATACAGAGTTGGGGGAAGATGCATAGAATTGATTCTCATGAGCTGGCGCAAACCTGCTCCAGCACCCCACTGAAAAAACCTGTTCTTTTGCAGACATGATGTAAGATAATGATGCTACTGAGATACATGACAACATGCACCTGCTTCTGAGGAGCTCATAATGCAGCCAGCAGCACAGAGTGTGTGTGCAAACCTTTCTTCTGCAGTATGACATTACCCAAGTTTATTACAGAGGCATCCTCTCATGAATGTTATGGAAAGTATAACTAGAGATACGTAGGCGAGCATGTGTCTTAGTCTGTTTCTGCTTCTTTAAAAAAAAATACCTGCGACTGGATCATTTCTAAGAAACAGAAATGTATTTTCTCACAGTTCTGGAGGATAGAAAGTCAAAAATCAAGGCACCAGCAGGGTCAGTGTCTGGTGAGAATCTGGTCTCTGTTTTCAAGATGGTGGCTTGAATGTGTGTCCTCACAGGGTGGAAGGAATGAAAGGGCAAAAGGAATGAAGAGGTGAACTTCCTCCCCAAGACTTTTTATAAAGCACTCATCCTCTCCATGAGGGAAGAGCTCTTATGGCCTGATCACCTCCCAAAAGCCCACCTCTTAATACCATTGTATTGAGGATTAAGTCTCAACACAAATTTTGGAGGGGACACAGACACTGAAACCACAGCAGGACAGGAAGGAAGAAGCCATGAGTGTGTGCTGCCGTACTCAGGTTCCCAGAAGGAATATGGAAATTGTTCATCTCAAGAAATGTACAGCCCGGGCACAGTGGCTCACACCTGTAATCCCAGCACTTTGAGAGGCCGAGGCAGGCAGATCATGAGGTCAGGAGTTCAAGACCAGCCTGACCAGCATGGTCAGAAACCCTGTCTCTACTAAAAAAAAAAAAACCACACACACAAAAATTAGCCAGGCGTGGTGGTGCGTGCCTGTAATCTCAGCTACTCAGGATGCTGAGGCAGGAGAATCGCTTGAACCCGGGAGGCGGAGGTTGCAGTGAGCCGAGATCACACCACTGCACTCCAGCCTGCGTGACAGAGCAAGACTCTGTCTCAAAAATAAATAAATAAATAAATAAAACAAAAAGAAAAGGGAAAAGAAAAAAAGAAATGTACAAGAAGTTACAAAAATGTTGTTCATAATTTGCAGATAATCACTTAATATATAAAAATAAAATGCAATTCTAAACTAGGACAAAAAAGTTTAGTCTACCCAATGAAATGTAACAAAAGATGGGAAAAATATGGGAAATAGAACACGTGAACGAGGATGGGAGAAATAAGGCAAAACAATATCCATATTCAATGTAGAAGGCTTGAATTTCTTTGTCATAAGTCAGACATCAGATTGAATTTAGAAAATAGCTGTAAGAAAAAAATTTAGCAAAAAAGAAAAAAATGGTTATAGCAGTATAGAAAATATTTTTTTTAAATATAAACTCATGAAAATCAATGCAGTAATATTAGTATAGACAAAGTATAACTCTAGGTAAAATCATAGTGAGTGATGAGGGCAGCTGCACAGTCACGGGAGAACTAGAGCGAGGTGTTATAATCACGAACAAATGCACAACATATGCGCCCTGTGTTGCTGTAGATGAGACTTGGTTGACCATGAATTTGTAGTTGCTATTTCTATCATTGATCAGAAAACAAGGGTTATCAAAAAGGCCTGGAGGTGCTGATGGGTTCAACTTTGGACATGAGAAGTCTGGGGCCGCTGGGATTCTCAGGGGCACGTGACAGAGCTGATCAGAGATGAGGCATTCACCTTCAGGAACATGTTTGGAATATTATCCTTTCCCTGCAAAGATCCAAAGACATTTTTTTACTAAAATACTCTGATCATCACAAGCAAAAGATTTGCACACAGAATGAAAGTACGTTATAGTGGTAATGATAGTGAGAGATATTTTTCTGACAAAGGATGGGATGGAAGGAATAATAGAGTCAGAAAAACAAAAGAACAGGGAAAATGTCTTGAAAGTACTTAAAACCTTGCTTGACTCTTAATGAAAGTTGCTATATAGGCTACAGGTGATGGGTAAATATTCACCATGTATCTTTTGAGGCATAAAGCGTTTTGCTTCCCAAGCATCGCCTATATAAAGACTTAAATGGCTGTGCCCTCCTGTAGCTCAAGATATTGCTTCTGTCTATCACAGTGGAAACCTGTCCAACAGAATCTCTTATCTGTCAAACAGATGAAGCTGGAGCCTTTCCTGGCTGCGCTGATAATCAGCATTAGAGGGAAGGGGTGGCAGTCTCCACTGCAGAATGATTTGTGTAGATTGCCGGGTTTTAATGAGGAGTGGAAAGCATTGTGCATGTTCAACAGTGTGTGTGCTACATCACTGGCTTTCACAACCTCCCTAGAAAAGCCATTTGTTCTGTAATTATGTAACACCCGTATATATGTCACAGAAAGGCAGTGAGTTTACTATTTTAAATTAAATTTTAGTAGTGCTAGGAATCTCCACAAGCCAAGGCAGAAAACAGTCTGCCCCGTCATGTCTTCATTCTCTGTGGGTATCTCACAGCAAAGAAACTCTTTTTTGTTTGAGACAGGGTCTCACTATGTCACCCAGGCTGGAGTGCAGTGGCACGATCTCGGCTCACTGCAACCTCTGCCTCCCTGGTTCAAGTGATTCTCATGCCTCAGCCTCCTGAGTAGCTGGAATTACAGGCATCCACCACCACAGTCCAGCTAATTGTGTGTGTGTGTGTGTGTATTTTTAGTAGAGATGGGAGTTCACTATGTTGCCCAGGCTGGTCTCAAACTCCTGGCCTCAAGTGATCCTCCCTCCTTGGCCTCCCAAAATGCTGGGATTATAGGCATGAGCCACCATGCCCAGCCAAAACTCTCTTGTAATGTACCAGTTTTGTTTTGCTTTAGTTTTCCTAAAAGGTGAAAATTGTTTAAAGCAAAGAAGAGCACCATTTGGTACAGCTAGATTTCAGAAGTGGGCACCCCGTTTCGCACTTTTCACGCTCCCCCACAGTCACAAGCTGAATGGCTCCTCTCCCCACTCTCCAGCAAAAAGCAGGGAAGTGTTTCCTTTTTCCCTGTCATCCTGGAAGGCGGAAGTGTAGGGCACAACCCTGGGCTTGAGCATCGTGCAAAATCAGGCACAGTGGCCGTCCTCATTGTGAGCCATTCCCTGCATTATTAGTATTGTCAGGTACTTAGCCAAAATGTCCATTACTTCATCCATACCTAGTGTGTTTCCTCAAAAAAACATGCTCCCGGAAAAAGTGATTTGTTTTTATTAAGTGCTATCTGCAATAAATATCCTCCTCTTCTCCCTCAGCCTGCACATCTGACTCAAGACAGATTCTGTCCCACAGAGATGAGGGATAGGGTAGGAAATCTGTAGAACTCTGAATTTCTTGGGATCCAACTAGGAAAATTCTGCGTCTTCTAACAGAGAGCATTTAATAGAGGAAATTGTTGCATGAGCAAGGGACTCATTGAAAGAGGAGGCTGGGGCAAAACAGAGAATAATAGCATGACAGAAAGCCACTCACCAAGCTTGGGAGGGCCTGTGTCAGAGGATACCACAAGACAGGGCCTTCAGGTGGGAACCGCCGGAGGAGTCACCCAGCAGGAACTGGGATCCTGGCAAGAGAGATTGTCCAGCAGAGCTGGAGCCATGAAGGAGACACCACCATTTCCAAAAGTGTCTCACAGAGCCACGTGGCAAGGAAATGCCTGCACTCTCTGCTTTGCTGCCCTCTCACCTTCCTGCAGTGCTTCCATCACCCAAGCCAGCCCAGAAATAAGAAGGCAGGGCGCCTGCACGTGGCGTTTTCTGCTGTGCAGAGTGAGGAGAGCAAAGCCGGTGTGAGGGGCTGCACTCATGTTCTCAGCCACTCTCCTCCCCCTGCTTCCACATGCCTTTTGTCTCATGACCTTGAAATCACTCTTACTAAATGGGCAGTTTCTATTTCCACACCACAAATCTGGGCCCGGATATGTGACTTGCATTGGCCCCAAGAGTGAGGCAGAGTGACCACGTACGAGTCTGGACCAACAAGGCCTCAAGCAGCCTTGAAAGTTTCCACTTTTGCGTTTCTGCCATCACCAGAAGCAGCACATGTCAGGGCTGGCCCTCCAAACCCTAGGGGGATAATGAGAGACATATGGAGCCAAGCTTCTCCAGCCAAGCCTAACCTAGAGCAGAGGCCACAGCTGACCCTGGGATGAATGAATGAAGCAGCCCATTCACAGATGACGTGCAAATCCAGCCAAGATCATTTAAGTTTATCTTAGATCTGCTGGTTCCCAGCCAACCTGCAGACGTATGGGTTATAATAATAAATTGTGGTTTTAATACATAAGATTTGGGGGTAGTTTTTAATGCAGCAAGGGTAAACGGATAAAGATAAGATGCATACGAAAGCAAACCAGCCGTTGACTACACTAACATATCACATAACTATAAAACCAGAGAAAACCTATAAGGGTTTCTGAGACCTAGCAAAATGATCTTCTTGGTTGCGTCAAAACATCCCGCTTTATGTCCGCTAACACTAAATTAGTGAGCCAGGTGGTCTTGCTTCCCACAAGAATGTGACTGCTATGGTTGGTGCAGGACACAGGTATGTCCCCAAGCCGTGAGTGACCGGCCAGCCATGAGAGCATGCTGCCTTGGTAATGCCACCCCAAATGCAAGGACTGCTCAGATGAGTTCACCTAAGCGGGGTCCAGACTGATGGATATGAACTCCTTGGAGGGCAAAGAGCACAAATGGCACTCCAGAGAGAGGAAATGGCCTCAGCACAGGCACCTGGGCAGGAGGGCAGGAGCATCAGGCATTTGAGTTGCCTTGAATCCACAAGTGTGGCAAGAACCCTGGGTGCCTGTGGGGATCCATAAGGGTGAGACTGTAAGTCTGGGCTGGAGACATAGGGAAGGGCCATGGACAGCAGGGACCATGACCCTGGCCAAGGTGAGCCACAGGGAGGGTTTGACCCCAAGACGCATGTGAGATTAGGCAAAAAATGTGTACCATTACAATTACTCTTGAAAATCTCTAAAATCCCAGTTTTTTGTGTATTAGCTACGTATCCCTGTGTAATAAATTATCCCTAAGACTTAGTAGTTTAAAACAATGAGTATGAATTATCTTGCAGGTGTCTTCTGAGGGGAGTCAGGAATTTGGGTGTAGTTTAGCAGGGTGGCTGTGGCTCGTTTCCTCCTGGGGTTGCATCAGGGTGTCTGCTGGGGCCGTGGTCTCATCTGAAGACTCCATGCAGGGAGGATCTGCTTTGATGCTCATTCCCATGGTCATAGGCAGAATTCATTTCCCCACAGGAGTTTCAACTGGGGCCTAACAGAATTCAGTTCCCCACAGGAGTTTCAGCTGGGGCCTTACAGAATTCAGTTCCCCACAGGAGTTTCAGCTGGGGCCTCACAGAATTCAGTTCCCCACAGGAGTTTCAGCTGGGGCCTCACAGAATTCAGTTCCCCACAGGAGTTTCAGCTGGGGCCTCACAGAATTCAGTTCCCCACAGGAGTTTTACCTGCGGCCTCAGTGTCTGTCTGTCTTTTGGAAACGTGCCTTCCTTGGTCCCTTCCCATATGGTTCCCTCCAAAGGGCAGTTCACCACATGGCAGCTGGCTTCCCCCAGAGTAAATGAGTGAGGTCAATGTCTTCATAAGATATTCTGAGAAGTGAAGACCCACTGCTTCTGCCATATTCTATTTGTCATAAATGATTCACTATATCCAGTGCACAATCAAGGGGAGGGGACTCCAAAGGGTACAAATACCAGGAGGCAGGAGTCATTGGGGTCATCTTAGAGGCTGTCTACCACACCACACCCTGATTAGCCATATGATGTGGTGACAGGATGCTTACTCTGGGACAGGCACATGGGCACTGAGACTGACTGGAGAGCGTCAGGCTCCCATGCTCACTGGATGTTCTGAATGGTTTTCTCTCTCACCTGAGTATATATTAATATGTTATGCTGAAGATGTGTAGTTTAATATATTTAAATTAAATATGCATAAAACATGGCACTGCTCTAATTTTATATATATGTGTGTGTGTGTGTATGTGTGTGTGTATGTGTGTGCCTGTGTACATATGAAATAAATAATTCCAGAGGACTGACAGTGAGTTAGAGGAGGAAAGTGAGGAATGAATGGGTACAAGAAACCAGTTCAGAAGAAATGGTACAGGTGGGGAACAGAGAACATCTTTGGACAGAAGTAGATGGAGGGAAGTATTTGAAAGGCATTTAAGATTTCAAAAGCGTTTGTGATGGACCAGTTTGATCCAGAAAGAAGAAGACAAGGGGTTAAGATTTCTTCTATATTAAATAGAATTTCTCATGTATTCAATCTAGGTCATGCTAATAAATCAAAGCCGGTGTCTGTGGTTGGGAGGGTGCAATTCACGGGAGAAGGACAGATGCCCTTTGTCTTAAGTCCAGGATTCCCCTGGGATTTCTGCACCACAGCCTCGGCCGTGCCTCCCAGTGTGCATGGTGCAGAGCTCAGGGGACATGAGCAGCACCGCTGCACTGGGCAGAGGTGAGGGGCTGGAAGGTCAGGCCCCTGGCCATCCTAGAAAAACATTTCCCATTGCCTGGTAAAATTTAGGGTACAGGTGGCCACTTGATTTCTTTCAATGTAGGCATCCCTCTTTGAGAAGAGGAGGTTTTATATATATGTGCTTTTTATGATGCTATGTTTTGAAGTGCGCTATTCCAAGGGTTTGGAGCAAGGAAAGAGGAATAGTGGGTGAGTGGAGGGAGTTGGCTGGGTGTCTGGACAACACGGTAGGGTCCCCTCAACCTTTCCCATGTGTCTGCATTGCCTGGCCCTCCATGCTGGGCACGGCCGCCTGCTTTGTGCTTCAGCTACCCAGAGACGCCTCCTTCCCTACCTGCCTCCTCAGCCTTTGACTGGAAAGATGCTGAAAGATGCTCATTTGCCACTCAACATTTAACAAGTCTGATGGTTGTTTTCCTTCTAATATCAAGAGGTTCACATTGCCAGGTACTCTGGTTCATAATAAGAGTTATTTCTCCCTGGAGAGACATTTTCTGATCTTGTTAAAGATGAGATTGTGACAGTATCTATAATTAAGAATAGTTAGATGCAAATGTGGGAAGACGTGTTTGAAAACCTCTGGATGATAATCTCCATTTAATCATTAAGTTAAATTGAATGTGACTGAACACTCAATCTTGCCTCATGTGGCCCCCTTTGTGGCAGCCATAGAGCTCTCTTTGTGCATTGGACAGTCTATTGGTGATGGATTCTGTCTGAGTAGGTTCATAGGGGTTGTTCCCAGTGCACCGATTTTAAAAGTGGCTTTTCCTTTTACACCTGCATGCAGTGTTCATTGACTCTCATTCCCAATGTGTTTTGCATGCCTCCCAGTGGAGAGAGGGGAGAAATACAGACAGGACTCCATAATCCGCATGGGCCCCGGAGGCTTGGCGGAAGCCAATTGCTGGAATCACCAGAATTGTATGAGCCTCGCATTTCAGTCAAAGGTATCACTAGGGACAGTGTAGTTACTGCAAGATCTGCTCGACACAGGAGTGGCTGGAATTAGTAAGTGGTCATGGTGTGAGCTCCTTCCTTCTATTTAATAATTTTAAATTTTGAATTATTTGTCTTTTTATTGATGCCTAGACTTCTTCCAAAGTAATCTGGAAACACAACACTGAGGCTGTAAAATAAAAAAGCAGTCAACATAAATAAAAAGATGAGAGACCACTTCCAATGCTCAAGTGGGGCAGCTGGGCACCAGGGGGAAGCACAGATTGAGCCTGATGGGAAATCCTAGGCCAGGTCCTACTGCTGCGACCAGAGGCAGCAATTAACCTTGAGCTTCCAAACAGCCAAGGGAACACAAACCAGGTCACATGGCCCTCAGGCCTGATGAAGAGGAGAGGTTGCCACCAAGACAGTCACCTTACTGGTACTGAACGTGGAGGGGAATTTTCCTGAATGTTCAGCACAGCAGACTTACAATGAAGACAGGTTCAATAATAAGGTTGGTTTTTATGTTTTATTATTTTTTATTTTTCAGAGACAGGGTCTTGCTCTGTCACCCAGGCTGAGGTGCAGGACCACAATCACAGCTCACTGCAGTCTTGACCTCCTGGGCTCAAGTGATCCTCCCACCTCAGCCTCCGAAGTAGCTGGGATTACAGGTGCACACCACCACGCCAGGCTAATTTTTGTATTTTTTATGCTTTTTGTAGCGACAGAGTGTAGCCATGTTCCCAAAGCTGCTCTAGAATTCTTAAGCTCAAGCTATCCACCCACCTTGGCTTTCCAAAGGGAAAGGATTGCAGGCATGAGCCCCCGCACCTGGCTGAAGCTAGAAAGTTCTCAGCAGCAGGATTTAGCTGAGGATTTCACATCAGGCTCAATCTGCACCTCCCCCTGCATTCAGCTGCCTCACCCAAGGATTAGACCCAAGGATTTTTTTAAAAAAAATCTTTGATTCCTAAAATCTAGAAATGAAATTCTGAAAACAATGCATTAAGTTTCAAGGATATATGTCTGGGCTGCTATTTAATAATGTGTTGACATCAGTAAGGAGTAATTCACTTTGGTTCCCTTGGCACTTTTCCCTGGACGTTCTAACCCTCCAGATAATCTAGAATTTTCTCTCTTTCCTTCTTGTTCAGTCTTCACCAAGACCAATTTCCATGGCCTCTACACCAGCCAGTGAATCTCAAGGTCACCCAGGAGGAGTTGCTGTGGCAGATTGAAGATTACTGCATTCTCTTTCACACTCACTCCAGTGTTAACTGTTTGCTTCTGGTCCCTCCAATTGAATCTGGGTGGGATCTGGAATTGCTGTGACCAGTGGAATACAATGATAGAGATAAGCCTGTGCGTTAAGAAATGGCAGCTTTCACTTGCCATCTCTAGGATGTTTGTTCTGGGGGAAGCCCCCCAGTCTGACTGCACTAAGCTGCCATGTTCTCAGGAAGCTCAATTAGCTTCAGGAGTGGCCTTGCAGCTATGCCAGCCAGCACCAGTAGTTCCGGCCATCCCAGCCCAGGAGCCAGACACATACATCTTGGACATTCCAACTTCAGCCACATCACTTGGAGAAATATCAGAGCCAAAGATATGTGAGCTCAGTGGAGCTGACTCAGCTGGCTCCAGCCCCTCAAGCCACTCCAGCTGAGGATCCAGGCTGTGCTTCATCCAAATTCTGGAACTGGAACTGCAGAAGCATAAGCCTAGTAAAACGTTGGTTACTTCATACCATCATATTTTGTTTCTTTTTGTTTGTTTTTGTCTGTTTTATGCACAGATAACTAACCACAGGGTTTGCACATTGGAATGTATATCCTCATCCATTCTTCCATCCAGTTGTTACTTGGAGTTATCTGAGGACACCCCACATTATCCAGCTGGCACAAGGAGAATTAAAAAAAAACAAATATGGAGCGAGACTGAGAGAGAGATGATAGAAGGAGAGAGAAAAAGAAGGCAGGTGACAGAGAGAGGAGAAGAAAAAAGAGAGAGCTGAGGAAAGAAGGGAAAGAGAGGGGTTAGAGAGAGATAGACTAGATGGATAACAGATAGATAGAAAAATAGATATTTGGTGAATTAATGGATAAATGGGAGAAAAACGAAGCATTGGTGCCTTAGCAATGTGAAAAGAGGTGCCCTGTCTCAGACGGGCCAACGAGGCCAAGCACCTGGAATTCAGGAAAGGGGCCTTGTCCAAATGTAATGATAGTTTATGTCTACAAGAAAAAGAGGCCCAGTTGGTCCAAATTAGCATTTTAAAAAAGAAAGCATTTGTTTTCGTGCCACTACCATGGACCAGCAGAATTCACCACACATTAGAGGGTTTCTAATTCACTGGCAGAGGCAATTTACAGCAAACTTCATAAAGCAAAGAGCCCTTGCTTGATGGTTGAAGAAGAATGAAATAAAATAAAATTGCTTGGTGTCTCTCCACAAGGCCACCCCCAAGGCCAATTGGGCTTCCTCACAGCATGGGGGCTTAGTGTGGTCAGACGTTTAACACAGGCAGCTGGTTTCCCCCAGAGGGAGTATCCAAGAGACAGAAAGTGGCGATCATTAAAAAGTCAGGAAACAACAGGTGCTGGAGAGGATGTGGAGAAATAGGAACACTTTTACACTGTTGGTGGGACTGTAAACTAGTTCAACCATTGTGGAAGTCAGTGTGGCAATTCCTCAAGGATCTAGAACTAGAAATACCATTTGACCCAGCCATCCCATTACTGGGTATATACCCAAAGGATTATAAATCATGCTGCTATGAAGACACATGCGCAATTATGTTTATTGCAGCACTATTCACAATAGCAAAGACTTGGAACCAACCCAAATGCCCATCAATGATAGAATGGATTAAGAAAATGTGGCACATATACACCATGGAATACTATGCAGCCATAAAAAAGGATGAGTTCATGTCCTTTGTAGGGACATGGATGAAGCTGGAAACCATAATTCTCAGCAAACTATCGCAAGGACGGAAAACCAAACACCACGTGTTCTCACTCATAGGTGGGAATTGAACAATGAGAACACATGGACACAGGAAGGGGAACATCACACACTGGGCCCTGTTGTGGGGTGGGGGGAGGGGGGAGGGATAGCATTAGGAGATATACCTAATGTTAAATGACGAGTTAATGGGTGCAGCACACCAACATGGCACCTGTATACATATGTAACTAACCTGCACCTTGTGCACATGTACCCTAGAACTTAAAGTATAATAATAGTAAAAAAAAAAAAAAAAAAGAAAGAAAGTTTCTCAAGCCTCAGGCTTGTCCCTCTCATTGTATTCTACTAGTCACAGCCATTCCAGATCCCTACCAGATTCAAGGGAAGGGCCCAAAGACCTCCTTCTCATGGAGTGAGTGTCAAAGTGTTTCTGCTGCAGCCCCACTCTCTAGAGAAGAGAATGTGAGGCTTGGCCTGGAAGGCTGATGTCAGAGCAGAGTCAGGGATCCTCCCTGGATCTTCTTCCATCGCTGAGTGACAGCCAGAGCCATGGGAGAGATCTTTCATGATGGAAATAAAGTTTTCCTTTTTATTGGTGTATCTACTGCAAATAATTTTATATTCATTCTTGTCACACCAAGTAAACTTCCAAAATATGTTCCGGGCTGCCACAGCCTGTTACGCAGAGTGGCACAAACTACATGACGTGTTATCAAGCTGCAAGCCTTGGAACTCCGAATAAATGAAATAATAACAGCCTTCATAAATTGTATAAGTTCCAGGGACTGTGCCTGAGGTCTCGAGCCAAGTATAGACAGACGTTCTGCTTCGGAGAGAGCACATTCATTTTGGAATTCCTTTAGCCGTGTGTCAATTGACAATGAAGACTTTCCGTGAAAACTGCCTTAAGTCAAGAATATTAAGAGAGGCAGTAAGGCCTGATTGTGAACAGAGAAGAATGTCCCTGAGGTCACACTGGCATGAAAAGTTGCAGCCCAGGGATAACTTTGCAAGAAACTTGCACTGCGATTCCCAAGTCACCTGAGTAGATGGTGGTGGGTGTTCATTCTCACCCTTTATGGCTGAAGTCAAAAGAGAGATGAAAATGAAATGATGGGTGCAGACAAGACTCGTCCTGCCCCCAGGTCAGAGGTCCCAAGTTTCTTGGAATGAGACATTGTTAACATCATGTTTGCATTCCATTTTCTCCCACATGACAGTGATCTTGCCATCTTGCAGAGGGACCAAGGGAGCTGCAGACCACTGAAGGCATGAATCCCTATTCAGAGTCATGTTTCCACTGGTGGAAGCAGGTAGGAACCCAGGTCTCTGTCCCCTCCTGAGAAAGCTGAGCTGCTCACCTTCTCATGGAGCCTCCTCAGCCTGATGGCCAAGGTGTCCTGACCTGACCACACTCATGTTTCCAGACTCAGGTTCTGTTGCTTCTTCTCACAGGCTACTTGCTTCTGCCAAGCTAATCTCTCGCAATTCCCCATGCACAGAGTCCACTGCTTGGGCTGACTCTATGTCTGCAATCCTGGAAGATGTTGAGAGCCCTTGACCTGTGTTTGGACTCCATGCTCTGACCCATCTCAAGTCTGTTCAACCCATTCCCTTAGCTAGGGAGCCACTGCCTTAACACTCAGGCCCCTGAATTACTGTTTTTTGTTTTTTTTTTAGATGGAGTCTTGCTCTTTTCACCCAGGCTAGAGTGCAATGGCGCCATCTTGGCTCAATGCAACCTCCAACTCCTGGGTTCAAGCGATTCTCCTGCCTCAGCCTCCTGGGTAACTGGGACTACAGGCACCCACCACCACACCCGGCTACTTTTTGTATTTTTAGTAGAGACAGGGTTTCACCATCTTGGCAAGGCAGGTCTCAAACTCCTGACCCCCAGTGATCTTCCCTTCTTGGCCTCACAAAGTGCTGGGATTACAGGCATGAGCACCTCTGAGGTAGGCCCTTTGGGGACTGGAGCCATGCCTCACTCTCTGCTCCTGGGGGACCAGGACCCCAGGTCCCTGTCTCAGTCCTCTCTCTGCTCCTGGGGGAACAGGGACCTGTCTCAGTGCCTTCTCTGCCCCTCTCAGGGTGTGCATGATGGAGGAGTTCAAGAATTGCTGAACCAAGAGGTAGAACCCAAATGGCTTATGTGGCTCAATCCTTAGGTGTTTGGAATGGAAACTTACCTGTACCTACCACCTCTCTCTTGCTGTGTTCCCCCAAGGGTCCCCACTGAGTGTCCGGGGAGCCTCAGTAGACTGAGCAGGTCCCTGAGAATGGGCCTGAGCAGCAGGTCTTGGCTGGCATAAGAGCAAAAGCCAGGTCATGGGGGGATCATGCTCCACTGGGGAAGGCTGGGAGCTCCTGGCCAGCTCAGGTAGGGGGATACAGGGACCACAGCTCACTGTAGCACAAGCAAGAGCAGGATGGATGCAGAGTCTCCAGGGTCCCCCCAGGTGACAGAAGCTGGTGTTGGGGGCCTGTGTCTCCCAAATGGCCCTCAGGGGTCGTGTACCAGAGCAGAGAGGGGAGGGGCACTCTGTGGGGCTTCATTGGCCTGGGTGTCCTTGTATTTGGCTGGGGAGGGGTCGTTTCTTTGTTGGAAAGGGCACTTGGTCCCAAGGTCTGACCCTGCCACCTGGCAGCTCCATAAAATTTGAAAAACACATGCTTTCCCTCTCGGAGTCCACTTGTCTGCAGGAGGGGCTGCTTTGAGATCCAGTACAGTAATATATGCCACAGTGTTTTCCATTTGCTTTAATAGTTTGCTTATTATGATTCTCAATTTGCCTTTATTGATTTACATTGAGAAGTAGAGAGAGAATAAGGAGAAGGTTGATCAGATATTCAAGAATAGGGAACACCCACGTAGGATATTAAGATCATCTAATTAAGGGAATTCGGTTTTATCTTTCTCTGCTATTTCTCCAAAGACCCCTGCCCTACTGAGAAGCTGGCCCCTCGGCCCCTGTTTCTGTTCCCATGGTAATGTCTGCCGGCCAACCAACTACATACTGCTGTACAGAAAGTGACTCTGGAGAGGGCATGAGCACCTGCCCAAGGTGGATTAACTGAAGGACCTTCTCTCCATCCATATTCTTCTGTACTGGAGGTGATGATAGAACTAGGTGACGTTCATATCAGTGTTAGCTAAACTCCAGTGGATTCATCATTACTGCCCTGCCTCCATTTGTTCACCTGTCATTCATTCCTAACTGGCCCCCATCAATCGTGTGCCCTCATCACTCAATGGAAACAGTCATTGTAAAAATCACAGGGATGGCGACATCTCTGAGTGGTTTTCTTCTGTGGCCCTTGTACTTGGACTCTCAGCAGCACTCTGCACTGCTGACCTTCTATGTGGAGACTCTTCCTGGGATGGTGTAACTCAGCCCATCTTCCTACACACCTCGGCTGCTCCCTCTCCATTTGCAGACCCTCCCTCCTCCATCAGGCCACCAAATATCAAAGATTCTCAAGGCTCCTTCCCTCTATTTACAGCCTCTCTGGGAAATCCCATCTCTTTCCATGATTTTAATTGCCACCTGCAATCAATCAAATGCACCGTAGTACATTTCTATCTTCACTCAGACTTCTTTGTGCTCCAAACCTGTATCCATCAAACGGCCATTGGACATAGCTGTTTAATCTCAACATATAAAAAAATTAACTCACAATCTTCTCCTCCAACCCTGGTACGTCCCAGCATTTTCTTTTCTAGGAAGTATCTCTACCATACAATCAGTTGGACAAACTAGAACTCTAAAATCCATCACAAACTCCTCTCTCTCCTTTATCCAACCACCAAAAGTAATCATGAACCAAGCCCTGGAGAGATTACTTTCTGTGTTAGTCTTTTCTTGTGTCACCATAAAGAAATGCCTGAGACTGGATAATTTATAAATAAAAGAGGTTTGCCTGGCTCACCATTCTGCAGGCTATAGAAGCATGGCTCCAGCATCCACTTCTAGTGAGGCTTCACGAAGCTTCCAGTCATGGTGGGAGGTGAAAGGGAAGCAAGTGCCTCTCATGGTGAAAGAGGAAGCAAGACAGAGATAAGGGGGAGGTCCCAGACTCTTACAACCAGGTCTCATGTGAAATCACCCAGAGAGAACTCACTCATCACCAAGAGGATGGTGCTAAACCACTCATGAAGGATCCACCCCCATGATCCAGTCACATCCCACCAGGCCCCACCCCCAACACTGGGAATCACTTTTCAACATGAGCTTTGGAGGAGACACACAACCAAGCCTCCTCACCTCCTAAGTCTGTCTCTGCCAGATCATCACTGCTGTTTTTCTCCAAGCTACCACTGTATCCTGCCCCACGACAGCTGTCCTCTTCTATCAGATCTCTCCCTCTAACCCAACAGAGAGATCTTTTAAAAACTGGCTGGCCCTGGTTCCTCATCCCAGTGCGTTGGGATGCCAAAGCAAGAGGATCATTTGAGACCAGGAGTTCAAGACCAGCCAGGGTACCATAGTACAAAAAGTTTTAATGTAAAAAATACAAAAAAAAATTTAAGAAGAAAAAAAATAGCTGAGCCCAATGGCTCATGCCTGTCATCCCAGTTTCTTGGGAGGCTAAGAGGGAAGGATCGCTTAAGCCCAGGAGTTTGAGGCTGCAGTGAGCTATGATTGATTGCACCACTGTATTCCAGCCAGGGTGACAGAGAAAGACCCTGACTCTAAATAAATAAATAATAAATTAAAAAGTCAAAACTGATCATGTTGCCTTCTTGCCTAAAATCCTTCCCGTTTTTGCAGACCTTAAGATGACTTCCCATTGTTAGAATAAAGACCAGAATTTTTAACTTTTCCGTGAGTCCCTGCACAGACTCCACCATCCCCACTAATTCTCATGCCTCCTTGAGGAGGTTCCTAGGGCCAACCACACATTCTTATAGTGTGAAGAGCACAGCCCTGAACAAATGAGATTTGTTTTAGTCATGTTTTATCCCTGTGCCTAGCATTATGTTTGGTCCAAAATTAGTGTTCAAACAATATTTATAAATACATGAGTTAGTAATTGTTTTAGACATTTCACCATTCTTGGATACCCCCAGCCAAGAATGCACTGAACCTGAAAACTCCAACCAGGCCAGGCTCACAACAGACACCTCAGAGCAGGTACTCAAAAGGTAGCTGCAATGATGGCTCTGCGGAGAGCTTCCCTCTTTGCCAGGACCAGTGTTGATGAGTCATTGCTCACTGTGCCGCAGAAAACCTCCCCTGAGAGGCTGCCAGAGTACCCAGCTTTCATTCCCTCCATTACCAATCCCACATGGCTCCGGTTTAGACCGTGAAATGTACCTGTCTTCATGAGCGTCATAAATCGCGCTCTTTGCCTCTGGTCCTCAGGATGAATTTAGATGTCTTGTTATTGCCCACTGCGCTACCATGCTTTGTTTCTCTTTATTTCCATTTAAGTTCAGCTGGATGGTTTGTCTCACCTCAAGTCTGAAATTGTGCGTTTTCAATTGAAATGTGTTTATGAAAAGGACAGAGAACAGTTTGACTGTAAATTTGTGGCTTAGCATAAGTATCGGTTGGTTAAATGAAGTCTACAATTGCTTTCACAGGAACAGTGACTCAAACAAACAAGCCATTGCTGTTTTCATGAAAGTGTTTTAGGGTCTAGGGCTGTGAATGGGACACAGAGTAATTGAAAAGGGTAGATTCAATGGGGTATGAACAGGGAGGAAAGGGGGTAGAGTCTGGGGAGACCTAGAAGTCAGTCCTCATAGCAGGTGAAAGATCCCCGGCCACCCCAAAAACCCACCAAGCTCTGAGCCTGAGGACGCGGAGGTTTGATGGTGCATGAGTTCCAGATGGAGAGCTGAGACTCCTTCCATCCTAAATGGTGGGATCAGATAACCCAACAGTTAGGGACCTTGGGGGCAGGTGTCATAAAGAGCACCAAGCTGAACACAAGTCTCTGCAAACACCTGCTCCCTTTCACTCCTCTCCCCAGCAGGGAGTGCATTGGGAGGAGAGGGTGGAGAAGACAGGGTGGGAGCTGGGCCAAGATGGGCAGGACAGGGCTGGGAATCCCAGCTTCAGACCACAGATCTACAATCCCACATGCACCATGCCAGGGCATCTGTGGAGAGTTGAGGCAGCTCAGGGGCACAGAGGTCATCTTCAAACTGTACTCTCATCTCTCGTTCCTTCATGCATTCTTGCTAATAAAATACGAGACAAATATCAAACGGCAGAAACAAGTGCCTGTGCTCACTGTCTCCACTGCTCAATTACAGCCAGTTCTCCTAATGAACATGTTAGTACAATCATATATTAAAGACCTGGCACTTTTTATGAGTGATAATAGAGCACTTTGCCTCTCATCTGAAGACTTTATTTGCCCTGAAAAGCGCAGTCGGGCTTGTTCTGATTTCTCTTGCAGTAGCTTCCTGGCTGTACGAGCCCGGTCAGAGCCCAGCAGTAGGGCACCTCAAATCAATTAAGGGTGTTTAGTATCTGATGACAAGAAAACAGCCCCAAGATCAAGAAGGCATTCTCAGAAAAACTCATCAGCTCTCATTCCAAAGAAAAAAGGATGTAAAGTCATTATTGCTAAGGATATAAAAATCTTCAAATGCCATTCTAATATGATATTTTGACAGATATTTGTTTTCATGAAAAGTAATGAATTCCACAAGAGAAACAGATTGGAAAATGATTAAATGGACACAGTGTTTCAGAGTGAAGCTCCTGGGACCACGTTCCCTGAATGATGATGTTGTCCGTTGTAATGTGTGGTTCAGGCAGAAGCTCCCGGTGCTGTCTTGCCCCATCCAGAACCTTGAAGCCTGTCCTGGCAGGAGACTTCTCCCTTGCCAGTGAGCCCTGGGGCAGAATGCAGAGGGGCTGCTGCAACATTAGCAATGGAACCAAGAAAAGAGTGTAAGAAAAGACTGTGGTTGAGATTTCTCAGAGCAGAAGTTTCCATTTTTTTTCTTTATTGAATTGCAATTACCATATTGATCCATGATGTTATCACAGTCATCAGTAATCCATTACCCTTTATCCAGCACTTTTAGAATTTTCAGAGTTTTCATATATTATGCTTCTTCTAAGTGACAAAAGCAGAGATAAGATTCTGCATTGGACTGGAAGTTTCTCCTGGTTCAAAGAGGGCATTTTTATAGGGTCTTCTCACTTGGGCCTCTAGTTACAAGGTCTTTCATTACATTCTAATTTGCAGAAGGCTTATCTAAAGGCAAAGTGGCACTTAAAAACTGAAAACCTCAACAGAATATTTTAGGCATAGTTTCTGATTTTTAGCTTCCCACATCTTCACAGAGCAGCAGCACAAACCATTTTGCACTTTGCCAATTTAGCCACTCTTGGCTCAGCAAGGTTCCAAAATGTGAGGTGTAATGCACACTTCCCACATCAGGTACTAGAAAAAGTTGCACTCCAGAGCCAGTGTGACAGCTCCCAGGTGAACAACATGGTGCTTTCAGTGAGCCTGAGCTGGGTCCCATCACTGGATTTTGTGAGAGTTTTGTTCATAACTTGATTACGAATGCTACCCAAGGTGCAGAATAAGGTCACATCGTGTATTATGAAACCATTTCAGGAACACAGAGAAAGGGCTGGGGGACACATGGGTTTATGGACGTGGACACAATCCTGCCTGTGAATATGCACAGATGCTTGGCAGAGCCCACGTTGGGGGAGTGAAGACTTCAGGTTTGAGCTCTTTGGGATGGGCTCTGCTGGAGAGTCTCCAGTAAATGAGATCTTGGTATTAACAGACTCTGTAACATATCTCTTTCTCAACTTAAAGGCAAAATTGTCCACACACTAAATTGAAGCAACAATGAAAGATCAACCCTTTCACATTGGTAGAATGTCACTAAAAATCTGAGTTTAATTAATTAATCCCCACTGTCATTAGAAATATGTTTGAGAAAGAATGTCTCAACTGTATTGATCATGGCTTCCCCACCTGGGGTTTGGAGGACTAACTTCCTCCTTACCTGCCCCGCAGGGCTCTTCCAGTTTTCAGTGTTCATGATACATCTTACTCAAGATGCCCAAGAGGCTTCCAAAAAATTAAGACACTGATGAGGTGTCAAGAGAAAGAGGCACTCACCTTGTGTAAGATCTAACTTTTTAAAATGTATTAAAACTCAGAATTATTGTCAGATGCATATTGTTTATGCATACATAAATTTGTCTATAATTTTGCCAAGGAAGCTAAATAAAATGTAAACTATAAATTGGTGATGTGTGGCCTTCTGTAAGCAAAGTAAACAGTAGTAGATGGGATCATAAAATTAGACCCAGATTCTTATTGGCCATCATAAAACATGGATGAAGCACTAAAGCCAGCAACTTACTTTACAAAATAGCAAAACTCCTCTGGGTAGACAGCCTGTGCTTATTCTCAAAGGTTGCACCAGTTGTCGAAACCCATAACTCAAATCCACTACAACAAAGGGAAAATGGGCACCCCCTGGAGAAAGCAGTAACTTTCCAGGGCTTTGGATCATTCTGTTTAATATCCAAAAGCTAGGTCTAATGCACAGTTCACACGTTAGCAGCTGCCCAATACTTGCTGGGAGTCTGAGTATTGCAGGTTGTATTAATCACTCTTCTGGGATTTTACAATTTTCCTTAGACTGTGATATGAAGATGAAATGAGAATGGGAGATGAAACATGGAATTTTTGAGTAAAGTGGATCTATGAGACCATTTATTTTCATTCCTTTCCTCCTCAGCTGAGAATGTTGAATATCGAAGAACCAATTTGCCAGGGTGATGGGGAGTATCCTGTTTCATTGATCTTTCCACCACACTCTGCTGCTTTCCTGCTAGAGAATGTTTTCGTGTCTTATAACAATCTATTGCTGGCATCTGGACAGTCTGAAATAAATGCTAGTTCATATGTATGCTTCCACTCCTTCATCAGTACATAGTAAAACATGTATTACAATCCCTCCTCAATCTCGATTTTGCCTTCCATTCTTTTATTCAAAAATATTTCTCATGCACCAAATATTTGCCAGATATTATGCTGGAATGTTTCCTGGTCCCAGAGAGCACGTGATCTACCAGTGAGTGAATGGACACATTTTGCCTGCCCCATTAACAAACACTGATGGAATGATGGCACCCAGGATGTGAGGATGTGAAGAAATGGGCAAACATAGTCACTGACAGGAGGAGTAGAAGTTGAGTACAATATTTTTGGTGGGCAAATTGAAAAAAATATGAAAAACTCTTATGTCCTTTGGTCTAGCAATTTTACTTCTAAGAATTTATGCCAAGTAAATAATTAGAAATACATTTGATAAATTATATTCTAGGATTTTCAACACAGTACAATTTACATTAATGAAAAATAGAAAAATTATCTGAACATTAATCAATAGCAGAATGCATAAGTAGATTATGGTATGTCTATATAATAGAATTTTATAAACCTATTAAATCATATTATATGAGACCACTGCTTGACATATAAAAACTTCACAATGCTTTACATCTATAAATTCATCTTTATGATATTGAATCTTCCTATCCATGCACATGGTATATCTCTCTATTTATGTAGATTTTCTTTAATGACTTTTTAAATAAATTTTCATAATTTTTACACATATTTTTATATTTATCCCTTGATATTTTCACAGATATATTTTGTAAGTGTTGCTAGCATTAGAAATGCAATTTAATTCAGCATATTGATAAAACAGCCACCATGGCTGTCTTTTGGTTAGTATTTTTCTTGTATATATTTTGTCTAATCTACAAAAGCATACATCTTATCATAACCATTTTTATTTTTTCAAAAGATAGCTAATAATGATGGTCACAAAAACAGCCTGAAAAGTCTTACCCAAAAATGTTAAAAACACATACTCCTGGGCAGTATCACCAAAAGAAATTCTATTTACTTAATTATTTTAGTGCTTGTAATTTTTAAAAAAATTCCAGTTTTCTGCTCTGAATATATATTAATTTTGTAATTTGAATAAACACAGCATGACATTTTTATTCAAAGGTAGTATTTTTCTCAACCTCCTCTGTGTACTCCCCCATTCTATAAACTATTAGAGCATATAAACATGTTTTCTTCTGTAGATCCCAAATATCTGCACATTAGACTACATATTTCCAGAGATAGCATTGTCTACTCTTTCCTTGTAATTCCTCAGTTACAGCTCAATAAACACTGCTTCACTCAATCTCTCTTCCCACAACTCCAAAAAAGCAGCCTCTAAAGCTGGAGATATTATATATGCATAAATATTGAGTCTGAACCCCAGAAAACAAGATCACTGTCTGTAGACCACTGAGAGGAAAGATTCATCTTGTAAAGTAAAATGAAAAATTCAGACCCAGGATGAGAACTTTCCATTAGTAAAGGTGCATTTCTTTCATGCTCAAGAGAGCAGTTGACACAAGTGTGGGTTACTATCCAGAGAGGCATGGATGGGATGGAACACATGAAGAGGTTCATAGACCACGACCTTCAAAGATGAAGATGCTCACAGCTTCATCCTCCACACACAGCAGATATTTGAGATCATCAAAGCAGATGGAGGTTCCATGCAGCCCACTGGACTGTTGACTCCAATCTCCCTATCAGAAAACCATGTCTCTTTCAAAGAGTAGGAGGAGGCAGAAAAGGAAGAGAAAAAGTGCAAGATGGTGCTAACATTGCCACTTTTGAGGAAGTGACACAGAAATGTACTGATATGGTTTGGCTGTGTCCCCGCCAAAATCTCAACTTGAATTGTATCTCCCTGAATTCCTCCATGTTGTGGGAAGGATCCAGGGGGAGGTAATTGAATCTTGGGGGCCAGTCTTTCCTGTGCTATTCTCATGATAGTGAATAAGTCTCAAGAGATCTGATGGGTTTATCAGGTGTTTCCACTTTTGCTTCTTCCTCATTTTTATCTTGTCACCACCATGTAAAAAGTGCCTTTCACCTCCCACCATGATTATGAGGCCTCCCCAGCCATGTGGAACTGTAAGTCCAGTTAAACCTCTTTTTGTTCCCAGTTTCAGGTATGTCTTTATCAGCAGCATGAAAACAAACTGATATAGTAAATTGGTACCAGCAGAGTGGAGTGATGCTGAAAAAATACTCGAAAATGTGGAAGCAACTTGGGAACTGGGTAACAGGGAGAGCCTGGAACAGTTTGGAGGGCTCAGAAGAAGACAGGAAAATGTGGGAAAGTTTGGAACTTCCTAGAGACTCGTTGAATGGCTTTGACAAAATTGCTGATAGTGATATGAACAATAAGGCCCAGGCTGAGGTGGTCTCAGATGGAGACGAGGAACTTGTTGGGAACTGGAACAAAGGTGACTCTTGTTATGTTTTAGTGAACAGACTGGCGGCATTTTGCCCCTGCCCTAGAGAGACATGGAACTTTGAACTTGAAAGAGATGATTTAGGGTATCTGGCGGTAGAAATTTCTAAGCAGTAAAGTATTCAAAAGGTGATTTGGGTGCTGTTAAAAGCATTCCATTTTAAAAGGGAAACAGAGCATAGAAGTTCAGAAAATTTGCAGCCTGACAATGCAGTAGAAAGGAAAAAACCATTTTTTCAGGAGAAATTCAAGCCAGCTACAGAAATTTGCATAAGTAGCAAGGAGCCTGATGTTAATCCCCAGGACTATGGGGAAATGTCTCCAGGCCATGTCAGAGACCTTCACACAGCCTCTCTCATCACAGGCCTGGAGACCTGGGAGGAAAAAATGGTTTCTTGGGCAGAGCCCAGAGTCACCATGCTGTGTGTAGCCTAGGGACTTGGTGCCCTGTGTCCCAGCCACTCCAGCCGTGGCTGAAAGGGGCCAACATAGAGCTCAGGCTCTGGCTTCAGAGGATGAAAGCCCCAAGCCTTGGCAGCTTCCACATAATGTTGAGCCTGCGGGTGCACAGAAGTCAATAATTAGGGTTTGGGAACCTCCACCTAGATTTCAGAAGTTGTATGGAAACACCTGGATGCCCAGGCAAAAGTTTGCTGCAGAGGCAGGGCCCTCATGAAGAACATCTGCTAGGGCCATACAGAAGGGAAATGTTGGATTGGAGCCCCCACACAGAGTCCCTACTAGGGCACTGCCTAGTGGAGCTATGAGAAGAGGGCCACCATCCTCCAGACCCCAGAATGGTAGGTCCACCGACAGCTTGCACCATGCACCTGGAAAAGCCACGGACACTCAATGCCAGCCCATGAAAACAGCCGGAAGGGACACTGTACCCCGCAAAGCCACAGAGGCAGAGCTGCCCAAGACCATGGAACTCACCTCTTGCATCAGCATGACTTGGATGTGAGACTTGAAGTCAAAAAACATCATTTGGAGCTTTAAAATTTGGCTGCCCCACTGGATTTCAGACTTGCATGGGCCCTGTAACCCTTTTGTTTTAGCCAATCTCTCCCATTGGGAATGGCTGTATTTACCCAATACCTGTACCTCTGTTGCATCTAGGAAACAACTAGCTTGCTTTTGATTTTATAGGCTCATAGGCAGAAGGGACTTGCCTTGTCTCAGATGAGACTTTGGACTGTGGACTTCTGAGTTAATGCTGAAATGAATTAACACTTTGGGGGACTGTTGGGAAGGCATGATTGGATTTGAAATGTGAGGACATGAGATTTGGAGGGGCTAGGAGCAGAATTATATGGTTTGACTGTGTCCTTACCCAAATCTCAACTTGAATTGTATCTCCCAGAATTCCCCCATGTTGCGGGAGGGATCCAGGGGGAGATAATTGAATCACGGGGGCTCGTATTTCCTGTGCTACACTTGTGATAGTGAATAAGTCTCATGAGATCTGATGGGTTTATCAGGGTTTTCTGCTTTTGCTTTTTCCTCATTTTTCTCTTGCTGCCACCATGTAAGAAGTGCATTTCACCTCCCACCATGATTCTGAGGCCTCCCCAGCCATGTGGAACTGTAAGTCCAATTAAACCTCTTTTTGTTCCCAGTTTCAGGTATGTCTTTATCAGCAGTGTGAAAACAAACTAATACATGTACTTGTAAAAACATGAAATACCAGAGGGGCCATACAGAAGCCTGTGTTTTTCATCTTTTAATTCTCTGGCTTGACTCCTTAGTCTATGGTTAACTGGGTAGTGGCTGCCTCTGGAGGGGAAGTGTATTAGTCAGCTCAGACAACCTTACCAAAATACCATGTCTTAAACAACAGAAATGTATTTCTCACAGTTCTGGAGACTGGAAAGTCTACAATCCAGGTGCCTGTAAATTTAGTTCTTGGTGAGAGCTTTCTTTCTGGCTTGTAGATGGCTACCTTCTTGCTGTATCCTCATATGGTGGAGCAAGGGAGATCTGGGGTCTCTTTCTTTTCTCATGAGGACAGTAATCCCATCATGAGTCTTCACCTTCATGACCTAATTCCCTGCCTCATCTTCAAATACCATTACATTGAGGGCTTCAAAACATGAATTTTGGAGGAACACAAACATTCAGCCCATAGCAGAAGGCAAGCAGCAGTGTGCATGCCCAGACCTCTCACCCTGCTCCCAAATAACCACCTAGAGCTGGTGAGGACAGTTCTACTTTTGCTCCCAGAAACGTCTGAAATGCTGAAACAGGGTGCTAGATAAATTGACTCCACGTTCAGCTCTCACCCCTGAAGACAAGCATGGATGTCCTATTTCATTTCCCATTCCAGATGATGCCCGGCTATGCCAATTCATAAATCCTTAGCAATTAGATACGGAAACTAGGGGACAGTATTTATTTCCAAAACGTAAGTTAATGACTGAGAGATTATTTTAATTAGCATATCCTCCATATGTAAATTCTTTTTCATTAGGAAATTTTTAAAATTAAATATATTTTGTCTTGTAGGAAAGTCTGAGGAAGTCGAACTCTAAAACTCTCTCTTTTTCCTCCTTGCTCTGGTCAGAAAGCCCTGCCTTGCTCGGGGTTGAGCCACCATCTTGCTGGAATCTGCTCCTGTGCTGGCTTTGGCTGGAATACATGAAGTGGCTTCATTTTTTCCCAAGTTGAATTCTTCTTTCCTGCAAATTTGAGAGAACATTACAAAATTTCCAGCTCTTTTTATGGCTGTCTTTGGCAAATTTGAATCCAGAACCTCTCATATAATAAAATGTAGAACATGTTGTTGTTGCTAGTTGCAGACATTATTTAGGGGAAAGAAGGCAGACAGCACACAGCACATGAGAAAAAAGGAAAGAAAATGATTGGGTTTTGGCTTATCTAAATGACACTCAGTTTGTGCTTGTTATCTAGGTGCCACAACCTATGAACTTCAACTCAGCTGAGAAAAATCACCCATCAGGAGTTTGAGCTTTCATGTGTTTTTTCTCCCATTGACATCCATGACCTTTTGAGGCCTGTGCTGTTTTGGGGATGTCTGACGTCTGCCATGGCCTTCTTCTCTCCAAAAGCTGCCTTTTCTCAGTGCTCAATTCCCCAGGGCTTCAGTTAACCTTCATTGCATTCAGTGACACTGAGGCCTGAGCCTGCCACACGGTACAAATCATTGCATGCCTACTCCTTTCTCCACGCCAGTCCCAGCATGAATCTGACCCAGCATGACTCAGCAAGGTCTAAAAACCAGCTGCCTCCACAAGGACCTCATGTACCACAGCCTGGTCCCCAAATGCTAGATTTGTGGAAGCATCTTCTGAGTGCCATGTTGGGCACCAAGAGGGTGGAGGTTCAGTGTGGATGTGGTGCCTGAATCTCACACTCATCTCTCATTGCCTACAGGATTCTGACCTATAAAATATAAATGGGCAGAACTAAGCAAAATGTTGGGTAGTGGGGTTTAGATGGGGAATTCTGGCCCAGAGAGCTTATGGAATGGAAGAGGTGACAGATTTTCTGGAACCAAGGCAGGCATGTCTTTGAGTGACAGGGAGAGAGCCAGGAGAAGGGTTTGCGTGGGAGAAGCCATCTTCGAAATCTTCTACCATCAGGAACACACGGGTGGAGTGTGGGCTCACACCTTCCTTATCCTGATTAGTCTCCTTCCTCCCAGGAGAGGGAACATGAGTGCTGGTGGAGCGACCAGCAGGGCTGCCATATCCAGTCCTTCCTGGGGAGGAAGGGTTGACACAGGCCAAGGTGGTTGCTTGTGGGAATTCCACCAATGTTTCAGTGTTGACCACCATGTTGGAATTGGAATTCCATATTCATCATTTTGTTAGAGTGTCATATTCTTTCTATTGTTTGAAAGTATGATTCTGATCACAGTAAACGTATTTTGTGTGTGTGTGTGATTCTTACTATTTTTATTAATGGAGGCATAATTTTATTGAACGCTTTTTTTAGTTTCAGCAATCTAATTTCATGATTTTTATTCTGATATGATGAATTTCACCCTACTGATAGAATAAATTATGTTCATGGATTTTCAATTATTGAATCAATCAACTCTTTATTTCAAAAATAGCTTGCTTAATGGTGTTCTATCACCTTTAGAACGCATGGCTTTCATTTTTCTCTGGACTCTGGAAGAGTCCCTTAACTTTCCATCTACATTCCTGGTGCAATTCTCCACCCCAGAGGGTTCTGTTCCTTTCTGCTGCTTTTATTTCTGCAATTGCATGTTGGATTTTGATGCGGTCGTTTCTGACTTCTGTAAACTCCGGTTACCTCCCTACCTTGCTCACGTCTTCCTCTCCTTTTCTCTCTCCTTACCCCTGTTGCATTCTGCCTCTGTCCTTTCACACGTCTTCAAGCTAAGAGTTTCGAATATGTAATACATAATTTTCAAAGATGTGCCTTTCCCCCCAGTCTTCAGACCAATGCTCCTTTTCCTTGTATCTTAGTAAGTTTCGAGTCCATGATGTGTTGCTATGGTCGTTTCCAGGTCTCTGGCACACAGAACCCCAGAAACTCAACAACTGCCTGAAGACAGCGCACCTGGAGTGGCTTCAGCCCCCAAGGCTGGTCCCGTGGATCCAGGAAGCCCCCTGCATTGTACAGTAATTATAGCCACGCAACCCACCACACCAGTGAGATAATACAACCTTGCATTTGTGGAGTGCTGTGTCTTCTCTTCAGTTAATGGTACAAAAGCCATTTTTGTCTTTTCCTGTATAACCATGATATTTAAATAACTCATAGGTTTAAAAGGTCATTTTGTTAGAAACTATCCCCAAATCTCAACAGGCTAATTCAGTGAGGGTTTGCTTCTCACTGATGCTGCACCGTCACAAACAGCTGGGGAAAGAGACGGTGTTTGCCGAGGCTGGGTCTCCATCCAGGATGCAGCTGATGGAGCAGCCCTGTCTCAAGCAGAGGCCACAGAGCCCAGCATGGCCATCACCAGCCCAGCAATGGCACAGGAGGCTGCTGCTCATAATCTCTGGCCTGGACAGGCATCCCTGCCCTGTGCCCAGAAGGAAGAGGAGGGGAAACATGGAAACATCAGAAGAGCACACGAAGGACTCCAGGGTTCTTGAGTGAGCTAGAGGCTGAGCACCAGCCTGGCCAGGCCCCTATCTATAAGCCCAGGGTTGCCGAGCATGATTTCTGGGTGGACGCATGTCCAGGGGACCAAGTTCTGCTCACTCAGGACATGCCTGTAAACCTGGCATTGCCAAGTGTGATTTCTGGGTGGACACATGCCCAGGGGGCCATGCTCTGCTCACCAGGACATGGCTGTAAACCCAGCATTGCCGAGCGTGATTTCTGCATGGGAACACATCCAGGGGGCCATGCTCTGCTCACTCAGGACATACCTGTAAACCCTGCATTGCCAAGTGTGATTTGTGGATGGACACATGTCCAGGGGACCAACCCCTGCTCACTTGGGACATGCCTGTAAACCCGGTGTTGCCAAGCCTGATTTCTGCACGGACACATGGCCAGGGGGCCACGATCTGCTCACTCAGGATTCCCTGCTCCTCCAGGAATGCTCCTCTTTCCCTCTTTTCAGCATGTGGCCACACAAATCATTCACGAATATAAAAGCTCCTGATTTGCTTCCCTCAAGGGATGCCCCTTCTTGGTCTCCACCATCAGCTTGTCTCCATCAGCAGGATGGTCCAGAGAGCTGCATCCTGGGCATCTTACCACCCCGATGCTTTCCTAAGGACCCTGGGCACCTCCTCCAGACCCCCAAGGTCCACGTGATCATTTCCTCTCAGACCTATGCCCACGGCACTGCCTCTACCACTGGATGTAGGTGACCCATGACCCCACGGGTCCACCCCGCCCTCTGTACCCCAACTCTGCAGCTCCCGATCTGAGCTGCTTTTGCCATGGGTTCTCAGGTGCTGCAGCTGCTGCCCTGGATATCTCCTGGATGCCCACACCTCCCCTCCTCATTGCTGCTCTTCCTGCAGTGGCTCTGGAATCACCCACTTATCTCACCTCCATTTCCAATGCCACCCATGTTCCTGATGACCCACCGATATGTTTTGCCTAAATTGCAATGACAGCTGACAAATTAATCACTAGGCATCCAGTCCAATCCATGCTCTACGTGGCAACCGGAAAAATCTTTTAAAATGCCAATCTGATCATATTGCTGCCCAGCTGGAAGCCCCATGACTTCTGATTACCCTTCGGCTGAAGTCAAATCCCCAATCTGACCTCCCAGGCTGGGTTTACCAGCATTCCTCCCCCTGTTGCCCCAGCCCTGCCTGCCTCTGCTTCCTGGACAGGATAGCCACACGGGCACACAGCACAGGATCTTGTGTTTGGCTTAATGCTTTGCCGTCACCATCTTAAAATTCCCAATAATTTTTAAACAAGAAGTTCTGCCTTTTCCTTTCCCATTGAGCCCCATAAATTATGCAGCCAGATTTGTTCCTGGAGAGGCCTTTCGACCACACGAGACTTTGCGCAAGCCAGTCCCTCTGTCGGGAATGTTCTTCTCTTCCCTCCTCCCCACCAGCCTTCAGGTCCTGGGATTTACTTCCCCAGAAAAACTTCCCAATCCCCTCGGCTTCCAGAGGCCCCAGAAGTTTCTTTGTAACCCTCATCATAGTTGTAACCAGGGTCGGTCTCTCCCTAACCTGTAAGTTCCCAAGGGTGGGACTCCATCTGTTCACGAATGCAGTGTGGCCGTGTGGCATGACCAGGAAGGAGACGGACTCAGGAGACACGTGGCCCAGGCTCAGCTCTGACCTCTTCTGCTTCTTGGCTGTGTAACTCTGGGGAAGTTAATTAAGCTGTCTGTGCTTGAGTTTCCCAACAGGCTAATAATAACACCCAGCTAAATTTGCATTTTAGATAAACAACAAATATTTAGGTATACGTGTGTCCCTTAAAATCTTGGGACATACTTATACAGAAAAATAATGCCTTGTTTCTGTGAAATCCAAACTGTGAAGGGTTACTGTGAAGATGAGACGTACCCTGCAGGTGGGCGTTGGGTTGCATTCTCCATGTGCCTCGGGAGGACCGTGCCCCATTCTGTTCACTGTTGTTATTAGGAGCCCAGAGTCAGGGCCTGGAATTTGCTCAGTAAGTAAGCAATTGCTGAATAGATGAATGATGACTTCAGTGAGAATTAAATGCTGTGAAATACATAAGACACTGAGTGCAGTGCCTGTTACACAGTGAACATTAGATAAATATTGGCCATTATTATTTTATTGTTAGAATAAAAGTTTCGTGGTAAAGGAGTGTTTGTCGGAAAAGCTGTTCTGTAATGAGGCCCAAATCACCCGGCCAGATGTAGAAGTGTTTCCTGGAGTTAATTTTTGTTGAACGTTTGCCTCAAGAGAATGCGGAATATATTTTTCAAACTCATTACGGGAAGTAGGTTTGCACCTGGATGACCGCCCTGGACGCTCAGGCCCAGCTCCCCTCTCCTCCCAGCCTCCAGCGCTGGCAGTCCTGACAGTTATCTGCAGGGTTTGCACCAGCCTCTGAGAACCCACCACGTTGCCCTCCTGGACCACCAGCCTGGGGACCTCCAAGAGGCAAGGCATGGGCTTGGGAGCCCCTTGCTCTTTCTTCCCACCCTCAACCCAAGCCCCAGGAGCCTCACCAGTCTCTCATCTCCAGATTTAGTGAGCAGAAGTGCAGGGCACTGGGTGAAAGTCGAATTTTAAATAAATAACCATTTTTTTTTAGTGTGAGTACACCTCATACAATATGTGGAATATACTTATACTAAACAATGATTCATTGTCTATCTAAAATTCAAATTGAATTGGGTGCCCTTGTCTATCTAGCAGCCCTATGCTCGTGTCCCCACCCACCCTAACGCCTCCAGGCCTGCATCTATCTCCCCTCAACCCATGAGAGGCCAGCAGGAGGCCTGGCTCATCTGTTGTCCTCACTGCCACTGTCTTCATGCTCAGACCCCTCTCCCATCGTGCTGGGGCGCTCCCCTCCTAAGCTGACTGCAGGAAGTTGGTCTGAGTCTGGGTTCTGAGGACCGGGAGATGGAAGATGATGGGCCTGGTGGCCGCAGAGGTACTTCATCTGCTTGCCTGTCTTGGATGTCATTTATTTTCTGTTCAGGAAAGCTCTTCCAGGACCAGAACATTCATTTGTCTCATTGTCCAAAGAGCCGTCTGCTCTTCCAAGAAAGCTCCCTTCCTGGAGCCGTGGGTCCTGGCCACCACCTCTCCCTGCTGCATCACAGCTCTCCAAGTCCCACACGCATGACAATCCTGCAGATAATTTCTTCACCATTCAATTATAAGCCTGTGACTTTTCCTTCCTTTTCACAAGAATGATGGACTCTCCTTGAGTTTTGTTTTAGCTCACACAGGAGTTTCTTCTTTCTATCGCTTTTCCTCATGCCCCAGGTGGTCTCACCAGTATGACCAGATTATAACATGACTCCAGGAAGTCACTATGCTGCCTTCACGAATCTTGTAAATTGAGAGACTTTTTCTCAATACTGAGCAATCAGGGGTAGATTTCTGTTCACTAATAATATGATTTCAGAATATTTAAAGGATCTCTTATCCTTGTGAATCTTTGGCTTTAGAGTTACAAATTAGCATAACATGTTCTTAAATTAGAGATTATCAGTGAATAACTACATCTGAATCCTAATCAAATTTTTCATGTCAGCGAGGTGGTTCACTTCAAAGTGGAAAAGGGCTTTTAGCTCCTCATAATGAATCTTGCTTTTTGCCTCTAAGTGCAATCACTCCGAGGCTACAGATAATTTAATTACCATGATGGGCGCTGTCTGCTTTAACCTGCCTTTCAAAGCAAAGCAACAAAGAAGAGAAAAACTGTGGCTAGAAGTGAGGCGACCCCCTGCCTCGTGGGGCGGGCTGAGGAAGCTCTCCCCTTACCTCTCAGTTTCTCTCGTCGATTCATTCACATTTTTGAGGGCTACTGTGTGCCAGGTAGGGAGGGAAGAGCAAACAGGAAAGCCTTGATTTTTGTTCTTGTGGAATTTACATGATGTCCCTTAGTCATAAGCCATGCTGATCCTTCCCTATCACCCAGAAGGAAAGACAACCACATGCCAATAGTCCAAAATAGAGTCAGGTCAAATTGAAAATTATGTAAAGTCATTGGGTGTACAAAAGAACAGTCCCTGAACTGAGGAGACCTCACACCAAAACTGCAAGAGGAAGCTCAGAGATGTGGCCTGATGCGCTGCTTTAGAAAGCAAAAATGAGGACGCATATGGCCCTCGCCTATGCATAAGCATGTATGTGACGTCAGCACGCGACAAGAAAGCAAAGCGTCAGTCTCATGGTCAAATCGAGCCTTTTCAGAGAAATCAGGATGGCGTACGTTTTGGTTACACGGCCACAGGCGGTTGGGCTAGGAGTATTCATCCAAACTGTGGCCTCCGTTTTTACTTTTCTTTAACACAATCCAGGGTGGACTGTTTTGGGTTTGTTTTTGCAGATGGTTTTAAGTTCCACGAGTAATCAATACAGTTTTTAGTCAAACTAATTTCAACAGTTAAAGCCCTGGTCTGATCTCTGATCATTTACTCCTTCTCATGTTCATGCCATCATTTTTCTGAGAAAAACTCTCTTGGATGTAACCACCCTCCGTGGGAAGACAAGGAGTGTTTACCTAGCCCTTTGCTCCAGGGCAGATGGGCAGAATTGGAAGAGGAGGAGTGGATGGCATTACTTCTGGTCTATCATCAGCCAAGTCCTACCTCTAGTTTATCAACATGCCCCTCTCACTGGGTATCCTCTGCAGCTCGCTGCCCTTGCAGCTGGGGTCCATGCAGCCTCCTCTCATGCTGAGGCAAAACATAAGAAAAAGCTGAAGGCCGGGTGCTGTGGCTCACACTTGCAATCCCAGCACTTTGGAAGGCTAAGGCAGGTGGATTACCCGAGGTCAGGAGTTTGAGACCAGCCTGGCCAACATGGCAAAACCCTGTCTCTACTAAAAGTACAAAAAATTAGCCGGGCATGGTGGTAGGCACTAAGTAGTAGGGTTGTAATCCCAGCTATTTGGGAGACTGAGGCAGGAGAATTGCTTGAACCCCAGGTGGTGGAGGTGCATTGAGCGAGATCGCACCGTGGCACTCCAGGCTGGGTGACAGAGCAAGATTTTGTCTCGACAACAACAAGAATAACAACAAAAAAGGCTGGTGATTAATGGACAAACTCTGCCCCAGTTTTCACTCTATTTTCTTACAAATAGTTGCAAAAGTTAAACCACATGACTCATATAGTCACTGAATATTTTATCCCTTTAGAAAATTTTAAACCCTATCTTTGACCTAGTAACATCTACAGGACAACCTAAACAATAGCCGGGTCTGTTGCTCTTAGCCCAGCACCCCTGGACTATTCGAAGCAGTGCAGAGTTGACGGTGTGTAGACTTAGCCTGAAATGGTGAGTCCTAATCCAGGAAAACTAGGCTGCACCCTGGTTGACTCTTCCAGGCTTGGTTCTTGCAGAGGTTGTGAGGTTTTGTGGTTGTGTACTGCGGCAACTCCGGGGGTCGTCCCTAGAGGTTTCTGCAATAATGAATGCCCTGCCCATGCCCTAGTTAGGCAGAGAGGCCAGAGGCAGCAGAGGGACCACAGCTTGGAGTTGAAGGATGCTGTCCTTTGTCCTCGGGAACCTGGGAAGCCTGACTGTGCCTCCGTCCAGCCAATGACCATGGGCCCTCATACACGGATGAGCCATGGCTCTGCCACAGACTGCCCCAGAATCCCGGTCTCCGGAGATATACGACATCCATTCCTTCAGATGGAGTGATAAAGTGAGTTGTTAAATCCCACCCTTTCCAGAGAGTTAACCGAAGTACCAGGCCTGAGCTGGCTGTTTGCATGGCTTATCGACAGCTCACATCACTCGGAAGGCCCATGTTATTTCCCCCTATCTGCATGGGAGGACACTGGCATCCCAGAAGTCTTTAATAACTTGTTCAAGGTCCGAAGGCAAAATAGGATATAAACTATATCCAAATTCAGAACTCTGCACCCAAAGACCCTGCTCCTAAAAGCCCCTCTCCTTTCTGTTTTGAAGATGGACACACGTCTATTCATGAAGAACTAAACGCCCATCACCTAGGGGATGAACACAAGCCGTCTGTTCACAAGGGTGTTCTCTGGCAGGGGTTCCCATGCTGCTCTTGGAACGCGGTCCCCACATGGGTCTACAGCCCACCTGGATACCCTTGACATCAACGATTGGCTAAGAGAGATGTTCTTTGTGCAGGAAGCCACGTGGATGTTGAAAATCCCGTAATGGGGATAACACAGTATCTGCTACTTGACCTCACAGGCCAATGAAAGTGCTGGCAAAGCTTCAGGTAGAACTCACTGCAAGCATCCACAGGCCTCCTGCAGGAAGCAGCCCAGGTGGCAGTGGCTTCCTGCAAACTCCCCAAGGGCTCTCCCTTGTAGTAATTACCACCTTGGGACAAGTATGGGCAAACTAGAAATTGCCAATTACTTTTTCCCCTTTATAATGAGTCTCCATTTAGATTAGTTGTGCAAAAGAAACTGCAAATAATTGAATTGCTGAGGACATTGCTTTACACATCCTAAAAGCTCAACAAATACCTTTTAATTGAATTGAACTTGGCTAAATGAACCTCATCTATGTTTCAAGCTAGAGCAAAAGGTGGCACCACTGACCCAAGCACACCAGGCAGCTGGGGGTGATGTGGAGACACAGGCACAGGTGTGCCCCACCTGCCTGCTGAATTTGCCCTGGGACCACACCCTGGGTTTACTTGGGCCCTCTCCATCTGGATCCTGCTACAACCTTCCATGACACACACATCCTGGGTATCATCTACCTGTGTTTACCGGGACACCAGAGCCCAAGTCAGATGGCTGCAATGGGCAGCTGGGGGCTTTGGAGGGTCCTGGGTTTTCTGGAGCTCAGCCTGGGACTGTTACATCCAGGAGGTCCTGAGAATCAACTCCCTATGTGGGCATCTGCCCTGAGACCTCAGTGCTTTCATGCACTCAGCAGGTCCTGAAAGCAAATGACCCATTCCCTTCCCTTGAATCCTGCAAAGGACCCCTTCCCTTCCTTTGAATCTTGCAGTGGCTCCAGCAGATCCCCCTTGTTATTGGGGATCTGTGGACACCCCCCCCAACCTCCTTCTGAATGCCCCTCCCTGAGTGGCCACAGCTGGAGCCCAGTGAGCAGGACAGTGCGAAGTCAGGAAGCCTTCCTGTGCTGTGAAATTGACTCACTAAGATGGTTCAGTTGATGCGTCAGCTTGAGTGGGCCTCAGTGCCCAGATTTTTGGTCAAACATTATTCTGGACATTTCTGTGAGGGTGTTTTTGGATGAGAATTTAATCCAAATTGCTGGACTTTGAGTAGTGCACATTGTCCATCATAATGTGGCTAGGCCTCGGCCAGTGAGTGGAAGCTTTAAGAGAAAAAAGCCCGAGCTCCCTGGAACGAAGAGGAGATGTCTAAGCAGACAGCCTTCACATGCCAATTGCGATGTTGCTGTTCCCTGGGTCTCGGGACTGCCCTCTCGGCCTGCAGGATTTGAAACGGCCACATGTACACCCTACCGGTTCTGTTTCTCTGGAGAATCCTGACTAATACACTCACTAAAGCCATGCGTGTGGGGACAGGAGTGAGTGTGTCCCCAGAACAAAGCTGCCTCTGGCTGAAGAGCTGTTCTTTGATAGTGTTTGAATAAACCCACATCTCTCAGTTGATGAACTGGGAAATATGTGTGCTCCAGGATGGAATTTGTGTTAAGGGGTGAAGTCAGGAACTGCTGTTTCATGCTTTGAGGCATGGGAGAGGGAGGGAAATGCAATTTTATCCTAACTTTTTTAGTATCTTTTTTTTTTTTTCAACAGGGCGCCTTGAAGCCAGTCATCTATGGAATGTCCTTTGACACCACCCACAAGGGCACACCTCCAGAGACAGGAGGCAAGACTTCAGGGACTGCTGCCTTCTGGATCGGGAAGGGGGTCCTGGGTGGGCCAGCTCCTCACAGCCTCAGCCTCCTGGGCAGGCTCACCAGTGCTTAGCTTCAGCCTCAAGAATGAGCAATGTCTCCAGCACACATCTGCACAAGCATAGGTCCTAGGCCTCCCCTCCCAGTCGCATCCCATCTTTCAATAGCATTTTTGCATCATGTGAATGGGTGAAAGGCCCCCAGCCCCTCCAGATGGCTCCAAGCCTCCTCCAGGGCCATGGACACTTCCATCTCTTGGCTTCCAAGCATGTTGCCTCCAGGTCTCATGCCCAGGATCTGCCCACTGCATCCCAGATGTCCCCTGAAGCCCCAGGCCAGTCAGCGACCGCCCCATTCCAAATCATCCCCAGGTCTTCAGGGTCTCCAGGCTATGAGTTCCCGGAGCGTGGGGACCTGACTGATCCATCTCTGTGACTCCAGACACCTGCACCACACCAGAACCGTCAACAGTGCCCATTAAATGTCTGCTGAATGGAGTGGGTGTGATAGCATCAACTCACGCTCGTGAGCATTTAGGAATTTACAAAGTGCTTTTGCCTGCGTTAGCTCATTGAATGGAATTGAGAACACCTTGGTCAGCCAAGCGACCGCCTCTTTTACCCTGGCTATTTGTAAGTCACTGATGGCTTTGCAGCTTCCAACAGTGTCCTGGAATAAAATAGGACAGCTCCTCTTCCTCTCTCCTCACACTGGCCTCGGGCATCTCTAACAAGGATAGCCTGGGCTCTCGTTCCCTGCTACCATCCCCTCCACTGCTACAAAGAGAAACCCTGGAGGCTGGGACCACCAAGCCCGCTCTGTGCTCCCCACAGGGTCTTCCCTGGCAGGTGCTGCCATTGACATTCCCGGGCTCATCCTCTTGTGTCCCCACTTTTAGTTTATTTTAAACCTAGGCCAGTGTGGTGGCTCACGCCTGTAATCCCAACACTTTGGGAGGCCAAGACAGGCAGATCACTTGAGGTCAGGAGTTGGAGACAAGCCTGGTCAACATCTCTACTAAATCTCTACTAGAAATACAAAATCTCTACGAAAAATACAAAAATTAGCTGGGCATGGTGGTGCACACCTGTAATCCCAACTACTTGGGACGCAGAGGCAGGAGAATCCTTGAAACTGGGAGGCTGAGGTTGCAGTGAGCCGAGATGGCGCCACTGCACTCCAGCCTGGGTAACAGAGCCAGACTCCGTCTGAAAAAAAAAAAAAAAATCTAGAGATGATTTTCCTCCTGTGGTCTAGCTCTCTGCACTCTCATTTTGAGCCTGGCACGTACTTTGTAAAATTATCCCATTCTCTGTTCTGTTCAGTAGAGGGAGTGAACTTTGCAAAAGAAGCATCTCCTCATATTCAGTCTGGAAGGAAGTTACAAACTAAATTATATTTTCAATAAAGGAAAAAATAATGAACCCACACGTGACTGCAGAATGGTGCTTGATGTCCGTTCACTGCAGGAGCCACGGGGTAAGCCAGAGGTCTGCGCACGATGCAGTGAGCGGCGTCTTCTCCTGCCCTTCCCTCGGAGAGCGTTCTGTTCCCAGATGAACTGCTGACCCTGATTTCCTTAACTCCCCTGCAGGAGGTTCCCTATTCCTCGAGTGCATCTATAGGTGCAGGCCGGCTCTGCAAGGACGAATGTGTGCTCTGCAGGGTGAGGGTCGGGGTCAACTGATGAGACTTAGCTATTTCACAGAGTCCCTAACATTCTACTGAGGCTTTGGAAAAAATAATTCCTGCCAAAACAGCCTATCATTTAGTGGTTTCCAGCTCTTGAAAATAGATCCACTTTGGAGGAGCTGTTCCTCAACATGGAGAAAATCAGAGGAGCTCAGGTGGCAGACACTGCCCTCTGTGAAATGTGGAGTCCAAGGGTGGTGGATGCCCTGAGGATGCACCTGAGCACCTGTGTCCCCCCAGCCCCTGTGTCCCCTGAGCACCTGTGACCCCTGAGCACCTATGACCCTGAGCCCTTGTGACCCTGAGCACCTGTGTCTCCTGAGTACCTGTTACCCTGAGCCCCTGTGTCCCCTGAGCCCCTGTGTCCCTGAGCACCTGTGACCCGGAGTACCTGTGTCCCCTGAGCACCTGTGACCCCTGAGCCCCTGTGACCCGGGGCACCTGTGTCTCCTTAGCACCTGTGACCCTGAGCACCTGTGACCCCTGAGCCCTCTGCCCCCCAAGTCTGTTACCCCCTGAGCACCTGTGCCTCCCAAGCACCTGTGCCCTCTGAGCCCCCACGGTGCAGGCCCTTCTCACAGCTACCCAGCACCTTGCTACAGGTGCAGCCCTGGAATGCAGGGGAGGTTTGCTGCCCTGTGGATGCCCCTCAGCCTCCAGTGTAGTGCTCCTCCTCACTTTCTCCAGGCAGATAGTCCTGGGGGCTTCTCATGGGTCTCCAGGAACAACAGAGTCTGCCTGCGGTGGGGGCCCTGGTGCTGCCTGTGGAGATGCTCACCTGCTTCCTGGGATCATCCCCAGGGAACTCCCTGCTCCAAGCCCCAGTCCGCTTGCAGGGAGCCAAGCCAAGACAACACAGAGGCAGAGCCATCCCCAGCAGGGTTCTCAGGAGAGTCGAGATGTGATCCCCGTGCAAGCGCTTCTGACCAAGCAGCAGAGTCCTGCTGGGAGATACGGGCAGCGGCGCATGGAGCAGAGTCCTGCTGGAAGACACGGGCAGCAGCGCATGGTGTTCCAGAGCTTCTTTGCAGAAGCCTCCGTGCCTCTGGAGGGTGGCGAGGACGTGCCGCTTCCCCGCTCGGGGTCCACTCTGCCTCCACACAGAACCTTGCCCTAGAGACCTGCTGATGGGGACCCTGATCAGAAGGACAAGAAGCCCTGTGCCGCCCTCCTTCACACCGAGGAAAGAGAAAAGACGATTTGGCCACCAGGGAGACATTTGTAAACCTGCCTCACCCAGGGCAAGCCCACCCCTGTGGTTTTCTACTGGGTGGGCTTTCCGCTATAAAAGGTAAACATCCCCCCACCCGCGTCTTTCCCCCCAGGAGGGGCTGACCCTGGGGCAGGATGGAGACAGGCAGGCGAGGAGGGAGGTCCCAGAAAGGGGAAGAAGCTGTTTCCTTTCTCTGGGCTTCACGTGAGTTGAGCCCGGCAGCAAGACCACCATGGCCAGGAGGGGAGGGAGCCTGGGAAGGCTATGGCTGGGGATGAAGCAGTGAAGGGAAGGGGCCCCACCCCCACCTGCATGTCCCCAGGCGGCCTGGGAGGGCAGTAGCAGCCTGAGAGAGGCCCTGGAGGCAGTGTGGATAGGGAGATGGGGCCAGAGGAGAGGGGTGCAGGTTGGGAGATGGGGCTAGAGGTGTGGGGTGCAGGTGAGGAGACGGGGCCAGAGAAAGTGGCTTGTAGGGGCAGGGCGTGGACGTCGTGGTGGGGAGCTTGACTTAAAGGCCCTAGCAGAGAGGTGCAAAGGCTCAGCAGGTGCCTGTGAGACAAATGATGGGCAATATCAGGAAGGAGGTAGTCCTTTTGTCAACTTGGCGCTGGAGCTCTGCGTCGTTGCTGTAATTAGGAAATCGAGGACACCCGCTCTCTTGTTAAGCTCGGGCGCGAAGGGAGCCGAGCACAGCAGGCTCCATTTAGGCTGAGGCTTTTCTCCGGTTTCCCATGTGGGGGCGGAGGAGGGATCATCAGGACTTGGTGGAACTTGAACACTTGTCAGCTGGAACCAACCCGACCCTGACCCCAGCCCCGACGTCATGGCCCTCCCTGCAGACACGTTTGAGGTCTGAGGGCCTGCTTCAGGTCAAGTCGGATCTCGTTCCTGTTGGCCCCAGGGCTCTGCCCCCTCTGCAGGTGTGTCCTCCAAGGAAGCTCCAGGTGTGGGGGATTTGTCTCCTGGGCCTCCTTCTCCCTGGGAATGACGAGCTATTCGAGCCCAGGTCACCACAGGAGCCCAGAGCTGAAGTTAGGGAATCCTAGTGCCCAAATGTCCTGCCGCGCACTCAGGCAAGCAGGCAGGGGACAAATGACAATGACCAACACGCTTCCCCAAGTCTGTCCTTCCCGGGGCTGCGGGACATCATCGTCAGGAACTAGAAGCACCAACTGGCTACAGAAAATCTGGGCTTAAAATCTGGGACTGCAGCAAATCCCAGACGCAACTAGCCCCCCGACTGGACTCTGCCTGGAACCACCACCCCCCGACTAGACTCTGCCTGGAACCGCCGCCCCCCGACTGGACTCTGCCTGGAACCGCCACCCCCCGACTAGATAGACTGCCTGGAACCGCCTCACTGCTTGTCCCTCTCTAGGAATGACTCCCCAGCCGGGCTGGTGGCCTTGTGGCCTGGTGTGCAGTGCGTCTCTTCCTGGAGGGAGGCCTCGGGCTGTCTCGGTGGAAACCTTTTCCCGGCCAAGACTCAACCAGAAGTTCACAGGTGCCCTCCTTTTGCTAATACCCTGGCCAATGCCCCTAAGCCCGCGGATCTGTGGCCCCTGTGGGCGTTTTCCTGGACCCCTCTGAGGGCCCCTGCAAGTTCTTCAAGGAGAACAGGGCCTCCCATCTCAGAGTGAGGGGTCTGTTCTCAGTTGTCAAGGAAAAGAGTTTCTGCAGAAAAGACGGAGGCGCCTCCAGCTGGCTACCGGTCACTGATGTTGCCTCCATGTTCCTGCTGCTCTCCTTCCCCTTCCCTGCACAGCCAGGCCTCCAGCTGACTGCTTCTGCATCCACTGCCTGCGTGCTGGCTTTCCTCACCTCGCACTGCCAGGGTCCCCCACCGTCCTTTCGTGGGGTTCTCAGGAGTCCTCAGGGCCAAGAGAGGCTTGCTCGGGCCCCTGCAGACAAGCAATGAGCTGTTCTGTTCAGGCTGAGACATCCCCCAGCCCTCAGCTCACACCTAGTACAAAAAAGGATCCACGCACATTTCCAGCCTCCTTAAACCACAGAAGACTGGCTGAATAGAAACAGCACTGTGTATTTTGCCTATTTTTCTTTGCATTTTTATGATGACACCTTTTATTTATTTATTTATTTATTTTTTTGAGACGGAGTCTCACTCTGTTGCCCAAGCTGGAGTGCAGTGGTGCTATCTCAGCTTACTTCAACCTCCAACCCCCGGGTTCAAGAGATTCTCCTGCCTCACCCTCCTGAGTAGCTGGGATTGCTGGTGTGCTCCTCCACACCTGGCTATTTTTTTTTCTTTTTTTTTTGTATTTTAGTAGAGACGGGGTTCACCATGTTGTCCAAGCTGGTCTTGAACTCCTGACCTCAAATGATCCACCCACCTTGGCCTCCCAAAGTGGGGGGATTACAGGTGTGAGCCACCGCGCCCAGCCTATGATGACACCTTAAAATGAAAGTCCCGTTTTCATGGTAGGTGCTGGACCCTATACCTTACCTACCATGCACAGTGATACCGGACAGTAGGGTCAAACCTTCAGCCTGTTATTTGCAAAACCACTTAAAAAGGGAAATAGGATGGGTGGCCTATCCTCCCTCCATACTCTGACCAAGGTCTGCTGGCTGCCCAGGCCCAGCCTCTGAAGAGGGCCCCAACCAATGTCCCTGAAGCTCTTGCTCTTCCTTCACCCGTATTTGGAAATTACCAAGTGTCAGGGACACCCTCATCTAAAGATGCGGGAGAGGCCTGGAGTTCATCACAAGCAGAGGTGCGCAGCCTCCTCGGCCACTGTCTGCAACTCCTCACAGGTAAGCCCCATCTACAAACGCTCTGTCTCTCACACACAGGTGGTCTGCTCCTACACACACAGCGTCTCTCTGTTTCTCTCACACCCGTGCTCACGTACGTCCATTTTGGTGGCTTCCTGGAGCTTGCACAGCTGTCATCTGAAGGACAGCAAAGGCAGCAACCCAACCCGACACACCTCCCTCCCTGACTGCACAGCAGAGGCCCTGGCCGGGGCTGAGCAAGACGCACTCCTGGGCGCCACTCGGCCTCTGCAGTTAGGGCCTAAAGCCTAAGCTGAGCAGCAGGAGGTGGCCCTGACAGTGGCCTGGAGACAGAGGCTCCTGATGGTTGTGGGGATCCAAGGTGGAGCATGATGGGCTCCTGATGGTGGTAGGGATCCAAGACAGAGCGTGACGGGGAAGGGACCCTGTGAGGCAGGCTGTCCTTCCTATCAGCGTTGTCCTCTCACAGTGCAAAGCAGGCACTGAATGAAGCCACCATGAAGGGTGCCTTGTGGGTCTATGCAGCTCTGGCCTTAGTATGCGACTCTGGCTATTTATCTATTTATCAAATAGGTACTTTGTTCATATCATTATTTAAAGGCAACATGTGTGTGTATGCAAGCGTGTATGCATACACACCCTTCTACTATGCCTAACCCAGAGGAGGGAATCAACAACTGTTACTTGATTGACATTACATGAAATAACTGAGGCTGATTCTAGAATAAAATAGACTTTCTACTGAGAAATGCCATTGCTTCCCCATTCCTTTGGCAATGGGGATGAGTCACTGACGGCCATACTACATTCTTCCGAAGTCACTGCCCTGCATCTGGGCATTACATGAAATCGATGACTCGCCTGCACGGCCAGGTTGTTCAATTATACCCTCAGCCCTTGGCCAAAGCAATACTGACATTCAACAGCCTCATCTTTTTTTTTTTTTTCACATTTTAAAAAATTTTAATTATTATTATTATTATACTTTAAGTTTTAGGGTACATGTGCACATTGTGCAGGTTAGTTACATATGTATACACGTGCCATGCTGGTGCGCTGCACCCACTAACTCGTCATCTAGCATTAGGTATATCTCCTAATGCTATCCCTCCCCCCTCCCCCCACCCCACAACAGTCCCCAGAGTGTGATATTCCCCTTCCTGTGTCCATGTGATCTCATTGTTCAGTTCCCACCTATGAGTGAGAATATGCGGTGTTTGGTTTTTTGTTCTTGCGATAGTTTACTGAGAATGATGATTTCCAGTTTCATCCATGTCCCTACAAAGGACATGAACTCATCATTTTTTATGGCTGCATAGTATTCCATGGTGTATATGTGCCACATTTTCTTAATCCAGTCTATCATTGTTGGACATTTGGGTTGGTTCCAAGTCTTTGCTATTGTGAATAATGCTGCAATAAACATACGTGTGCATGTGTCTTTATAGCAGCATGATTTATAGTCCTTTGGGTATATACCCAGTAATGGGATGGCTGGGTCAAATGGTATTTCCAGTTCTAGATCCCTGAGGAATCGCCACAGTGACTTCCACAATGATTGAACTAGTTTACAGTCCCACCAACAGTGTAAAAGTGTTCCTATTTCTCCACATCCTCTCCAGCACCTGTTGTTTCCTGACTTTTTAATGATTGCCATTCTAACTGGTGTGAGATGGTATCTCATTGTGGTTTTGATTTGCATTTCTCTGATGGCCAGTGATGGTGAGCATTTTTTCATGTGTTTTTTGGCTGCATAAATGTCTTCTTTTGAGAAGTGTCTCTTCATGTCCTTTGCCCACTTTTTGATGGGGTTGTTTGTTTCTTTCTTGTAAATTTGTTTGAGTTCATTGTAGATTCTGGATATTAGCCCTTTGTCACATGAGTAGGTTGCGAAAATTTTCTCCCATTTTGTAGGTTGCTTGTTCCCTCTGATGGTAGTTTCTTTTGCTGTGCAGAAGCTCTTTACTTTAATTAGATCCCATTTGTCAATTTTGTCTTTTGTTGCCATTGCTTTTGGTGTTTTAGACATGAAGTCCTTGCCCATGCCTATGTCCTGAATGGTAATGCCTAGGTTTTCTTCTAGGGTTTTCACGGTTTTAGGTCTAACGTGTAAGTCTTTAATCCATCTTGAATTGATTTTTGTATAAGGTGTAAGGAAGGGATCCAGTTTCAGCTTTCTACATATGGCTAGCCAGTTTTCCCAGCACCATTTATTAAATAGGGAATCCTTTCCCCATTGCTTGTTTTTCTCAGGTTTGTCAAAGATCAGATAGTTGTAGATATGCAGCGTTATTTCTGAGGGCTCTGTTCTGTTCCATTGATCTATATCTCTGTTTTGGTACCAGTACCATGCTGTTTTGGTTACTGTAGCCTTGTAGTATAGTTTGAAGTCAGGTAGTGTGATGCCTCCAGCTTTGTTCTTTTGGCTTAGGATTGACTTGGCGATGAGGGCTCTTTTTTGGTTCCATATGAACTTTAAAGTAGTTTTTTCCAATTCTGTGAAGAAAGTCATTGGTAGCTTGATGGGGATGGCATTGAATCTGTAAATTACCTTGGGCAGTATGGCCATTTTCACGATATTGATTCTTCCTGCCCATGAGCATGGAATGTTCTTCCATTTGTTTGTGTCCTCTTTTATTTCCTTGAGCAGTGGTTTGTGGTTCTCCTTGAAGAGGTTCTTCACATCCCTTGTAAGTTGGATTCCTAGGTATTTGATTCTCTTTGAAGCAATTGTGAATGGGAGTTCACTCATGATTTGGCTCTCTGTTTGTCTCAACAGCCTCATCTTTGATTGGGAAAAACAGGCCTCAGAGCCTGGCAGCATGGTGTGCATGCCCCCCTCCGGGTGCCCGCTGGAGGCCTCTGCAAGTCATTCAGCCAGGAGGAGAGCACAGGGCCTAAGAAGTCCAACCCTGTCACTCTTGCCACTTAATAGACGAAAATGAGGGGTAAATTTAGGATGCACTGATATCTCTCAACAGCCTCAGGAAGGACCTTTAAGCCCACACTCCAAAGGGGCTTGGGGGGTGTCGGCGATCAGGGTGTGACGGAAGAGAGAACGCCCGGGCTGGGTCACATTCCACTGCCACAGATCACAAGTGCATGAAACTCCCTGAATGTATTCCAGTTTTCAAGCCTTCATTTCCTAGGAGCCTTGAGAAAGTAGATCTTGCCAATTTCAACATAAACTTTTTCCTTTTTCACTTAAAATCTGCTCTCTTCAGGATGTAGACAGAACTGATGCAGAATTCTGCCCATTTTCACCCTTTCTTCCTGGCAACAGCCCGGGCTCCAGGCACACCTGTGGGCTGTTCAGGCATCAGAGGAGCAGCACTTGGTCTGTGGTCAGGCAGGGACCCCTTCCTACCCCGGGGACCCCGCCCCCAGCCCCCTCACCTGCAGCATCAGCTGTGTGCCCTCTTCCTCCAGGCAGGACCCCTGGGCCCTCCTGCTCTCCACTAGTGTCATGGGAAGCATTCGGCTACTCCCCGTACAGCAGCTGGGCATGCTGGCTCTGTCAGGCTGCCTCAGATCCACCGGGGCAGGCGGCTCCCCAGCCAGGCTTGTCAGTGGCATGGTGGGGAACTCCACACCCAGCATGGCCTGGTGCCAGGGCAGGGCTGCACTCTGGGAGGAGAGGCACAGCCTACTTTCTAGTTTCCAGCCATGGATGAGGTTCTTCTCCCAGGGTGCTGGGAACAAGATGTTTAGGATTGCACGTCAGGCAGAAAAAAAAAAATTGCCAGAAGTTACAGGTGAAAACATAATTAATACATGAAATGTATACATGGGTTTGGCCTAGAAAGGCAGGACATTGGAGGGGGGAGGTTTCCAGGTCATAGATGGATTCAAAGATTTCCTGCTTGGCAGTTGGTTAGAATTAATCTTTGCCTGAAGAGTTCGAAGTGGGCGTAAAGAAAGCTTGGGTTGAGGTGGGGGGTTGTGGAAGCCAAGGTGCCTGTCATGTAGATGCATCTTCCCTGGTGCGAGGGAAGGAGAAGAGTCGGGGAGGCCTCTGCGCCTCGGCCTAGGAACCTGGGTGGATGGAGGTATCACGGGGAGGAGGGGTATTGAGGATCGTCTTGAGACTTGCACAAAGTCAGAGAGCCCAGGAGCAGACCCAGGGCTCTGATTCCCAGACCCAGGATCTGAACACGGTGACAGAAATCACGTCCAGGACCTGCTTGTGTGACATTCATGTCCTTAGGGCTTTGGGGCTGTTTAGTGCTTAACGCATTGCAATTCCTTTTATCCCAGAGAACGGGCACTTTTCAGGATAACATGAATTGAATTCATTTTGTCTGAGAATGCCTCACCCTAAAACCCACAGAGAGGACCCCACACAGTGCAGAACCAGGAGTGGGCGCTGCTGCTGACAACGTGTCAGCTACATGGTGCCGGCACCACAGGAGGGGGGCCACAGGCTGCTCTCCATCGCTCCTTCGCTCTGTCCCTGGGTCAGCTGGAGCCCTCGAAGTTGGTCTCACAGGGGCTATTGGCAAGGGAGTAAGGAGGCTCCCAGAACCCGCCAGCCTGGTGCCCCACAGGGACCAGCAGGTGTGGGACCCAGGCCACCCTAGGCCTGAATGGGCAGGAGGAGGGAGCAAGTTCCATCCCAGAGATGTCACCAGGAGGAGGGAGCTGGGAAGAAGCACCTGTTCTCACTCTGCCCTGTTTCACCTCCCACGCATTGGCTGACAGAGGACGGGGGAGCCCCTGAGAGCTTGCTGGCCACCCTGGAGCTACTGTCCTGTAATTCCTATGATCACTCCCCCAGCCACTTCGCTTCCCATAAGAAAGGATTCGTCCCATAACAAAATAAACGACAGACGCAAAGCCTTGGTGAAGGGAGGTGCGGATGGGTTGGAGCACTCTCTACTGGGCTGCCACTGCTTTCCCCCTTGGACTCACCACCAGATCCCCTGGCCCAAACAGGAGCCCCGGCCTTTGATCTCCAGTGACCTGCCCTGATCCACACAGCACCCAGGCTGGATGTGAAGCTCCCGCTGTTTGCTATAACAGAATCCTCCACATTCTCCCCTCCCTGCACACACATGTGCACATGCATGTGTGTGAATTTCCTGGATACCCACACAGCTATGTGTTTATAGGTACCCCCAAACTATACAACTATGCACACACACACGCATGCATATGTGAACATACACATGCTTGCATACATACACAGGCACACACATAATAGTCATGCATATACATATCCATGCACATAAGCACATACATAGATACTCATGCACACATGCACATACACACATATATACACACATGTATTTGTACACATACAACATACACTGGCTGTGTCATAGGGAAATACACAGGCTCTGGAGCCACCTGAGCTGAGGGTGACCAGGCGAGTGAGCTCAGGCCAGGTTTAGACCCTGACAGTCCTCAGTTTCGGGAATATAAGGAGATGTCCCCGGCACCAGCTTGCAGAAAGGGAATTAAAAGAGGAACGTCTGGAAGAACCTGGGGCAGGTGCACAAGAAGTGTATTTTTATATGCATGTGTTCGTGTCTGTGCACACACAAAGCCTGGAAAAATGAAAAGTCCAAGGGGAGCCCTTGGATGGCCGTCCAAAGGCCGCCATGCCTCAGTGCAGCTCTCCTCACTGCAGCCACCGTAAGCGCTTCCAGTCTGAGGTCTGGACGCAGACAACATTGATTTTCTGATGGATGGGCAAAGATAACACATTTGATCAATAACAATGGAGCTCCATGGCCGAGAGGGAAAACACAACAATTAGCCCTGGGCCTTTGTCTGAGAAGGGCTGGAAAGTGAATGTTAAGACTGTCATTGGCATGGACCACAGGCAGCAGGAGAGAAAGAGTCTATTCTTCCCAGGCAATTCAGATATCCATCCGTGCTCTAGCAGCCACCTGAGCCCCTGGAGCCCATCTGCAGGCTGTAAAGAGGACGGCCTTGGGGAATGAACAGGAGGGTGTTCAACTGACTCAGAGAATCCAAGACGCAACACGAGGGCTGTGGTTCTTGACAAGATTCCAGAGAACACAGCTAGAGACCACCATTGTCCTTGGAGCAGCCAGCCCCAGGAGCAGGGGTGGCCCTGTGGAGCCGAGACAGCTGCTGCTGTCTCAAGGCCTGGCCCAAGGAGACCGGCCAATGTTCCCTGGGTAGCGAGGGCAGAGGGCATAGACTCCTGGCCAGCTCTCCTGCTGATCCCCAGGAGGTTAGGATGGCCACCTCTGCAGGCTTTTGTTTACAGTTTTGGCTGAATATATTTTAATCACTTTTATTGAGGCGAGATCTACATACAATTAAATTCACCAAGTTTGTGCAACTCGTGAGTTTGGACAAATGTACACAGCAGTTTAGCCACCACCACAGTCAAGATATAGAACAACTCCATCTTTTTGATTCATTTTGTTTTTTGAGACAGAGTCTCACTCTGTCGCCCAGTTTGGAGTACAGTGGTGCAATCTTGGTTCAGTGCAACCTC